>NC_040045.1:46432834-47032834 GCF_003713205.1 Coffea eugenioides
AAGAATCTGCGGTGTTAAATGTTCCATCCCGTCAATCTACCAGTGACATGATTCATGGGTTGAATCCTACCCAAAAGATGTTGAAGGAAAAAGGATACGCCGTTGAAAATCCCAAATTTGGCCTTGGCTACTCCTCTCCTACACCAATCCGCATCAAGATCAATAGAGTTAGTAGCCAATATATTGCTATAGAGGATGAGTCTTCTCAAATAGTTGGTAAATCTCAAGCTTTTCACGAAAAGGAGAATAAAATTCCACGAGTATCAGTCTTTAAGAGATTAGGACCACAAAAAAGACAAAAATCTCAAAACTCTCATAAGAGTAAAGGAAAAATGGCAAAGTCATTGCAAAATCTTGAAGAACCTTCTGATTGTCCTCATAAATTTGGTAGCATCATTCCTTCGAGAATGAGAAGATGCACAGACCTTGTAATAAAGTGTGGGACTGAATTGAGGGTCAGGGAGTATACCGTGGTGTACACAAGACCAAAAGAGGATGATGAAGAGAGTGTTGCTTCATGCAATCATATAACCATAATTGACGGTGACTCACCTGAAGAAGATGATGATGCTGAAGACGCTCCACCTGAATTGGAGGAAGGTGTTAAGGCTACTGTGGATGATTTAAAGGAGATCAATCTTGGTACTTCAGAGGACCCGCGTCCAATATACATAAGTGCTTCATTGAGTCCTGACGAAGAGAAGGCATATATTGAACTCTTGCGGGAGTATCAAGATGTTTTTGCATGGACTTATAAAGAAATGCCGGGTTTAGATCCAAAAGTGGCCGTCCACCATTTGGCTGTTAAAAAGGGAGTTCGACCTGTGAAGCAAGCACAACGGCGATTTAGACCTGATTTGATTCCGTTGATCGAAATGGAAGTCAATAAACTCATTGAAGCCGGGTTTATTCGTGAAGTTAAATATCCCACATGGATTTCGAGTATCGTGCCTGTGCGAAAGAAAAATGGACAAATCCGCATCTGCGTCGATTTCAGGGATGTTAACAATGCTTGTCCCAAAGATGACTTTCCTTTACCGATCACTGAACTCATGATTGATGCAACTACTGGGCATGAAGTTCTGTCATTTATGGATGGCTCTTCTGGATATAATCAAATTCGATTGGCACCGGAGGATGAGGAGCTCACTGCATTTCGTACTCCTAAGGGTATTTATTGTTATAAAGTGATGCCCTTTGGTCTCAAAAATGCGGGTGCCACATATCAAAGAGCAATGCAAAGTATCTTTGACGACATGCTTCATAAGAATATCGAGTGTTATGTGGATGATTTAGTTGTAAAATCAAAGAAAAGAAGTAATCACTTGGAGGACTTGAGACAAGTATTTGATCGATTGAGAAGGTATCAACTCAAAATGAACCCTCTCAAGTGTGCATTTGGAGTCACGTCGGGGAAATTTCTTGGTTTTGTGGTTCGCCATCGAGGTATTGAAATTGATCAGGCCAAAATTGATGCTATATTGAGGATGCCTGAACCTCGTGACATTCATGAATTGAAAAGTCTTCAAGGGCGATTAGCTTATCTGCGGAGATTTATCTCAAATTTAGCAGGAAGGTGTCAGCCATTTAGTCGCTTGATGAAGAAAGATGTGCCATTTCAATGGGATGAGACATGTAGTAATGCATTCAATAGCATTAAGTCTTATCTTATGAAAGCACCTGTGTTGGCTGCACCTATTCATGGAAAGCCCTTACTCCTTTATATTGCTGCCCAAGAACGATCGATGGGGGCATTGCTCGCTCAAGAAAATAATGAAGGAAAGGAGGTTGCCCTTTATTATTTAAGCAGAATGATGACCCCCAACGAACTAAATTACTCGCCAATTGAAAAGTTGTGCTTAGCCCTTATTTTTGCAATACAGAAGTTAAAGCACTACTTTCAAGCGCATAGTGTGAGGCTCATTTCCAGGGCGAATCCCATAAAATATGTGATGAGTAGACCAGTGTTGTCCGACCGTCTAGCTAGATGGTATCTTCAACTACAACAGTTTGAAATTATTTATGTGCCTCAAAAAGCTGTGAAGGGACAAGTTCTGGCAGATTTTCTTGCTGATCACCCGATACCTGCTGAATGGGAACTAAGTGATGACTTACCGGATGAGGATGTACTCCTTATCGAGATTCGTCCACCATGGAAGATGTATTTTGATGGTGCGGCTCATCGTCATGGAGCTGGAGCAGGGATTGTATTCGTGACTCCTGATGGAGGGATATTGCTATATTCCTTTACTCTAAGTCATCATTGTTCAAACAATGTCGCTGAGTACCAAGCTCTCATACTCGGACTTGAAATAGCTGTTGATATGGAACAGTTGGACATTCAAATCTATGGTGACTCTCAATTAGTGGTTAACCAACTCTTGGGAAGTTATGAAGTCAAAAAGTCCGAGTTAATTCCGTATCACAAATATGCAACGCAACTAATGAGGCGGCTTGGAGGTGCAAGTATTAAGCATGTTCCTAGAAGGGAAAATAAGCAAGCTGATGCATTAGCTGCGCTAGCCTCTTCACTTACCATGCCGGATCATGAGATACAAGTCCGTGTGTGCCGAAAGTGGGTAGTTCCATCACTGATTGATGATGAAAATATTGAAGGAGGCGACGCTCATTTGGTCTCAACCTATGAAATTGACAAAGAAGATTGGAGACAACCCCTCGTTGATTATCTCAAGTATCAAAAATTACCTGAGGAGCAACGTAGAAGAACTGACATTCGTCGTCGAGCCCCTCGTTTTATCTTGTACAAGGACACGCTGTACCGAAGATCATTTGAAGGTGTACTGTTGCGCTGTCTGAGCGAAGACGAGGCATATCAGGCGATGCACGAGGCACATTCTGGAATATGTGGAGCACATCAATCCGGTCCCAAGTTACATTTTCGGATTAAAAGGATGGGCTACTATTGGCCTACTATGGTCAAAGATTGCATAGAATATGCTCAAAAATGTCAAGCTTGCCAGTTTCATGCAAATTACATTCATCAACCACCCGAGCCGTTACACCCGACCGTTGCTTCTTGGCCTTTTGATGCTTGGGGCCTTGATGTTGTGGGGCCATTACCAAAGTCGTCCGGTCAACACTTATATATATTGGCTGCGACCGACTACTTTTCTAAGTGGGCTGAAGCCATACCGCTCAAACAAGTTAGAAAGGAAGATGTGGTGAATTTTATTCGTGTGAATATTATTTACCGTTATGGAGTTCCCCGGTACATTATCACTGATAATGGAAAATCCTTCTCCAATGGCTTGATGGATAAGTTATGTGAGAAATTTAATCTCAAGCAACGAAAGTCCTCCATGTATAATGCCCCCGCCAATGGTCTCGCAGAGGCATTCAACAAAACTTTATGTAACTTGTTGAAGAAAGTGGTGGCAAAGTCAAAGAAGGATTGGCACGAAAGGATAGGCGAAACTCTTTGGGCCTATCGCACCACATATCGAACTCCGACGCAAGCCACACCATATGCCTTGGTCTATGGTGTAGAAGCTGTTCTGCCCCTTGAGCAACAAATTCCTTCTTTGAGAATTGCCATCCAAGAAGGGCTCACGGAGGAAGAAAATGTTCGCCTGCGCCTTGAAGAGTTGGAAGCTTTGGATGAAAAGAGATTGGAGGCCCAACAAAATCTGGAGTGCTATCAAGCCCGTCTCTCTAGAGCTTTTAATAAGAAAGTTCGACGTCGCTCCTTTCAAGTCGGGGACATGGTACTTGCCGTTCGAAGGCCAATAGTTATGACTCATCGCACTAAAGACAAATTCGTCTCTAAATGGGATGGGCCGTACATTGTTCGAGAAGTCTACACGAATGGTGCGTACAAATTAGTGGACAAAGATGGCGTGAAAGTTGGTCCTATAAATGGAAAATTCGTGAAGTTATACATGCCATAAAAAAAAAAAGTGAAGTACTCCATGACGCATGAGTCTAAACTGCATGTTGCTCCAAACCCGCATGAGCTAAAACTGTGGACAACAACCACCAATAGTGTAGCATGTGGTTAAACTGCTGAAACACTCCACCAAATCTAAGGTGGTAAACAAATGGATACTCCACGACGCATGAGTCTAAACTGCATGTTGCTCCAAACCCGCATGAGCTAAAACTGTGGACAACAACCACCAATAGTGTAGCATGTGGTTAAACTGCTGAAACACTCCACCAAATCTAAGGTGGTAAACAAAAGGATACTCCTGACCCGCAAGAGTTTAAACTGTGAATGGTAGGAACTACGTGTGACTTGATTCCCTGTTGGGATACGTAGGCAGCTTAGAGGGCAACTTCTAAGTTCAGTTACAATTATATAAAACTAAATCCTTTGTCCGGATGATTCTTTTGATAAAAAAAAAAGGAGCGTTCATCTTTAAGACAATTCGAATTATTTTGTGACATATACTTGAAAGTGTATTATTCAGATTACCAAATTATTTGGATAATTATCTTTTCAAGTGTGATCAAAATTATGCAAAGATAGAATTGTTCATACTACAATTGATAGTCTAAAATGGTGGCTATCGAAAAAGCAAATAAAGACGAGGACGTCTGCAAGAATGTGAAAAAGAGAGAGCAAGTTTCATTATGAAATGTTTATGCACATAGCTACACGCTTTGAGCAGGTAACAAAAGATGAAATTTGAAACAAAGTAAAAGATTGCAACTATTTCTAGAATTCAAATAACGACAGCTCCTTTTGGTTGCTTTCAAGTAACGCTTGCATCTTGTCCAAAGTTTGACTCTCCTCAGCAAGTAGGGGCGGGGAATTCTCGATCTTTCGAACTTCATTTTGTAAGTCGACCATCACGCCTTGCACTCGGGTAAGATCATCTTGCTCTTCTCGTAGCAGTGAAAGCGTCTCCTTCCTGTGAGTATCCAAGAACTCAAGTCGCTTCCTCAACTCTACTTCCTCGCGATCAATCTCCTTAAGCTTCAACATGTGTGTTGAGATCTTCTCTGCCTGTTGTCTCTCCTTACTCTGAGCGTCTCTAAGATGTTGGGTAGCCGTAGAAAGCAACTCATCATATGATTCAGCTGGAATTTTATTTGAGAGAGAAGATTTCACTGCAACGTAACGAGCTGCATTTGCAAAGAAAGCCTTTAAAAGGCCTTGCAAATTTGAGATATCCGCGGCATTGAAGCTTTGCATTTCCTCTATGATTTCGTTGGCTTTCATTTCAAGTGCAGGCATGCGCTCTAAGGCTGTTTGAGATATCATCACCCTCAAGTTATTCCACAACATTTGGATATAGTCTCGACGGCATGTTGAGATCACATTTTGGGGGCAAAATTCAGATACTCGAGGTGCCCTTGGCCACGATGGTGGATCGAAAATTTTGAGTTTCTTTTGGGCCGATGGAGTCATATGTTCCACCTTCTGTGGCGTGATTTGCTGAATCACATTTCCATCCTCTACTGCCTTTTTGGAATTCTCACTAGCACCCATTTGTTGGGTAGAACTGATCACTTGTTTGGCCAAAAGTTCAAATGCAGTAGGTCCTTCAACTGATATTTGACTTGGTTCTCCATCATCAATGAAGATCAAGTCTTGATCATCCAACTGTAAGGAAAACGTTATGAGACAAATCATGAATATGAAATTGACAAGTAGATTTCAAATGCTAAATTAAAGAAGGCAAGGGGGGTCCTTACAATATTGACACGGCTTATACCAGGCACAGATATATCCGGAATGTCTTTAAAGAGTTCCTTAGGATCTAAACCAATATCATCCAAAGGGAAAGTCATTACCTTGGACTTCTTGCGCTTCCAATGCTGGTCCGTGCTAGTGGATTGCTCATCCTCCTCATCAAAAGGCTCGCTCCTCTTCTCCTCATGTGAATTGCAAGAATCATGATCAATGGCTTTCACAATTTTTGAGGGAAGACGAACTGAAGTACCCTTCGAAAATTGTTCATTAGGGGTAAGGTCCTCAAGGGTAGCAACCTTGTTGTTTGAACTCTTCAAAATTTCCTTCTCGTTTCTCACAGTCTTTTGCTTCATCTCAAGACTGTTGTCAACCTTGGAGAGATTGTTCAGATTTGCAAGTTCCTTCCCTTTTGACCTCTTCTGCTCCCCACTTGATTGGATACTCTTAATCAAAGTATCACGCCCTTTGAGGAGGTAATCATCATGTACCGTAGACCACCATGTTTGAAAGCCTGAAGATGTGTGCTTGCTAGCATTCAAGGGATAGCTAGGAAAAAGTATCTTTGACTCTGTTTTACTACGAATAGCAGTGCGCCAGAGTATTCGACTCAAGTCATAATTTGTGGAACGCACATCTGCCCCGAGTTCCTGTGGAGGAACTTGATAAAACCCGAATTGTCGCGCGAATCTATATGGACTATATGGCTCAACAAGGAAATCCCCTTCAGCATGCAAAACTAAGTAATTTGAGCAGGCGCTTACAAAATAACTTAGTTCGAGATTTGCTAGTTTGCCATCGTCAACAAAGAGTTCATTGCGATTCTTCACAAGAGAAGTGATTCCCCAAGTTACTTTATCTCCCTGATGAATGAGGTCGCGAGCACTATTTTCATCAAAGTATCGTGCGCCACCCTCTCCAGAATAGTTGGTCATGGTAGGTCCAGGCATGGTATTTGGAGTCGAATAATGGGTAGAGAAATAACTCGCTAACCAAGCATATACGTAGTGCACCGGAAAAGCCGCACGTGCACATCCTGGGGTAGCTGAGTTTGAAATTTTATCAAGCCCACGGTATATGCTTAGCAGGACAGGAACAGCAAGGCAAGTCTTACGACCGGCAGCCATCATACTAGCCATTTTGAAAGTAGATGGTCTAATATAGTGGGGGTCCTCATCTGGTAAAACAAAGACACAGAGCCAGCAAGATATAAATGCTGCAAGATAACTCTCTTCTCGCAAGTGAAGTTTAACTCCTATGGTATTAAATACACCATTGTCTTGACTTGAAAATTTGCGCGGTTGTCCAATTTCGCCATCCGGATTTTGGGTTGCTTGAGCACGAGATGCCCTCTTTATCCTTCTCTGCTTTGGCTTTGAGTACCTGGTTTTGCCTTTAAACCAGAAATTAATCCACTGGTCAGCAGAAACTCCAGCTTTGTTGGATTCCCCACGTTGGAGATGATGTAAGGCTGCGAACAGATACTCACAACTTTGTGGAATATGCCTTAATTTCTTTTCATTAACCCCAGTTAGCTCCTCCGCGCATGGGATTACCTCTTCATAGATACCCCCGATGATTGGAAGTCCCCCCAACTTGTGCAAGTCCCAAAGTGAAAGAGACAGTTCTCCAACAGATGTATGCAAGGTATTAGTGTCCGGACACCACGCCTCGCAGAATGCTCTAAGTACATGGAGGTTCCTATCATATGTGAAAAGCGAAGCATATAAGGCATCAAACAAGCAATTTTCACGGAGTTCTTGTTTGTTCCTGCCGAGAATATCCTCCAACCACTCCCAATAATTCTCGATGTAACTGAATGCACCACTGAGTCTCAAGGAAGGACCCCAATGTGCATCTCCATCTATGATCCGCCTGCCAAGGGTCTGAAAAGGAGTTGTCCTTGGCTCCTTATCATGAATAAGGGATTTCAAGGAGTGAACCTTCGTGCCATCATCTTGAGGAAGGTCGAGTGACCAATTCTTTAACTCTGGGTACTGGTGAGAAGGCCACTTACCTGAGTAACTTCCTTGTATAGGGGGATGCACTAATAATTTCGTTCCTTTGTCACCGGAGTCACCATCGCTGTCAGTGATAAGGAGATACTTTTCGTTTGAAAAAGCGACTTCCTTGAACACCACCATTGCATCAAGATTAACCTGCAGCAAAAGGAAGGAAAAAGAAAGTTTGGTTAAAATGGCATGGTCGAAGATAGTAAAAGCTTCTTGAATTTTTGGGTGAGTTTTATTGAAGTGGGTAGTCGTGTCTTATTCTTCATGTACTCCTCAAGCCATGATATGGCTCTCGTGGGAGTTTGCGGTTGCACCTTCTTCAAATTTCTTGGTTGCACCGTCTTCATGTACTCCTCAAGCCATAATATGGCTCTCGTGGGAGTTTGCGGTTGCACCTTTTCAAATATTGGTCGCACCTCCTTGGTGTACTCCTCAAGCCATAATATGGCTCTCGTGGGAGTTTGCGGTTGCACCTTCTTCAAATTTCTTGGTCGCACCTCCTTGGTGTACTCCTCAAACCATAATATGGCTCTCGTGGGAGTTTGCGGTTGCGCCTTCTTCAAATTGAGTGGTCACACTCTCCTTCATGTACTCCTCAAGCCATAATATGGCTCTCGTGGGAGTTTGCGGTTGCGCCTTCTTCAAATTGAGTGGTCACACTCTCCTTCATGTACTCCTCAAGCCATAATATGGCTCTCGTGGGAGTTTGCGGTTGCACCTTCTTCAAAATTGGTCGCACCTCCTTGGTGTACTCCTCAAGCCATAATATGGCTCTCGTGGGAGTTTGCGGTTGCACCTTCTTCAAATTTCTTGGTCGCACCTCCTTGGTGTACTCCTCAAGCCATAATATGGCTCTCGTGGGAGTTTGCGGTTGCGCCTTCTTCAAATTAAATGTCCACCATACAGGATGTGTCGGGGATCCTTCTTTCATATCACAAAAAAAAAAGGAAAAAAAAATTGGCATTGACAAGAAATAAAAGCCATAAGGTATGTGAATTACCTTAGTTTTTTGAACTCCAAGAGCTATGGTCCTAAAATTGTGGACACAATTGGAACAACAATTTGCTCTAGCAGAAATGTCAACGTCTGCTGCAAAAAAAAAAAAAAAAAAATTTTCAGCCATAGTTTTGTTTAAAAAAAAAAAAAAAAATATCATCAACGACAAATCTTGCCTTGCTTCGCAAGAATAGACATTCAAGAAAAGGACGTGGCGCGCGCATGTGTTGCTCTAGTCAATTACCATCAGCAAAATTGCATGCAAACTACTTGAATTGCAATTTGAATAAAGAAGCAGTATGGACCTGGCCGTGAATCAAGAAGGCCATGGTATGCAGCAATGGAAAGAAAACACGTGCACTTTGCATGCAAGAGAGTAATCAGATGCTTAAAGTTTCTTGGCCCCGAATTCAATTGTCAATCTATACCCGTTAAATTTCAAAAGAGCATTCAGATGTCAACAATTTGGGGACACTAATAAAACCCGAGTTTGAAAATTTCAATCCTACAAGCATAGCAATCACTGATTATTTCATGAAAGTTTGCCCGTTCAATTTGAGATAACAAACCATCACCTAGTTTCACTGGGAGGCAAATTTTCAGTTTGGTTCATGACTTAATCCAGTGAGTTTTGATTCGACAGAGTGGGTTATTAATCCAGTCAGCAGCGACAAGTACAAGAAAAAAAATTCCAGCAATGACAAACGTGAGAAAATTGAATCTCTTAGCAAGAAAGTTTCCAGATTACCTGGTGTGAAGCTGACGGCTTGTAGTTCTTCAAGAAAGCTGGAAAACGGCACGACCTAGAAGACTTCGCAAATTGTAATTCTCCAAGCAAGCTGAAAAACCTCGCAAGTTGTGTTGTGCAGGTTGCGTCTCTTCATATAGAAGAAAGGAAATTGATATCTTATACAAGGTTGCTTGGAAAACTTTGGCAGTATTCAAATTAGGAAGCAATTAAGATTTGGAGGGTGCGCGTTGGCCGAGAAGCTCGTGCATGCCACAAGTTCGTTGTAAGCACTTTCTGGTTTCAATGCTTTGCTAGGTACGTGAGAAGCTTGGAAAGTGAGGCAATGCATGCTTACTTGAGTAAAGTGTCCAATAGCTTTGTTGCCTAAAGATTCGTGACTAGCCTTTTGGAGCATTTGGTATTCTAAGAGTCAGCAAGGCTACCATCCGGGCAACAAATTTGTTTTTGGAAACTAATAAGGCGCTGCAATGATACGACTCCAATAGCTTGGATTTGATTTCCAAAAAGGGCTACGCTTAAAATATGAGGAAATCCGTGCATGTGGTTGTTTATAGTAATTGGGACGTTAAGCTTACTGCTGATGCTTCATCCAAGATTTGGCAAGTTCTAATTATTTTAGAAATCATGCAACTTGAAAACATGGATCCAGTAGCTAATTTAGAAGTTACATATTGACTTCAAATTATTTATATTGGAGTTGGAAGGCTATTGGAGTTCGTGAACCTACATTGTCTAATTGGTCTGGGCAATTCCCAGATTGATGAACACTGATCGCGTGGCCAAGGCAATTGCCTGGCATTGTTTTAGCAATTACCTTTTCTTAGCCACATTCAGGTTGGGCGTCTAATGGTTTGCCGCACCATGGAATATGGAAATGATTGAAAGTGGTATCTTTCTAATTCTCTTGGGATCAATTGCAAGTCAAAAGGGAAGTGGTCTTATGATTCCTTAAAAGTTGAAGCCACGGGAATCATTATTCTATGCCGAAATCAACTTGGGTACAAAGCCACACCACGAGAATTTTAGCAACTTGGATCCAATTCCCAAAAGAAGCAATGCCAAAGGAATTCCAAATTGCGCAGCTTCAAGACGAAAAAAAAAGAGAGAGAAAAGAATGTCTTGTGGAGCTCTACAAGGCGCCTAAATGAATCAATTTAGGAAGTTTTAAGTTCTGGGCAGCTACCAAATTCAGTGTTTATCATTTAACTTTTGGAATTACATGAATTTGGTTCCCAAGAACAAATTCAAAAGCTGGAAGTCAATTTGGGAAGCTCTCAAGATTCGGCGTTCAGAAGTTACCAACATTGGTTCTGGGAATACATTTGCGGTTTAGTAAGTGTTGAAACTTAGCAAATTCCATATTGCCAAGTGCCACGGACAAGATTTGGTAGTCAGCAGCTTGAGAAGCAAATCGGAAATTATCAATATGATTTAGCAAGTTTGCCGCATGTAATTTTGAGTGCCCACGTATGCAGACATTTTCTAATCTTTGCACCACGTCTCGGCTCTCTAAAGTGGAAGTTTCATGATAAGTATTCCACCGAACAAAGTGATAGCCATGCTTTGATTATTAGATGTTGGGTAGTGCAATGGTCATAGAAGTTTCCCAAATGCACGAGACTAATTGCAAGCAATAGATTCATTGTAATCACTTGGGTAATGATCCCACGCATTGCACCTTGGTGTAGACCACACGTAATTCAAGGGAAATCAGCCTCCTTTTATTAAAAAAAAAAAAAAAAACAAGTACTTCAAGTCTCTATTTCAATCCTTGACAAGCAAGTCCCAATTGAGTCTTGAAGTGGGGGCATTTGTAGACAAAGAAAATTTATTTAATTTATTTAGTCGAGATTTATTAAATTGATCTTGATTAAATTAAATTAAATTATAGAAGTCCATTATGTTTTGGACCGGCAAATTGGGCCAATATTATATGGGCTATTAAATCAAATTAAATCCATAATGTCCGTTTAAGTTAGAGTGATTTAATTGATTTATTAAATTCACAATGGACTATTTGGGTTGGCCCAATATTCAAGCCCAAGTTAAATGGATTTCTTGGATAACAAGTGACCCAAAATGCAGGAAGATTCTGAGGGTTTTCTTGAAGACCTAACCTACATATTTTGGCTATAAATAGAGGTCTTCCCTCAAGGCAAAGGGATAGAAAAAATCCCTAACATTCAGAGAAACTCTGTCAAATTCCCTCAAGAGCTTTCTTCCTCAAATCCAAGTCCAAATCAAGTCGAACAAATCCTCCTGCTATCGGTGTTGAAGACTTGAAGTTCCAAGTGTTTGACGCCATCATCAAATCAATTGTTTTCTACGCCGAAATTGTAGGAAACATCCTTTCAATTGGAGAACAAGTCTTTTCGGCCCTTCAATTGAAGCTATTCGAAGAAAAGAATCAGGGGATTAATTTCTTTGATTTAAGAATTTTCAGAGATTGTAACCTGCTTATTATTTGATTTAATCAATTTGATACTTGTGCAAGTTTTCTTGTCTTTTATTTTAGGCAACAAAATTTGTGCTTACAATGGCAACCCACATTGAGCCCATCACCCAGCACTTGCCATCGATCAAGCCATCAGCAACCGTCATAAGCTCAGCTAGCAAGCTACTGACGAGGGAAAGGGTACTGACGGCACTGAGGAACGGTTCCTTCTCAAAATCGAAGGTCCTTCCTTACTTCTTCTCGGACAACAGCAGGAAGTCCAGCTCTCCTCTTCTTGGCGTACTGACGGCACTGAGGAACGGCACTGAGGAACGGTTCCTTCTCAAAACCGAAGGTCCTTCCTCACTTCTTCTCGGACAACAGCAGGAAGTCCAGCTCTCCTCTTCTTGGCGGAAGCACGCGAAGCGCACGAGAATGACGACCAAACTCCAGCCAATTAAATGGAGACACCTCAGCACAGCAACCACCATCCTCAGCAAACCCATTCGCTCTTTTACTATATAGGTAGATAAAACGGCGATCAGATGATCTGTCAGTTTCGATTAATCATCACATTTCGTCTTTTCCAAATACTCTTATGATCGAACATTTCTCACTAAATACTGATTCAAGCCCTCTTTTTTACTATTCCCTTTTTTTAGTTGCCTAGTGTAAAAGTTAGTACGTTTTTGGATCAATGGCTGAAACTCATATACAAGTAGCGGACGTCCCAGAGGAGGAATCACATTCACGGCAGCTGCAAGACCAGACTCCCCTGCTCAAGGTAGAACAAACTCACCAATCCCAAAATCAAGAAACTACGGAAGAAGATCAAGAGGCCTACACTCCTCTTGACAAGACCCTTAAAACATTAGACTCGTTCCTTACTCTTCTGGGCTTCAAACAAAATTCAATCTTGAGTGTCGGGCTGTCTTGGATGGTTTTCCTTCTCATTGGTTTTTTCCTTCCGGTGGTTATTCTTCAACTTTCCAATTGTCCCGGTTGTGAGAAGGGCCAAATTAAAAGTTTTGAGCTGGATATTGTGGCTTCTCAGGCTAGTTTGGCAGCTGCCTCTCTTATTTGTGTGTCCCACAATTTGCGCAAGTATGGCATTAGGAAGTTTCTATTTGTTGATAGGTATACTGGTCATGTGGAGAGGTTCAGTGACCAATATATTCAGAAGATCTCTGTGAGTATCTTTCTAATTGGACTTTGTAAATTGCACGATATGCAGGGTGGTTATGGTTCTGATCTTTCTGTTGTGTTCTTTATATGCTGCTTGTGTTTCTACAAGAAAGATAACAATGCATCCAAAATAAAGAGTAGTAGATGAGCTATTAAGCTGGTTCATAACTTGAAAAAAAAAAAAGAGTCAATCTTTTAAATTAATTGCTTTATATCAAGGAATAAGTTGCAGAAGTTTGCTGAGTAAATTTTGGTGAACATATTTAGACAATTAGCATTAATATCTGATATTCAGAAGTTTACTTTCTGCCGTCCGCTTATATTCTTGGGATCAATGGCAAAGAATCTTTCCGTGCAAATGGAAGTGTTTGGCTTGGAATGGAAAAAGGTTTAAGTTTCTATTGTACGTATTATTTGGTTTCTTTGAAACACACTACGACTGATGTTTTAAAAGAGTGGATGCTTCTTCTACTATATCATTGGGAATTATCCCAGCATATACTGGTGTGTCCGTTTCCTTCACGAGTTTTGCTTCAATATATTGCTTCTCTTGATATATTTGGTCGCTCTAAGTTTTTCTATTTTGGACTTGAGTAGTCTTTTACCTCTGAACAATTGATCTATGTAAAACTTTCGATATTTGGCACGTGTTGTAATACGACTGCCACAGTATAGGACTCATGGGGGTATCTCTATCTGCAGGAATCTGTCCGGTTGCTGGTGTTATGGGTACTGCCATGTTTCATTCTTAAGACTGCTCGTGAAGTCATCCGCATGTTATACGTGCATCATGAATTATGGTGGCAAACTGTCGTTATTTTACTAGCATTTGTTTTATCCTCAACCTATGTGACTATAATCTTTCTATCCTCCTGCATATTGTTCTATCTGGTCTGCAATTTACAGATTATACACTTCGATGACTATGGGAAGCTCTTGGAAAGGCAATCTGATGTTTTAATATTAATAAAAGAGCATATTCGTCTGCGGCATTATCTATCAAAAATAAGCCACAGATTTAGAATCTATCTTATTCTGGTGTTCTTGATTGTCACTGTAAGCCAGTTTGTGACTCTATTCCAAACTACTGGGTATACTGGAATCATCTCATTCATTAATGGAGGTGATTTTGCTGTAAGTTTGGACCTCATCATCACCCGCAATTGCTGTTTTGTTTATTGTCTCAATTGTTTGTCCATGGATTTGAATGCCGGACGGAAGTTCTCTAGAATAAAATTGGAACCCTTGGTAAAATTAAGAATTGCTGATTGATATCATTAGAACAAATTGGTGTGCTTAATTTCCTGAAACAGAGATTTGGACTCCGTTGCCAATATTTGCAGGTTTAAAGTCTATGTAGATATTCATAGACTACTATTCTCTATGCTTTGTCAGCAGCACATCTCAGCTTTTTCCTCTATGTGCACCTCTCCTGTTCTATTGTTGTGTAGTTGAGAGTATGACACGCTGACAATTTAAGGTTAAGTTCTTTTCTCTGGTTATTAGGTCTCTTCCATCGTCCAAGTAGCTGGAATAACTCTTTGCTTGAACGCAGCTGCAAAAATATCCCACAGAGCCCAAGGAATTGGATCGCTAGCTAGTCAGTGGCATGCTTTAAGGACATGCACTCCTACTGATGCATCTCAATTCAGGATTGCTAGCAGCACTGGAAGCCTGGAGGTGGATCATATGATAGGTTCTCTCTACACAAGCTACTCAGAAAGTGATTTGGAGTCTTTGGAATTTGTCCCGACCAGTCAAAGTACACCACTCTCTTCTTATGCATCTTCATACCACAAGAGGCAAGCCCTAGGTACGCGGATCAAATCCTGTTTTTTTGTTTTATTTATTCTATATCACCTTCCTCTGAGGTCTGTGGAGATATGGCCTTAGTCAGCTCAATATACCTTAAGTTAGCTCTTTCTTTTAATTAAGCTGCCTTTCTAGAGCTTGTTTATATGACATAGAAATCTGCTGAGGATGAAAAGAATCGTTCATTGGACAGAATGTCATATAATCCAGACTGTATTAATATTCTATTCTCAGTATATAGACCGGATGCCCAAATGGATGAATTTTACGTCATTTTTCTGACTCCATTATAAAGGCTTTTCCCTAGTATGAAGAATACGAGTAAATAAGTCGAGTAATAGCAGAATTACATTTTCTTAATCAATATGCCAAGAGTTGTGAAAGGGCATTTCGTTGTAGTATATGCTTCAGACAAGAAAGGGAATCTGATTATGAGTATGTTATCCGAAACTAAGAGAGAATTATCGTGAAAATACAACAGAGTTCTAGTTACTTTGGGAAGTCAAAGATACAAGTTGAATCGATTCTCTCTTTCTACCATTGCTGTTTGTTCGCCTCTTGCTCTGGAAGGGATTCATGTCTTCAATTTGTTTTCTTTTTAAAGAATGAAAACACAAGACAAATAAGCAGCAAAAAGACAGATTCTAAGTGCTTTGCGCTTGGCAATTGCTGTTCATTAAAAAACTAAGAATGACTTCTCCTACCAAACAATAATATACCCTCAACACAGGCAAACCACCGCACGCGCACACAACTTTGAAGTGGTAGAATATGTAACACTGCAGTTTCTTTCAGTGCAACCACAAACTTTTCCTTCTTTGTACCCAGGCTCTTTCCTCTTGCTTGATCATCGAGTGTGTCTACGCTGTTTCTTTGCTTGAGCCTCTTTCTAACTGGCATCTTAATCCTGAATTGTCACGTACGCTCATAATTTTTGATTCTACAATGGCTATACAGTGACATATTTGCAGTCCAACCCCGGGGGAATTACGGTTTTTGGATGGACGGTTGATAGGGGACTGATCAACACCATTTTCTTCATTCAACTGTCGCTCGTGCTCTTTGTGCTTGGAAAGACCGTAGTTTTCACTTCACAGTAATCATCACCTGCCACGGCAAAGTGGCACATCAAAATCGTAATTGCGATCCAAAGTCGTCGGCCACCGTCCCTGGGGCAGCACCTATGTCACGTTTTGCTACAGGCATGCAAAGAGCATCGCAGGGTGCCCATCACACAAAGGAAATTTGCAATTTGACGGGCTCCGTTCATCATTTGCAATTTGTTCTTCACTGTCGCTTCTTTGGTTAAGATTACATGTAAATCATTATAGTAAAAGACATTGGAAAAGGACCCCCAAAAAAAATATAATAATAATAATAATAATAATAACAGGATAGTTATGAAGTGTCATTGACTTCGACTTGTACTATAATAGAAAACATAAACCAGTACGTATGGTTGGCTATTTGGAACAGCATTTTTTCGGGAAATTCTTTTACCTTTTATGACAGATTTAATATTAACCGTATTCATAAATGGGACACAGCATACAATCCTTGAATTGAAGAGCTATCTTCTCAGATGAAGATGCTCATGTTCAAGCAACAATCTCTCTCTGATGAGGGTGCTTAAGCGACAGTGCTGGTCTCGCTCCATCACCTTCCACAAAATTCAACATGATAATCTGTCAACGTCTAGAAGGCAAACCCGGGGACAGGAAATACAAGCTAGGCTTCAACGACACCTGTAATTCTACAGCACATGCAGGCCAACGATGGTCAAGCAGTTGAACACAAACCCCACGCGTAGAGTCTAGATTCAGATAATGCCGCCTCTGCTACCTCGTGATCTTCCAAATATCCAACAACACACTAATTATTTCAACTACCCTACGTTGCCATAAATTAATTCATACAAAAAATTTACCATATATAGGCCACTAGAAGCTAGAAATACTAAACGTCAGGTAGGTAAAAATACGCAAAGGAAAAATCCATTCAGCAGATCTCACGTTGCACCAAACAATAAAAAGCCCAAGAAGCTCCAGATTTTTCTAGTAAAAATCCTTGCATCCTTGCACTAACACTTGCATGATGAACAGCAGAATTACAAGAATAGGATCAAAGATACACAAGGAAAGAAGCTGCCTATAAAGTCCAACGAAGACAAACTTAACGATGGTAAACGGTTCCTCAACATCATCAAGAATCTCTCTCACCCATATCCTGCACTGCATTCATTATTGAACCTACACTGATCAACCTTTGCATTCAATCTCTTTTAGTTACTTTTTTCCAACTATGAAAATTACCTTGAAACACTTTTGAGAAGCAAAAGCTAAGAGAACCAAAAGTATCCAAAACCAGAAGCAAGCACATCTATGATAATAAGTTCTCTCCTCGCTGCATCTATGAAAAACAATGAGACAAGGAATTTTACCACACATAACACATAAAAATGCAGTTTATAAACTAGAAGTTGACACCTCAGGATACGCTCCTTGTGACAGACAACCAGCGTCGCACTACAACTTTCTAATGATCCAAGTATTCATCTCTTCTTCCCAGCTAATGACGTTATCCATACCTTCCACTGTTAAAATATAGCACCCCCAAGTTGGTAGCGGCTCTAACTCAATACTGCCCCTTCACTCTTAAAATACTAAGCACCCCCAAGTTGTCAGCAGGCTCTAAGTCAAGACTGTCTCAGTTCATAAGAAGAATAGCACCTTAAATCCACCAGTCATCCTACAAGGCAAATAACAAGACCCACTTATAATTTATAAGACTTGAGGAAGACCTTTTGATGGAAAACATAAGGACAATGCAGTAGCACAAAATTGGAGCATTGGTCACATTATGATCTGTTGAACTAATAGGCAAACAATATCAGGCATAAATAGTGGAATACTAGAGAGAGACACAATCACGTCATACCTAAGAACAAATCATTGGTGATTAAACTCCAGAACCATATGTCAAGAATTCAAAACTACAGGTTATAGAAGTAAAAAGATCCCAGTATGACACTTGAAAATGATTGGATGTAAATGTGCTAGCCATTTAGTTTGCCCACACACATTCTCATCAACCTTAACTGTACATTCTTCTAATCTCAACAGGCGTACCAAAACATTAAGCTAGTAGCCAGTCAAAACAAACATATCATGAACCAATCAGTAGGTAAACCTCCCAGCATCTGTAACATCTTAGCAACAAACAGTTGGATTCTGTATCATCACTTGAATTATAAAAAGAAACCCCAACCAATCCACAATATGCAAACACAGCTAACCATTTCTTGCACAGAATTCTAGATGAATGGCAATTCATAAAACCTGGATGCAAAACTCAATTTTGAAAATTCAAAGCCAGAGAGCAAAACTTAAGGTATCTCAACTCTATGTTACAGAATTTTTCCTGAAAACAAAAAATAGGTTCAAATATTAAAGAATCTTCAAAAAGTTCTATGGTGCTCATTATATGTCAAATACATAATGCCATACACAGCACGATAGTTTTAAAAAAATTAAGCAGCTACAAATATTAGGGTAAAAAAGACTACAAATATTAGAGTAAATAAAGGCTGCAAGGTACCTCCACAGAGCTTTGAAGAAGAGAAAAAGAATATCTGAAGAATGGAAAAATAATTTGAAAATCTATATGCCAGGTTGTACAGGTAAACTCCCCCAACCTGCCTGCCTTGATACTGCAGTAACATTTGCAGATGAATGTCAAATAAGTCCAAAGATGAAGACGTTAAAGGCTCATTATCACCATAAAGCTCAAAAAAAATTGAAAAAATAAAATTAAAAATAAAACTCATCTGGGTTGTACAATTAAAACACACGGTAAACACCTACATTCCCAGAAATATGGCAACTAGCACATATAAATAAAAAAAAACACAGTAAAACATCTTGGTTGTACAATTAAAATACACAGTAAACACCTACATTCCCAGAAATATGGCAACTAGCACATATAAATTAAAAAAAAAAAAACCACTTTGTCACAAAATTCTTGATACAATGAGCTGCCCATCCATAGTAGAGCCATGAATAGTAAAATCTAGTTACAACCCAAGTTGCTCTTCTTCTGCCTTGGTATCAAGGATAAACGTGGGATTACAACAGTATTTCAAGAAAAACATCTTCTCTAGGTGGCCACACAGCATAAAAGCCACACGTTTATCAAAGTAACGCTTGTTGGCATGTTTGTGATTTGAAGTCTCAAGGGAAGGAACATAGATGAAGGTCTATGCCAATATTAACATAAACAAAAATCTATTAGCTTCTTCCTAATTATAAACAATTCGCAATTCACAAGAATGACCTAGGCAACTCAATTAGCTGGAAACTGAAGTTTCTGCATGCATCACATCCAACGGTCTCTAAATATCCTTTCAAATAAAAAACATAAAATGAAAAATACGAAAAGAATAGAACAAAATCCCGCTAAGAAACACCAAAATTACACGTAGTAGCACTATGAGAATAACGTCTTCACATTTACACTTGCTGTATCAAATGCCAAACCATTTAGAATCTAAAATTGCATCTCCTCAGATAATATCATTATAAACGAAAATTAAACACATCCATAAAACAAATTAAACTTAATTACTAGAACCTTCAAATGGGAATGGTGCAATTTTCTTCAATGAAAATGGCATAATTAATAGACAACTGATCCTCCGATTATACTATGTCAGGTTATGTAGCTGAGAGCTCCAGATTGGAAAGATGAGATATGGCACTTTCTCACAGGATTACCAGAGAAAGCATGTAATTCTAAGAGGCTAGCATGTGGCCTAACATAACAATGGCACAAAGGACATCCCATATCGACAGAGAGCAAATTTCTGATCCTTCATTACACCCATGTATTCAGACTTAACATTACCTCCAAAGCGCAATACTTTCTGTCATTTCTTCGTCAATCAAAAGCTAAGAAAGCCTGCTCCGCGTTACACCAGTGTCTCTTGCAAAGACCAGGATGAAAATTAAAATTGATAAAACAAAGAACAAAGATTAAGAATAAACACTATATCGTTCTGAAATTCAAAACAAATTTCATGAAAATTGTTACAATGTATCAACAGAAAATATGTTACATACACAAGTTTCAACTGAAACTGTTTCTTAATAAGAAAGGCACTATGCCACACCTTGGCATGCAAGCAGTGTCAAAGAAGGAATTTTCATTACACCAGAGCTCCCCACCACATCTGATTCAAAAGCTTAGACAAAGAATTGATTCTCCATCTACTTCATCAAGGGTGCCTGCTAAAAAACAGCACGAATGATCTTCTGACAATAACTTCCTCTCAATACATCCTCACCTCAACCACATCAATCACGAGAACAGAACTGAAGCATAAATTGAACTTCAAGGCACTAATGACTTCCCTTAACCAAACAAACCACTAGTTCCTAGTTCCCCTTGTTGCAACTCCTTCCTGCGCTGCTCTTCCAAGGGATCTGGGCTCTTCATGGCTCTTCGCAAACGTCTACAAAGAAGCAATAAAACATTAATTCATTAATCCAACAAATGAACAAATTAAGTAACAAACAGAGGACGGCTAAAGTACCTGTCTTGAGCATGCTGAGCAGGAAAAGTAGGCATAAATTCTTTCGACTTGGGTAGAGGAACTTCAGAAAACCAAGGATGGCTGAGAGCATCCTCAGCAGTTATTCGCTGTCCAAAGACAAGAATCAGAAATAACGTCTTCCAAACTTTAAATAGTTACAATCATGATCTACAAACAGTATCACACCTTACAATGACATACCTTCTCAGGGTCGTAAGTCAGAAGCCTGTTCAATAAGTCAAATCCAGCATCAGAGAGTACCGGCGATCCTCTGAAGGATGTAGCTGGAAATTTGGAACGCAGTTGATTATACCTGAAATGAACAAAGCACCAGTTAATAGAAACATGACATTTATTTGGGAACTGAAACTGTCACCAACGAAGGCCAGAAAGCCAGACCAGAATCACCCAAAGCTGGAAGCCTGGGAAAACAGTAGGAAACATGAAAACCATAAATTATACAGTCGATTTGCATCGAACTATGATAAACACGAAATAGATACTTACTGATGCTTGACAAAGTTAACCCTGACCCCAGGAAGCTTTGAAAACCCAGGCCAGATTGTGTCATTAGGCGTACCAAGGATTTTGAATATCTGCAAAACAAAATGACAATGATCTTTAAGGCCACAGAAAAGAAAATTAGCTTGGAATCCATACAAAAATCTACAGTAACATTACAGATGAAAGTTGTCAAAATGTTAACCTTGTCAAGTTGATCAACTTCTGTTTTCCCATTGAATAGTGGCTGCTTCGCTAACAGCTCGGCCATAATACAACCCAAGGACCACATGTCAATCGCTGTAGAGTACTGCTTAGCTCCTAGAAGCAGTTCAGGCGCCCTTGAAAAACATTAAATATTCTGTCATTCGGTCGTTTATTTTTATTTTCCAAAATTAGCAAAAATAAAATACACAATCACAAGACCTACAAATGAAAAGGAAAGAGACACATATTCCAGCTAGCTGCTCAAGTTTCAAATTTTTCTTGGTCTAATATCAAGATAGTGCCACATAGAAAACGAAAATTTGGCCACCTAAGAGCAAGATGCTACAACATACAATTCTGTTGCACCAGAAAAAATAACAAAATGCAGTTTCTAAAGTAGAGATTATCATTGGCGCATTCTGGGTAACCAAACTAAATTGACATGACTTTACATTCACAGAAGAAACAACATTAACAGTAAAAAAAAAATCGCAGTAAGGCCCAGGTGATCACTCTAGATTCTTGTAATAGAAAGGCACTAGCATAGGATTTGCAATTAAAGCACTCAATACTATTTTGACAAAAACCAAATAATACATCAAAAATGAACCAGGTAAAAGATTTTAATTATCTCAACTAAAAAAGACAATAGTGCATAAAACTACGCTCACCTGTACCACAAAGTAACCACCAAGTGAGTATATGGTTTCAAAGGGCTTCCATATTGACGTGCTAGTCCAAAGTCACAGATCTTCAACTCACCACAATTATTTAAAAGTATATTTGATGTCTTTAAATCTCTGTGCAAAACCCAGTTATCGTGAAGATACTTAACACCCTCAAAAAGCTGAAGCATGAGGCACTTAACTTCACTCTGGCTAAACGGTTGTTTCATTGTCTCCATTAACCCCTTCAGATCATGTTCCATGTACTCCATTACCATAAAAATGCTGTCCAAACTGCTCCCTACAACTACTTCCTTGACATCTACAATTGATGGGTGATGAAAAGAAAGAAGAATGTTTATTTCCCTCAAAGAGGTCAAAGGGAACCCTTCTCTTTCTTTATCCATCTTGACCTTCTTCAGAGCAACTATTTCTCCTGTTCTCTTATCCCTAGCTCTATAAACTACACCATATGTGCCTTCATCTATTTTGTTCAGCCTCTCGAACTCATCAACACTTCTACAACCCTGAAGCATGTTCACGGCCCTTGGTGGAGGAACTGCATGTTCTGGTGTCCCGTGGGAGTTGTGTTCATCATCAGAACCAGTATCCGCATTGCTACCACTGGTTCCACCATAACTGCGATCTTCATCAACCTCCATGTACTCATTCCTGTCCAATTCATCAGGATCACTATCTCCACTAAAGGATCTAACGCGTTCATCAGAAGACCTGACCCTATTTCCCACTGAACCTTCTCTCCTCAGTTCCCCGAGCTCTGGGGTTACCGATTTCCTCTGTCCCCTTGTGTCAGTAGATTCATTAACAGATTTCTTCTTCTTCTTCAATTTAACCATCTCCTCATCATCAGAAATTTCACCTTCATCAGCTGATGATTCAGCCTCATTTGCCCAGCGAGAGGATTTTATATTACGTGCTGGCATATAGTAATCATCATCTACTGTCACTGCTCCCTCATTTTTACCCCAGTGAGCTTCCTCTTCCTCTGCCTCAGGAGCTGAAGGAGATAAACCAATTGGAGAGTCAGAAGCAACATTTATTTGAGAAGTGAGGTCCTCAGTAACCTTTTTCGGTGACAGCCCAGAATTCTGAACCACTATATCTTTACTAGGTGAAATATGTTGACGACTATCAGGGTTGCGATCAGGTGACATGGTGCCAGAAGTAGGCGTGGGTAGCTGAGGGGGAAGAGCAGCTGCTGCTGGGGAAGTCCTCGCCTTAACAATTCTAGTCACTCTTTTGCCATCTCCATCTCTATCCCAAATGATGGGTGAAAATTTTCTCTTTCCATTTTCTGACTTCTTAAGCTCACCACCATCCTTCTTATGCGCTTCAGAATCAATAGCCCCATCAGACCCACTTTCACTGGACAATTCCCCAGGTTCTCTGTCCACGGGCCTCATGCAAAAACCATACCTCTTCGGCCCCAGACCAGCACTACCACCACCACTACTGCCCGAGTCACTCCTACTTGAGGCAGACCGATACCCACCATTAGTGAACTCCCTCTCCTTAATATCCTTCTGCCTAACTCTACCCCTATCTCGACCATCATGATTTTGAGCCCTATTCCCCCTATCATAGTCCCCCACACCATTCCTCATCCGATCATAATCACCTTTTGAATAGCCAATTTCCCTCCTGGCTACCTCAAAGTCAGACTCACGATCCCTGAACTCATTGTCCCTATAACCCCCATGTCTTCCAGCCGCCATAAATCTATAACCGAGTTTATCCCTTTGATACAGCCAAAAAAATTCAATTCACCTGCTAAACTCGCCTAAACCGGGGTTTAAGAGAAAACCCTAAGCCTAATTTCACCAAATTTCATCAAAACAAACAGAAGACCTCCTTCCCCAATTTCCCCTAATTCTACCCCACAAGATTTCAATTTATAAAGCGAGACAATCAAAGTACAGATCTTGATACGAGAAACAAGTTCAAAGCCGAAAGTAAATCGCGTAGGGCCAACAATTATTTTTTTCTTCAATCTTTGTTAATAAACTAGAAATAAAAGCCCGAAATCGAACAATAGCTGACGATAGAAAACCCTAGAAATTAATATGATATACTCCCTCCCGACAATTATTGAGATTCGAAGGCCTTACCAACGAACCGAGTCCGATGGATTCAATCGGATTGGAGAGAGACAGAAAGAGATTAATGAATAGCAGCGGCTACGAGCGAGGATGCTTCTAGAGAGAGAAAGCGTAATAATGGTTCTATCGCAGGTTCGCAGAAACGAAGGCGAAGCCGACTTCGCTACCGCGGACGAAAGAGGTCTATTTTAGTGCTATCGTGAGCGTTAAAATTATGTGGATGCCTTCGAAATTCTTGCTATTTTTTTAATGAATATAAAATTGCTCAATAAGCCCCTCAAGTTTTTTCTTACTTCATTTTTCTGCCCCAGTAAAGGCGCGGAGCATGGGCCCTCTAAAGATAGCTCATCAAGTACGGATTGGGCTGAGCCCGACTTAGGCCCAGCACGAACCCACGGATGGAATTGGTATTGACATTGAAACTTTTAGCTGACAGTGCCTCTAAGTATTGTAACCCGTTCGAATGCACTAGTTTTCTTGATTAATTGCGAAACTAGGCAAGTGTGAATAATTTATGAAAAAGTATAAAACTAATGTTAATTTTTATTTTTAAAAATTATTATTTGCTAAGTGCCCAATTACCAATTTTTAAGAACTTTTATACATATATGTACTAGAATGCAATGATTTTCATTAAATACTTCAAGCTATGCCAAGAGATTGATGGATATATTTCGAGATAATTATTAATTTTTACAATGATTGTAAAACTAGGATTACATATTTTTATTAAGCTAAATACAAAAGATGAAACAAATCATTTTATCATGAATATGTATTCAGTCTCCAACAACATCAATGAATTTACCGTTATAAAAATAAAAATTCGCTACGTAAAGTTATTCCATATGAATAAAAAGATAATATCAATATTTATTAAAGAAAATAAAAGTTGTTAGATTAGAAAGAGAACCACAGTAAAAAAATAATTTTAATTTATCAAATAAGATAAAAGTTGTTAGAAGAGAGAAATAATAATAATAATAATAATAATACATCGAATAGAAGTGGTTCAATTGCCAAGCTTTACTTTTATTAAATTTCACCGTTCAATTATTATATTATTATTTTAACTATTTTATTATAGTTAATTTTATTATTGTTGTAATTATTATTATTATGAGAACTATTGTCAATTTTGTTATTTAACATTTGTATTTTTATTCTAGCGGAACAACACGAACCAAGCGTCACCAGTCTCGTTATTCCTGAGTTTGCACAAACCTAAAGTGAGGCAAGGGGTGCTAATAAAACAGCATATGCACTTAAAAATTTCACATCGATCCGGTACCAATTCGAAACGGGGCTGATTGTTTTGGCTGTTGTATCAGTGATATGAATTCATTTACTCGCTCAATTGGTGTCCAGTTTGGTGAGCATGGGAAACGAGACGCTGTATATTGTATGCAAATTGCAAAGCATAAATTTGAAAGAACTTATACGCCGAAGTAATTTTTTCCTCTTATCCTCTCACAGGGCAGTTCGTTTGGTCACGGTTGCTTCCTTAAGGCCGTTGTCCAGCCACCCGCAAGGGTTCGAGTCCCGTAGTTAACGTGTTCGGGGGATGGGGCCTCTCCTCTCGGGCCGGAGTGGGATTAGTCGGGCCCCGTAACGATTGACCCGGACACCCACTCCGTAAAGAAAAAAAAAAAAAAAAGCATCCAGTTAGTTTGGAATTATGCACTGCCAAACAAAAACCACACAGTACTTCCTGTAGCAAAATTCCTGTAGCAAAAATCTGATCAATGAAATATCAATTATCTCAGGCGCAAAATGAGCTTCGATACAAAGAAACAGCTAATTATGTGAACAAATGGAAGTCTTTTCGCTAAATGAAACCATTAGTCTTGAACCCTTGCTGGAACAAGGTCATTAACTTGCCACACAAATTTCAGGCGCAGTAGGATCATATTGATGGCCACAAATAGCAGAAGGTAACATTGTTCAGCGGCCAAGAGAGTTGGTAATCAAATCTATGGCTTCTGTGCTTAAAATGGACGAACGTAGCAAGGCCTTAAGAAACGCAACGTCGAGCGGGCTGCATTTTGCAACTTTCTACCAGCAGAAGGAAGGCAGCTTGAAAGAGAAGGAAGAAGGCATATGGCCAGTTCTCCTTATGTAATCTGCCTTTTCAGAAGTCTTCACAGCTTTCTCATTTAGCTTGGATTCTGCATTTGCTCGCTTTTCCTCTGCTATTCTTTTAGTTGCAGCGAGTTTGTTCGTGTACTTCTCTTGTGCTCGAGACTTCAGTCGTTCAGCCTTCACCTACAAATTTGATAATTGAATATACGAACTACCGTATTTGTCTAAGAAAGACAAATCTGTTTTAAGAGTTTCGAACTAGTAACAAACAAGAACATGGCAATATAGTGTAGGCGAGGGGGTAGTACCTCCATCCTTCGCATTTCCATCTCAGCTCTCCTTTTCTCGTGATTTTCCCAAGCTTGTATCTTCACCTCTTCGCGCTTATACCTGCACAACCATACTATCAAAGCTATGCAATGCCATCTCATCGAGGAAAATAGCAGTTCTGTGGTGCATAACTATTAC
Organism: Coffea eugenioides; assembly: GCF_003713205.1. Taxonomy (NCBI): domain Eukaryota; kingdom Viridiplantae; phylum Streptophyta; class Magnoliopsida; order Gentianales; family Rubiaceae; genus Coffea; species Coffea eugenioides. The sequence continues at coordinate 46,459,317 of NC_040045.1, forward strand.
GAAGCTGCTTATTTATATTACCTTGCCAAGTACTTGGCTCGTTCAGCCTCATCCCAAGCCATTGCCCTGGTTTCCAGAGGATTTAGCCTTTGAGGTTGATCTGAACGGCTTTCACTCATATTTGCAGCATTCAGTTCTTCTCCTTCTCGCGCAAATCGGCTTGTTGATGATCCATTGCCCCTGCCAGCCTCTCCCCTGTGCTCAGCAGATGTTATACCTGTCGGAGTCTGACCATCTTCAGAAATCTGGAATCCATTTTGATACCTTAATGGGGTTGAGGATCCTGAGGTTATTGGGCTTCTAGCTGCTGGAGTTGTGGATTTAAGAGGGGTGGCTGTTCTTGAAGGCTCTTGGCTTGCGGCAGGAGTCATTTCTGTTCCCATATCCCTCACACATATTGATCGAACAACCGAAACGGATCCAGTTGATGGCTTATTGATTCTCCAGACCGATTCATCACAGTCCATATCCTTTGTTTCTACTTCATAGTGGACACTACTTGGAATACCAGGAAAAGCATTTCCTCCTTGATCCTCGCTGCTCAGGTACTCCTCCTTTGGTACTGGAGCTATCAATCTTCTGTCGTCAGCATTTGAATTGCGGGGGGTGGACTTTGACTGGTTTTTCTCTCCACCTCTTGAAAGATGATTACCCAGCCACTTTTGTGCATCGTCCCATTTCAGAGGAGTCGGCTTTCCAAAGGCCATTCGATGATGTGAAGAGCGATTTGCACCATTCCCTTTGTGAAACTCAAAACTCATAGTAGCACTGCTCCCAGATAGCTCTTGTGCTCTTCCATAGTTCAAACAGCCTTTATCCTCCATTGACTTCTCCTCTTATTCTTCGCCAAAAACCTTTCTAGCTGAACTTTCCAATCAGCAGAAAGGCGCCATCTTTCCCACGAACAAAAATGCAACTAATCCTTCAATCAAGCCTTTGACTCCTCAGTCGCTGAACAAGACATATTGGTAAGAAGATGAAAAAGAGGCAAAATTGATCAGCCAAAAGGGCACAAACCAAAGAAATCTCGATGAAAAGACAAACTTAGTCGCTGGAAAAAGTGCCAACACAAGAAATGGGAAGAAGGCGCTGTCGCTATTAATTGGCCCAAGATACTTAGATTGATCACTGCTCGACTTATCTGAATACACAGAGGAAATGTGCAGACTGCAGAGAATAAGACCTTGAAAGTATGGATTTTTGAGATTCGCAGAGCTGAGGCTGGGACGAAGGGAAGTTCAGATCCACTCAATAGATATGGTACCAGTTAAAAATAGTTGCACTGCATCTGCTCTGCATTGTTAAAAACAACGGCATATGGGCAGCAACATTTATAAAACATTTTTACCAGTAAAATATTATTGCTGCACATTACATTGAAACAGGTGCACTTTATTGCCTGAATGCAGAGTGGGGCAAACTCATCTTCACAGCTTCACTCACTAGTCACTACAGAATCTAAGGAATAGTCCTGTGACACCCACATAACATAAGTACTACTAGTACGTTTCTAACTTTCTTCTAGCTCAGACCCCATTTACTCACTCCTCTATTTTTCTGTAAGATTAAAAGGTTCTAAGTAGCCTTGTGATTCAAAAAGAAGAGGACCGCTTACTTTGCAAATGCACTGGTGCTTTGTTTAATTGTTTTGGATTTATCTCTTCCGTACTAGGAACTCAGAAAAAGGAAATACTACTTGCCAGCTCGATCGACACTTTTGCCTCGAATTGGATCACCACCCTTTTGTAACGGTTATAGAATGGCTGAGGGAAAAAAAAAACTTTTTTTCCCAAGAAGCCTGGCGAGCATGTGGAAGTTTCAGTGTCAGCTTGGCAAATTGTAAGAATGCTGGCAAATGCCTGAGCTATTCCACATGGCTAGGATGGGCAACAAAATTCGTTGTCTATTTTCAAGAATTTGACAAGCTTAGTTAGTCCGATTGGCAGATAGGATGGATTTTTTTTTTTTTTTTTTTTGGCATTACACGAGGTACTATGGTGTACTACTATAAAGGTGGACCATAGTTTCAGCAGAGGTAGTAATTAACTCAGGAAGGAATAGCTTTCAAGAGGGCCTCCTCAGTCTATTATTATTATGAGTGAGGTGGTGTGCTGTTGAATTCATTCATTATTAATATGTTTGCGTTATGGATTTGTCTGCAAAGACTTGGAAGCCATGTGCTCTGGCATATGCATCCAAGGATCGCATTAATTTCTTGATTTATTCATGTGAAAAACCATTCTACTATGTAATAATATAACGAAAGGACTTGTAACGTAAAAGAGTGAAAATTCTGGCGAGGTGCAGCAGGAGTAAAATTCTGGCGAGTTTCATCAGTCTCTTCGAATTATCCTTAGATCTGAAACAGGTCCTTCCCCTCTCCTCCTCCCCTAATTCAGGATAATTTATCGTATCAGAAAAAAAAAGAGTTAGGAGTTTGTTTGTTTCCGATCGGTATCAGGAGGAGAAGGTGGAGGAGTATTTGGGAAGTCACGATCTGATCTGATGTATTACGTGGATGATCCGATGCGTACGAACATTTTTTTTTTTTTTCTGATTTGGCAGATGAAAATCAAAGCTTAATTATCATCAAAGCTCAATTCTTCGTGCACGCGCCACCAGCGGCAGTAGCAGCAGCGCTAGTCATCAGACCTGCGAGGGAGATTGAGACGCTTCTACTTACTGGTGTAGAAGTAGAACTCGACCAACAACCATACATAAATTTCAGTCTCCATTGCCTTCGAACCGAAAGGAATCCGGACAAACTATGCAATGTCAATAGTCATCTGAACTTTTTGGGACCTGTGTTCCTTTGTAAGTAGCTGATAGATAGATTATTGTGTTAATTTTCTATATACTGTACTGTATTGTCGTGGATTCATGATCAAATGATTTAAATTTAAATTCAAAAAATAAATTTCTGAAAAGATTTCTCGTTGCAACAGATTTTTTTGTATTTTACCGAGGAGGAGTGTCATTTTCTGCCAAACAAGCTTTTCTGATTGCATCACAAATTTATTTTTAAACAAAACCTTTTAGTAATTACCTTTTTGCCTTACAGTTACAGTAAGTACTTATTAGTATTCCAAAAAAAAAAAAAGGTTTAGCTAAGTTTCAATCAAAGCAAATCCAGAGAAATCGGATGGGAACCCCGTATTCGCAACCGCAAGTGAAGCGACGTCGTTAAAACTATTGACATAATAACCCTCAGTGTCCTTTCCCTTGGCCAGTAGTAGTTGGCCTGGCCTCCTCCCAGCGCCACCGGCACAGCGGTGAGGGCTCGCCTTTTGCCGCCATAGTCTGCAGCGGTTTCTTATAGCAATGGGGATTTTAGGCCTGAGTAAGAGGTTTTCTAGACTATCCAAAACTAGTTTAAGTATCCACTCTTCCTACTTCAATCGCTCACGGAAAAGAGCCTTTTCAGAATTGAAGCAAAAAATCACTGAAGACGACTCTATCTTGCCTGTCTTGATCGTAGGTGCAGGCCCAGTTGGACTTGTCCTCTCTATGCTTCTTACCAAGCTTGGTATAATTCACAGTTTTCTGAACAAAGTTCATTATTTTCCTTTTTAACAAACCTGATGGTTTTTCAGGCTAATATTTGAAAATATTGCTGAATTAGTGCAAGGTTTTATGGTGTTTGTTTAGGGGTCAAATGTGCAATACTGGAGAAAAGTACGACTTTTTCGAGGCACCCACAGGCTCATTTCATTAACAATCGCTCTATGGAGGTGATGCCAACGGAAAGTTGTTTTTTTCCCCTCTTTTTCTCTTTTTCACTAAGTGTGTGTGTGTGTGTGTGTGTGTGTGTGTGTGTTTAATTATGGTGAATGGTTGTTTACTGACGCGCAAATGTTGTATGATAGGTGTTTAGGAAATTAGATGGTTTGGCGGATGAGATTTCGAGTTCACAACCACCTGTGGATTATTGGAGGAAATTTATCTATTGTACTTCACTCACTGGTCCGATACTTGGAACAGTAGACCATATGCAACCTCATGGTAGGATTTTTCTTTGATCTAAGGCCAATGTGGCAACTGAAATCACAGTTTGGCAGATTTTTTTATTTGATAATCTTTATTTAGCTTTTACAAGTGATGGAAAACATTTGCTTTCTTGCCGCTTTTATGTCTAATGTTTCAATTCTTGGCACGTTATTGTCCCTAAAAGAGAATGTAAATCGCATGCAACTGGGGTCCTGCACTTCCTGATGTGCGTATCTTGTAGCTTTTACTTGTTTTGCCTAAATTTTGCCTTTTGGTATCTGCAGATTTTGATCGAACTGTGAGCCCTGTATCTGTAGCTCATTTTTCACAGTACAAACTTCACAGATTACTACTTGAGAAGCTTGTAAATCTTGGTTTTCACATTGTTGACAGCCACGGATCTGATAGGCTTGAGGAAATCCTGATTAGGGAGAAGGAGATATTGATGGGGCATGAATGCGTATCAGTTAGTACTGCTCATCATGGTGTTACTGTCACAGCGTCTTTTCTTAGTGAAGGGAGGCATATGCAGAAAGATATCCGTTGCAATTTCATTGTGGGTACAGATGGTGCAGGAAGTACAGTCAGACAGCTTGTAGGAATAGACATGAAAGGAGAAAGGGACTTGCAAAAGCTAGTTAGTATTCACTTTATAAGCGAAGACCTTGGAAAGTATTTGATGAATGAGAAACCAGGAATGCTATTCTTTATCTTCAATTCGGAAGCCATTGGTGTTCTTGTTGCTCATGATTTGAAGCAAGGAGAGTTTGTTTTGCAGGTGGAGAAAGTTCTGATATATACATATATATTTATATATATATGTATAGCGTTTAATTCCTCTGTTGTATTCTTTGCTCTTGGAAACTTTTGTGGTGTCCAACATATGTAATCTTAATGTCTTGCAGGTACCATTTTATCCCCCCCAACAGAAGCTCAAGGACTTCAGCTCTGAGGTATTATCTTTATTAAATGCATCTTTATTCTGTAGTGGATTCCACTGTGGCACACTCTGGGCTGGGGGCAGTGGGGGTGTGTGGTTGAGCTGTGATTTACCAGGCTATTAATTTAGGTTGTGATTTTTAGGATTTGACAGACTCAATCTACTGCATATATTGGAGTTTCTTGCTGAAATATGGAATAATTATGCTTAAAGTAGTTCTTATTGTACAATAATTGTTGTAGATGTGTGAAAGATTAATCTTCAGATTGGTTGGCCGGGAGCTTGCAGACATACAGGTTAGGGATGTAAAACCATGGGTGATGCATGCTGAAGTTGCTGAAAGATATCTTTCCTGTAACAACAGGATAATTCTTGCTGGTGATGCTGCTCATCGCTTTCCACCAGCTGGTGGTTTTGGTATGTGGTTCAAAACTATATCTTGTTTTTCCTTTTCCAATTTATAGAAGTTTATGGTTGTCGACATGTTATCTTAGCTCTTTGTATTGTTCTGTAAGAACAAGAAAGAGATCACCTTCAGACCCTGTTCTTACTTTTCAGGGATGAATACTGGAGTTCAGGATGCTCACAACCTTGCTTGGAAAATAGCTTCTGTTCTCAATGGCATCACACCGCTTTCATTTCTTTCCACTTATGAGATAGAACGTAGGCAGGTGATTTGGTTATGACTTATTTGCTTAAATCAATGCGCCTACAGTTTTTTATCTCTGGTATTTCCAACATGTGCACAATATTTATTGTCATGTGTAGATTGCCAGATTTAATACGGAGCTTAGTGTTCAAAACTTCAAAGCAGCTATGAATGTTCCTTCTGCACTTGGTCTTGATCCAACTATTGCTAATGCAGGTGAACTAACACAGTTAAGAATATGGGCTCTTATGTGGACTTGTACACAAATCTTTGATGCATTATCATTTGTCTAATTTCTTTGTTCTGGGTTTGCAGTACACCGTGCAGTTAATGATTGGATTGGTACCATTTTACCGGAAGGACTACAGAGGTCAGTTTTGGAGGGAATCTTCAGCATAGGCCGTGCACAGGTTTCAGACTCTCTGTTGAATGAGAAGAATCCTTTGGGATTGTTGAGGCTTGCCAAACTGAGACAGATATTTGACGAAGGAAAGAGTCTTCAACTCCAGTTTCCAGCTGAGGATCTAGGTTTCAGGTAGAATTATGTTGTAGCTGGGCTTGCACTTCACCCATGAGGTTTACAGTATAGTTTAGGCTTTGTATGGATTAAGTGTTTTTGGAGGGTGTTTTAAAAAATTTTTACTGTTGCAATGCATGTAACAAACTTGACATTGTAGATGTGTTTGAGGTTTTTTTTTAATTTAAAATTTTATTGGGATTTTTTTGAAAATTTATTAAAAAAATTTTTCCACAACCACTCACCACCCCCACCCATTGCCCTCTGCCACCACCCTTCCCCCTCCTCGCTCCTCCCCTCCTCCCCACCACAGTGGTGGTTGGTAGCATGTGGAAGAAGAAAGGTGGGAGTTTTTTTTTAAAAATTTTTTTGTGTTGTTTTTAGGTATATTTGAGCTTATGTGTTTTTGGAGTTTGTTACTATAGACTCCACAAACAAAAACAGTTTTGGGAAACAAGGGGAATCCATATGGAGTATTACTTCTTGGAGTCATCTAGAGCATTCTGAGTCCTGATCTACTCCAGAGAATGCTCTTGTTCAAGTGGTTTCAAGTAATACATGTTCTTTGGGAGATTATTGGTGAAAATTTGGGAAACTTGTCATTGGCTAGTTGTTTATATGTTTGTTGGTAATTGAAGGTTTTTTTCGTACCCAAGGAATATACTTTGCACTGACAAGTTAAAGGTTTATTTATTAGGTATCTCAAAGGAGCACTAGTGTCTGATGATGATAGTTCATCAAATGCTCAAGAAGCACCTACTGGAGGCAGGAGGGACTATATCCCCTCAGCAGATCCTGGATCAAGGTTGCCACATATGAGTATGAGACTCTTGTCAGACCTCTCAAGCAAGGTACTAGTTTGATCTTTTCTTCTTATTGCATACATTTGAGCATGCTTATAAGTCTCTGCATCTTTATCTGGGGCCACTGAGGGTTGGAGAATGGTCACCTTGAGAGGGTTGGAGCTGGCTACTGAATGCATAAGTGCCTATCTGTTCTGTAATGGGTCGAGAAAATCAAATCCTCTCTCTCTTTGTTTCTTCTTTTGGAACTAGGGTGGGAGTTTTTGTTTCTACATTCCTTATGTAAATTTAATATGCAGGAAACATTTTCAACCTTGGATCTTGTGTCCCTGGATAAAGTTGAGTTTGTTCTCATAATAGCACCATTAGAAGAATCTTACAATCTTGCTCAAGCTGCATTCAAGGTGGCAAAGGAACATAAAATCTCCATAAGGGTGTGTGTGATATGGCCTGAAAAAACTACAGATGGATCTGGAAAAACTGAGGCTGCATTAGAACCTTGGACTAATTTCATTGAAGTTGCGGAATTAAGAAATCCACCAACTTCTGTTTCATGGTGGGATGTTTGTCAAATGACAGACAGAGGAGCCATTTTAGTGAGGCCCGACGAGCACATTGCATGGCGTACAAAATTCGGAATCACAGCAGATCCTGTTTTGGAGATGGAAAGAATATTTTCCACTATATTTGGAGCTCAACCCAGGCAAACATAATCGAGTTTTTCTTCCTTGTCAGTGGAGTTTCATCACAGGAGGATAGAGCTGCTTCCACAAAATTATAGCAGAACACAGCATTTTCTCATAGCATGCCTATGATTTCATTACTATGCATGTACAACGCCAAAGCTTGATTCCCGAAAATTTCATGGGCTCTTTTATTGTACTCTCCATATTTGGTGCTTAAAGAAGCAGCTTTTATTGATTTTAGAGGTCATGATAGTTTTCTGTTGTTGGCCACACGTGGAATACAGGCTCTTGTTAAAACCATAAAGTGTTTACTCGTCTTAGTATTATGAGAGTTTATATTTTCAAGCAATTTCTTCTCGCATTACCCTAGAATGTATCCGTTCAGAAGCAATAATTGCACCCCAGAATCTATGCTACATAAGTTCTCTATTGCAAATTCCTATTATTTCTTAGTTATAGGACAAAATGTCAAAAACAATTAACTGGATAAACAAGTACTCATCTTGTTGCACTTGACATCTCCAAAAGACGAACTTTGGCTCTCTAGCAACTAACTTCTGATAGCTGCAAGAAGTATTGTACTAAGCAAGTTGGTAATTGGAGAAGATACTACCAGTTCCTGGTAGAAACTCTCCATATTTACTATGCGAACAAATCGTGGATCGCATGTCAACAAATGGATCTTTATATACCCTTTCAATGGAAAGGGAGGCATCTAGTACGGGTATGTGCATATTGTTTTACATACAACATCTTCAGCATTTCAGATTCAAAAAGGTTTGTAGTTGCAGTCTTCACATATGGACCGCTGCAAGTATTGCCCAATCATACCTACTCGAGCATCATGCTTGCTTACCAGGGCCAAAGATCAAATGGATCATTGTTGCTGTTACAATTCCCAGTAATCCACCCGCAACAACCTGCAGGATGACTAGGATTTATTCAGAGCTACTAGCCAAATCTTTTTTTGGAAATTAAAGACAAGTTTGACTTCCAGGCATAACATCAAGCTTGGTACATATTCAGTTTTTTAAGCATAAGCATTCAACAATAGATTATTGCGGTTGAATGAACGAAGTCGCAAAGACGAACCTGTGAATACTCGGACAGGAAACAAAGAGTCAAAAAGAAGCATGCATAGTTTGCAGGCATTTGAATGAGAATCAGATTCAAAGCATTCTAATTCAGCTTTCAAGAAGTCTTAACATGGCAACTAAGATCGACAGAAACAATTGACAAAAGTAAACATGGTTGTCAAAGAGTTGCAACTTGGAAGCGACACCAAGGGATCAACAACTTAAAAGGTTAACATACACACAACATTAACAACTAAACCAGACGAAAGTGTCTCATTCTATTGATCAGGATCAAAAGAACGAGGACATTGCTGTTACACCTCCTACTAGAACTTATTTTTTTACCTAGACCTTTTCAGTTCAATCTTAATCTTTTAGACCACAGATCAGAAATGAAAGAAAAACAATATAATTAGCTAAACGTTTAGTGCAGAATATCAAGAAAAAATCATATTTAAAATGTGAGAAGAGATTCATGCAGCATGTATTGATTCTACAGGTACAAATGTCAAGAGGAAAGAAGAAAAATCTGAAAAAAAAAATTCATTCAAAAGAAACAAAAATGCACCTGAGGTGGGGTGTGGCCAAGAAGTTCTCGCAATGGACTGCTCTCAGAAAGAGGATGTTCAGCTGGAAGTTCACAGACAATTTGGTTTAGGACCTGAAAAAGCCAGTTTGAATTGATATAAAGAAATTCAGTCTAATTATGTAATACAGACACACAGAGAGAAGCACATCTTATCATGCAAATCAATGAAAACAAACACAATTAACCAGGACTGTCACACCTCTGCTTGGCGTCCAGCATGCAGTCGCACACCAGTTGCATCATACATTACCTGCCAGAAATTGTCATATGGGAAATCCTCTTAATATGAATGAGCATTTGTATAGTAATTAGGAAGACACAACTTCTCGACATTCATCTAAAGTCAGTTAAATGATTGAAAAACAAAGAAACAAATTAAGCAAACAAAAAATTACTAATGTCAGAATAACAAAGAAATTGTAGATGGAGATAAAGTCAATGATCATAGAACCTTGATAAAAGATCTAAGGTATTAGGTAAACAAACCAGTATAAAATAAGCTACACCTATCAAATTGTAAAAACACTTATTGATGAAAATAAAACTTAAATAATGAAACTATTCATTGTCCACTTAGAAATAGGTTAGCACAAACAATAGGCTTGTGAACCCTGGGACACGTTTCTTCGGTAAAGAAACCTGCCAAAATTCTGTTTTTATTGTGGTTTATCATGTGGCAGTTTCACTTCATATTTCACAAATCTTGTGAAGTTCAACAAGCAAAGTTACATAAGAAAGAAGGCTGCCTTTGTTATATTTCCTTTGCTAATACTTTCTACCTCTTCACATTCAGTTCGAATTTCAATAAGCAAAATATCAGCAACACAATGGATTAATTTATTTCACTTCAGAATTAGGTCATTTATGATCTTAACCCTGCTTGCTAACTTTAATTACCTAGACGGGAAATTTCTTTGACATGCTAATACCATGGTAGAATAAAGATAAACTTGTTCATATGAAGTAATCAACTGAACTGGCTAGCAGATCATTGGGACAAGTATTTAGACACACTACTTGACTGCAAATAGAAGAGCACATATTTCAGAACCCTGAAAACTGCAGGGGCACCCTCAACTAGCTAGGAAGCCCCAAGCTCCAAACAGCCAGTTAAGATGAAATAAAGAAAACAGAGTTACTCAGAGAACAGTTGACCCTGCAATAATTACATTCAATTGCAAACACAAGGCCAGTAAAACTACTCAGTCAGCAGTGATAAATCAATGTCCCATATTCCCTTAAAAAAAAAAAAGAGAATATACAGAAGGTAAGGATAGAGGAGAGAATAACATACCACACATGCTAAGATCAATGCAGTAGCAAACAAAGATCCCCCAAAGCCCTCTTGCAAACCTACACCTATCGCCAAGGCAATAACAGTTGCTGAATGGGATGATGGCATACCGCCCGATCCGACAAGTTGCTTGAGATCCCAATGTCTTTCCCTATACCTAAAATATTCTCAAAACATATATACTCTTAGAACTAGCAAATGCAATCACTATATATGTTTACTGCCACCTAACTAAGACACAATCACCTACAGCAGGCTATTGCATTGGCGTTTTCCTTGAATTTATTTTTCGTTTCTCTTTTTCTCAAGATGGCCAAATAGATTGACAGCTTCAGTGAGCAATTCAAGGATGTGACTTTTTTGAGATGGAACTTTTTTGTGGACCTAAATGAATTGAGTTTCATGTCCTTATACTAAGGCCCCCCGAAGTTTTGATCAATTGAATCTAGTGAAGTACAAAAAGCTACCAGAAAATGGAAACAAGTAGCGCCAAGTTTTTGACAATATCAAGAAACTTATGCATGATCACGACAAAGCCGGAATCTGGATTAAATACCATGCAGCAAGGCTTCTAGATATGAAATGCCTCCTAGAGCAATATAACTCAGCACTCGTATTGGGGAAAAAAATTACAACAGCATCAGATCCGAAAAAGTTCTTTACATTGTAAGATCAGAAAGTACATATTTATTGAATCACATGAAAAGGGCCATTCAAGAAATTGGAAATTAGATTCAAGATGGGATTTTTAACGTACCAGGAGGTCAAGAACTTGAAAGATTGAGCAAGAGCGAAAGCTAAGACAGCTGAAATCAAAGGGTAATTTGTGAATATTGATGACGACGACGACGGCGGCGGTGGTACTGATGCAAACGATGTTGTGGCAGAAGATGTCGTATCAGCTGTGGATATTGAAGGTATTGAGTTCCGAATCAACATCGCTGTTGCGTCCACTATTCGCACCATCCGGTAAACGTTTGTTATTAAAGGTGTTAGAATGGTTTACCAGATTCTGGCCTCCAATACAATTCCTGGTTGAATAAATATTCCAGATGTTGATTTTTTGGAAAATTTGGATGAAAAATAAAAGGAAGATGCTTGAAGGGAAGAGTTAAAAAAAAATGGTGTTGCTTTGTTGGGTTGAACTCGAAGGAACATTGCTTGGTATCTGGTTTTCTACTGGTTTGTTTGTAGGAGTAGCCTGGCTAGCTTATTAAGCCTGATGGCTGGAACACTTCAACGGTCAACTGGATATGCCGTCAAATGGTTCTTATAAGAATATTATTCTTTCTTGAACAAAAATGGTTAAATCATTTTTTAAAAACTAATCTTTTTATCTCACTTACATTATATTCAAAAAGAATTTTTTTTCTTCAAACATATTTTTTTATTATCTAAGTTAGACAATAAACTTTGTACCAAAATAACCTGAAACTTAATTTTAATTTATTAATTTATCACTGTAATTTCTAATAAAACCAATTTTACAAGACTAATTATATAATCAAGTAATAAAATTTTAAATAAATAATCCCAAACCAAATCTAAAATAAATTAAAACACCATAACAGTATTTTATCACAAACCAAATATAAAATAAATTAAAACAGTAAAAAAGTAAAAAATAATATAATACATTATTTGTCCAAATATATAATAATTTCAACTTCACACAAGTTAAATAAATTCATTTAGGATTAAGTGATTAATGCCTTTGGAAAAAAAGAATAACTTAATTTAGTTAGATAAAATAATTTTTATGTTTATCAAATTATTTTTAATTCGTAAACGGGTTATCGAGTCACTCACGGATTGACCCGAATTCGACCCGTTTTCTTTTTAAATTCATCGGATTTGATCCGATTCTGACCCGAACCTGCAAAACCTCAACCCAAATCCATTAATTTCGTGTTAGGTTTGTGTCGTGTTTTCAGATCGTGTCGAAAATTGCCACCCCTAATTTCACTACTGGTTTGGAAAAAATTAATTTATGAACTATGATTAAGGATGAAAAAATCACTCAAACCCGCTAGCATTTTTTTTTTCATACGTAAATTTAAAATTTCATTTAAAAAAAATAGGAAAGAAGACTCAAGTTTGTCATAAATTGATAATGTTTAAAAATAAATAAGTTAACAAACTACGAAAAAATAAAATGATAAGATAAAAATAACAAATAATAATTAAAAAAATGAAACTAAAGTAAATAACATCGTGACAAAATTTAAAAAAATCAGAAAACAAAAAAAAAAACCAAGCGGGATATTTATCTGCATAAAAAATGCATCATACATTTGATAAGGTTAAAAAATCAAACATTCCACTGCAGCAACCTTAATGCAGGAAAGTCTCGACAGCGAGTTCAATAATCAAATGCAGGCCTCAGATTTCTTAAGGTCATTTGCACTCCCATTCCATCCTCAGCTTCAAAAAATGACTAGCTTCTCATGCCTCTGGTGCAATCGCAAAGGCGTTCCCACCGGCATTTTTCAGGTTCTTGGTTCAAAAATCAGTCATAATGTCTGTATCGGCCAAACTGACCTGATGACCAATAATCTACTTAATCTTACTATTCTTCTGGCAGAGACAGCTTGAATGCACCAGGCTTGTATCGTGAACTCAGTCGACCAAAATGTTTCGACTCCCTGGCTCTTGAATTGAATGCCATTAGAGACAACTAGGCGGTGCAGAAGGCTTCCTTCGGTTACTGGGGAAACATTTAGACGACACTAGGAGAAACAAATTTCATGAGCTCTGCTCTTGCTGCTTCCATTACCACTTTAAAGTCTACCTGCGTGTATCTTCCCCTGAATTCAAGCAGAGGTAGATCAACTTCTATCTTTTTTTTTTTTCAACAAAGCATAAAACATAATGCTATGAGATCCATATTATAATGAAAAAAAGACAGTATTAACCCTGCGAGTTGCTCAAGAAAATCTGCAGAGACAAACTCAGTTATGTCAGTGTCCTGGCAAAGCATGGAAAGAGACTTGAATTTTTCCTGATGAATAAAATAACCTCATAGTCCTACACAACCTCATGATTCAAGGAGAGACAAAATCCACGCAGTAGACTTTGAAACTTGTGAAAACTAGTGGCAAAACAGATCTAAAACATGTATCTTTCATTTTACCAGGATGGCTGATGCACTACTTTGAAGAGTAGATTATCCACAAGAAAAGCAAACATTAGGTTTATTCGAAAGAACCATTGAACATATCTGAGGAAGCTGCAAATGTCATTTACTTTTAACCAAAACTAGCACACCATGGAAGGAAGCAAGCACTTTTTTTTTTTTTTGGGTGCGTATGTGTTGACAACTTTCCCTAGGGTTCAGTCACTACTCACTTCTTCTGAATCTTAAAGCACAGATTGGTGATGCAGTAAAGATACCAGAAATGAGTTCTTGACCAAGTTGCAGAAGGAAAGGCTGGGCTGGCGAGGCCATGCATTATCCTAGCAACAGCTCTGGGGGTAAATTTTGCCTGTGAATGACTCTGCAAAAACACCTTTTGAACAAAACAGAGGAATGAAATTACGACTCTGCCAACTTTTTCTTTTTTACAGAAGTATAGGCTATTAACAACAAAAACTCACCTTTATGTCGGCTCTCAGAAAGCGGCTGCATATTTGAAAAAATTTGTTTCAGTACACTTAGTAATGCTACATAGAGCACAGACATGTTACTGAAAAAAGAAAAAACCGTTATGCTTGATTCCGGATACAGTAGAACCGAAGAGGAATTGGTCATGAAATATCGGATTATAGACACTTCTATGGTCCTAAGGACAAAAACTGATAGATAATTTTACTAGTTTTAGTGCGATGACATGCAACTTAAGACAACATCAAACAGTTCACTGACAGAGGTTCTAATGTTATAAACACCTGAGGGAGAAAGAAGTGGTGCTCTGTGAAATGTGTGACGTGTTTTGACAATCCAAGGTTCACATAACTTCATAGAACCACGGTAAGCGCAAATTTGAAGTAAAAAGTGCAATGTGCAGAAAAGCGTAATGGATTTGCAACCTGCTTTCAGCCATGATATTGGGGATATCATCATCATTGCTGTTGAAGTACTCGAAAATCTTCCTTTGTAAGCAAGGGGTATGTTGATGGTCATTACATCCATCCACTTTATTACACTGTTTTACTGCAAAGACCGCAGCATTGAACATTGCATCTAATTTCCGAACCTATGCCAGAAGGAAGAAAATATTGTCAGGTAAATGGTTGAATTAAGTGAAGCACAAGCTCCCCAGGCCAATATTGGCCTCAAGTTTAGGAAGTTCAGAAATTGGGCACGATCTTTATCAAAAGAAATCGTTTCTTCCCCAGGGTTCAGTATTTGGGTCTACCATTTTTGAAACGATCAAAAGGTCACAGGAAAATTCTAGATACTTTGAAATTTTGACCAAGGCTTGAGAAAGCATTTATCTAGTTAAAGAGTCATGATGGTTGTCCAGATACTTGTGATGTCCAGGAATGCCAGGTGCCAAGAAAGTCAAACTGAAGCTTGATACAGTAGTGGTAATGGAGGTGTTCACCACCAAAATATACTATTTTTGATATATCCAAGGTGGTTGTTGAAGATGCTTAAAAAGTCAGATCAATTAGAATAAGTTTTGACAATTGCAGAGGCCATCATACCCAACCACAGAGGAAATATCATAAACAGACATGAACAAGAAGTTAAATGCAAGCAGAGATACTCTTATAGCTCTGAACTTTGGACCATGAGCCATCACGTTCTAGTCTTCAACCACCCATATTTGTAAACCAAAGAAACAAGGTAACATGCACAGTTATACATACATCAAACAACTACAAAATTGATCAGTAACATATTAGCAGAGACAATCACCTTATAGATCTCAACATCTGATAACCACTTTGTAATATTTGCTGCCAAAGAACAAACATCATTCGGCACATCCACAATTCTATAGCAAAATGCCTGATCCTTCAATTCATATGTAATCTCTCCCTTCAACTAAAATGAGCGGCAAAGTTAGCAACAATTCAAGTTCCTTTCTTAATGTAAGCCAATAGAAAGTATATAGTTGATTAATGTCTGGAAGTTGCGAGACAGACTTGCTAATCATGTATGCTACCATGTTCTACGAATAACAAACCATTTGATGCATAGAGTTCAAACTTGTGGTTGATTTATTAATATGACAATAACAGGTTTTAGATGGTATCTCTTCTTGTTGATAATACAAACATCTGAAATAACATCATGGCTCCCATTACCAGAACATTGTTTTCAAATAATTGCCCATGCTCTATTTTTTTTTTTTTTTTAAAACTCATGCTGACTTTTTAAGATCCTCTTAGAAGACATTCCAATTAAGTCATTGATAATCATAAATACTAGAAAGCAGCGAGCTAGTCAAGATTGGTCAACAGTATACAGTTTCACTGGTGGTGTGAAAAAATTTTGCCAATGAGGAAACTTTACATGATAATAATCAAGTTCCACTATAACTGTTGCCGGCTGCCTTCAAATATCTATTAAGTCCTAATAATTCATTTGCTCATTGAAAGATTACTGTGATAAAGCTATAGATTAGCTGCCAAATTTCTCCACATGTTGATATGTGACTTGCATATACTCGAATATAAATGCAGATAATTTATGACTTGCACCTTTAGACTCTTCAAATGGTTCGACAAGTCAGTAGCCTGCCATCTGATGCTATTTGCTGTACTTGGTATGTCAAACACATACTGCCCGTCTTTCAGTTCAGACCTGAAAGCGTTTGTTTAGCTCATGAAAATCAATGAGAAAGACGTCCAGCTAGTAATAATAATCAAAAAACTAATCCTTACTTCTTTAAAATTGCTGCAATTACAATATCTTTATTTGCGAGCAAAGATGGGGAAGTCTACAGTCATAGAACTTATTAGAAATGATAACCAAAGTTAGAACAAACAAATCCACCTGAGAGACAATATAACATAAAGTCACAAACTACCTGATGGAAATTTAAAGTGCAAGTAACCTTGATCTGTGGAAGCAAGTTCAGGTATTGCAGGTCATCCAATTCCAACTGAGTTAAAATTGTAAGCATCACCTAACAGGGCAAGCATATTTAGAGGTACAACATTGTCAGAACAGCTGAAGGGATTTTGAAACCACACCATGTGCTGCTTTTGGATAGATTCAACATCTTAAAGGGACATTTTCCCCTATTGAGTAATTTAGTACTTGTGTAACTCAAAATGCAGTCATATTATTACAGAAAAAGCATGCCAGCTACGCATAAAGCAAGTATATGGGGTTTGAAGTACAGATAACTAATATGCCAAAGATTTTGTTGGAGGCTCAATGGTGCAATAAAGGGGAAAGTGCTTCCATTTTGATTAAAACACTTCACGATATATTTAAGGAGAGTTGCAACTGCTAAAGAAAGGAATTAGGCCCTTTGTCTTTAGGCATATACAAATATCAGATTGGATGTGGTCCTTCTTATTCAGTCAAAGAAATAAAAACAGTATTCAACCAGCAAGTTGATATGCTGGCTACTGATTCTACAGAATGCAGAGTTTTAAGTTCAGAAGTACAGCTTATTCTTCAGAAACATCAAGAGGCTCTTATTTGAAAGGAAAAGGAAGGACCTCTTCTTTGATATCAAATTTCCGAGATGCAGATTCCTTGATTATTGAACAAATTTTGCCTGATGAATTTGTATTACTGAAAATTTGACAAAGGAACTTCTTCACAGCATACTCATCTACACCATCACTGGGAACAATGTACCGATTTTTAGATATTTTGAAACCAAAAAAGAAAGATGAAAAGGTGGGATGACACTTAATACCTGTACATAAGACTACGCATCTTGAAGTAGGTAGCCTCATCAAAAAAAAGATGGCAATACGACAATCTTCCATCACGTCCAGCACGGCCTATCTCCTGCATGGTTTACATTTAGCTTAGCTGAATAAAATTTAAAGAAAGGACATCAAGAGACCACGTGATCTAAAAGATTTTGAAAAGAGTTCAATTTTTTGTAGAACAGGTATCAACCTGAACGTATTCTTCCAAGCTTTCTGGTAAGCTGTAATGTATTACCTGAAACAAAAGCACAAAAGAAGTCTAGCACAAATACTAGAAAGTAAAAGAACTATGAAATGGAAGATGGAGCATATAAAAAAATTAAGAACATTGCTTATTGAAACTTTGTACAACTGACATGTAAATAGATTTTCAACAAATGCATAAGCCAATCTGCTAGGTTATTGCAGTAACCACCACATATCCAGCAGGATCAGCAGGTTCAGCATGAAGATCATGAACAGACAGAATTATTTATTCTTTTAGATTGACAAAAAAGTTCTCATATAAACACCTGACAAAAACTACTGCTTTATAAAGTAACTGTCGTCAGCTGAGCTAAGCAATACTAGAAACCAATGTCTGCCAAGCCTAAGAAAGAGACGTAACTTATTGACGCAACATTTTGATATCTACTTTTTACATACACAGACGTTTTAGTATTATTTAAGAATATTCTACAATGCAAGAAGAACCGAGAAAATGTCCTTACAGCTCCAATATCCCTTTTATCAAGTCCCATGCCAAAAGCCACAGTTGCAACAACCTTCCAAACACAAAAGATTGTAAACTAATTAAAATAAAGCAAAATGCTGAAGAAACTTTCTGCTATGCTTAAGGCATAAGGTGTAAAGAGTTAACACAAGTACCTACCACCCTTATCTTGTTCAAACAAAATATTTCCTGTATACGACGTCGATCTTCTGCAGGGATAGAGCTATGATAACTCTGAAAAGGAACTAACAGATTCTCAAGTTTCAATCAAAGAAAAATTGAGCACACCAGATCAGGATAATGTTAACATTGCCCACCACAAAAAGCAAGTATATGCAGCACCAACCTTAGCTGAGATATTGTTGTCACATAGATATCTGCTTATCAGGTCAGCTTCAGACTGTGAACCACCAAAAGGACAAATAAAATCAGTCACCAGCCAATGCTATACTAGTGCAAAATGTGGTATATCTGCAAAGAACTAGTAAAAACTATGCGAAGATTACCTGAAATTTGCAGTAAATAATTATGCTTTTTATCTCCACATAGGGAGAAGATTTGAGTAATGTCATTAGATCTTTCATTCTGGATTTTAAAAAAAGAGAGAGAGAGAGAATGCTCAATGCAAATAGAAGACAAAAGGAGTCAAGTCAAAACTAAAAGAGAATAAGAGTGTATACTTGCCTATTTCCAGTCTGTGACAGAGATAATTGCAGATTTTCCCTCATTTTGACAGCCTGGATTAGATTTGTTGCAGGAATTTCTAAAGCATGCATCACATTATGCAACGTTTTAGATGTTGCAGTTGCAGTCATTGCAAGAACGCAATCAGCATGAAGCTTAGCACGCAACATTGATCCCCTTAGCCTCATGTAGGAAGGCCGGAAATTGTGTGACCTGTCAATTTGTTCAGCATATATGAAGAATTGCAAGCATGAAAACTGCATCCATCTAGTCTGAAATGCATGTAAGGGGAAAGTTACAAAATTCAACAAGTTACTGAACGTGCAAGAACTTACCATTCCGATATACAGTGGGCTTCATCAATCACAACAAGTGATATTAAAGAAATGCCAGAAAATATGGATATGAATTCGACATTTAAAAGCCTCTCTGGTGAAACAAAGAGTACCTGAAACATGACCAACCAGTTCTAACTCTTGGCACTTAAGGTAAAAGGGAAAAGCTCATAAAGTGTATAACTTTGGAAAAATGCAACATAACCCAGCATCATCCACCGCATACTTCTATATTTTGTGGGACAGTTCAATTATTCAAAAATTTGACTTAAACAGCAAATTCACAGAATAAATCACATGCCTGCAGGTAAATATAGGAATGGAACTAGAAGTTTCCATGTCTCCAGTTACCTTTATTGTTTGGTTCTTTAATAACTTAAGTGCCTCGGAAGCCTCTTCTGGTGTCTACAAAAAAATAAAATTAAAAAAAAGAGCCTACAAGATCAGAAATTATTAACGTGCAAAACAAACACAAACACTGCTGCACGTATTACTACCTGACTGCTACACAGGAGAGCACCAGGAATAGTAGGAGGTAGGTGTTTGAGCTGATCAATCATCAAAGCGACTAATGGACTAACGACAAGGGTAACTCCTGGCAAAACTAACGCAGGCACCTGATAACACAAAGACTTCCCAGAGCCAGTTGGTAAAATTAACATGGTTGATTTCTTAGAAAGCACCATCTTAATAGCCTCCAATTGCCCATTCCTGAATGAATCATAGCCATGACTTAATTTCAATAGCCTCAGTAAATTCTCATCTGATGCCTCATCTCGTACCCTCATCACAGCCTCTTCAATTGTACCGATATCAAAACTAGATATTTTCTGCACGTGTTTAATCTCCAAAACATGATCATCTTCATCACATAATCCGCCCACTTCTCCTTCTCCTTTATTTTCAACTCCAAATTTCCTATTACGTCTTCTGGAAAATCTTTGACGCCCAATTGATGAACTTCCAAGATTCCTGTGCTTCCCCTTGATTTTGAACTTTTTCCTTCCATAACCATTAATATTCAGTTTCACAAAGTTACCTTCACTTTTAAATTTAACCCTTGTCGCTGACGATATAGAAGCGTTAGAAGCAGAAGACACGCCACTTTCAATGCAATTAGGATGTTTCTTCACCACTTTGGACGCATTAAATCCTTCATTTCCAGTTTCTTGTCGGACCACATTGTCATCCCCTAACTCTGCCTTCGGCTTTGGGGTTGTTAATAAAGGTTCAGTGGGATTAGATTCAAGGGGCTCAAATTTCAGATTTTCTTTCCGGGTTTTCGAGAAAGATGCAAACTTGGATATCAGACGCCCAACAGGTACAAGGGTTGGGACTGAATGGTTGCAATTGGAGGAAAATGAGGAGCTTCCATTAATTGAGCCAGAGCGGTGGATATGATGGAAGGGTAAACTGGAGAGGTCAGGTGGGGGAAGTGAAATTTTAGTTGGGTTTCCTTGAAGGGGTAGTTTCGGATCAGGATTTATAGCTGACTTAGAGCATTTGCTAGAGGGTTTTGGTTTCAGGATGGGGCGTGAAGTGGACTTGGAAATGGTGGCGGCTTTAAATTTAGTTCTTGATTTGGCGGAGGATAGAAGAAGAGCGGGTCTTGCTGATGCTGGAGGCGGAGAGGGAGGTGGTGAATCACGTGGTGGCGTTGCGGAAATGTGAGAGCCATCGGAATCGGAGTCCATGGAAATAGCTTAAGAGAAACTTGACTCGTGACTGCAACCTTATGCTGTGCACTGTGCAGTTGTAGGTCTCTTCCCGCCTCTTTTATGGAGGGAAAGTTCAGATTTAGACATAGACATGGACAACTAGGCAAGGGTTTTATTGTCACTTCAGACCCGTACTACTAGCACATTGACTAGAAATCCAGCGGTGATTCATCGGATGATCATACACAATCCTAAGCTCCCTTGGAACTCCCCCCTCCCTCGGACTTGGAAACTTGGTCCCAGAAGACTTGTGTTTTTCAAGGGTAAGCCTTACGCTTATCTATCTACATTCCATCAACCTTACCTGCCAACTCTTGAGATTTGACGTCTCTTCTTACATATATTACCGGCGCTACTGCAGATTGAATACAATCACCACAACAATGACGCTTCGGTTATCTCAGTGCTTGGGAGACTCAACATGGCATTGTTGATTTAAGGGCAGTTGGGCTTGTGATCAAAAGTTTTTGGAGAAAATAAAAGAAATAGCTCCACCGAGCAAATCCAAGAAAAGGCACGAGTGCCTGCCTATACTTTCCAGTAACATCCCAAGGTTTATCTATCATCTCCAATAAGAATACAAAAGCAAATGACAAGAATGAATCAAATTTTATCAGCCACAATTACACTGAACAGAAATGCTAGTGCTTGAATAAACATTTCTATAGCAGCACAGCAAAAGAATTACCGCTTGCTCTCTAGTAAAGGGTTGGAATCAAATACAAATGCTAACAAGAATATGGCAAGTGGAACAATAAACAACCTACCAGAGCCTTCAGCTATCATCCGCCTAATAAGAACTACAACTTTACAATGACATATTTCTTACGAATTACTTGCAAACAACAAAATGCAATTGGTAGTTATCCAAACATCTCCCCATTGAATTAAAAATTCTCGGCCTTCAACAAAATTAAGTTGACTGGAGCACCCCAAGCAACCTTGTGACAAGCACAGCAATCTTTTCTGGAAGAAAGCTTACATAATTGCACAGTTACACTTGGATTCCAGCTTTGGAGGTTTCACACTATCACCCCTAGCAGGAGACCCAACAATACGAGCAGTAGAAACATCACTTTTCTCATCAGATGCAATGTTGCTAGGAGGGGGTTTTGAGTCTGTTTCTAGCCGCCTTTGCCTAGCCTTTTGGGGCTTAGTATTGCGCTTGGACACAATTCTGGTACGTGATTCCCTTCTGTCAGGATTTGTTTTTCCAACGATAGTTACTGCTGGCCTGGAACCCTCCAACTGGGTGTAGTTTTCTTTCTCTATTGCAATACTTGCAGCCTCATAGGCCAGATTGTGGACGATGGAGCTGCAGAAGAGTATACTATCTGTTGCTTCTTCTAGTGTCAAGCTCCTAGTGTGGGTGTCTCCTTGGCCTTCTAGCATGACAGTTGATTCTTCTGTCAACACTTCGAGAATTTCAGCATTTTTATGCATCAATTCCTTGGTTTTTCTTTCTTTATTTATTAGAATTAGTATTCAGGGAAACGTGATCAAAGTGTGAAGAAGGAAAAGAAGTCATACAGGAAATATAATACATGAAGCAAGATTTACAACTCTTACAAATTGCTAAGGAAGATTATCTTTGGCGAAGCAATGATACAAGTAAAAGGACCTTGATGAAATGAAATTGATGGGACAGTGTTACATTTAGCAATATGAAAGTAAGTTCAGCACAGTGCAACACTTCAGATCTAAAGAATAAATTACACCACCTCATAAGCATATAGTTCACAAATTATTAGATTCTCAACATTGGCTTTCATTTATTCTTTGGAAGTTAAAACCATGAGGTTTCTTCTGCACGAAAAGCATAATTGCTGAAGTTTCTCGGAAAGGTGCATCATATGCATCTTATTTAGCCAGAACATCTTTCCATATAAAAGCAATGAAGCACGGGTTTGGTGTAAAAATATTTTGTCATCTTTTATTTTTTCAATTTTACCCTCACAAAAGTAAGATTTACTAAAGATAACTACTAAAGTTCAGTAACTTCCAATAACTTCCACTATTTTAACTTCCAATAACTTATTTTTATTTTTTTTTTGCAAAGAGAATTCAATTTTTTCTTGGTATGCAACAAAAAATAAATAAATAAAACTTCTAATAACTTCCATTGGTTTTAATAAAAATAACTTAATTCTTTTCTTAATTTGCACGCCCATAGGGTGTGGCTATTCCCGCTAGTGTTTATAAAACATGAAGGAAGGGTTAATGTAGTATAAACTCAGCCTTCTAAACTCAGTCTATTGCAGCAGCTGATGAGCTTTAAACGAAATCCCTAGCACTTTGACTTCAGTCACGATGGGCCTGTTCCCAAGTCAATTTCTGGACCTGCTTTTAGCTTCTCAATTTGAAAAATGTGTCATAAGATGATCTCAAAGACTCTTCTTTCAGCCTTTGGCTTTTTTAAACTATGAAAAGCCAAAATCAGAAGCTAGTAGAGACATGCCTTTTAGATTTCAATTTTAAGCTTTTCTAAGATCAGCTTTTACAAGAATCAAAATCAATTAAGAACAGGCGCAAAGAAACAGAAACTTAGTGAAAGTTCAGAGTATTAAATGTGAAATGTGCATCGTCTTGGCTTATTATTGGTTCAATTGGAAAAAAGTGAGGCAAATATCAACAAAGAAATCTAAAATGATACACATCCTGGGAAGAATTCATAAGAAACTTGAGACACAAGATGTAATAGGCTAATATCTGCTTTTGCAGTTTTAGACAGTCTCTTGAGTTCAAAAGCACATTTTTGGAATAAGTCAATGTCAAAAGGTTGAAAAGACACCATTAAACTAAGTTCCAGACTCTCTACTATATATCCTCTCATCATACAACTGCATAGAATTCCACAACTAGCCAACACAAAGTCCTAGAATCTAGTTGAGTAATGATGTAAAATGATATCAAACTCTAATGACCTAAAGCACGAATTCGTGAAAGCAATAAATTGAAAGAATAACTAACAAACAGTAAACAAAGCAAAAAGGACAAGATTAAAATGGATAAAGAAGTTTACATACCAAGAATGCAGTGCACATGATCTTGGTTGACAGATTCTTCAATAGAAGCTGATATGTCATGAGAGGACACAATGCGATGAGAAGGATCCTGCAAGCCATCCATGCTGCTTCTTGAATTTTGGGAGTCCATATCAAATACAGAATCAGGAGAAATCACATGATCATTCTCAGATTCCAACTCTGATATAGCATCCAAAGAGCTCAAGTTGGGAACCTCTGCAACATCCAGACGGTCAGTAGAAGCATTTGACAAGCAATCTTCCTCCTGACAAGTCTCAGGATATGTAGATGATGCTTCTAAACTGATGCCACCCTGAGAATCATTTGCCAATTCTTCAACATGCTCATGCAAAGCAGGCTCTTCAATATTTGAAGCTGATTTCACATAAGCATCTCCTAGATGGATGTTTGCTGTATGGCTTGACAGCTCTGAAACTGTTCTCAAATTGCTATCACTTTCAATATCAGTGCTCATGTTGTCCAACTCTATACTTTCTGAAGCAAGTGAAAGGTCTTGGAGAGGAACACGAGTCACCTCCAGATTAATTCTTTCCACATGGACGGCCGCAGATACCTCAAGACTTTCGTCATGAGAGCTTGTTGCAAGACTTGAAGCTTGGAAACCATGAGTTGAAGTTCCAGACAAAGATGAGACTGAGCGTTGGTGCTTTGAGTACATCTCATATCTGTAATTTTCAGTGTCCGACTTCCTGCTACTTAATTGCCTTTGAGCACGAGCTTCAGTTTGTCTACTCGATCCCAAGTCAAGAGAAGAGGATGCAGAGGCAGTACCATACCCAAAGGAGCTTCTTGTGCTTGTTGCACTGTCTCTCACATAGGAAAAGTCATCACAAGTTATGCTGGTGGCAGTAAAAGTCCTACTCCTTATGATAGGCCCCTTGACACTGTGTGGTGTCAACAATAGAGAAATACCTGCACCTTCTGAAACATCGGCCTTTAAATTTGAATAGCCACTGTTGTTCTGCAATTGCTGAGCAACAATCTCATCATTAAGTATTGTGTTGCCACTTAAAGTTGGTTGACTTCCGACTTGCTGGCTGACAAGATTCAGCTCACCTAGTGCACCAGAACTCTCTGGTAGATTAGCATTCGGCTCAGTATGGCATTCAGTTCCTGGTTCATCCATAGCATTTACAGCTAAAGATACAAGCATTGCTGCAGATGGAGCAAAAGCATCCACTGATCCATGATCTAAAACTTTTGCAGAGACAGCTGGTAAGTTCTCAACAGCAATCACTGTTTTGGGTGATAGAACAGAAAGTATTTCTGCACTTCTGCAGTTTCTACAAAGTTTTAGGTCCCCATCAATTTCTTCAATGGCATGATACCTGCAACCACATCTGGAGCAGAGTAGAGGCTCCTCAAAACTATGTACATCTTGACAGTCACCTTTCACATCGAAGACTTCAGAAGCAACTGAAATTTCCAATCCTTTATCCTGGTGGGTAGAACTTCCATCACCAACTACATGAGAATCCAACACAAGATGGCCATCATCTTCATCATGCCTGTCTGACAATTTCTCATTATTCTTATCTACAGATTTGTCATCTATGGAATCAGCCTTGTCGAAGGCAAATACTTCTTCTTGTATGTCATGGTATGGTGCCTTTATGCAGGCGTTGGTAATACCCTCCTGGTTATGTTCACTACCTTCAGTATCGTGCGCACCACTGGTTCCCAGATCAGAGCTTGCATTACTGCTAGTTGTGACAGAAGAATTTCTAGATATGACAGCCCGATGAGCAGCACTTGATTTACCAGCATAAAAGCTTGAACTGGGGACACTAGATAAAAGAGGCCTGAACATATTATGCGGAGAGCCTTTTCTATTATCCTACAAAAGAACCAAAAAAAAGGGATGAAGGTCTTTACTTCTACCATGGAAACTCAATTTGATACCCATGGCATATTTTAATCAGATTGTGGAAGCCAAAAACCACAAAATGCACATGCAAGTCATGCATAAGGAAAACCATTCAAACTCACACGTCAAACAAGCATGTCACTACGTGTTGCATTTAATGCACGGCAAGTGGCCTAAAAGTACAAGCATTAGCTTTATCTCAAATTAAAAAATCAATAATGATTGTTATCTCGAATTCAGAAATCAATAGAGATGCCGTGTTCATCATGGCATCACAGCACAACGTTACTCCTCGCCATACTCATCATGTGGCAAGCGAAGGTATTTTTACAGTGAAGTCTGGAGATGTTGCCAACTCCACGATCAGCCCTATTTTGGCACTTCAGCTCCATGCATACATATAAGCCCGAGGTCTCCCCATTTCACTTTTCTAAGTTGTGAGACAGAATAAATTAACTGTATGACTTTTTACTACTTTGGATGCGGAGGATAAAAAGATGCTATGGAAGTACTTTTAAATTGATTCTGAGCAAGTCAAACTACTTTTTGCCAACTAAGCTCCATGACCTCAGACTTAATATGTGTATTGTATGATTGATATACGTGGTCTCCACAAAGATTATTATTATCTGGCATTACTGTCAAGCAATGAAATTGGCTTATTACCATTACGTTGCATGATGATGCAAAACTGCAGGTTCCATAGGAATGGTGATTCCTTCCTTTTTTTTTGGTCAATTAATTCCACCATGTTATGACATTATTGGACACTTACTGCACATATCACTTAAAAATGACCCATTAAAGCATATGCATCAGTCCCAATGCAGCTCAACTAAACAGCTCCATTAAGATTTACACCTCTGAGTGTCAAAATGGATGTCAATCTTAGCAGCCAGTGGAAAGCCATATATTTATCCAACAGCAGAGCAGTAAAGTAAGATACCGTTTGTCGAATTGCAATGTCAAAGGATCTTTTTGGCGCAGAGCTGGAAGTTACTATTTTTGTGGGCTTCTTTGAAGAGCTCAGATCCCTACGATTCGAGAATGTACTGACACTCCTAAGAGCTGAATGGTCTGAGCTGCTAATGGGAATTGATTGTAGAGAGTCTACATCATCATCACCAGAAGATGCAATTGAACCTTTACTCTGGGACCTAAATCTGTCCCTATCGTGACTATATGATGAACAAACGCTTCGAGAAGCAGTTGGAGACATTGATTGTCTGCCAGATTTTGAGCCATTTCTAGATGCTGGTGAAGTTCCCCGCACATATGAGGCAGGCCGATCAGCCAATGAAGTCCGAAGGTTGGGAGGTGCCTCTGAAGAAAAGCCAGGAATATTGGCTTGCCATGCTTTTATTTTTGGTGATGCAGAATTTCCCCTACTCGTCTTCACAGGGGAACTACCCCTTACTCTGGATGGAGCCGCAGGGCAACTAGAGCCGGTGCTCATCCTCCGAAGAGTGGGGGTAGAAGACCTTTGAGCAGGAGTTGATGGTTTACTTGGTGGTGGTGATGGTCTCCTAGTCGGAGTAGAAGGTCGTAAACTAGGAGGTGGACTTGAATGTGGCCCAGGAGATTGCCTGCCTCGTGATTGATACGTACTATGACTAGATCGAGGAGATGGACTAAGACGATTTGGACTTGCACTACCTCTACTACTTCTATTACTCTTTTCCATCTGAAAGTTGAATATCAGAGAATAACATCAGATAAGGGTGAACAAACGCTCTCAGCACATTTCTCGAACAAGACATGCAAGTCCACTGATGAACTAAACTTACAGTTGATGATCTTGAAATTGAAATGGGTTGACTTCGAGGCCTGCCCCTCTGTGCACGGTTGATTGGCATTGCCTCCTCATCCAAGGATGAAAAAAGTGGAGTATCAGGAGGAGTCAACAACCTACATCAAGATGCGCCTATTACACCATTAATAACTAGAAAGTACTATGCTAGACAGGAGTGTCAAATGGAAGAAATCAAAAAAAGCAGATACTTCGTGTAGATGAACTCATCGGTTGTACATGTTATCTCCAGTTGTTTTCTTTCAACACTAAATATTTGCTATTGGAAACAAAATGTTCTCCAAAAAGTTCTTTCAACTGGTTTCAAGATTTAACCAAAAAAGTGAAAATTACAGTCAGAGAACTAATTCAATATGTACAAGAAGAAAACAACTTTGCCACATAGGAAGAATGAAAACCGACCAGTCATAATCATTCTTGTCTCCTTCGGCATTGAGTAGGTCACTACTCTCCCCACGAGCAGGAATGTTGATGCCAAGCTTATAATCGGAGAAGTATCTTAATTTGTTCGCTGAGAAATGCACATGAATAAGGCCAACAATTGTAAGCCAAAGTAAAGCAAACAAAAAAGGAAGGTTCTTCTCGTATTTAAATGAAGACAGAGACCAAAAACATCTAGACTAAAGATGTTAAAGATCAGGTACTTACAGAACAAGTCTTCAAAGTCATCATTTGACTGAAGCAAGAAATTGTCTCTCTCCCTGCTCTGCACCTCATTAAAAAGAGCAAGATCATCATCCCTTTGTCTGAAGAGAATCCCACTTTCAAGACTACGTCCTCTCTTGTGATTTTCTGCCCTCAGCTCCCTCCCAGGGGAGCATCTCACTGCCGGCGAAGGAGGCATCTTATCAAATCTTCAAGTAATTATCAATCAAACTCCTCCAAGTTCCCCAGCTTCAAACACGCCATCTCGAAAACCACAAACCCCAAGCCAATCAAAGGCTTTCGACCCAGTATTGCGGCAAGAAACCTACTTTTAACTAAATTTCTCGGCTTGATCAATGTGTTACCTGAAAGGCAGCTAATTTCATTCCAAATTCAACCTAAATTGCGCCGATTTGCCTCCAAACTAAAAACCCACCTCGTGAATGAACACTGAAACAATCTCTAATATCAAGTTATGATCGAAACCAAAGTGCCCCCAAAATCGATTTGACGCTGAAATTGTTAACAAAGTGCCCCCAAAAAATCAGCTATTATCCCTAGAAGTCAACTGGGGCACATGAAAGACTAACTGAAGTCAAAACTCAACTTCTCTGAAGTCTCAAGTAAAGAATGCCAAGTCAAAAAACCGCCATTCCTCGAAATTTTGCGTTTCGAGCGAAGTCAAAACTCTCTCGAAACAGAAGAAACCAAGCCAATCCCGGCAGAAGTTTGCAACAGCTCCAAGCAAACCCTGAAATTGCAAATGGTGAAGTGAAATTGGGAAGTGAGATCTGGTAGTGGTGGATCCGGAATGGGAGAGATCAGGTGGATCCAAATTTGGAAGAAAAACAACCCCAGAAGAAGAAGTAAAGAGAAAAGTTTTTTTCTTTTTCTTTCTTTTTCCCCTTCAGGCAGTAATAAACAGGCGTCACGTGAAAGATGGATTGCGAAGAGGGAAAGTAAAATGTGCAGAGTTCTTCTGCAACACAAATTTGATAGTCAAATCAAAGAAACTTTGCTTTCACAGCTAACACTACTACGATTCGGTGGTGTTAGTGGTGATGATTGTTCGATGCTGATGCTGCTGCTGCTGCTTTTCTTCCCAGCAAGCTTTTCTTTCTTGCTTTTATGCTGAGTTGAGTTTCTCTTCTTTTTTTTTTCCCTTTGTTTTTTTCTTTCCGATCTTTTAATGTCTCTTTTTCTTTCATGTATTTATTTTAACTTTGTATGCAATTTTCTGTGTAGGCCTCTTTTTTAAATGTTTCACAGCATCATATATATATATATATATATATATATAAACCTGCATAGCATAGAGATCTCGTATTGAGCCAAAGATAGCATTGAAAAAGTGATGGGGGCAGAAGACACAAGTACGAGTTGTAAGGGGGAAGGGATGATTGCCTTTGTTGTTAAGCGTTGATACACTTTTTAGTCATCTTTTTAGACCTATGCTTCGTTGCTTAGTAGGGGTTTAATTTGATGAGACAGTAGTAGTAGGTGTTTTTATGTAGATACATACTATATATATATATAAATTATTATTCCATATTAATAATCTAGCTGGCAACAAGGAAATAGATGTTGTTGTTGTTTTCTGTGTAGTTTTCATGGACGGAAAATGATTAGTGAATGATTAGGACATCTCCTTTGTTTGGTTCCCCCCATAGTAGAAGAAGAGAGGTTAGCGGTTCGAATCGGACCCAACCACACTAATAAACAATATTATTGTCAAAGGCATGAAATTATCGTTAACAAGGAATTAAGGAAAGGGATTGGTGCAACTGCAGTCAAAGCTCATATATGTTAGCTCTGAGAATTTTGTATTGCCATCTGCTATTAGTTTGATCATTCTTCTCTTGAGTTTTTTTTTTTTTTTCTATTCATATATTATTTTATTTCTTGTTCAACTCACTTTTCATATTTTCTCGATTGTGAAATTTGAACATTAAAATCACATCAATGCATCTCCGACTTGTGCATTAAATTTCTAAATAAATTATTCTCATTTGGGTGGGGGGAAAAATATATGATGGACGAAGTTAAACCTCTTATTAGTCAAAAACTTTAACATAGGCGAAAAGGTAGCTGCAATGTGCATCCTTTTTGGTTTTTTTTCCTCCATGCAATCATGTAAAATGACAAACGAGTACTAATGATAATAACAGTTAGAACATCCACTCATTCATATAGGGAGAGTTTGTGCCCTCTCGAAGTGGAAGTTAATTAAAGACCTCTTGCTCAGCTTGATCCGATTCATCTGAGTTTTTCTGGTCGTCGGATTCAGAATTCGAATCACGAACTTGACATTTGAGGATAGAAAGGGTACAGAGAGCGATGAGAGGTTTAAAAAATAAATAAATAAATAAAATCCAATCCATCTGCCAGCAAAAGCGTACTTAGCCTATATTAGTCTTGATGATAATCAAATACTTATAACTAAAGATGCCGAGTCTGCCGAATTAATTAGGTTTTGGTTGCAATGCTGCTTTGATTTGAAGGCTGGGAGTTGGGGACCCCGGCCGGTTAGTCATCTGATCAATCCATGGTTTTCTTTGACAGACAGCAATCACCAGATAATTAGATTGAATAAAACCCGGTTTCACTAATACTATATGCTATAATTTTAGCTTCAAGGCACAATCGAAAGAAGATTAATTATATGGTTAGGACATGATTAATCATTTGGTTCGTCCACATATTTTCAACAAAAATTATATATAAAAAAAATAATTAGAGTGTCATTTTAATTGGTAGGTATAGAAGGAATGCCGTCTCTGAGCCTCGGCTCACGGAGGATGAGTCAGTGGTCTTTCTCCATCCACAGTTTTGATTAAGCCAAAAAATAATTG
Organism: Coffea eugenioides; assembly: GCF_003713205.1. Taxonomy (NCBI): domain Eukaryota; kingdom Viridiplantae; phylum Streptophyta; class Magnoliopsida; order Gentianales; family Rubiaceae; genus Coffea; species Coffea eugenioides. The sequence continues at coordinate 46,490,374 of NC_040045.1, forward strand.
CTCCGGGCGACAGTGATAAATAGCCTTACCATCAAAATGTTATTCCTTCCTCCCTACCTTTCTCTATCTCCTCATCTTTCTGGTCCCCTTCATCAATGATTACCAAAAATAAAAGCTTTCTCATCTTTTATGCATGCGTTTGTATTCTAGGAAAATTCTGGTCATTTTCCCACTGGAATTTCAACAATTTATTCTCTATTTATTCTTTTTTTCCCCTTTATGGAGGCGATGGGTTTGGGTGGGTGGTGAGGGGGAATGGGTAAGTGGCTATACTAATATTCATAACTACTTCAGGAAGCCAGAGAATACGTCATCTTTTGCCAAAATTGACAATATTAGACTAGTTAATATATATATATATATATATATATATATATATTCCGATTTTGGAGTATATATATTACATTTTCTTTTCAAAGATTAATACTCTAGTTGAGAAATACTAATACATGAGACATCCATCTTACATCCAATTGAAAAACGTCATATTTGCCTAAATTGAAAGTCTGACTTTAATTTCTAGTTCTATGCTTGAATTCCCAATTTAAGTGGGTTTCTCAAGAAAAAAAAAAAGCTGTTTGGACATATGTTATATACACGTTCGATCGCTAGTCTCATACTGAAAATTCTACGATATACCCACCCACGCCGACACCGAAAATTGTAGTTTAATACATTCTTAATATGTCATTTAATAATTTAAACTCCTAAAATTATCTAAAGACTGATATCCCTTTTCTAAGGATCTAAAGGTAAATCGATCGATACTTGTCAGTATTTGTACCGAAAAGGGATATTTTGTGTGTAGTATTTATAGTCTAGTGATTAAAATTTAGAAAATACATAAAATATGAAAGTGTACAAAACTTGTTGGGCCTTTGAAGCCCACTCAAAGCATCATGAAACAATAGGTCCAGGTGAGTATACATTGTAGTAGGTCTATAAAAAAATCGATGCCCATGGGTGAACCTCTGATTCCTTTGGGCTTCTTCAGTGGGTCCAAAGCCCAATAGATGATGCAGTAGTAGGATGGTACTGCATCATACTACCAGCGGACTTTTTCCGTGCAAGGTACAAGTTGAAACCAAAGATTGAAGTAGTAACAGAAGGCAGCAGTGATCCAATGTGGTCGGCAGTAAGATGTCGAACGTTGTCCTCCGCCGTCCAACAATGGAAGCAGCGACAGCCAGGGCCCACGTTACTCAACCGCGCTTTCTGCTCTTCCTCGGTGGTAACGGAAGAACAATCGCCGGATAACAACAATAGTAAGAGTCGGAGCCGCCGAGAGTTCCTGAACTTGGAAGAAGTGCAGAAAGTCCTGAGCGACGTCAAAGCAGACGACGTCCAAGTTATTCCCGTTCCCAAAAACTATGATTTCGCCGATTATATGGTCATCGCCACCGGTCGCTCCGATTGGCACGTCCGTAATATTGCTCAAGCCCTTATTTACAAGGCAGGTCCTTTAATTTTTGGTACATATTTCATATTTTGGCTCTTGACTATTCGACATACCATGGTTAAAGTCTCTCTACTAGTTCTGTTAATGCGCGCACACACACACACACACACAAGTTGAGGGTATAATGTGGCCATGAAATGAGTTAATTTTTGAGTTAAGACCCTGATGGTATCGGTGAATTCTGTGCTTGTAGTACCGCTGCTATGGCATTTCTGTGATTGAAGGAAGTTTGGTTTTGTTTGGGTGTGTAGGTTAAGCAAAAGCAAAAGGGAGCCAAGAGGATGTTGTTGCCCAGTGTGGAAGGACAGGAAGGGGGGAAGTGGATTGTTATTGACTCAGGTATACCTTCTTTCTTTTCTTCCCCCGCCCCAATTTTCTGTTTCTCTTTGTGTTGTGGTATTCAGCTACATAATTAAGCCCTCCACTTGCGCCACTTGTTTGTCTTGAATTGGAATTGTGTGGTAGATTACTTGATCGGTACGCATTTTCTTAAAATTTGAATATTTGCCTGGAACTTGAGAAGTTAATTTTTAAGGGTCGCTATGCCTTAGGAAACTTGTTCAGGCAGTAGTCCTTTTGTCAGTAAGAGTTTCATTTTCAAACCGAGTTGCTTTTGCAGCTCTTCAGTAGCCTGGGATAAATATTGCTGCTGTCAAAATAATCACTTTAATGTTATAAAAGCTTGTAGGAATTGCTTTATTTCCTTCAGTTTACTTGTTATATAAATCTTGCTTCCGTGCCAGTGCTCTAAATTGTTTCTATACTGTGTGTATGAGCTAGGCCAAAACTGAACAAACCAGAAATGTTTTGCTAGTTTGTTAATATATGCATTGCTGTAGCTTATGGTGAACGAATAGCTCTTCAAAATTGTGGTAGAAGTTCACAAGTAAGAATCAGTTTGATGTCTTCAAGGACTAGAACAAAGCTTTCTAGTAATGTATAACCGGGCAAACAGAAATAGGTATTTGCTTATTTGATTTATGATTTATATAGCTGTTTCAATTTTCTTTCCTCCCAACAAATCACTCTTGTTTCTATATTCAGATGATAAGACATTCTGCTGCAGGAGCATCTAGTGTTTCTTGGACTGCTGTTATGGTTATGCATGTGCTTCTGCCAAATTAGGGACTTCATACAAAGAGAGTTCAAGGATTGGTTAATTACACTTGTCTGAGACATACAAACTCTATATGTTATCAGGAATCCGTTCCTGCAGAAAAGGGCACTTCTGTGCTGGAGATATTATCTTGTGACCACAAAAGAAGTTGATTTCTGAGGATTGATAGTTATTAGAGATAATCAGCCCATTGAATGTCTAAGTTTTGGAGCTACGAGCTACTATACTTTAAACTTTGGGCAGCTTCAAGCGGGCAGCATAATATGCGGAAAGAATCTTAGTTAAACAACCCACAATAGCAGTGATAGTTGTTACACCTTGTTACTATGGACCGACTATGTTGTCTATTACTTGTTCTTATTTTACTACATTGTTGTGGATGATGGATTGCTATGCTTACATCTTGCCCTTGGCTATTCTTTCAAATGTACTGGATGTGCTTTCATTGTGATTAAGGTCTCAGTTAACTCTTCTATTATCTCTCTTCTGAGCCCTTTGCTTCACAACTTGTGTAGGTTCACTGATAATTCATGCTCTTGATGAGAAAGTGAGAGCATATTACAATTTGGAGAAGCTTTGGTCCTCGGGGACATCAGCTGATGAACAGACACAGGTAAAATGTTTTTCGTAAAATGCTACTGGATTCTTAACAATTTGGAGAGAATTCAGTTTCTTCCCGTAGCAGACGATATATAAAAACGATAGTGGATACTATGTTTTAGTGATGATGATTACATTAATAACTTTGTCTAAGATCAAACCTGAACTATTTGTTTCTGGGTTCAGGATCTGGACAAGGCCTTTATAAAGGTCCGCCGGAAGAATAATTCAAAAAAGCGTCCCCAAGCAAGTGCGTGATTGTCAAACTGTGGATGTCTAATCGGATCTCATCCAATTCTGTGGAGCACTGGCGTACTTGTTTGAATTTTGGATCTCCAATTAACAATTGATGCAAGCGGATGTTGTACAGTGATTTGGTTAACAGTACCTTGCTTGGCAGAAGAAATTTTGCCCTTGTTTGGTTTTCCCAGCGCCCTTGATTTCCCTGCCATGCTATCAACAGTTCCTTTTCATCAATGTTTTAAGAGTGCATCCTTCTGTCATTGCAAGGGCACAAGATCTAGTTACAAGAACCACCAATGTTTTTAGAAAATGAGCAACCCTTTTGAGGAATTATCTCAAACACGTAGTATATGAAACATATAGATTACTCATTCAAATTTTGGATTGTAAATTGTTTGAGATAATTTTGGATATGATGTACGTTAGATAAAAAAATAATTAAAAAATGTGTTGATGATATAAGCAAATACACTCATTGTTATCAAATCCAATTTTTTGTTTATATACTAATTGTAAGATTCTGCTTATAGGAATTCTTTGGAAATAATTTGATTTCTCAAAGAAGACACAAATTTTTGTAGAATACTTTAATCCCCAAAAAAAAAAAAAACTGAACAACCAAAGTCTAAAATAAAATAACGACAAAAAAAAAGAAAAAGAAATACTATAAAATGAAAAGAAAGAAGTTGGAAAAAGGTGCTAAATGTATTGGCGCACCGAGAAAAGAAAACACCCACCAACACCGAGGAAGCCTTTGTACGTATCGCCCCTACTGACTCTTCAGTCACTGCTCGCGCCGGGACTCTGTTGTATCTTCGGAAATTTCGAAGCAGAACATTAAAAATCAAAGCTTTACTTGTACAGTACATACTATATAAACCACACCATTTTAGTGCGTTCCTTCTCTCATTCATTCTCAGTGGCGAACTTAACCACCATCGTTTCTTCTCGTTTCTCTCTCTCTTCGATTTCTCCAATTCGCAGAAATCTTATGGCTGCTTCCGCCGCTGGATCGGCTGTTCTCGCCTTCAAGTCCGCCGCCACCGGCGGAATTTCTGACCGAAAGTTCGCTCATTTTAAGCAGCTTTCATCTCCGCTTCATCTCCGACATTCCTTAACCTCGCAATGCAGATCCATCAGCTCCTTCGTTTCCTCCGGTTAACTCTTTGAAATTTTATTCTTTGTTTTCTGTTACGCGCATATGCCTCTATGCTTTTGTGTATGTTTGTGTGGACGAACTATATACAGGCTTAATTTAGTGAGAGTAGATTTTAGCGAAGATACATGTCAAATTAATGTAAATTAGACAATTTGAATTATGATCTCAACAGGCCTCTGATTTTATGTTTGTATGTTTTGGCGTTTGTGGAGAGTTGATCTATAGCCGTATATTAATGTAGAGGGGGGGGGGGGGAAGATTTTAAAGGAGATACAGATAGATGGAGGGGTAAAGTAGCATAATCTATTGGAGAATCTAAAGTTTTATCCATTTTTGCCCGTCTAGACACCTCAAATATGTTGCGATTATGTTTGTGCACGCGCTTATATTTGGAGAAATAGAAAAATTATTGAAAGAGAAGATCTTAAGAAAGCTAGAAGAATTTTAGTGATGATCATCAATAACATTCCAAACTTAAATTGTTATGGAATAATGTTTAGAAAAAACCAAGAGATATGTTTGCATCTGGAGCTAAAAAGTGTGTGCAATGTGAATTGTTTTAATTGTTTCAACTGTGAAGTCAGAGAAAATAACCAAATGTGTGGTGATAGAAATAAGTTTGCGAACAAATTATCATACAGAAATGCTTGAGAAAAGTGCTTGTTTGAATGCACAGATGATGTAGTAGGAAATACAGCAATTCTTTTAATGGGTGGATAAATTTTTAAGTGACTGGAGTTTCTTGACAAATTAGTTACTAGAATTGATAGGGGTGAGCACTGTGGAAAGCAAACATCATTCATTATTAGGTGTCTTTGTTTGCAATGCAAATAACAATAATAATAAGAACAAATAAGAATAAAAATAAGGTTTTGGGGGGGGGGGGAAGAAATAGAGACACAAGTGTTCTGCTTTATCAGCTTGTTGACGGCATCCATTAAGTGCATCACTAATTTGCAGGTACTTATTGGTATAATTGTTTGTGCAGGCATAAAAGCCCAAGTTGCTACTGTTGAACAATCAGGTGTTGAAGCTGCACAGAAGCTGGAATCCCCTGTTGTCATTGTCACTGGAGCCTCTAGAGGAATTGGCAAAGCAATTGCATTGGGGCTGGGAAAAGCTGGGTGTAAGGTGAGCTGATATTTATTCACTTTGATTATGTAACTTTGCTATGATGCCATCCAAAGAGCACCACTAGGCTAGAGAGGCTACAGTATGTATTATCTCTAGTTACATGCTGATGGTTATTTCCGATATAACTTCACATGCTTAGTTGAATGGAATATTTGGATTTTTTCCTGGCGAAAGAACCGTTGGTAAGGTGGTACTCCATTTGTCTTGGAACTATTTCAACACAGCTGAGTGGACATGTAGGTTTTACTTTTCTGTTCATTTACTTGCCAAGACTTTCCTCCTATTTGAACTGTTTCTTGCAGAGAGTCTTTTGAGAATACCAGATAACTATATACATGTGAATTAACACTTGTTTACACTGAGAAGTATCTAAAGCTAAAGAAAGCTCATTTTGTGGGAGTAGTTTTTCCAAGTGGGAGGTCATTTTCAGCAATAACGACTCTAGTATTCTTTTGATGTTTTCAGCAAAAAGATGCAATGTGAGAAAGAAAAGACAATGTAGCTCTTATAAATGGTCTCCTGTTTATACAGATAAATGTGGATTTAGTTGGTCAATTTTGAACTAATCTTGCTCCTAAGCGATCTTGGAGACTTATTATTTTGTATGAAAGATATGCCTCACACACAGCATACACTGTACTGTATTTTGCCTTCAGTAAAAAACTTTTCTGTCGCCATTTACTACAGGTTCTGGTTAATTATGCAAGGTCATCAAAGGAGGCAGAGGATGTTTGCAAAGAGGTTCTTATGCTCTCTACATAATTTTTTGAAAGTAATATATCTTACAGAGAATAAATATGTATTTTATGGATTGCTGGTGGATGTAGTTTCCACTTTCCATTACTTCCGCTTCCTTCAGTATACTGTTAGTTGTTTCTTTCTACATACCATACTTTACTGGGGAAAGCTGCCTTCTCTTTTTCTTACAGAATGTCCTGGATTTATCAGACAAAGTTTCGGGAGGATTGGAAAAAATTATACTTCCTATGTTTTCTATTTCTCTCGCATGTGAATCTGGTTGGTCTACCATTTTTGGGCTAAACTCTGGAGTTTTGAATTCTTAAATGTAGCGCTTTATGAAGGTTTACTTATACTCTGGGGGCCGGTTAAACTAGGACTAAACACATTCAACTTGAAATGGAGTCAGCACTTCTTAACAGTAAAAATATATCACATGCTTACAACCGCATGCTCTGGTTGCCCTTTTCCCTTCTGAATGAAATTGATGGTGCAAATGTGAAGATCAGTAACCTGGACACTGATTAACATGCACGTGAAATGTAGTTTTACTGATGAGGATATACTGCAATTTCCTTGTGTATATGCTCTTGAAATGTACTTATTTGCTAGACAAAATTTGATTTTGGTGAGTTGTGGTATAGGATAATTATTGCCACCACAACATCACTGGTTCATATTAGTTGACATTGTTCACTTTTATAGTGGTGTTAATATTTAGCATTGATAATTTTCTGTCATACCTCTTTTTTTTCCAGATTGAGACATGTGGGGGTCAGGCACTGACTTTTGGTGGGGATGTTTCGAAGGAAGCAGATGTAGAATCTATGATCAAGACGGTAATTCTACAATTAAGTCATTTTAGCTGGTTTTCTTGCTTGCAAAAGGTTTTTAGCTAATTGTAGGTGACTGCTGAAAGTGCAGGCAGTTGATGCATGGGGAACAGTAGATATCTTGATAAACAATGCAGGTTGATAAAATCTTGAACTACTCTAGAGCACATCGAAAAGACAATTTATACAGTACTAAAAGGCATGCTACAATTTCAGGTATTACACGTGATGGTTTATTGATGAGAATGAAGACTGCTCAGTGGCAGGAGGTTATTGATCTAAATCTCACAGGAGTATTCCTTTGTACACAGGTCTGCTTCTGAAAAGCTCTTGCCTTATGCACAGTGGATGGTAGAACTTATCTGTTGATCTAACACTCTTTCCTTCTGCAGGCTGCAGCTAAGCTAATGATGAAGAAGAAAAAGGTATTCTCAGCTGAAAGTTTCCAATCATTTTAGTATTCTTTTTTGTTTGTAGCATGAATGTCTATGTAGGAAGTTCAGCTGGTTCCTCTTTCTCTACTCTTCATCCTCATGCTGACCCTTTTCTTACACTTCCATTCCCCTCTGGTTTTCCTGTCGCATTCTCTTTATTGGCATGAGATAAGGAAAATCTAGATCTGCTTAGTTTGAGATATATCTGCACTGTGACAATGGAAGACTACAAAGGGGTCGGGAGGGAGTTGAGGAGGATTAGCTTTGTGACAACCTTCCACTAACTTGTTGAGTGTTCCAGTTTTGTAATTCTAGTATGCTATTTTTTTGTCAATTAATCATCCAATAGTTACAGATTCCTTTGCATTGATGCCACCTGGCTGCTGGTTGCAGGGAAGGATAATTAACATAGCATCAGTTGTTGGTCTTGTTGGTAATATTGGACAGGCCAATTACAGTGCTGCAAAAGCTGGGGTAATTGGCCTGACAAAATCTGTTGCAAAGGAATATGCAAGCAGAAATATCAATGTGAGTTCTGCTGTTGCAACCTGAATCAATAATGACTGGGAAATGCTAAGTTCCTGATGATAAGTTATTCGCTCACAGGTGAATGCTGTTGCTCCTGGTTTCATTGCATCTGATATGACTGCCAAGCTTGGAGGAGACATTGAGAAAAAAATTTTGGAGACTATCCCATTAGGTAATTTATTGATTTTGTGCTGATCTCTCTCTCTCTCTCTTCTCGCCTCATTAGATGCTAAAAACAATTTTTGTTACATCTGCTGCTTTTCATCCTTTTGAAGTTCTACTTGGACATATGACTTTTTTTCTTCCATAATCCGCATGTTATTGTCTGTCTATATTTTAGGTGCATTTGTCTTTCTTCTACAGTAAATAATCATCCACAAACACAGGAAATCATCTTCTTGTTAGGGCATCTTATATTCTCAGTATTTTCCAGTACTTCTTACTGGCACAAGCATGCATGTGGCCACAAACACAGGAAAGACTACTTTTCCTTCCTTTCATGGAGGCAGGGGATAGACTGTTGACGGGTGACTGAAAATAGAAAAACTTCAACAGATGTTGGAAGAAATCGTGCAAATGATCCAAAGGAAGCATTTCAAAGTCTTTTGCTCATTCATCAATGCTATGTCAAAATCCTTTTCTGTTGAGCAGTAACTTACTCAACTAATTGAATTGATGTTGATGATCACGTATGATGTTTATCAGTTAAATATATCTCTTTTAGTTCTAAGGTTGTTGATGACATTGCCTATTCATCAATATGTGGTAAAATAATTTCAATTATTTGGTGAAGTCATATCTGATAACTGGGTGATCTCAGGGAGATATGGCCAACCAGAGGAAGTTGCTGGGTTGGTGGAATTCTTGGCCTTGAGTCCTGCAGCCAGTTATATCACAGGACAGGTAAACCTCGATTGTGATCTCATTTGATATTTGTTTCTGATAATGCATGTTGTGTTTGTCTCGTGGAGGCTTTACATCCTACATTTACTGCCATTTTTATCCAAAAATGCTGCAGTCTTGTTTTCCTGTTTGTCATTTATGTCAACTGTACATTTACCTGAGCTACAGCACTTATACATATTAGTTGTCTTGCTGAGACCCCTTTTTACTCCTTGACTGTTAAGCGTATCTTCCCTCGACTCATATGTTCTCATTCTGCAGGTTTTCACCATTGATGGGGGCATGGTAATGTAAGATGCCTTTTATGACTCCCTCCTGCTGTCTTGGTTACTGGCCATCTGTAAACCTGTTTCAGAGATGAATATCGCATGCCATAAGTTAATCCTTGGACCAAACTGGTTACGTCATCGTATGGAGTTTTTGCCCGAGTTAGTTGTAGAATAACGTAGCTTGGCGTTTCGGATGTATTGTTGATTCACGGGTTCAGTTTGTCATATGGGGACAAGTCCCTTTACTAGCTCCTGGAATTTGTAGCTTAAGCTTGGTGCTGTATTTTCGGAGTAAAAAAAAACTTGTACTCGTTATATCTTTGGCAGTATGTTAGGATTTTAAAATCAGGGAAGTATGAAATAAGAACGTTGATGGGTTGTTTTTTTAAAAAAAAAAAAAGAAAAAAAGAAAATAGCCTTGGCAGCCTGTAAAATTCAGTTCATCCAACTAATTCTAGCACTTCAGCGTAATCCCTAGTGCATGAATGTGATAGTTGTTATTTTATAAAGCGCACTTGTTCCGGGGACAATAAAATGTTGGAGAAAATTGGGCAAATCGGCATTCAAGGGAAGTGGATCGACGGGAATCTGTCTCCACATACAAAATGCTGCACTTTTTAAAGGTTATTAACTATTTTGTGTGATGTAATGTATTTAAATAAAAGGTGGTCCGAGAAGGTGTTTAAGGGGGAAAAAAAAGGATAAAGAAACAAAATTTCTTTTCCAAATAATGCATTCTGAAAAGACTCATTTTTTGTGGGTCAAAAGGTCATCATCGAACAGGGCGCATTTGTGCATTTTATAGTTTGAGCAATTAGGAGAAGCGAGGGATGGCTTGTAAATTAGTACTGTGGCACCTAACACTTGGGATCCTCTGTGTCACTACTCAGTGCCAAATTCAGTGTCAATCCCACTAATCACATGATGGTAGAAGAAATTTAAATAAACAACATATGATAAATTAAATAAATATGACACTTGGCATAAATATAGAAGTGGTACTGAATTGCCACTGGAAAAGTGGCACTCAGGATCCCGTGTGGGCACCTACTGCTTGTAAGTTGCAAGTCACCAACAATAGTTTTTTTTTTTTTTGGTAACAAAGAGGTGCTTTGACACCTCTTTTAGAATTTTTCACTATAGTTAAGGTTCGAACCCCCAATCTACTGGTGACCAACACCTCTTTTAGATTTTTTTTTTATCGTTAGTGAGGTTCGAATCCCAACCTAGTAGCCACTGAACTTTGGTCACCAACAATGGGTAGATTAAGTTTATATTAAAATACACCAATAAAGGCCCTTGGAGTGACTTTTCATCTTAAAGGGTTCCTAGAAAAGCACAAGGAGAAATAAAATGGTTGGACAGCAGCACTAAGAATAGTGGAAGTAGACTTTTTAATGAGAATTCAGTGATGTTTCACTATTCTAATAAAAAAATAATATAAGAGATTATTTGAAATATTATTTAAATTAATTATTGTAATACTTTTTGTGACGTGATGTAGATAAAAAAGCTGTTAAAAAATAAAAAATTGATTGAAAAATGTATTTGTGATATAAGCAAAATAATATCTAAGAAAATCTTACTATCTAAACATACTTAATGTGTTTTAATCTATAATTTATGCGAAGTTTATAGAGATTTAAATACCTAAATGCTTATTTGACTTTCGTCACAAATCATAATCAGCAGAAAAATACATTCTCGAAGGAAAGTTGAATTAAGCAATAAGATGAGAAAGATTGTAAATTAGGAGTTTTAGATTCAAAACATCTCTTTTACGGAAAAAAATGGAAAATAAGCCCTATGATAGCTGAAAAATAAGCCCTTTTGTATTCTTTTGGGTAATCCACAAGCAATAAACATAATGCTTCTGGTAAAATCATGTTTAGCTCGAGAGTACTCCATTAACATAAATACAAAGTTGAAACAACCTTTTATTATTTTTTTCTAGGGAGGAAAAAAGAGGGCCGGGGGGGATCGTGGAGGGATGGTGTTTCTGGGTTTCTTGCTAACGTGGTTTTCTTAGGATAGTTCAAAAAAAAAAAAAAAAAGGGATACATTTTCTTCTACTAGTTCCGATTAAGAAAACTTTTTGACTATCGTAACAAGTTTTTTAAAATAGATATTCATGTCCACGGTGGAAGCAACGTCATTTCGTGCCAATAACATAACGTATGAGAATGGCATGCATACGGATATACGGAAGCCATTGGCCACCAGGACCAGGATAATTACAATTTGGTCTAAATCACAGAGCAAATCCTCTACAAATCGTGGAACGTAAAGCCTTATTGATATTTCCCCTGATTCATAGGTGTCTGCGATTGCTTGCTTTCATTTGGGACGAGAATATTCTGTCAGCACAAGGTATAACGTCTGAGATTTACGTTGGCAATCAAAAGAGTTTTGGGGCTCTATTTGGATTTGGATGTAAATGAAGGAATCAAAATCTTTGATTGCATTCTAAAAATTCATTTTTTTGAAAAAAATTTCAATGGGTGTATAAGCACCCAGTTGGACACGTGGTCTATTTGTGTTCGACCATAAAAAAAAAAAATCACGTTAGCAATTGATTTGACACTGGTTTTTTGTCAGAAACAAGAAACTGTAAAAACCAGACGGAATACTTTTTCTTAGCTTAAACGCAAGGTACATCCATCATACACATTATTTTTGTCTGGTCATCATCATCATCATCATCATCATCAGCCTATCCTTTCTCTTCCACTAGGACTATCTATCAGCTATGGCTATGGAGATTGAATCCCTTTTCCCCTTTAACTCCCCTCTTGTTTCATTCACTTTGATGTTCTCTGCTATCTATTGCTTTGGATATTTCGTACTATTGAAGAAGTGGGGTTCAGCCAGATATGAAGCTTCAAGTTGTTTTATCTCTTTGTTCCACGGCTTACCTGCTGTAATCTTGGCCATCTCCTCGTTGATCAAATCACAGAAGAATTTGTTCCCACTTGATTTTCCAGCTGAGAATACATCTTTTCACGATTTGGTTCTTGAATTCAGCATGGGTTATTTCATAATTGACCTTTTACACTACGTGATTTTCATCCCAAAAGATGTTCTGTTCATAGCTCATCACTTGGCTACCCTCTATGTTTTCGCAACTTGTAGATATATTGTTCATCAGGGTGCAGTTTCAATTCTTGGTCTTCTTGTTCTGGCTGAAATCACAAGCCCGTGTCAGAATACTTGGAGCTTAGCCAGATTCAGAAGAGTGGATTCACCCGAGGCTGCGAGATATTATGAGTTCCTGTCACCCTACTTTTTCACTTTCTATTCAGTCGTCAGAGGGATTCTTGGACCTCTTTATACGCTCAAGATGGGGGCAGCTTTTGTAAGCGGAGCAGCCGATGGTTCGATGCCCAAGTGGGCTTGGATTTCTTGGATCGTTGTGATTGTAACAGCCATCTGGGTAAGCATATTGTGGGTTCTTAATCTTTGGATTGGTTTGTATAAAACAAGAGTTAATTTGCTGAAAAAAGTCACGTAGGGGGTAATAATGCTTAGGAATTTAGAACCAAAATTACTGGGTTCTTCTTGTTGCTGTAGAAAAGGGAAAATTTCCTTATTATATGACTTTTCATTTATTTTCTTTTGTTTTTTCCGTCTGCTATTGTAGAAAAAACAATTCAGTGGCTCGGAATACTATAACACCCTCGGGCATCCGCCACCTAAGATTCTGCTCGTAAATGATAGAACTGTACTTCTTTGATAATCTCCCCGACTTCTGTCGGCCCCAGAAAGAAGTAAACAACCTACTAACTTGGATGCTAGCTTTTCATCAATATGAAGTTTGGTATTTGGTTTGGTGGTAGTCAAAAATATAACGAGGCCTAACTACTAGGGGTCTCTCAACTGACCATGCGATGCCGGAGTTAGTTATAGTTGATCTCATTGCAAGTTTGCATGAGCAACTGAATCATCATGAATCACTCTAATTATTGGCATCTGGTAATTAGACATGACTATTGGCTTCTTTATTAGCATCAAAAAAGAAACTTGCTATTAATGTAAGGGTCGCGTTAGTGAGAATAGACTGTCCTTACAAGTGATCTCTAGTTTCAAGAGTATGCCCTACTTTGGTGATGGCTAAACCGTCCAAACTTTTAATTAAAAAATAAATCAAAGTAGAAATGAAGGCACGTGTTATGTATTCAGACGTGCATTACAGGAAATGGAAAGAAAATTCAGGAGAGATGAGCCAAGTTCATTGCTTTCAATATGTCAATTTGTTCATGCGCCTTAAGTAAAAATATTACAACCCGCTAGTGAAGTAGTGCCAACTCCATCCATTGCAATAATAGATTGAGATCAAAAAAGTCAAAAAGAGGCACGTTATGCGGTCGACAGAGTCAAAAAGGGATTGCGTATTGATCTTGTTATCTCATCAAGAAGTAGCGCAGCAGGCGAGCCACCAAAGGAGTTTCCTACAGCGTAAAGAGGCATATGTGAAGAGATTGATATCATTACAGACAGACACAGGAGCGATCATGATTTGATGGTGCTTGAGGTTAAAAAGGTTAAAAGGTTATTGCTCATTCGATGTTTGAACATTGAAATTTTTTTTTTTTAAAAAAAAGGCCGTATTGGACTTCGGACCATCTAAAAAGGCATCTGCATAAACACGGACCACAGGATGGGTTGAGACTTTTGAGGGACAGAGGGGACCCGGGACGAGGCAGCCAAGGGACAGCTACAGAAAAACAAACTATTTATGATGACGTATGAATAAGACACCAAGTAATAAAAGTACTCTATAGTAATAAACAAGCAGACAAGAAGATTTCAGTACTGTTTTGTAATTGTCCTCACCCAGCTAAGACCATTAGCATGGGCATTAGCCAACCAAGCAAGCTATAATTTCCCGGTAGCCACAGACAACCAGCCAGGCAGTTAAAGGAAATCTAGGCAGCAGCACGTTAAACCCATATAATTTACATAAGTCGACAACTCAGAAGTCCCGAGTGCAACTAGACTGCCCAGGCTTCTAATCCCATCCTGACGTGTACTTCAACCTTTTGTGATTGACCCAAGACAACATCGTCAAGATCATCACAACACGATGCTCAGTTGATCAACACAAGGGCACTTTAATTTCCTAGTTCGTCCCAAATTGCTTACATTGACACCATTTCCCATGGCCGCTTGAACTCACGAAGACTTTTCTGCTGACACCGGAGAACTCAACGGAAAGAAAATATGTCCATATAAAGCGTCCGGTGTAAGTCTATATACGAATAACTGAAGCAGTAGTTGAATCAGGGGTTCCACGGTGGTTAAGCTCTACAAAGAAACCTCCTCCTTCGCCCCTGGCCAGCCTCCCTGGATTGACACACACGCACTTGACTTCTTCTCCTTCACTTATTTTCCTCAAGGATATTACCTGTTGAATCCAAAATTGACAGTTATATGCCTAATTTTCTTCCTCTTCACCTAATATACTTGCATCACTTGTCCCTTCCATGATGAATCACGGAAAAAACTGAATTTGTAACCTCACGTTATCTTTAGTTTGCACCTAAAGTATGGCATGAGTTCAAACCAATACAGTTCAGTTCAGAAGTTAGGGACATATTAGGATTAGTTTCTAAAGCATATACTGCATAAGACATCCTCTATTGGTTTGTAAGTTCAATCAGAATTTGAATTTCTGTAAATCTCGTTAAAGGGATGAGCGAAGCTACCCGCACAAAGTGAGCCAAGTCTGAAGGTAGAATGAGAATATCTGGAATAGATGAGATGTGGAGTGCTTCAGGTGCAAGAGAAGAGTCCAAGGGGATGCCTTCAGCAGGTGGATATAGAGGATAAAAGCTGCTCCATCAAGTGTAGAAATAGATCAAAAATAAAAATTTGGAATCACTCCCTATTTTTGAAGCACTAGAACCATGAAAAATCAAACTTGCCTGCGCTGGTTCAGTATGTGATTTGAAAGAGTTGTCAGGCGTTGCTTAGAACCTCCCTGAGGATTTCTTGAAATCTCCTCCGCACTGAGGTGTTTTAGAATATCAACTGTGCAGCAAGCCAATTTGACCTGAACATCAAAATTGATCAAGAAAAACTCAGAACTGAATTCGTTGGTCTTATGCAATTCACTAATAGTGCTGCTGCTGCTGTCAATAGCAATCTGACAGGAGTCCTTAAAGAACAAAGAGTCCTGTGCCTATTGTTGAGACCCAAACAATGGAGACGACCGTGCATTTTTAACTTAAAAGAATAAGAATGGAAAGATGTGGCCACCTCATTTGCAGTAAAGTTTCCTGGATTGGAGATGCCATGTATCTGCATAAGTTTGTTTTCTGTATCAGTTATCATAGATGATCAATATGGTAAGTCGATTCTTTAAGTAGAAGGAATTCAATATACAAGATCTTGCACCTGATGGTTGAGATTGAGCGAGTTAATATCAAACTTGGGCTGCCAAAGCAATAAAGGACAGATGTGAACTTCAACAGAACATGACAGCTGATAAAAATAAGAGATATCGTGAATAAGATTGAAAAGGTAATACCTGTGGGAATACAAAGTCATGATTGGCATCCCGGATTGATGGCACAAGAACCACACTTGCTGTTGAGCCCATATATTCAACATAATCTTGAAGCTACAAGATGACTTACAATAAGGAAATAAGAGAAAGAAACAGAAGTTGATATTTCTAAACTAGCTTGCTTTTTTTTCTTAATTATTTAGTACCCTTCCAAGAATCTCAACGCAAAACATATCATCAAATGTCCTATCAATTGTTCCTTTTTTTATCTCTGGATGATCAGCATCAATGAATGGTCCTAGCTGCGAGAGGATTTATCAAGTTAGTATCAAACATGCTAGTGAATGCAGAGTCTTGATGTGAATAAATTGCTGACAAGAAAGCATCACCAGTATAAGCAATTGAGGCTGCTTTCGTCTTGCGTATCCAAGAAGCTCTGCTAGAGGCTCAAACAACAAGTTATCGCTTGTCGTGAAAGGCCCTGCTGCTATAATCTGCCAAAAACCAAGGTTAATAAGGAAAGCACTAGTAACTCCAATTTTTCAGAAACTGGAAAACAGAAGCAACCAGTAACAATAATCTATTGGCCAAACGAGGAAAAGTTAGAATGAGAAAAAATTCTGATGTAAAATTAAGCATTTAAGGGAAAAAAATGTTCTTGGCTGCACAGTCCTTCTGAACCAGATATATCATTGTCAACTCCATTTCTATGATATAAAAGCTTACCCACCAGTGATAGCTCTGGTGTAGGACAAGAGGAGTCTGTGGACTGAACAGTTCGATCCAAAGCTTGTTTCTTAGGAGGATGCAAATTTTCACTGGAGGAAACTGACAATGGAACATAATCAATAATTTTTGATGCAACCAAGCAGTGTCCACTTGGATTATGCCCTTCCACTCCAACCACCTGCAGACATGCATTACGTGAGATTTTTTATTGGTAAACTTAAAATGACTATTATTAGTAGTATTAGAAAAAGCATTTTCTCCTAATCCATCCTGACCTGTCCAGGGAAAATGGAAAACTGCTCCAGCTTTTGCAAGTCAAGGCGCACACGTTGTCCTCCAGAATGCTCAACACTAATAAAATTGTGAAGTACATCTTAGCAGTTAAATATTAGGAAACATAACATATAACTTCCTGGACCTTTTTCAGATATGTACACATCAAAGTTCCATTCTAAGTTGGAGGGTTTAACCCATTTTATATGGTAAAATATTGTATATTCTAGAATTTTATTTGGTGTAATGGAGCAAAAGTTAGTAACGCAGCAGTCTACAAATATATGATACTTCGTCATTGCAGTTAAACAAAGAAAGCAATGTCTTATAATGTCATCAAAAAGCATCTCAAGCTTGTTCTCACAAATCCTGTACATGCAAGTGAAACGCACACAAGTCTACTTCATATAATTTACATGTTGACCGTATCAACTAGTAATGATTCAGCTCCAACAACCCTCTCCATTCAGAGGAATGTTCTGCTGGAACTGCAGATGAACAATACTAATTTGTTTAACAGTCATTACCTGCTTTGCAGCAAAATAGGCTTTTCCTTCAGACGGCCTTCTTCTTCACAGCAGATCATGCCAACAGCAAAAAGACTTTTCTGAAACACGGTTTATCAAATGAATGCAAGTTTACTTTCTATGCAAGAATGACATAGATCTAGAAAACCAACAAGGAAAATGCTACAGTAGTAATCTCAATTTAAATTCCGTAATTCCTCAAAGACTTTTGTGTTTGATCAAGACCAACAACTGACATGAACAGACTCAGAAAAAGGGGATATATACAAGAGGGAGCACTATATTACCTGGGAGGCAACCGTAGGGTCCGTTGGTTCCTCAAAAAGCCCAGTCTCCACAATGTTGCTTGCATGCCTTTTTATGCGATTTTCCAGGAAACTAAACTAAATGACCATAAGAAAAAGTAAGGAACTCACGATGGGGAAGGCTGTGCACATTATGAGTCCGTGACAACTTAGATTACCTTGCGTTCAATCCTATCATGCATAAATCTACAACCAGGCTCAGGCTGGGAAGCATTAATCACTATAGAACACCTTTTGCTAGGTTGCACCCTCTTTATAATGTCATCTTCTGAATTCTCGTCATCATGTTCTTGCTTAACACATATGGCCTCTGTGGCAGATTGCTCATTAAGAGAGAATTGCACCACAAACTTGTTCTTTCTCTGCCCAAAAGGTGTCACTGATTCTAACAATTTTCGGGAGCCAAAAATGCTTCCATTTGTCTTCTGAGCTGAATCAGATTGCTCTCTCTGCAGTGTTTGAGGCTGATCTTGTGGGCTATGCAGAACATCTTCTTTCGTATCTTCATATTCATCATTCATTAGCCTACATTCAAGCTTTCAATGTATCCACTCTTGTGGCATAAAAGGAGGACCTATTTAAACTCAATCAGGCAAGAAGAAGGAACGGAACAGTCCCTCAATCAATTATTACATATCAACTTGCAGACCCAAGAGATAAGTACTAAAATGGAGATTCTCATGATCCGTGACATCTTATTTGCTCTTTGGACTGGATATGAAAAGTGCATAATGTTAGAAATCTTGAGTCACCAATCATGAAATCAACTTGTGCAAGTTATACAGAGTCAGAGACAATATATACAAACAAGACCCGAGCAAAAATGAGGAATTAGTAATGATTTACAACCCTGATTTACACTTTTCTTTTCTTTTCTCCCTTGTTTAACGGACGAATGGTTTATGCATTAAAAGAATCTAAAGAATTAAGAAATAGAAATGACAACTTCAAATATATCACCAAAAATATACATGAAACTCACATAGCAACATCATTAGAGTAAAAATGTAATCCAGGATCTTTCTTGATAATTGCATCTCGTTGTTCATTCTGTAGTTGCTGCAAGAATGCACTCATATGGGCACTTTGCACCGTTAATTCCAACCCCCTGTAACAGGAAAAATACGCTGAATTCACTCTTTTGGATATGAAACGTCCCTAACACCAAACCGACATTCAATTAAATCCCAAAAAAAAACAACTTTTTTTTTCTAAGAATTTTTGTAGCAGCTTCCACTAGAATGTACTGGGAAAAGCAAAAACTCCAACAAGTACAAATTTTTGTTCTCGTGTTTCACATGACAGTTCAATCGTCACTGTCCCTCTTCCCCTGTCTCCACTTCTTCCTCCCCACACCTCCCCTTCTTTAACCTTAAGAAATCGTATCTCCTTAAATTCTCTGACCCCATAAAAACTCCCTTTCATCTCATAATAAATTCTGACCTGTTGAGAGAAAAAACGTCCCAGCTGGAAACAAGATCCGAAGGGGTCAGCTTGTACTCGATACAAAAAGTCAGACCTGAAAACCAAAAGAAACTCAAGATTGGAAGCAAATTAGGATAAATTCAGAATTAAAAACAAAACAATCTTACATTTCTTGAGAATCTCTTCTTCGTCATCGAAGGTGAAGCCGGCCTTCTTAAACTCTGCCCTGATTTCTTCTTCCATGTTGGATTAGGGTTTCAACCAGAGGTTAACACTTAACAGAGGGTTTTGCTCTTTTTCTTTTTCTGAAGGTTAATAATGGCGGGAAAAAGATTGCCTCCAAATAGATGGAGACAGTGGAGCATGAGCATTTCCTTATGCCATTGATACCCCAGGTGATTTTCCTTTATTGCGTGAGTACCATTCAGGATGTGGGAGGTTGACTTGATTGGGCCATTGGTGAGAAAAGGCTGCCCTTATGAGACTACAAGCCTGATTGGGCTTTTGCATCAAAATAGGCTTTTCTCGAGTTTGTTAAAACTCCAACAACGAGATACACATGAACCCAAATCATTCCTGTGCTTGTTGTCAACGTAGTCAAACTACACTTTTGTGACAAACAAATGGAAAGGCTTTAAGACATAAGTTTGTATGATTGGGAGATTGCTAGTAGTTGAATGGTTTGTTTGTATGAAAGAGTATTGTGACGGGGAAAAGAAAAGTTGAATTTATTTTCCGTTTTTAAAATCTAATAGGAATTTTCAAATTTTGCAAGGAAGAATAGGGAGAATGAAAAAGGGGAGGACCTGAATGTTGAACTAAGAACTTCACCTCACTCGGCTAATTCTTTTGTATGTTTTCTTTGATCCTACTGATTTTTGCATGGACCGCTTAATTAAGGCTAAGAAAAATCTAGAGGTGTTTAGTGAGGCCAAAAGACTTAACAGCTCAATTTTCATGTTCATAAGGAACGTAACCATTTAGGAAATACCTTTTAATATGATGGACGAGTAGAAGTATCAATTACAATTCAATTATGTTTGATACATCCAAACCTGCTCGCCAATAACCTGTCCAAACCCACTTATTAATTTTGAATGGGCCTAAATGAATACCCAATTGGATAGTGAGTTGACTTGACTCACTCATTTATACCTATCTAAAAATAATTATATATTTAAATTTAACTTTTAGCAAGTGTTAAGCAAATAAATTTAAATTTCTTATCAATCTAATAATAATAAAATACCTTCATTTCTGGTCAAAACAACATGCGAAAAAATTAAAAAATATATTTTTTTTAAGTGACTCATAAATGACTGATTGGGCATATTCATACCCATTTATTAAATGGATATAAATGAATTAATTCAATTACACCCATTACTCAATTATGACCCGTCTAAATTCATTCGACTCACCTCTTTTGACACCTTTATACATGAGGGAGCGGCCTTGAAATAAATTTCAACAAAAGAAACCATGCATTTATAAATAAACTAGTTTTGTACCCATTCGTTGAATGGGAATTGTCTAAAAATAATAAATTATTTAGAGTAGTTCATAAAAATATTTTCATAAAATACAAACTTATTGTATAATCTATTATAACCTTTCTTAAATACATTGTTATTCAAAAATAGTCTTATAATGTAAATTTAAACATCTAATTCAGTGATTAATAATTCAAAATGCAAAAAAAAAAATCGACAATATGATGACATTCAAAAACTTGAAAATAGGGAAGATCAAATCTTGGCTGATCTTATGTAAACAAAAGAATGGCCAACCCGTAACCAAAACATCAATTTTGGTACTTAATATAAATGACTTAAAGGTTAATATGAAAAGAAAAGAAACCGAATAAAATATTAATAAAGGATAAAAATTTAGAATCAATCAAGTCACATGAACATAGCAACCTTCTAAATCTGTTCATGACTAATAGAAACCAAAACGAAAACATAAGATGTATTTTGCTATTAAGTCAAAAACATAAAAAATCTAAAAAATCTGATGTATATTGCATGACGTGAACTGCTGTATAACAATGAATTTGATGCCTTGTCATTTATGTAATCAATGACACCTTCTTGTTCTTTAGAAGCTTTCTATCAAAGTCTTAAAAAAAACATTGAAAACTGCACAAAATTTTTTTAACCCCAAAAACCCAGAAAATAAAAAAATTTAATACGTTGTTGAAGACAATTAATAAATTGTCAAAGGCAATTAAAAAATCGTGTGAAAACACATAGTTTAAAAGGTCACTTTTAAATCACTAACCAAAAAAACAATATTTGTTCTACTTGAATTGAAGAGTGAATCCATAAATTGAAATAACAAATTAATTACAAAAACCTTGCCAGAAATAAAAATCAAACTGTAACTTTTGAAGACTTAGAAAATTCAAATTCAATGACCCAGCTATGAAAAAGGTGTAGGAAATTACAGACCATATACAGTGAGCACAAACAAAGTCCAAATGCGATCCTTGCATTGAAGGGAATAAAAATGAAGTTCCAAATGCGGTCCTTGCATTGAAAAAAAAAATTCCAAAAACATTGTGGAAAAGTGTAAACATCTGCATTGATTGATAAAGTGATAAGTAATAGATCGATAACCATATATATGAGTAAAAATGTAGAGTATCTTCGATAGCGATAATCTGATAAAGATAATCTAATATTTGAATTGATATTTCTAACTTTTGAGTTGAAGATGAGAGAGAGTTAAAAACATAATTCAAAATTATTTATACTAATCCCCTGGAAATTTAGGCTTGACGATTAGGGTTAAGGGAAAAAAAGGTGAGAGAATGGAAGAGATAATTATGGAAGGATTATCTAGAATTGCAAAGTCAAGAGAAAAAAGAGGGATAGAATAGCGTAAGTTATTAGGGGGTTGACTCATAGAGTGCGTTGCACCTACTTGCTATGTCGATAAGCCACATAGGAAAGAGATAAACTAAAAGGATAAGGATGAGAATAAGACTTTATTATATATATATATATGATTTATTAAGAATCCTATTAGGAAACTACCTGCCGTCTCGTTAAGCCACGTAGGAAAGAGAAAACATGAAGGGATAAGAATGAGGATACGACTTTATTTTATATATATATGATTACTCCTTTTGATTAACTTGAAAGACAACAATACACGGACACATATTTACAACAGCACGATATTGTCCTTTCACCAGTATATACACAAGCCGATGCATTATATGCATCTGAAACCTTAACAAATCTAGAAATGAAACTACGTAAATGCACACCATAATTTCTTCGACACAATTGCATTTCTACTCACTGTGACTAGCTATGCATACGAAAGAGATTGCCCCATTAACAGACTTCAGCAGACGACTGTCATTGTCTCTCACTCGACAGAGCCATAAACATTTCAACCAGGAGTAAGGGCAAGGTACTCCGGTTGAAATCCTCATCATCATCGGTTTTGACCTCAAATAAGCAAAGGGTTTTGTTTTGTTGGATCTTTGGTTACTTGAAGATTGACATTATTTAAGAGAACATTTTGTAGTTCTTGGCTGATAGGATGATGGACCTTAGACCGCCAATAGGTGCTAGAATCATCAGGACAATGCCGACCACGATGCAGACCTGAAATAGTTCATAGATCAATCAGTCCAAGTTAGCCAAATAGAAGGAGGACAAGACAAAAGGAGATCACAAGAAAAATAAGGAAGTATAAGGTTGTACTCTATTTGATGCGAGTATCTGGACTTAAAAACGTACCCAATTTGCACACCAAGACAAGCCGAACCTCTTTGGTTTGTAGAGAACGAGCCACATAATGCAGGGAAGCTACCAAGAACACAAAAAACAAAGGAAAGTAGTGAATTCAGTTGAATTCTAATAGATAGATGGAAATAGTGGCAAAAGTTGCAAATTGCAACGGCATGAAAGAGGTCAAATGACTTGACTTACGTAGTACGTTGTTGGGGCCAAAGCAAGGCCACCGAAGAATCCCATTAAGCCTCCAAAGAAGGGGACAGCAATGGCAACGAACATGGTCACACCTGCAGTGAGATGGAAGTCCAAGGTCGTTGAATAATCCCAAGAATTAGTGTTAAATTTAAAAGAAAAACAACGAAACACATCGGTCAAGCAATTACACTAGTGAAGAGCATGCAATTCCCTAGATTGTGTGTGCTAGGATTAGATTTTCTTTACGTGTTTCTCTACAATGCACCTGAGATGATTTCTCATTTCACTGCACACTTAAAGTACTTAACAACCTATATCACATGAGTGCACTTACCAACATAAATAGTACGAGTGGTAAAGCGAAGCACAGTCGAAGGTTTGAAGCGTAGTTTCTTCACCAAGAATGTTTCTAGCATGTCAAAAACTGGCATGGCGTATACCTGCATTTAATTTATTAGTCGACCAAATTAAGAGAGAACTTTAACCCAAAAATAATAATAATAATAATAATATTGCTCTTCTTCTTCCTTCCACAAAGACCTCAATCGACAGTTTATTACATGCATATTTAAGGAAATCAAATGAGAATTTTTAATTTGAAGAAACAATGGATTAACCTGATAGCTTCCTATGACATGGACCACGACGAACATGTTTGCAGTGGCAATGAGCCATGAAGGTTTTTGCAGGGTAACCAGAATGTTGTCATCAACTTTGTTCCCAAAGGAGTAGTAACCGGAAAATGCAACTGGGAAGTAACACAAGGCAACAACCAAGTAGGCAAGGATTACTCCTCTCCACATTGGTTTCTTTGAAGGCTTATCAGGAGTCGAAGGAATTGTTGCTTGGATTTCCAACACCACATTATGACCTGCAAAGGCAAAGGCAACATCTCCCAAAGCATTGAAAGAGCTGAGAGTAATTGCAGTTGTACTTGTCTCTCTTGGACCATAGTTCACATCCGCTTCTTGCCCCTTAGTCACTGAAGCCACCCAAGCAATAGTAGAGTAACTGCACCACCCATGATCGGGTCATTAATTAATTAAATAAAATTCTTACAAACATAGCTATTTTTTTAAAAAAAATTAAAAATTAATTATTCCAAGGTTCATTTGCAAAAGAATTCTGGCTTGTAAAGATAGCCCACCTTTCTGAAGATTTTTTTTTGTGGTGGTGGGAATATATGGACTCTAAGAATTAAGTTGAAGCAAAAATATAACTAATATATCAGAATTGACCTCATGATCATATGTACTTGAAATTTAAAGGTCGATGATGAATTTACCTCAAGGACATTACAGCTGCGGACAAGGAGATAAGAGACAAGGAATGGAAGTTGGGAAGATGAGAGATGACAAAATGGACGGAAGCGAAGATCATGATGAAGAAGGTGAGCCTAATATCTTGGCACTTGGGCGGTGGACAGACAATATCATGGAACTTCTTGAGTGATTTTCCCCCGGTAACCATGTAGACAATGCATGTACTGACTTCGACCACGACTTGTTGGGGTACGACGATCCAAAGCCCGAGCTTTTCACCAAATGCATGCTGACCTAGCTCATGGTACCTATCAAACCTCTTACCAGGAACCATCTCGTGCATCTCCACCATTTGCCACAGGGTGTACAAGGTGATGACCCATGAAAGAATCATTATGGTTACACCGGGACCCCTACATTTTTCAAAAGCATTAACACACCATTCACTTCAACTAATTATGCTACGTATTCGAAAAACAAATGAAGAGTATTTATTTGGCAAAGTTTGATTGATGATTTTGGTAGGATACAGATATGTTCATGAAAACCCCCCCCAAAAAAAATGATGTATTGGTTCAAAACTTTATTAACTATGCTGGTTGAACTTGTGCCATTAATTTGCTTTTTCCGTTTGTCTTACGTTTTCTATGATATGCCATGCAAATAGCCAAATAGTGCCACAAATCTTTTGCTATTTCCTTAGGATCATTTGCTTGGAAATTAAATTGCCAACATTTGGTCCTATGTTAGGACCCATAACGGTGTCCTTGAATGTAAATTGCCAAAGATTAGCCCAATTCTCTAAGCATCACTGAGAGCTCCGACCAATATTAAGGGTGTAATTAGATTGCAACTTTTGTTACGTTTTTCGTAGACACATTTTTTAATCACTCTTTTACCTCACATATATCAAATCGCTACGATAATTTTTCTACAAAAAGTCCAGAAAAATGCAATCCAAACAATCAATGTGCGGATTTTCAATACAATCCACAGCGAATTGAAAATTGTATCGAAAATAATGATGTCATCTCGAACAAGTTAAAGAAATTGTCCTATCAATTAGAAAAATGGCGATTCAATTAAGAAACTACCAAAATAGATTATACTCTTATTCCGTGAAAAGAATACCTTCAGAGCATATCTTACTATTCCACGATAGAAAGAAAATAAAAGTATTACTAAATCTTAACACGATAAAAAAAATTTTAAAAAAAATCCCATCGAATCACATGAATTTCAAATTGATTAAGCCACAAAAAAAAAGCATATCTAGCAGCAGGTTTCAATAATTCTTCTGTGTTTAAAAAATGTAGCATTTGGTTGCTTTAATTTCTTCAATGACATGTGGGAACCTTTAACCACGCAACTGGCATAGGATAAACTTAGTATTCGATACCAGCAATAACCCGCAAATCACAACGAATCACAAGTACAACAACAAAATTAATTATGTCTAAAATTAATGAAGTGATAAAGGATAAGGAAACATGGTACCGATGAATTTTGCATGTTACATTAGTAATTTAAGTATTGAGAGGTGTTGCTTGAGTGTGTAGTAGCATTTAAGGTGCAGGTATATGCATGATTGATTAACCAATCCAGCCCAGAATCAGCTGAGAATTAACATACCAGCCGAGTTCGGACATGGCATAAGGGAGACCGAGGACCCCAGCTCCAACCATGGCCGTGATATTGTGAAAAGCCGAGTACCACCACGTGGCTTTCCGTTCAGAAGTGACTGGGAGCCATTCATCGATGGCTTTCTCTTCTGCGGTTCTGGCATCATTCTGTGGTTGATTATGGGTCGTCATGTTTCCCCTTCCGAACACAACAAATGTAGATATACGTACACTTAATTAGGGAGTCCAGGAAATTTTTCGGGAAGGAAACAGGCTGAGCATGAAAAGGAGTTGAGATGAGATTTCTCAATCCAACGACAGAATGATGTAAATCCTTATAGGTGAAGAGACCTGGCTTTTTATACTTGGTTAAGGACGTAGAATTGAAGGGCTTTGATTACCAAAATTGATTTGGTTCATAGAGAGATTCTCTCATGAGAGTTGGCGGCTTGCCTTTATTTTCTGCATATTCGACAACAAGAGGGAGCTTGTGTGTTGTAAAAATAGTATTATAAATGCACGAAATTCTCCAAATTAGCATTGGTTTGACTTGTGTGGCTAATATGGCGTTTGATGCTTCTAGGATGATCATTAACGTATCAATTTAGCCCCCATACATATATACATTCATATATATATATATATATATATATATATATATATTTGCGCGCGCATGTCTCTCCAAAATATTTTTTTTTTTTAAAAAAAAGGGAAAAGAGAAAAGAGTTATGCGTGCCTAATCTATGGAAAATGCAATACTAATGTACTTAGACCAAAGAAAACAATAATGTAAATAGTTTACAAATTACACTTGGTCCAAAACATAATTAATTACCTAGCGAGAATTGGACAATAATCTATAATATCAGATTGCCCATAAACAAACTCGGGCAAATTAAACTACTCTAAATATACGACATCTCCAGAACCAAACAAGGAAAACGAAACTATTGATTTCAACTGGGAGACAATCAAGTTCCCACTAATATCTACTTTTTCTAGTTCAATTAATAAGTAAAGATTAATTAGTTGTACCTTCCCTTGAAGAGAACTAATTCATATTCGATTAGGAGAACACTTTGTATGACTTGGCGGATAGGATGATAGACCTTAGACCGCCAATGGGGGAGAGAAGCATCAGGAGAACGCCAAATACTATGAGGATCTGAAATTTACGAATCAACAAACACAAAACAGACTACATAATTATTCTGCTGCTGCTGCTGCTGTAAGCTTATAATAGCGACTATAAGGAGTGGTGTCGACTTGGAACATACCCAATTTATGATCCAAGAAAGGCTGAACCTCTTTGGTTTGTAAAGAATGAGCCAAATAATACATGGAAGCTGCGAAAAGCCAAGGTAATGTTAAAATGGCTTCGATAGCATATATACAACTGATCCATGTTGCTACGTGAGCCGACTTACATAGAATGATGTTGGGGCCAAAGCAAATCCGCCAAAAAATCCCATTAGTCCTCCGAAGAAGGGGATTGCCATGCCAATTAACATGGTCACAGCTGCAATGGTTGGGAGTTGCAGGCCGGGTCAACTAAATTTGCACTCAAACATTAAAGGTTCACAACTAAATAAACATTAAAGGTTCACATCGCAACATGCGATAATCACCAAGGAGTGAATTGAATAATGTACGGAGGAAGTTAATTAGGCCAACATTTCATTATGCATTGAGTATATCTCTTGTCACATCACCTTTGGAATTTTGTAATTGTAATGCAGGTGGCAAATTAACAAAAAAAAAAAAAATTTATGGATGAAGGTAATTAATCATCGCTATTGAAAAGAAGTTAAATTAGCCCAAAAAAGTTAAAGAGAAATAAAACAAATGTTGGATTATTTGATAGCACTTACCTACATACAGCATTCGAGTGACAAAACGAAGTTTATTTGAAGGTTTAAAGCGTAATGACTTCACCAAAACGCTTTCCAGCGAGTCAAAAACTGGCATAGCATAAACCTGCATTTATTTGAAAAAACCGAAGGGAGGATATTAATTAACAACTAATTATAGTCTCCCACAAAGATAATGAAAGAATACAATAAAATAGTAAGCGTACACTCTGTCGAATTAAATCAGATATATTTTTTTTAGGTAACATAAAATCAGATTTTAGCTAGTAACCTGATAGCTTCCAATGACATGTATAACCACAAACATATTAGCGGCTGCAACGAGCCATGACGGTTTTTGCAGCGTAATAAGAACGTTGTCTTCAATTTCATTCCCATATGCGTAATACCCACATATCGCAACTGGGAAATAACACAGGGCAACAACAAAGTAAGCAAGAACTACTCCCTTCCACATGGGTTTCTTGGATGGTTTATCAGGGGTTGAAGGAATCGTCGCCTGAATTTCCAACACGACATTATGCCCCGCATACGCAAAAGCTACGTCCCCCAGTGCATTGAGGAAGTTAAAAGTTTTTCCAGCTGCGGTTGATCCTCTCGGAACGTAGCTCACGTTTGGTATTTGTCCCTTAAACAGCGAAGTCACCCATGCAATAGTAGAGTAACTGCAATCGTCACAGTATTAATTATAGGAAAAGTTCTTATCATCGATCATTTCTTGTATTGACAAAAATAGCGTGCGTGTATACTATCGGATGGATCTAGATATTCGTCAAAATGCTCAAATTGAAATTAAAATTAGGTGGCGTACGTACACTTAAACTCGTCACTGTATCATCAATCATAAAAGAAAATCAAAATTGACGAGATGGGTAACAGCTTCGGTTTCGAAATTTAGAAGTTGGATTTACCTCAGGGACATTACAGCCGCTGAGAAGGAGATGATAGCCAGTGAATGGAAGTTGGGAAGATGAGAGATAACAAAATGAACGGAAGCGAAGATCAAGATGAAGTAGGTGAGCCTAATATCCTGACATCTTGGAGGTGGACAGACAATATCATGGAACTTCTTGAGTGATTTTCCGCCGGTAACCATGTAGACTATGCACGTACTAACTTGGACCAGAAGCTGTTGGGGTACGACGATCCAAAGTCCAAGTTTCTCTCCAAATGCATGCTGACCTAGTTCATGGTACCTATCAAACCTCTTACCAGGAACCATCTCGTGCATCTCCACCATTTGCCACAGGGTGAACAACGTTATAATCCACGAAATCGCCAGCATGGTCACACCAGGACCCCTACATGTTGGGAACAAATTAATGGGGAACTGGGGACTTTGCGAAGGTTTAAGTTTAGTCTTTTGCCGTGACTTGTCAGTGGAATAATTTATTAATTATGTGTTTACTCTAGCAAGATATTTTGAGAATATTTATGCTGTAAATCCGCAGTCCATTCAATATGTGTTTTTCATAACATGAAAGAAATAGAATAATGCAACAAAACCCCTAGCTAACAATTTAGCCAAAGAAAAAACAAAAAAAACAAAAACCTCCTAACACTGCACATGGTCTACTAGTATCAAAAGTCCAAAACACAAATAATAAACAACCATTAGTAAATATCTTCTCCAATCAAATTGCAATCAAAGTAAAATCATTTCTGGCCGGCACCAAGAAAATCTACAAGCAGTTTAGCGTTGAACAAGTAATATGTACATCTAGTCCTTCTCTGATGAATATAGTTTTCCTTCTTAATTACTTAAACAGCAAATTAAATCATGTGTACAAAGTTGAAAGTATGTAGTGAAGCATACCATCCAAGTTGTGACAGGGCGTATGGGAGGCCAAGGACCCCGGCTCCTACCATGGCCGTGACATTGTGAAAAGCCGAGTACCACCACTTGGATTTCCGAACGGAACTGACTGGAAGCCAGTCTTCAATGGCTTTCTCTTCTGCAGTCTTCAGTGGTAATTGATTGTCCATAGCCGTATACTGAATTTCCCCTCTGATCTCAACAAATGTACTTATAAAAGAGTAGTATCAATCCTTCAACGACGAAAGATATTGATTGATAAAGATATATAGGCCTTGTTTGGCTAACAAGTTTGTCTGCTACAAGTTTTTTAAAAACTTTACCCACAGTAATCTCAAAAACTTCTCAAAAATTTTAAACTATACACTTCAAAATATTAAAAAAAATGCACTTCAAAAATTTTTAAAAAAATCTCTACAATAAATTACAGTAAAGTTTTAGACAAACACCCAAAAAATTCATTTGACAAACGGGGCCACAGTATCAGTCAACTTTTTTGGAAAGCTGAAGTTGGCCTAGCGGAAGAGTTGTCGGGTTGGATTCTATTATCCATTAATGACTAATAACTAACTTATTGGTCTTAACACCAAGTTGAATGGCTATTCCTAAGGAAGATTTGACCTGGATTGGCTATTGTTAAGAAAGATTTGAAGATTTGACTTCCACGCGCTTGTTTTATTTGGCTCGTTTCAAAAAAAAAAAAAGGAAAATAGTTCTGTCCGTGTTTTTCAAAAAATGGAAAATAATTCTATCATGTTCTATTTGGTTGGTTTCCAAAAAAAAAATGGAACCAAAAGAGTAGTATCAATCCTTCAACTACAAAGATTGATAAAGATATAGTAACAAAACTAATAATAGAAAGGGATTAATGACTAATAACTAACTAGTCCTAACATCAAGTGGATAGCTATTGCGAAGGAAATTTGATTAAAGATTTGACTGCCACGCGCTCTTATTTTATTTGGTTCGCTTCATAAAATGGATCATGATTCCATCCATGTTTTGTTTGGTTGGTTTCAAAAAATGGAAAATAATTCTATTCATGTTCAAAAATGGAATATCAAAGAAACTGTCAAGAGAGGTTAATCTGCTCCAAAAAAAAAAAAAAAGAATAACACTTTCAAGAGATTAAGTCATAAGGAATTGATGATGCCCCAATATGAATAGCAATCTACAACATCACCGAAACAGTTTTTTTTTTTTGGGGGGGGGTACTTTAAAGTATGTCAAAATTCCTCTTAATTTGTGGTTTTATTTTATTAGAGATACTTTTTCTTTCTTCTATTTTCCTTTTATTTTATAGCAGCTGCAAAAAGAATTCCAAGGCCTATATAATATTTGGGCCGAAATAGCAAATGTGGTACGCTCCGCACAACGTCACAGCCCAGCTCAGTTCGCGGAAACGGCGGAGCAACGCCTTCGGTTTCAACTAAAGGCGTTTCATTGAGGTCTACAAGAACATCCCGCCTTTCATTCCACCTTTCATTCCAAGGCATCTATGATTGTTGACCCTTTTCCACTGGACGCATGAATTTGACTCGGAGGAGAAAAAAAAAATTATGTTGGTGTGTTTAATGGGGGTTTAGATGGGAGAAAATGGAGGATCAAACATGCTTGAATATAGGCAAGCTACAAAAATCAGTAACAGCAGATATGAGCATGAAATGAAGCATTTACAGGGTTAAATGTAACTTCCCGACTACTGAGTAAAGGGTCCTCTACCAAAGCACTTGTACAAAGACAAACTCATCAATGAACTGGATTCTTGCGAGTCTCACCTTGCTGTGTAGAGCTCGTTGAATCATCCGCAGCTAGACCTTGAGCTCCGAAACACAAATACTGGTTCATCATCTTCACGTTAAACGATGACTGGAGGCGCTTCATTTTCATTTTATCCATCTTGGGTGAATGGTTGAAGCCGGAGAGTGATGAACGACCATTTCCATGGTTTAATTCCCTTTCTCCATCAGTAGATATTGGAGATGACCAGGAAGATTCAGAGAAGGGACTTGAAGGCGCAGCAAAAGATAAATGCCTCTTTACCTGTATGACACCATGCATTAGCCCTGCGGCAAACTTCTTCTTCGTGGATGGACTTGGAAGACTATTCGGCATGGCGACTATTCTCTTGTTTGTTGACAAAGAAGACGTCGTTTTTGAAAATCTCTGCCTAAGTGGGATTGGTTTTACTTCTGGACTTGAAATTCTGTATGATTCGACAGAAGCATTCTCTTCCAAGTTGGCATTCTCTTCCGTTTTTCTCGCTTTCCTCCTAGGGAAGTAGAGAAGTAGCTTCAGGTGCCTTGCAGCACTATTTACAGAACCAGACTTCGTCTTATATGAGTTGGACCCAGCAGCGGAACCACAATAACTTAGTTCACCTGAGCGCATGTCATACTCTGTGCTTGCAATATCAGTTCCTGCATCAGATGCATTTTCATTTCCAGTGTACAGAAATATCTCTGCATCAGGAATTCTAAACGATGTTCCTGGACTGCCTCCAATACCCTGCATTTTCAAATGAGAAACGAGTGCATTTCTTGTCCTACGGTCTTGACAATTTGAAATTCCTCCAGCAGAAATCAGCCTTTTGATTAATATCTCAGAAGATGCTGACTGGGGTCGCTGTTTGAGGAGATCCAATGGGGTATTGCCATCAGCATCCCGGATGTTTAAATTTATTCCAGGTACTGACATAAGGAGTTCCACCAAATTCGATTGAATGTTCTCGATCACTGCCATGTGAAGAGCAGTTCTACCATCATTGTTCCTGACATTGATAATATCTTCTATGTTAGCAGCAAGTTTGCCACGTACCAACTGCGTCATAAGCTCTATCTGTCGATCTAGTCTTCGAAATCCCGGGCTTCTGAAGCCTGCCACTGCCATGTGAAGAAAAGTATCTCCATAATTATTCTTCATTGAGCTGGTTGAGGGAGATGAAGATACAAGAACCTCCACAACAGCTAAGTGACCCCTGTAGGCAGCCACATTTAGCGCAGTGTTCCCTTGATTATCAGTGGACTTGATCATATCATAGGATACTAGTAAACTTTTAACCAACTGCATTAAGCCAAAAGAACAAGTAATCTCAACAACTGGCATTTTGAGATCATTTAACTTGCAGATTAACAGACAGGCTTAAGCTGAAATGACAGCTTTGAAGTAAAGCCTAGATTCTACAAGATATATATAGGTCTTGAACACTGATAATGCTTGCTTTTCAAGCGACAACGTAAAAGGTGCAAGAAGCTGAAATAAGATTCATCATAGTACAGCTCAAATTGGCACATCACTTGGCAGTCCATTGGTACCTTCTATCCTACATACATGTCTCATAAGCAGCGACTTTCTATGATTTTATCAAGGAGAGTAAATGTAAACAGGGCTTTATGTTTTTCTCTTCATCAGAACCTATGATGTCGTAAGCTATAGTTGCACTCTGCAATCATGAGAAGGCAGAGAAAAGAAAAAGAAGGATATTTGTGGGTCTCAGCAGAAATATAAAATGCTTACTGAAGTCTATTTGCTTCTGGCCGGATTTTGCCTTGACATCATTACTGTGATTGCCAGGGAACCCAAGCCTCATTTTTCAAGGACTTCACAAAATTCCTTTGATAGGAATTCTAACTAAATTTATGTTTTCAGCAGGTGGCATATAGGGAGCACCACAGCCCTATTCAACTCTCTCGCAAAGGAATTGAGTTACTTATTAAATCTGAGATCATGCCATAAAAAAGAAGCATAATGCTCAAAGCCACAGGACATCTATTAGTAGACAGCTGGCTCCACCAGAAAGCTTAACCAAATTGATGTGTAGGCCAAGAAATCACCAATCTCAATCAAATTTTTACTATGTACCGCTCTGTTATAATAATTGGGCACTTATGCCATACTTAATCCACCTTCCACTGCACATGTATCATCCTTAGAAATGGTAAAAAGCGACTATTAGGTGAAACATTAGCTTTTATCAACATCACCACAAATGGTTACATTAAGCCATCAGTTTGTTCACAAACCTTAATTCTATAAATATAGTTCCTAGATAAACTTGAAGCCAGCAAATATTTCTGCATTCAAGGGAAAAGTCAAAAGCAGGGGTAAAGCCAGCTTTACGTTTGGAACGTGCAGTCAATTTCTTAGAATTGGAACATGTGGTTTCCTTTAAAGTCATTTTATGCCCTCTCCACCATCACTACATTGACAAAATAGGAGCGTCATGTATGGTAACAAGTTTCTGCATTGATTTAGCTTGTTGGAAGCTTCAGACGAGCACCATTGTGAAATCCAGACGATTATAGCATAGAACTCTTTGACCAAATTGGAATTCACAATATAAGATACAAGTAATGGTAATCATAAGCTATTTAGGAGACTCAGGCATCAAGCAACAGATATGAAATAAGAAGCATGAAGCTAATAACAGTTTGAGAAACAAGGATATAGACGGAGGACATAATAAACGAACTGACCTCAACCTGGCCTCTGCCAGAGGCTGTATGCAGGACAGTAGAACCTTGAGCATCTCTATAAGCCAAAACATCTGAACAGTCCACAAGAAGTTCTCTCAACATCTCCACATTGCCTCCTCTTGCAGCAGCATGAACGGCCCTATTCATCATTTCCCACTTGAAAACAGATGAAACTTCTTGTGGCTGCACCTCCACTTCCTGTCCACCATTTACAGAATCCCTTCGCGAGAGAGAATAATCCAACAGTAGCCTAAAAACCTCCGAGTTCTTACTCCTGGCAGCAGCATAGAGTATATCAGCAACACCATATTCTCCTTCTCCAAACACCAAAAAGGGATCTCTACCCAACAATTCTTTGACAAATCCAACATCTCCAGCTGAGGCGGCAGTATAAAGAAGCCAACCACCATAGCCAGCTCTGATCAGGGAATTTTGGCCTTTCTTGGTTTCACACTCGAGCAGGAGTTGTCTAGCAACTTGGGACCTACATTTGGCAACATCGTCAAAGTTTTCCTCATCATCCCACACAGTTTCGAGGCGGCGAATTCTACGAAGAGACGTAAGTTTGATTAGTAGATTGGTGTCAAGATGAAGGAGCTCTCTGACCAGATCATAGTGACCATTGGCAGCTGCCCAGTCAATTGGGGATGCAAACCACCACTGATCTCCAGTGCTCTCCCACCTCAAGGGGAAGCATGTAGGAGGCATTGCATCAAAAAAGAAAGAAAATTCACAGCATATGATGGTTAAACACAGTCTTGAATTCGGAGGCGAAAATAAAAGAAAAAAAAGCTAAGATTTTGCTAAGATAAGGTTCACCAAGGACTAATGGATGACAGAGAGTATCTGTGAGAAAGTGATGTAACCAATGAAATGCACAAAATTTTACGAGTCTAGATAGAATAACTCGCAAGATTCAAGAAGAACTTTTATGGAAGAGTTCAACCAAGCAAATTTATGTGGAAAGATAAAAAGGTACGGGACAATCGGACAAAATTACTTAAAAAACGAGGAATCACACAGAATTTCACAAGAAATCTAATTAGTATGTACTACCAGTACTACAAGCCAAGAACAGGAGAAAGGTCGGGGAAGGTGATGCCCACTCAGAAAGAGGGAAAACGAGGGAAAAGGTTAGGACTTTGGAGCGAAAAAGATTCCAACTTTATGCAACAGTCTATAGATGAGAACAAAAGGGAAAAGACCACACGTTTGGGGATAGATTTTTTACGGGGTTCTATTATTTCTGTGAACAAAGAAAATTAAGTGAAAATTAGATAGGTCCCCCTGCCCATCATGATGTTTTCAAGATTCCATCTTTAAATGCGCAGCTCACTGAATAGCATGTAGAGCTTTCAGCCTTCTGGTTCTTACTCGTGACGTGAACAGGAAGATGAAGGCTGACCCGTATCAGACAACTGATGAGAATTTGCAAGGATTTGAAGCCTTTTGAGACCCCCTAGGCTTATCACAATAGTTGCCTAGCAAGTCAATCTTTGTTGATAGTGACACCGATTATATTTTCGAGCTCATTCTCTATTTAGAAATAGCTTTAGAACTTATTTGGATTACAATAATGTTTTAGAGAAAATTTTTCAGCTTTCCGTAGGTATCTTTTATATATATATATATTTTTTTTAATTATTATTTTGTCTCGCATTCTAAAAATGTAGCATAGTAAGGTTGTGTTTGGATTGCATTTTCCATGATTTTTCATGGAAAAAATACTGTAGCGATTTGATGTATGTGAGGAAAAAAGGTAATAGGGAAATGTGATCACGGAAAACGACGTAATTTTCCGACGGAAAACGGCAATCCAAACAAGGCCGCATTTTTTCAAATGCTAGTGCGACTGTGCGACAATGTACATTGCTTGTTGCAGTTAAAGTATAGATTATGCTTTGATATAGTATGATATTTTTAAGTGCCTATGAGGGTATTTTCGACATATACCGACTGCAATTATCAGTTAAGAGATGAATATTTGAGAGTGTAAAATTGATACTCACTGAAGCAGTATTAGTAAATGGTGATTGATTTTCTTCTGATCTACTTCCTCAACACAGAGAATTCACACATCCAATTACTATTAATCTTGTGATCTGTCAACTCTGGGCTCATGTGCTGCATTATCTAACATTTTAATTCCATTGCAATGTTGGCAGCTGTCATGCGTTATTATTAAAATCTGGCACGTTAATTGGCAGCACAAGGAGCAGCTTCACCCCGTTAGTTATACCAACATATGAAGGGGAAAAAGAGACACTTTTTGTTGGCAAAAAATTATTAAATCAAGCTATCTAGAATTCTAAATTTTTTTTTAAGAAGTTGATTTATTATTTGGTACCTAGATTAGAATTGGTGTTAAAGTTAATTTAGGAAATATATAGAGTTGGGTTACCTGTCCAAAGACATGATGTTTTTTGGCATTAGTAATCGAGGAAAATTGATATATTTTCATAAAATAAAATTTTTCTAAATTTCTCCAGGCCTATTAATCAATTTCGTTTCATTGTATTGTTCATGCTAATCAAAGTTCAAAGGTCCCACAACTCGCTATTCTTTTCTATTCCATCATTGAAAGGCTTCCTTATCAGATCAGATATACTGCGACCATCTTCTCGTTTCTTGGCTTTGTCAAATTCCAATGCTACATTCGCGGCTGTATGATTTTCTGTGCCAACAAACGAACCCAATATTGGATCCTTACCAGTTCCCACCTAACTCCACCAGGCAATGCTGATGAACATTATCATGTGCACCGTCCAGGTACAGAGTGTAATAAAGGGGATGCTAAAACTGCTCTAAACTTGCTTAAATCAGTAGATGCCTCAACTTATGAGCATGCTTCAATTATCTCTGATTGCAGGTTCCTGATTTCTACTCTGTCGAAAGTCACACTTAAACATACCTATCGAAAAGCAAATCAGTGTACTAACAGATTGGCGAAATTGGATGCTCAATAATATATGAATTTTGTGTGCTATGACAGTGTCCCTCATGCTTAGATGCAGATATTAAAGGAATTTACTTTTCTCGTTTTGTACTTGTAACTTAAGTTTTTTCGATATATAGTCTCTTTTATTACCAAAAAATTATAATAATATATAGGCCCTCTTCGTTTTGTACCTACTGTCTTAGTAGGCTAACTAGTAGTGTTGTTGTGTCGTGGTAGGAAAAAGGGTTTCGAATTTTTTGTTCTCAAATTAGTCTCTATTCTCTTTATCCCTTCTTTGTACAGCTGCCACGTGTCTTTAACTTTTTGATAACCCAAACTCAAGCAAACCGATAATAATCAGTTAACAAATTTACTTAAAATCAATTAAAATAGATAACTTAAAACTTTTTTGCCTTTGGATAAATCAAGCGTTTCCAATAACTCAAAACTATTTTTTTTTTATAAATCAAGCGGTGGTTCTCTATCAGAATTTCTTCAACTCTAGTTTGCATGAAGAAGAAGACTGCAAGTTTTAGTTTTGAGTAAACTTATCAACTGATTATTATCAGTTTACTTGAGTTTGGGTTATCAAAAAGTTAGAGACACGTTACGTTTGTACAAAGAAGAGATAGAGACTAATTTGGGGACAGAAGATTTGAAACTAGGAAAAAGAAGGGTACGTACGGTCATTCTCTTATGTATCATTAGATATGGAAGTAGGGTTGTCAACGGTCCGAGTCCCGGATCGGATCCGTCAAATTTATCCGGGTATGAGTAGGGATTTAATTCCGTTACCCGGACCCGGATCCGGATCCGTTTTGTCAAACAAAAACGGGTCGGATACGGAATATAGTATTCCGACCCGTATTGGATCCGAATCCGGATATAAATGGATTAATAATTTAAAAAATATATATTTATTAATATAATTGGACCCGGATCCTAATCAATATAATTTGATTAGGGTGATGTATTTGAGTAAGGTTAATTTGATTTGATTTCTTATTTGATTTTTTTGTATTAGTTAGAAATTAGTTTATAAATATATGTTTTTTTCTCATTTTTGTTAGGAATTATAAATTTTGTTAGTTTTTTTTCGGGTAGACCCGGATCCGGATCTGGGATCCGTCGGATCCGAATCCGAAACATAGAGTAAAAGACCCATCAGATAAACGGGTCAGATCCGGATTCGATATAGTATGCCGGGTCCGGATCTGAAATAATGAATTCCGGTGCGTTGACAGGCCTATATGGAAGGGAGGGAGTTACATAGACAGACGGACGGACATGGGAAGGTGACCCGTTGCTGCTGCACCCTGGCAATGGCATTTGTGACAGTCACGAGGGCTCTAATTAGTACAGTACATTAAATAATTTATTCTATACTCTGGATCACACAATCTTGTCACTAACTACTTGCCTAAATTTATGAGCCTTGCACCACCTGCCACCTCCCTCTTCCAAGAATCTTGTCTTGTTTTGACGATGGGGAGGGAGGGGGAGAGAGGGGCTCAAACCCGTTGCCTTACAACCTACCGTCATGCTCATGCTTGGTTGGGGAGTGAAAGCGTGCATTAGGGTATGATGTAGGAGAAGGCGTGATAGTTTTGCGGCTCCAGTTACTGTTAAAAATATCTCACCTGTAGTTCCGAGTTCGGCTGAAGATGGGTTGGGTTGCTGTTATCTGTGCATCGGAGCAGTGGGATAAACCTTGGGCCCAAGCTTTTTATGGACTCCTAGCCCTTCTGAATTGATTTCGACTGAACAAAACGCCCCCAAATATGCATATGTCTGTTTTTGCCAGATTATATGTTGCACAGAGCCTCCAAAACAAAATACTCCTCATTCTTCTCCTAAGATATTGGCACATCATTTATTCTTTCACCCAAAAAAAAAAAAAAAAAAAAAAAAACAGGATATGGAGTTATATTAACACTCATTGGAGAGCCAATTACAATCACTCTAAATCATTCCGCAGAGATTCATATTTTCAGAAGAGCTATAAGTGCTGCAGATTTTGAAGCTCGACAACATCGCAAAGGCTAAGATGAGTCTTACTTACTTGTGTTTTAACTTCTACAAGACATTCAAGTCAGATTCCACAAAACGAAGAAGCCAAGCTCTGTCTACGGCATTTGAAATAACAAGAAAGGCATTTCAGAGCATAAAATACTCAGACGATAATCAGAACATAAACTCCCCAAATTCAAAGTGGATTCAGCAACCTTAATATCGGCGTTCTACAGTTACGAGAACTAAATAAACTCGCATCGAACTTTGCAGGTGTATGTATATCTATACCGCACACTTTGACAGGTACAGTAATCGATAAATTCACTGTGTCTTTATGCCGAGACTCCGCACCCCAATTTTGAGGATATATCTTTTCGCCATTTCTCGCACAAAGTCGAAAGTGACTTCGAGGAACTGAGAGCTCCGTGTTAGGAGTCAATGAAGAGAATAACCAACAATTTGGCGTCCATTAAGGCATCAATTGATGCGAAGAACTGACGAAAATAGCGGACAAATGGTCCCAACTCACGAGAAGAAGGGATTGTCATGTAGCCATGGCTTCTGGTCTATTATTAGAACCACTAGTCTCAATTATTTTGTGTGGAAATATCCGGCTATAACACCAAGTAACTAATACCACTCGGATAAGCTGGTCGGGCCCCTTTGCCCCTCGGCATATCGGAACGAGTTTCTTGGAAATCTAAACCCCTTCCACGTACAATTGTGCCATTTGTTTGTTCGGGGGTGGGGTGGGCGTCCGATATTATATAGGGGCAAACATAAGCCGCTAGCCATCTCAAGCGCATCTTTGGTACTTTGTTGGTTAATGGAATCTTGCTAACTGATGATTATACACAATTTCGACCACCGAAGAAACCCGCACGAACATAATATATCCACGACAAAAACCAGGAAAAAGACAATACTTATTCCGAATCTTCTAATTCCCAAAATAGTTTCCACATCTCAGCACTTCAAAAGTGATAAACACAACCATGATGATTCACATGGTGAAAAAAAGGGAACAGAAAAAAAAAAAAACAATCTATTACGTCCGATTAAGAAACTCTTATTCCACAGACATTAGGAAAAACTGCAAGAAACTCGGCAGGCGAGAGAAATCCTAGGTTTCAACTCAGAACCATGAAGTGCTGCACTTTCACAATCTCATTGGAAGAAGCCTCAAGCTTTAACTGAAGCCATGTGGACAATCAAATCAACCACGCGAGTACTGCAAGAAAAATAATTCATAGCTTAATATAACAAGCAGCAACTACTACTTTTTTGTTATTAGCAGATGCATACAATCAACAAGACTAAGAATAAACATCATCAAGAAAGGACCCTTACCTGTAACCCACTTCGTTATCGTACCATGCAACAAGTTTCACATACTTCTCATTCAAAGCAATCCCTGCCTTAGCATCGAAGATGCTTGACCTGTGGGCAGTGAATTACATCAGGTAAAGGAAGCAAAAAAGGTACATTCCATTGATCTCAACGCCATCCAGTCTCACCTGCTATCACCGATGAAATCTGAAGATACCACATCCTCTTCAGTATAGCCTAAAACTCCCTTGAGTTTGCCCCCAGCCTCCTCCCTGAGAACCAAAATTCAATAACAGGACAAACAGCTTGTCTTAGTTTGCACAATCACCAAGCCCTAATATTGGACAAACACTAGACAAGTTGACAAATGGATAAATATTCTTGAATGGTCAATAAGAACGACTGAATTAACTTACTTAATGGCAGTTTTGATCTGCTCATAGGTAGCAGGTTTATCCAATCTAACAGTCAGATCCACAACTGAAACATCTACTGTTGGAACTCGGAATGCCATTCCAGTCAATTTACCATTGAGGGCTGGAAGAACTTTCCCAACAGCCTAAACAATTGTGAGAAGCAAAAGAAACAGAAATCGATACTTCAGAATGCCGAAATACCAAAACTAACAGTCAAAGCCCAGTGAAGCATAACCAGATCGATTTCTGTTCTATAATAACAAAACCAGCAGCTATCCAATACTTGCTACAAGTTTTCAGAAAACATGCACATTAACTACAGTAGCAACTCATATATTACCTTGGCAGCTCCAGTGCTACTGGGAATAATGTTAAATGAAGCAGCTCTTCCCCCTCTCCAGTCCTTGCTTGAAGGACCATCAACAGTCTTCTGAGTGGCTAGATATCAAAGATCACAGGCAAAAAGAATTAGAAATTTACATGGCATAGCCACTACATGATGAAGATCTTAAAACTTCCATCTACCACTTACCAGTAATAGAGTGCACAGTGGTCATAAGGCCCTCAACAATGCCAAACCTATCGTTGATGACCTGCAAGAGTTTGGAAAAGAAAAACGCATGAGCAAATTGTAAAAGCATACTAACAAGGACAAGTGCTAAAACAAATAGAAATTCATATGGACTGACCTTAGCCAAGGGGGCAAGACAGTTTGTAGTGCAACTGGCATTGGACACAACATTTAAATCAGGTTTGTATTCTTTTTCATTGACACCAACAACAAACATGGGTGCATCCTTGCTAGGAGCAGAAATAACAACCTTCTTTGCACCGCCCTATTGACATCAATTAATTAAGACATAAGATGTTATAAATGTTTAACTGTTAGCACTACTTGCCAAAAACCCTTGATCACGGGGTTGCAGACAACACACATCTTGAAATACAATGACAGAATAATATAGTACAAAAGACAGAGTCAAAAACATGGAAGAATTTTGAGGAGCACAACAGCACATAAAATTGTTAAAAGTACTTTTTTTTCTGAGGTCTAAAAAACATGGAGGCATGATTTCAACATCCTGTTCACTATCA
Organism: Coffea eugenioides; assembly: GCF_003713205.1. Lineage (NCBI taxonomy): Eukaryota > Viridiplantae > Streptophyta > Magnoliopsida > Gentianales > Rubiaceae > Coffea > Coffea eugenioides. The sequence goes on from NC_040045.1 coordinate 46,532,345, forward strand.
ACAAGTCTACGGAACTAAAGAGGAAATCAAACCTTCAAGTGAGCAGCAGCCTTGTCCTTGTCTGTAAATACTCCAGTAGACTCCACCACAAACTCTGCTCCAGTTTCACCCCAAGGGATCTCTTCGGGATTCCTGAACACACAACAGAAAACCACTTAATGCATAACCTTTTTGGCGAAAAAAGTCAATTCATCCGACCAAATTACACGGATTAAATTAAGTTCAGGAAATACCATACCTGATTCCAAAGACTTTGACTGGCTTTTCACCGAAAAGAAGGGTCTTATCATCCTTAACCTTAACCTCATGATGTTTCCATTGTCCATGGACAGTATCATACTTGAACATATATGTCTACAATTTGTGCATCACACAAATCAGAAAGGCACTTGACTACAGATCCAGAACATAGCTTGAACAACAACTACAACATTTTTTTTACTGTAAAACCGACGAACTTTTACAGATCTTCTAATTCCTAAAGAAGAATCGCGTAAAAATTCAATCTTGACTCGTGTTAACTGCAATAACAGGTAGTAGTTGAACTTACCATGTAATCAGTGGTGATAAATGGATCATTAACAGCAACAAGTTCTACATCATCCCTCTGCAAGACAACTCTAGCAACCAAACGTCCAATTCTTCCAAAGCCTGTTAGACAAAGACCCATAAAAAATTACAAAAAAAAAAAAAAAGACATCAAAGATCTCAACTTTGACACAAAACGAGCAGAACTCATCGTCAAAAAAAAAAAAAAAAAAAAAAAGCGGAGAAGAAAAAATACAAACCATTGATTCCGATCTTAACCTTCCCCATGGATTTTGTCTAGCTCGAGGTTTAACAAAAGGGTTTTAGAGCAAAGTATGGACAGCAGAACAAGAGCGAGAGAAGAGAGAGAGAGATTGAGAGTGAGGTGAGAGAATAGGAAAATGGGACTACTTTAAAGAGGTAGAAGACGGTTTTCCAATCACAAGCGGTGGGCGTTCACGCGAGCGGCTCTCTCTTTCTCTCTCTATAAGTCTTGGAGAAAAAGTTAAGCATCCAAGACTAGTAGTGCTAAAAGGAAATTATTCTTCAAAAGAATAAAAAAGGGCAAAAAGTGTAAAATGAAAGAAGGTTCCAGACTGACTGTTTTGAGGATTTCGGAAATGGGAAAATTTGAGGATTTGGGAAACGGGAAAATGGAAATGGTGCTATTAGTTTAAACGAATGATGTTTACTGTTGTAAAACCGGATGAGTCGGCTGATTTGTGTGCCTAGGTCAAGGTGGTTTTGGACTTAATGTTCGGCCTCGACTTTTTAGCCTTTTTAGGCTTTATATATATTATTATTTATTTATATATATAAAGAGAGAAACTTTACTTTAAGGAGAGGTAAATTAGTAATGAATTAGTACTAGTGAAGGATTTAGTTTCCTTTTATTAAAGCAAAGACAATAAATAATGAACTTATCCCAAAAAAAGAAATGATTATGAAACTAAGTAATCATTATTTTTTTTTTCTTGGGGTATCAAGTTCTCTTTTCTTTCCTTGTTCAAGAAAATTATTTTTAAGGAAGTGGGGTTTAGGAATTCTAATAAGCATCATTAAAGAGTTTCCATGTATGGGTAAGTAAAAAAGTTCGTAGGTTTGTTTGGATTGCTTCATATTTCCCCAATTTTATTTGGTTACATCATCTTTACAATTTCCAATACACATTTTTATCTTCCCAATATCTTTTTATTTCACATATATCACATCACAAAAAATGTTACAGTAAAAATATCCCAAATAATTCTAAATAACTTACAATCCAAACAGACCCCGTGTATTTTAAATGAGTGAGTTAGGCATGGTATTTATGGGGAATGCAAAAAATCTATGGCGTGATTGGAATATTCGGGGCATAATTCGATAATCAAACGGTAGAAGCCATTGGATTGGATCATTCCATGGTTCAGGAAGATTACACTAGTAGTATTTCTTTTCGTCTGACTTTATTGCTTAAAATTTTGAATTTATTTTTTTTGACAATTTTTCAAACTTGATTTTTTTTATGTATAAAATTGGCTTCTGTATTTAGACAAGTCACTGAAGTTGATTCTAGACGGGCTGTGACCCGTTCTTTTGTTGGGTTACGTTGTCGCTGTCCTCTTTTGCCTCTTCCTTCAACAGCCAGCCATCATCGTATATTTCGTGGTGGTGCGAAGTTGTAGTATAAGACTTTTTTTTTTTTTTTTGGAGTTGGACTTGTGATAAATCCGACCGATGGTGCGATGGTGGGCTGGGTCATCTTCTCATCTCATGTCATCTATTTGCAAACTCTCAGAGCCAGACAATTTTCATGAGCAATTCATCGCTTTGATTTTTTTACCGGTAGTGCCTTTCAATTTCAATTTCAATGGTGATGGCCCTTTACTACTTTATTTATTGTTTGCTAGGTGAGGCTTGAAACTTCTCGTGAGCTGCGCGGCTCGTGCCCCGATCGAATATCTAATGGTTTCCCGATCCTCAATTAATTACGATGAGAAAAAGTAGAAGATTTTTATTTCTTTTTTTTTCAATAGATCGTGTTCATTTCAGCGAAAGAATGAAAACACTAGTACTATTTCGATAGAATATTATTTAAAATAATTATTATAATATTTTTTATGATATGATGTATATAAGATAAAAAAGGTGATTAAAAATATAAAAAAATAAATTAAAAATTATATTTACGGTACAAGCGAAATATTATTTAAAATAATTTACAGGCCTAGCAAAATCATGCCTTTCACCAACAAATACAATCACGCCATGCTATATGGTTAATTTCAACAAATTGTTCTGTCATTCAACGAATTATTATTGTGGCAACGCCAGAGTAGCAGACCAGCTGCGTTGTAGTTACTTTTAAATTATTAGTATTATTATCATCTTTTTGGGTCTAAAACTAGCTTTCTTTTTTTTTTTTTGGGGTAGAATAGATATAGAATCTAGAACTTGTGGTGCTGTGGTGGGCTGTTAATTCGTCAATTTTTAGCACAAAAAGCGTCAGTCGGAGGGCTCCCAAGCGTGACGTTTTACGTCAGCCACCATGCAATATCCATGCGCCCTTTGAGACTGCAATAAATCGACAAAAAAAAATTACCCAGAAAAGAAAGAGAAGTCCAATAAAAAGAGGAACAGGACAAAAATGGCGTCGCCCGGACTCGAACCGGAGACCTTCAGTGTGTTAGACTGACGTGATAACCAACTACACCACGACACCTTGTTGTTACGCCGGACAACAGCTTAATGAGTTGCATTGGTTGACGTGCTCACCATTTTTTATGTTAAAACTTAAAAGATCAACCGAGTTGAGATTTTGGAAGGAAAAAGTGTTCATGGAATTGCATGTAGAGCTCCCCATGATAATAATAAGGGTTAATTTCACATACCTCCCTTGAGGTTTTTAACAATTACAGAAAACTCCCCTTAATTTCTAAAAATTACACCTACCTCCCATATTTTCACTATTTAAGTAATATTCTAGACCAAAAAAGTTATATTTTTCCAAAATTTCTATAATGCCCTTGAGTTATAATTCACGATAAAAATATAAAGAAAAAAATGGTTTACAATCTCTATTTCACTTATATTTATTTCCTACCACTATTACCTACTTATCAACATTGAAATCATCACTAAATAAACACTTATTTTTGTTCTAATGTTCCTCTTTTACTTAAAAATTTCTGATGCAGACCATTGTATCAACTATAAACGCTACATCATATACCCAAAAACTTACCTACAATTTCATAACAATATCATATTTTACTTAATATACTACAATGTTCATCAATATCCCAAAATTTCAATTCCATGGCTGTCAAAAAGTTACTCAAAAATGCTATAAACGCTATATAATGTATCCAAAAACTTACCTACAATTTCATAACAATATCATATTTTACTTAATATACTACAATATTCATCAATATCCCTAAATTTAATTTCATGGATGTCACATTTTTAATACAAAATAATCTAAACCATTGCTACTAATATCAATATCCAATATATTCCATTGGCACAGGGTTCAAAATCAATCAAATTCTCTCGATCGGAATAATATCAATAATTGTAAATAAAAAATAGAAACACAATGCAGTTATAAATATATACCAAGAACATTTTTTTTCATGATAGCCATAACGGTATAACTTATATTTAGTTCATATTCCACTTCTTATCCTTAATTTTTATTTTTTTATCACTATCATTATCTTCATCTCTATCTAATTTGATAATGAAATTAGCACTCAATTTGTTATTTGACAATTTCAATTTGCTAATACCTATCAAAAATTGGAAACAAAAATAGGCGCAAGGAAACTATTTACTAATAATGGAAAATCGAGAATTGAGAATAGATACCAAGATATATAAGTATTGGTGGTTTAATGTGTATGTCGATTTTATTAGTAGCCACAGTACATATTTGGTTAATAATAATAAATTAATGAGTTTGAAAGAAAAATATATATATAAGGAAGATAATAGATAGTTAAATGGAAAAGACTGTGGTTTGAATTATTAGTTAATAATAGATGAGAAAGTTTTAATATTTGATAGAGTTTTTCAATGAGTTGACAATTAATAAAAGGTATTATTGTCTTTTTATCACAACAAGGGAGGTCTTTGTAATTATGTAAATCTCAAGGGCGTCGAGTGAAATTGTCGAAAACCTCAACAGAGGTTTTTAAAATTATCCCTAATAATAATGAGGGATAATTTTTTGGAGCCGGACATCATATCCAAAAATCCCATGTCCCTATTTTTGACAGCAAAGCTACAATGCCTGGCCAAAAATTTGCAAGACCTTTGGTACACAAACGCTTCCTATATTCCTGGGGCTTCAGTAATGTACCTTATATAATGATCTATATCATCGGTTGCAGCATTTTGGTGGTTGCTTCTCCTAGCACTTTGTCTAAGGTTAGGGAAGAGACCACTTTCTTCACTTTTTTTTTTTTGTTTTTTGTTCTCCTTTGGGGTAGCTTGAGGGCAAGGAAGGAAATTTTGTTGTGCTTGTTGTCGCATCCTTTGCAGCAGCTCCAAACATGGGTGGTTATTCCAGATGGATTAAGCCTGAGGTAACTCTCATTCTTCAATTATTTGTTTCTATTGTTGAACCATCATTGTTACGTTATGTTTGCTTGGTTTAACCAAATCTTGATTTCTTGCGCATGGTTCCTTACTTTAAATATTAGAAAATTAGTTTCAAAATTGTCACCATTGCTAGGGATTAGGAATGGCTTTAAAAGGCCTGGAATTAATTTCTTCTCTTTTTTTAATGTAATATTTGAATAGGTATATCCACTCCTGGCACCAGTTGCCGCAGTTGTAGGCCTATGCACCATGCAACTTGTGAGGAACATCTGTACTAATCCTGAAGTCAGGTACCTTTTCTTGATTTTTTTTCCCACCAAATCTGGTCCAGTTCGAACTAATACCAGTTGTTTGGCAAAGAAAATGTGAACATTTTAGATTGGAGCATTTTAAGGATAAAGGCTTCATGTTGTCAATTAAATGCTGTCTCTAATTCTGATGGATTTAAAGAATGTTGTACATTGAGATTGAGAAAGCAAAAGACTCAGAAGAAATTTCCATAAACAAATACATTGAGACTGATGCAAGCTAATTGAACATTGTCTGACCTATATTTCCAATCTCAGGGTTACTAAAGAGAATAGAGCTGCAGGGGTGCTTAACAACTTCGAAGAGGGTGAGTATTATGCACAACATCGTCTTAGACAGTTCCTTCGAGGCAGGCGCCCTGAGGTGATGCCAAGTGTTAACAAGTTCTTCTCAGACCCGAACTGAAGCAGATGTTTAAAGAATTTTGTTTCTTTTGAGTTTGATTTTGGTTATTGCCAAACGTTAAAATAATGTGTAGAAAATTTCAGCCGCTTATCTTTCTTTCTTTTTTTTTTTTTGGTTCCTGGAACAACTTTAAGTTCCAAAGCATTTGATAAAAATTGTTCAAATTCTAGTAAACAGAATTCTATTCCAAAGCATCTGGGAGTCTGAACTTGATAAAATTGTACATGCCACGACATAGAATTGGGAAAAATAAATACTGATATGTTATTGATTGTTAGCTTATGGCTTCTAGACAAAAATTAAGTATTGGCTTCTAGACAAAAATTAAGTATTAATCTCCTTAAATCAATGATCAGAGAGGCTCCATTTTATTACAATTTGAGGTCAATCTAGATTATCAGATTGAACTTCCAGCTTAAATTTTATACTGTACTATCTCAGGAGCAATCTGACAGTTTTTCAACTTGTACTAGATCTCTTGACACCATCTATCATGGCTTCAAATGTTTATTTGTTCTAGCCTATGACTTTCTTTACTAGCTAATTATTTTTTTTTGCCTTTAAAATATGGAAAAATAAAATAATGAAGTAAGGAATGATTGAACCGAAAAGCAAGTTAGAGAGATTTGTTGAAGCAGCATCTAATGAGCAGATCAGAGAGCATCATCAGAAGTCACTTTGAATTCTGTTGAAGTTTAATTTGGATTGAATTTGGAATTATGAACCAAACACTTTTTAATTTATAGCTTGAACCCTAATATCTCAAATATTGATAATGTCATGTTTTACTAAATTATTGTATATTCATGATACTATTGCATATAAACCACAATCATTATATTTTTTTATAAACAAAGAATATAATTAAGCTAGACAAATAAACATACATGTAATTTGAATTCTTTGTATTATCTTAATTATATTTTTATTAATAATGGAATATAAATGATCCACCACGTAAAATTTTTTTGGCTTACATTCTAACAATTGAAATTTCATAAATAGAGATAGTTGGGGTTTTTTTATTTACCTTTTCTTTTATTCATATTTTTAGCACAATCCAATGCGAAGTAAAAGTAACAAGTTTACTTTTTTCATATGAGCACAATATTTTTTATTTCAGTATTAGTTTTGTTGATGATCATTGAATTGGAATGAGAATTGTGGCTAATTAACAATTTCAATATCAATTTTTAGTATATTGCAGTGTTTTATTTTTTAATTGCCAACTTTGAATCCATAATCACTATCATTATTGTCAATTATTAGAATGCACTAAATCTGTCTTATTACAATTGTCACCATAATGAAATTTACTTAATTTTAAAGCTTTTCATTTTACAACCGCTACCATTATTCACTAATATTGCAATACAATAAATATATGTAATCATTATAAAAATAAGGGTATTTTGGACATCACCCAAAATAATTTGGATAGCATTTTCATTTTATCATTCTTCATTTTAAGATTACGCTTATTATAATCCTTATTTATCATTTGAGATGGCTTCTGGCTTGATGGATGGATTTGATTTGTTCAAACCAATACAAATGAAGCATTACTATATTATTATCAATAACAACGTTTGTCTTCCCCTGAATATCAATTATTTGTATTTGGTATTATTTGAATTGTATTCTAACTTTTCAATTCATTTGCTATTTACTTTATGTTATTTTATGAATAGTTTTCAATTTTTTTTCAGTTTTTCTTATTTTGATTGATTGATATTAATGATAATAATGGTTTTGCAAGGTGCTATTTTAGATTTCTTTTTTCAGTTTCTTCATATGGGAGTGTTTCATACTTTTATTTCTTTTAATTAGTGCCACATTAAAATGTAATAATTCTAATTAAAAGATGTAAGGGTAATTTAGGGATAATAACAACTAAGTTTTTCAGTTTTTTCTTGATTGCTATTAATGATAATAATGGTTTGTATGGTGCTATTTTAGATTTCTTTTTACCGGGTTATTTCAATTTCTTCATATGGAAGTATTTTATTCCTTTTGATTAGTGACACATTAAAATACAATAATTCTAATTAAAAGATGTAAGGGTAATTTAGGGATAATGGAAACTAAGATAAAAAAGTGCTTGCACTCCCTAATGCAAAGATTCAAACTTTTTATATACTAACTAGTAATGATAATGATAAATGATAATGATTGCTCTGAATTCATGCGTAGCTTTGTCTTGAAGAGCTGCTGGTGCAACATGATGGGATTGCTTAGTTTATCACTATTTTCAACCAAAGCTGGATAATTTTTACTGTTGGCATGATCTTTTCAAAAATTCCGTGACCAAATTTGAGAATGCTGAAGAATTATTCTCAAGCAACTGAGCTGGAGTGTCATACTCAATAATTTTACCTGCATTAACCAACAGAGCGGTTATAGAAACTCAAACCTACACTACTACTGATGCATTGTGTAATTAGAGTGACATGAAGCATAATTTGTTCAATTTGCATTCACGTAATCGAAGAATTTGTGCCTGCTGCCTCAAACTTTTATGAACTGTGAACCCGGTGATGCGAACTGCAAAAACACACCTACTATGCATAAAAATATTAGACAGCTTGGATATATCCACAGGCTATCTTTCGTACATAATCTCAAAAAATTCACCATATTATAACCTCAGCCTTGCATGTTTTTGAAGGTTCTTGTCCACTTAATTAGCATTTCATATTAAGAGTTGTGCTTTCGTGCAATTGTTTCATTTGTGCTAACCTTCCCCAAGAACCAGAACGAGGTCATTGTCAATGACTGTAGGTATTCGATGTGCCACGGTTAGTACTGTGCACCTGTTTGTTTCTGCTCTTATTGTCTTTTGGATTAAATCGTCTGTTGCGGTATCCACTAAAGCTATGGCCTCGTCCAGTACCAAAATTCTCCTTTTCTGTAACAATGCCCTGGCCAGGCACACCAGCTGTCTTTGCCCAACACTCCAATTTTCTCCATCTTCTGCCACTGTTTCAATTGCCAAGTTTAACAAATTCAGCAAAATAGAGTGGTATATATTTAAATTATTTCAAGACCATCTTCCTTCATTCTTTGTCGTGTGCTTGTGTCCCTATGAACTCGCTCATTTTTGTTTATTGTGAGGGTGATGGAAGGAGTTATACAATTGATTTGGGAGCATACCTGGTGCGTCAAGAAGCCTTTGATCCTGTTTTACTATCTCAGCTAGATGGCATTTGTGCAAAACCTGATGAACTAACTTGTGATAGTGAGAATTAGAATCCATATGCTTCCAAATTGTTAAAATAAATGTTGCTTGAGAACTTACCTCCCAGATGTCTTGATCAGAACATAGTTGTAATGGATCAATATCGTTCCTTACAGTGCCCTGGAACAAAATTGGATCCTGTGGGATTATACTTAACTTAGATCTCAAATCAATCAAACCAATCTTGCAGATATCGAGTCCATCTATCAGAATCTGCCCATCTGAAGGTTCCACCACGCTGAATAGGGCTTGGATCAAAGTAGACTTTCCACTTCCTGTTCTTCCTACAATGCCAATTTTCTTTCCAGCTGGAAAGGTGCAGGTGATTCCTTTAAGAACTCTCGGAAGAGCAGGGCTGTATTGCACATGGAGATTTTCAATTTCAATTCTTCCATGGGGTGGCCATTCGGAATAGGGTGGGCAACTCTCACTAACTAATGAAGCTTCACTAGGTATATGAGTGAATTGAAGAATCCTCTCAACAGCTATCATTTTGTTCTCAACATTACAGAGGTTCCATATAACCCAAGCTTGGAGTACATTTAGATTCAAACCATAGGTGGCCGCTAGTCCAGCCAAACCTATGATCGGCTCAATAAATTAGATAATTTAGAGTGAAAAGGGGTAATGGTGCAAGAAACCAAAAGTTAAGAGAAACCAAAAGGGGTAATTTAGACTGAACTTTCTTTACTTGTGGTCGCAGCAGAGTCATAGAGGCAAACAGGAAAAGTGAATAATTTGAAGCAAACGAACTTCATATAAATGCAGTTTCTTCTCTTAGCTTACCATTCCTAAGGTCTTCCTTTTATTCCTTATTTCATATATAAATAGGGTTGATTGAATCAGGACCAATGCAACTGGTGATACTTCATATGGCTCATAGAGACAATATAAGCAAGTTGTACCAACATGTCATAGAAAAAACAATATGGAAGGAAATACTTACTAGGGTCTATTGCAGACCGTAGAATGGTCACCAAGATGACAAGGAGAATAAAGAAAACAAGGTTGAACAGGAAGTTAATCCTAAGACAAAGCCATTCCATTGTGGATGAGTTGTAAACTACAACACGAGAATAATCATCAACGAGATGCAAATTTTTTTTTGAGAAGCGATTCTCTTGATTGAAGCAACAAATTGTTGCAGCCCCAACAACCGATTCTGAAAAATGATGGAGGATTGGAGCTTTCTGAATACCAACCATCCTTGCTAGTTCTCTGGCTGTGGATATATAATAAGCCTACAAAAGTAAATGTCTTTTGTGATTGACCATTTAGCTTAATCATGTAATAGCACCGAAGTTGTGGTCTTGGCGTACTAAACTCCCTTTCCCTTAATATGTCTCTTAAGAGATTTCAACTTGTTTAAATTGAAGTTTACGGAGATCAACTTACGATTCTAATAAAGAAGTCAAGTTACCTGATACCACATGAAAATGGCCAGGATAACAAGGAAGAGGAAGAAAACCTGCCACGCGACATGGGACATAAGGATGATAATACTCAATAGCTGGATAAGGGCAAATGCTAGTCCAGCTAATCTGTAGGGAATATCAGTGTCCACTACGCTTTGATATGTAGAAGACTAAGAAATCACCAACGAAACTTATTCAAGATAATCGCTATCCGAAACTGTAAGACAATAGTAGACAAGTAAGTTGAAAAGGTAAAAGTTACTAGGGAAAAATCCACTTTTCGTCCCCAAACTTTAACTCAGAGACACATTTCGTCCCTCAACTTTCAAGTGGTACACATTTGGTCTCTGAATTAATTTTTTTTGGACACATTTGGTCAAAAAACGTTAATTTGTCGAAATTGAATGGAGAGGGTCACGTGCGTTGCGCGTGGCCGTTAAGTGATACACAGTACTCAGTCAAACAGTCAAAATCAAACAAAATTTACAGCCTCTCCCCAATTTCATCTTCCCGTTCCTCGCTCCTCCATTTTGCCATCTTTCAACTACACATTCGAATCCAAAAATTAGTAAATTGGAGGTTATCGAATCGCGATTAAAGCCAGCATAGGAGGAGTGATGTCGATTCAGAAGTAAGAATTGAACGATCAGCCGCCGCCAACTTACGGTAAATTTCTAGGATTTTCACATTAATTGGTCACCATAATAAATTATGTAAATTTACCAACTTTTGTGGCTATAATATGTCAATTTGGTCCCTGATGTTTGTGTTGTGGGTGTATGAGTGAGAATCTGAGTTTTTTTTTGTGAAAAGATTAAATATTTTTATTTGGCTTTGCCGGAGCATATATGTTAGAATAATCTGCATGTGGTCCCTATTTTCGATTATGATATTTAAGATGGGTCCAAGCTGTTCGCATTGTTGGTTACATTCTTGCTGCTATGAGTTGCTTTGCCTGATTCATTGATTTGTATGTGAATTTTTTTTTATCAGAACAAGGTTCTACACTTATAACACTAAAGTGTCACCACGGCGGGCTGATCTCGTACACCCCTCATCCAAATTATGAGGGTGGAGATGTTTGTGTCATTGACTATTTAGAAAGCATAGGTTTAAATATTTTTGAAATAGATAGACTCACTGAAGCTGGTGGAGTGTACGGACATAAAGTGTACTATGTTTGGGATTGAAAAATCAGCAACTTTATAAGGATAGACAGTAGTAGACAATTAAATGGATATATTAAGACGAATGTTGGTTTAATTAGGAAAATTATCCCTTGAGGTCTCATTCCATGAAATCTTAGTTCAACAACTAGACTATGATCCATATAAAATTAGTGATGATGAAAGAACTGATGGCTGTGGAGTGAATAATACAGCTAATGATGACCATAGAAGGGAAGGAAATAGCAATGGAGCTGATGGGAAAAAAAATAATGAATGTGATTCAGAGAGTGAAGCTTTCTTCTCTGCAGTGGATTCGGATTATAGTATGACTGATATGACTAATGATGATGATAATGAGTTCCATGAAAATTTAGATGACACTGCAGAATGGTTAGGTGTAGATCACCATAAGACTGATGTGCAAAATAAGACAATCGAAATTGAAAAAGATGACAGTTTGGTGATGCCTGAAGATATAGATGTTGCCCCTGATTCTGAATTTGATTTTGAGACTGTCCATGAATCAGATGAAGAAATAAATAGAAGTGAAAATGTTGTGTTCAACCCAAAAGACATGGATAATCCACAGTTGAAATTACAAATGTTATCCAGTAGTATAAAAGAATGCAAGTTGGCTGTGACTAATTATAGTATTAGACAAGGTAGGCTATGTAAATTTGTGAAGCAGGATAGATTAAGAGTGAGGGCTAAGTGTAGAAGTGAAGGCTGCCATTGGGAGATTTATGCAAGAAAATTGGCAGATGAGGGTAGTGTGCAAATCAAGACAATTGAGGACACTCATACATGTGATTTTACCTATGACAATCCACTAGTAAATTCTGGATGGATTGGTAGAAAATATGCTGAGAAGTTTAGGACTAATCCAAATGTGAATATGGAGCACTTTAGGAAGACAGTAATGAGGGAAAATAAGTGCTATTTCTTTAAAAAACAAACATATAGAACTAGAAATAGGGCTTTCAAGATTATTCATGGCAGTGAAAGTGATCAATATTGCAAGTTGGGAGTATACATGAATGAAATTCAGAAATCTAATCCTGGTAGCTCCATTATTTTGAAGACTGTGGATGAATCTACAAGCACAGCAACACAACAACAGAGGTTCCAAAGGCTGTATGTGTGTTTCAATGGAGTGAAACAAGGATTTTTAGATGGTTGTAGGCCTTTGATTGGAGTTGATGGTACATTTTTGAAAGGGTCAGTTGGGGGAGTTCTATTGATAGCTGTTAGATTCGATGTTAACAACAGCATCTATCCAGTTGCATATGCCATAGCAGAGGGAGAAAACAAAGAATCTTGGGCATGGTTCTTTAAATTGCTGAAGGAAGATTTAAAGATAGAGAGGGATTATGAGCTGACAATCATGAGTGACAAGCAAAAAGGCCTAATTCAGGCCTGTGACTTTGTTTTTCCAAATGCAGCTCACAGATTTTGTGTGAAACACATGCATGCAAACTTTTCAAGTGTTGGATTCAAAGGAGAAGCTCTCAGAAAAGCGTTATGGACTGCTGCAAAGGCAACTACACCAGCTGAATTTTTCAACAAAATGGAGGAAATGGTAGCAATTGACATTGATGCAGCTAGGTGGTTTGATGATAAACCCCCAGCTCAATGGAGTAGAGACTTTTTTAGCACTTATCCAAATTGTGATATTTTATTGAATAATCTGTGTGAGTGCTTTAACAGCAAAATAGTCAATGCTAGGGAGAAACCAATCATTGAAATGATGAAATTGTTGAGGCTATATCTGATGCAAAGGATCCAGCAAAATAGAGACTTGGCTAGATCAAGATAGAAAGACAATGCGTACTGTTCTAGGATCGTTGATAGAATACAAAAAAGAATGGAGAAGGCTACCCAATGCTTTCCTTTCAAGTCAAGTGATGATCTGTATGAGGTTTCCTGCCCATATGGTGATCATTCTGCTGTCAACATCAAGGAGCAATCTTGTTCATGCAGGAGATGGGAATTGATAGGAATTCTCTGTCCCCATGCTATATCTGCACTTTGGAGTGCAAAAAAGGATCCAATGCAGTTTGTTTCCAGCTGGTACACAGTGGAAAAATACTTGAAGTGTTATGATGGCTGTGTGTCTCCAATGAGTGGAGAAAGAAATTGGAAAAATATTGGTGTAAGTGGTCCAAAACCCCCCCTGTACAAGAAACCAGTTGGAAGGCCAAAGAAACAAAGAAGAAGAAATGCAGATGAAGAGGAGCAAGCAAAGGAAAAGCAGTATACCAAGAAGAAAATGAGTAGAGTTGGACAAATCATCAAGTGCCGATATTGCATGCAAAAAGACCACAATATCAGGTCTTGCCAGCTTAGGAAGGATGAGCAGAATGCTGCTTTTACTGAAGCAGGTCCAGCAGCCTCCTAAATTCCAGGGAATATTTCTGCAAATGTTGAAGATGACTCCAGAGAATGTAATGAAGTTGAAGTACCACTTACATGTACTCCCCAAATTTGTGAGAACAACTTAGTTGACATGGTAGCTAATGTAGATATTAGTTTTACATTTTTCTGATATTACTGTTACTACAATCATTCTTCAACTTATTACTAGTTTGTTTCATTGATTTTGCAGAAAAGAAAGAAGAAAAGAAAAGAGGCTGCAACAGGAAAAAAAAAAAAGTAAACGATTTTGCTATTTTGATTATTTTCGCATTTGGTCACCTTCCCACATAATGTTTTTGTTGCTTTTGCAGAAAATGAAGGATCAGGGGAAGGAGGATGCAACTACACCAAATGAGGTTGTTAATGGTATTGGCACAGTAGCTGCTCTATCTTCACCAAATTTATATGAGGTTTTTGGCCTATGAAGGTCTCAAGTGAAGTATAGCCAGCCTTTACACCTAAGAAAAAAAAAGATGATGTCCTTCTCAAGATAAAGTCTGGACATTTGGATATTGCAGCTGGCAGTGTTGCTGGTTATTCTGGACTGAAGGGGAAAATAATGAAATAGTCATACATTGCATTGGCAGATACCTTAGATTAGTCTTTTGTTGCTATTTTTTTGTGTCCATGACAATGACATAATGACATGTTAGTCTTTTGTTGTCGTAGATCAGCTTTTGGCAGATGCCTTAGATTAGTCTTTTGTTGGTGATAGACAATAACTTGTTAGTCTTTTGTTGCCTTAGATTAGCTTTTGGTTTATGTCTATGGTCCCCAAACAAGTGGCAAACTTGATGTTAATTTTAGTTGTTGAAATGGAAATGATGATAATTTATCCACATTGAATGGTTTACAACTGGATCTCTCATTCATTATTACTGACTTGGTATTCTTCTGGAAAGGCAACACAAGTAAATTGCTAAAGTCAAAAGTAAGACATTTTCATTCATTACCAACAATTCGCCCAGTTAAACAAACAAAAGCAGGGCCAATACTGCATTACATATACTACTTCTACAATCTGCCATCTGCCCAGCTATTATTTCACTCCAACCAGCATTACTATTACAACAATTCGCCCTAAATCCTATTACAACAATTCGCCCAATTAAACAAACAAAAACAGGGCCAATACTGCATTACATATATTACTTCTACAATCTGCCATCTGCCCAACTATTATTTCACTCCAACTTGTGCATAAACTTTCCCTCCTTTGTATGTCGACTCTTTCCCCCAACAACTAATACAATAATAAGCATAGCTAGCAAGAAGATAATGCAAATCAGAATTTTTTCCCTTCTACGCTTTTTTTCAATTGTTTCCTCCATTCGATTCATCTTTCTCAGCAAATCAGGTATGATGCTCCTTCTTTTTACACAGATTGGTTCGTCGAACCATTCAAAATATTTATATCTATCCGGTTTCTGTAATACAATTACATTTGTACATCATCAGAAATCGAACGAATTTTCACAATTGTCCTCCACAAAATATCCAACAAAATAACAAAAGCTTACCGGCCATCGTGGACAATCATAAAATCTTCTTCCAGGGTTGTCATCCCCCCCAACAAGTGGTCAATTTTGCTTTTAATCCACACCCACACACGACACGGCAGCTGCTGGACGAATTCGAGGAGGCTTCCGAGCTTCTGGACCTCATTTTTTAGGGCAACTACACTTGATTCAACTAAGTTCTTACTTGTACAAACCAATCTAATCAAACACTTTTCCCCACTTGGCTCAATTTCATCGTAGAATGCAATTTTTTAAGTTAGGATTTTCAATTACAACTTTTTGTCGCCGGGCAAAATATCAGAATGGAGGAGAGAACGGGAAGATGAAATTGGGGAAATTTTGTTTGATTTTGACTGTTTGACTGAGTTTTGTGTATCACTTAACGGCCACGCGCAACGTACGTGACCCTCTCCGTCCAATTTCGACAAATTAACGTTTTTTGACCAAATGTGTCCAAAAAAAATTAATTCAGAGACCAAATGTGTAACACCTGAAAGTTGAGGGACGAAATGTGTCTCTGACTTAAAGTTTGGGGACGAAAAGTGAATTTTTTCCAAAGTTACTAACCCGACTGAGGATTCTGCTCGAGGGTGCGTTGTTAAAAAATGACAAGGGTGCACGAAAAATTGACCTTGTCATTCCAAGGACGAGGTGCTGAGCAGTCTCAATTGCCACAGTTGACAGCAAAAATGCCCTTGCCAATATAAAAAGTGAGCTTCCAGTAGACAACAGAACAAAAATGCCAATCAATGGCTTGCTTGTGACCCTGCCTACTTCATTTGTTCCCCAAGCAATCCAGTAATTACTGGCTATCTGTAGTCCCTGGAAGAAAATCTGACAAAAAGGCATAAGAGGAACAAGTGCTCCTTTGTATGCTGAGGTGATAAATGTTGAATAAACATGCCATTTGACCCGGCCAGTTTCTGTTTTTTCATGCTGACTCATCTCCGAATGCCTGGAACTCATGGTGAAGTCTTCATATTTTTCTTCAATGACTTGAGGTTGATTGTCCTGATGGTAGCCTTTGACTATGTGATAACTCTGTTGGGGAGTTGTTACTTGATTCAAAGTTTTCGTATGAGCTGCTATTTGTTGAATAAGTTCGTCATTGGGATCAGCAATTAAACTTTTATACTTTCCTGATTGAACAATTCTGCCATCTTTCACCACCTATATCCAAATGATGCATAATTGCACATAAAATAAGAAGTAATCAAGGAAAAATCTGAATAACACTCAAGAATTGTTGTGCGTTCAACTTACCAAAACGAGATCAGCAGCATCTAAAAAATTCCAACTGATGAGTTACATAAATCACAGTCTTAGTGCCTAAGAGTTTCATCAAACATTCCTGCAAAACAAATGGACAGTTAAAAGCAAGTCTAATTAGCTTCGCTAGCAGAAAACACAAATATGGAGCTGAACTGAGGATCTTAGGCTGATTGTTTAGGTGTTTCTTGCCTTGAATATATGACTTCCAGTGTGTGCATCAACAGCACTGAATGGATCATCAAGTAAAAGTATATCTGAGTCACTGTAAATTGCACTTGCCAGTTGAATCCTCTGCTTTTGTCCTCCACTGAGGTTCATTCCTCTTTCACCCACTATACTTAGATCTCCCTTGGGCCATATCTCAATATCCCGTCCAAAGCACATGCTCTGACGACTTCCTCATAGAAAGTTATCTTCATTTCCTTGCCAAACAATACATTGTCTTTGATAGTCCCCGTCTGGATCCAAGCACTTCGTGAAACAAAGGCCTTTGTTCCAAAGGTCCTGATACTTGCACCAGAGCTCCTAGGAATTTCTCCAAGTATACTATAAAGTAAACTTGACTTGCCTGATCCAACAGAACCATAAATAACTACATTGTAACCCTTTATGATTCTTATTCTGCCAGTGATCTTGATTGTGGGCTTCTTTGAGTTATTAGCTCCCCATGAATATTCTCCAGCTTCAATCTCGACCACTACATCAGATGGATTAAGAGCATCATAGCATATTGGCTTGTTCTGATCATCCTCAATAATGAAGTTCTCTATCCGATCAACTGAAACTTTTGTTTGTGCAACCATAGAGATTAGCTCTGGTAGATTGTAGATGGGTTCTTGGAGGATCCGAAAAGTTGCTAGAGCTGAGAGAACTGTCCCTGATGATAGTGGTGTCTTCAACATGATGCACACGCCAAAGGTCACAACTGAAACTAAAGTTGGTGAAGCCCAGAAGAGAAAAGCAATAGCTGAGCATGTATAAAGGTATTTCTTCAGCCAACTTCTCTCAGTTTCTCTTAGTTGGATCAGCCTCCAAAAAATTGTAGACTCCCATGAATGAAGTTTCAAAACTCTCATGCCCTTCAAGGTCTCTGAAGTAGCTTTGATTCTCGAGTCTTTAGCTTCCATTATCTTGGAGTGAAGTCGCCCTTGCATATTGGCCAATGGACTGTTGCTCAACATCACCAAAATTGTGGTGCAAAAAGCAGCAAAAGAAGGAGCAGCACCAAGATTCCTGTACAAGATAATCAAGGCAAAGAGAACCTGAACTGGAAGCAACCAAATTCCATGAATGTACCAACAGAAATCTCAATTTTTTCAACATCCACGTTGATGAGATTGATGATTTTACCAGTGCTCATTCCACCAAATTTGATTGACAAAGATTTTTGGTAAATCAGCACAATGAGAGCTGCCCTAAGTCGAATCCTAATACGATGAGCACCAAAATACCAATGTCTTTGGGACACTGATTCCACTGTCTTTGCAAGCAAGAAAATGAATGCGAGAACCAGTCCTTGGTGCTGGTTTGAATCGTCACCTTTTGTTGATAAGAAGTTCACGAAACTCGTGATCAGCAGGGGACCAACATATGAAGCAAGTGTATTGGCTCCTAGAAACATCATGCAGTAGCATGTCAATTAGTAGTAAAGTTCAATCATTAATCTGTTAAGAAGTTTCTTTAAGTTTTTTTGTTTCTTTCAAATTATCTACTTGCTTCCTCATTTTCTTAAACATGAAAATTGTTGGAAGAAAATATAAATTTACCAGCCTGTAATCTTTATCCTTGTTCTTAACATGTATGCAGCAGGATAAATTTTCGAAGCGGGTAACGGGCCAGAAGTATAGAAACATCTCATTTGCAAATTTTACAGAATGAAGCGTTACCTGCAAAAGCTGCATTAAGAGCAAGAGATTTCCAGATGGTATGAATTATGGCATTCAACAATGAAGATTTCTGTTTCTTTGGGTTGCAAAGAGACTCTTCCAAAGAAGAAAAAGCTTGAGCTGCAGTTTCGAATTTTGGAATAGAAGGTACATGTTCCAGTTTAAGTTTTTCAAGGTAACCTATCTTAAAGAGAGGATTGAGCCAAATAAATGTGAGTTTGCTCCAAATCCCAGCAATGGAAAATGCATCCAGGTGTTCAGGCTGGTATTCAACCTTTTTCTCAAGAAATTGTTGTTCGGTATCATTACGTTCCTTGGCAGAACGGTTAAGCAAAGCATTGAAGGAGAGCAGAATTGAAATCGGTAAAGAAGCAATATCAACTACGTTGATTTTTGGTAGAATTTTGGGCAACACTATGTATTCAAACTTGTCAAGGACGTGGACAGAAACAAATAGTATATCAAAGATGCATGAAATGAACCACCACATGATAAGCACCAATGGCCATCTTTTCTGTTCTTCGCGAGTTCTACCAAAAGAAATAATGCAATAGCACAAGCTAACATGCATGTCAGGAATGTGAAGACAGAATCAACAGTAAAGGTTTTGAGCCTCCAGAATTCATAGAAACTATATCCAAGATACGAAATGGCAATTACGAAGTTCAACAAAACAGTAATCTTGTTGAAAATTGTTGATTCTTGAAGATTTCCTCTCTTCATTCGTTCACTTTCTCTCCACCTCTTCCACGTCTCTTTGAAAAGCCACATGAGAAGCACGAAGGAGAATACCACATTGATCAATTTTAGAGTATATTCCATCAGGCCAAACTTCAAAGTCCAAGAAAAATCTCAGTTCAATCAACTTCGCAGCTTAACCAGAAAGTGAAAACTGCAGCACAGGGTTGCCACCAAAAACCATGCCAAAGCACAATGTTGTTCTGTTTTGTGCACAACAAATGCAAAACCTTAGAAGCTAGCATAAAAAGCATGATAATAATATATTAAAGGACAAAACATACCATAATATATGCAGTAAAGGAACAGCCCTTCAAATTTGGAACAGTATTGGGATGTCATATATATTCATGCAGAGCTACTAAGAATGAAGAAAGCACGTGGACCTTATAAGTAGGTGAGAGATGATGAAGGGGAATCTGAAGATGAGACACAAATATGCTTGTAGGGGACCGGAGTCTTTTAAGTCTTACTTGTGTCCTTGTGTGGTAAAAGCAGTCACGTCAGCAGATTCTCCGAAGAGAATTGGACCTATCCCTAATTCCCTATCCTTATGCATCTTAGTTCTCTATTACTGGTGGATTCTAGTAGTGCGCTTGGCTCTATGGGATTTCAGAAAAAATGGGACCAAAAAATCATAAATGCCTTTGCAAATCTGTGTTTGTGAACACATCTTTCCATCTCACTCTTTAGAGGCTGTGAAGTGTCAACCCGCAGACTAAGAATGTCTTCATATGTGTCTCCATATTTTCGTTCTTTTGTTTTTTACATGTAAACAGATTTATAGAGCTCACGGAAACAATTCTCGTAATAAATCACTGAATCCCATGTTGGCTTTTTTGGACCTAAAATCCCGTGGTTGGATTAAATGGCGAAGTGCATTCTGAGATAAGATACACTTCGGTCCTTTTATTTTATTTCGTTATTCTTAATTAGAAATATCATGCATGCAAAAGAAATTCTGGAACTACTAGCAAATGATTGCTTGAAATGATTAGCAGAAAGAGTAAGTAAAAGACAAACTATTCAGGTCACGTATCAAAACTAGTATTTTGTCAGAGTTCTATGAAGCATGAGAAGTAATTACGAGTTAATGACTGGATCCTTGCATGTTGTTGAATCAGTCTAGAAATATATCTGACGAATTTGCTGCTCATATATATACAATTTCAAACCATTCCTTTGAGTAAGAAGAAGAAAAGACAGTAAAAAGTGATTGCCCTTTCTAGTGATGAAAATGGTAATATTCGTGGTGCTGGTGGTGAAACAACACATAGCACCATCCCATCAACCGGTAGTTTAGCATTACTTATGCAACGTAGGGCTCTCTAGCAAGGAAAAGTTATCGCATTTACTTAGCCTTGATTGTGCCAATATTATAATGGGGCATGTGGCCGTAAGTCATTTGCAATTCTTGATTGACTTACCTTATCAGAAGGAACTGCGTGGCTCCTAATTGTTGGCGTGTGGAGACTGCAAAGAAACGTACTATTCCTATGTGTCCGCTGCATGCCAGAGTAACCAGATAAATATATGACGGGACGGGTAAGGTATGGAGCACAAATTGTGAACTGTGAAGTTGCTCGCTTGCAAGTTCGACATGGATTTGAGAGCCATTATTATATTTGTTGCCGCAGCCATGATGGTCCGCGACACAATTCAATAAAGTTTGCCATATCTGATTCCTTGTTTTTGCTGGCTATCATGTGCTTCACCATAAGACACAAGTAGAAGAGAATATGAAATTTTAAATTTTCAACTTGGGACTCGAGAGTTCTCAATTGCGTAACAATATGATACTTATAAGCAGTCCACTACTATTTCTAAAACCTCAGTGGATCGATCATGTTGTTGGGTTACATGTTACCTGCCTGAACCTACTGATTAGCTTTATCTGAAAAATTATTAACCCCAGACCTACATGCGACAGATAATGTTCTTAAGTTAGCGCTAAATTAAGCAGACAAGCAAGGCACCAAGATCGAGTCCTCAGCAGTTTAGCCGATATATAATATGAACAGTCCAAAATGTTTCAGTCTTTTTGCTTGTTCTTTATGGCGTCTCTTATCGGCTAAGATCAGACGAATTTGCATTATTCAGCTATCCACTACAGTATACGTTAGAGAGAGTAGCTAAAAGTTCGTGTATAGCCATTAACTTAGAATTCTTTTATTAGAATGCTCCCGCAGAAGACCTCAGTCATGATTCAAATATTTTGAGATCATATCTGGGAAGTTTCGCAGCATTAGAACAATGTTTGTTTTCTTGGGAAGTTTTACTGATTTGGAGTGTCCTACTCCTTTTCTGTGGTCAGTTTCTGGTACTTTGTTAACAATAGTAGACTAGATTGCTTTGCTTTAGCCATTTCCATCTGCCTTCACGTACAAACAGCCATGATCTTCTCCACAGTGCTTCTTTGCAGCCAACCAAATCTGACTGCATAACACTCCATGCCATAAGTGTTCCACTATCACTTTCTACAGTTCAGCGGCAAGAGTTTTCTTCGCAGGCAAATGCTCCTCTTCTTCTCCTGTCAAATTTGGGCTGAAGGTTATATTAAACACATGATATGACAAAACAGGATAGTAGCACCCGCCGGCCCCCCCACCACAAAACCCGGAAGGAGCCACTACTTGGGAATTTGGATTAGAATTAGGAGTGAAGTGTATGCTTGCTTGCTTTTTCAAGTGCGCTTTCTTTGTCTAACCGCTCAAAATATTCGTTGAATTTTGTTAGTTTGTCCACAAAACATTCTTTCTTGTCAAATGAGTTAATCTTTTGGAAGATAATACCCAGAACATATAAAAAGCTTCTGTAGAGAAGTCTCTTTAGTCGAGTTCTTTATTTGCTGCATGAGAGAGATAGCTATCAGTGCATGTCTTTCCGAGTACGTTCCTTCGAAAGAGAATAAAAGACATATGTTGTTTAATTCTAGAATGTTAAGCCAATTTAGTGTGTTTTATCGGTAACTCTAGAATGTTTAGAATGCATGTATGTATATGTATATAGAACCGTATCCTTGAGCCAATGAGTTCATCAACTGGATGTAATAAACCAGATATTTGTCGACTCGATTAATTTGTTGTGGCCTACTCATCCGGGCAAGAGATATCGAGCGTCAACTTCTAAGACCTTGGTACAAAACATTTCAACTTTTGGGTGGTCCAGAAGTTCAGGCCCGATTCATTCCCGCAATTTCTATTTCCATTTGTCAGTGCTCACTGAAGCCTTTTTCAGCCAAAGCCCACCATCTATCAATAAAATTGACAAAAGGAATGATCAGTTAAGTATCGTACAAATATTCACAAAATGAGGCAGTTAATGAGCACGTAGTGTCAACAATTTTTTTTTTTTTTTTGGGGTTTCTTCAAAGGGGTGTCAGGCTATCATCACATTTATGGCTTAAATCAGAATCTGGTGAAAGACAGAAATTTTTGAAAGAATTATAGCAGAAGTTATATCTTTTTCTTTTTCTCTAACAAATTTTTACGCTTTCAATCAAAACATGTTTTCATTACCTTTTTATTTCATGCACATCAAATCGTTATCGTATATATAAATATATTTTTTATAAAAATAACAATTCAAATAAGCTCTAGGACGAACAAATATATGAAAAGACCTGGTAGAACCAATGTAGAAAAACTAGGGTAGACAAATGCATGAAAAGACTAGTAGAAGAGGAGAATTCTCGAAAAATAAATTGAACAACAAAAAACAAGTGAAAGATTTATAGAATTGCAAAACATGTTACTCGCATATTAATTCTATGAAAACACTTCTTGACATATGAACTATAAAAGAAACTAAAAATGGCAGTGCTATACCAGGGATAATTGTTTATGTAAAGTGTATTACACCAAAAGAGTCCTCATGCTTTACAGTTACCCTATACTAACCTTCCTTATGTTAACAAAATGATACGAGTCTCGACCCTCAAAGGATAATCAAAAACACAATTCACAAGTCTGGATTTAGAATTAGGTTCAACGTTTGGGATGGAAATTCTTTAACCAATCTTGGACCGTTTAAGAAAGATTAAAATGGGTAGAACGACACCAAAATCAAGTGTATTGTTTGATTTGATAAGTCAAAAATCACCTTAGAACTACTCTAAGATGTTTAAGGATAATTTTCACAAGCTAAAAGAACTATTTCTCATAAAAAAGAAATTTTGAAATTTTTTGATAAAATTATTCTTCTCTATTCTCTCTAAAGAAAACGCCGCAAATTAGACTTATTTATAATCTTACAAGATTCAAAACCTAGTTCTATTTGGAAATAATATAAGTTTTTTAATTCGACTAACAAGACACAATTTTCTAAACCTTAATAATAGTAGTATTTGTGTCAAACATGCTAGAGATGTCTCAATAGACTTACAAGATCCAAACAAATGCTAGAAAATAGAAAATAACTCAAAAACGCTAAAAATTAGGAAAGCTAATTCGACAATGACCGGCCTGGGACATTAAATCGGACATGAGGCCGAACATCACTAGAAGTCACGTCAAAAAGGAAGCAAGATGGATCCACGGGCGGACCTGGTCGCGTTTTTGCTTCTACTTCATTTTTTCGTGCTTTTCTTAGCCAACGAGCTACCCCAATGCCTTCCAAGTTGAACCAAATAGATGTGTTTGAAACACCATTAGCAGCTTGGAAAGTTCGGACCATAGAGACAAAGTAATTCTTCACTTTGGTTGGTTTCGTACTCACATCAAAAAACTTTTTTTCTCCAAAAGTAATCCTAAAAATATTAATTTAAGGAGATAAATTTAATTTTTGAAACATGAAAAAAAAAAAAGAAGAAATCACTCTAATAATGCCAAATATTCACTGAAGAACCAATTAAAATGGGCTTTCATCACTTTTCAGAAGGGCCCAGACAAAACCCCGGGCCCCAAATATGGTGGATATTGGAAAGGGATTTGCCCAGCACCAGTCAAGCCGGGTTAGAAATTGGAGCCCCGGAGAAAGTAGGCTCCGTTTTTGTCCCACTCAGATTCAAGTTCCCAACCGTTAAATCGCCAATTTCAAAACAATTCGACCGTTAACCAAATTACAAGTAGCCGTTAACGCGCCACCTTTGCTTTCTCATTTTTGTCCAAACCCTAAACCATTTCTTCATATTCATGTTCCTGTATCAATTATCAAGAATCGAAACCCAACTAAAAGTCCTCTTTTGTTTCTTTGATAACCCAACCGTATATTGAGCACCATTTTCTTGGTATTTTTCTTTCATTCATAAACCCTTCAGAAGTCTGTCATTAAATTTCTTGTTCGAACATTTCTCAAATTTCTCAGACCTAAGAAGAAAATCATGGCTGCAAGAATAGCCACCAAAGATATCATCACCCTTCGTGGATCAGCAGCAATAGTCAGCGAATTCTTTGGTATGTTTGATCCTTATTTCATTTCTTTAATTTTCCCCAAAATTTTACTTTTCTTAAATTCTTTAGTGGTCTTGGTAAAATTGTACCTAACTTTTGTGTTTCCTGCAAATTCTTTGCAGGTTATGCAGCCAACAGGTGCAGAATTTAAATACTCAGTTTTCCCCTTTTTTTTGGGTTGGGGTCTTGAATGTAGAATCTTGGATGCTAAGTTTTTTTTTTTTTTTTTTTTGTTCCTCTTGATTTAGCATATTGTACAACCGCGGAGTTTACCCTGAGGAAAGTTTTGGAAAGGTGAAGAAATATGGGCTACCTATGCTGCTTACTCAGGATGAAGGTGTCAAAACCTTCATTTCAAACTTAACTTCTCAGCTTTCAGGTAATTCTGGATTCGGGCTACTTTAATTCTCAATCTCTATTTGAAATTGCATGTGACTTAAAGTTGTTCAATTGGAACTTTGTAAAAGAATGGCTGGAAGCTGGGAAATTGCAGAGGGTAGTCCTTGTCATCATGAGCAAGGCCAGCGGTGAGGTCCTAGAGAGGTGGAATTTCAGTATTGAGACTGACAGCGAAGTGGTTGAGAAGGGGTATATTTCCTCCTCCATCCCAGATTCTTTTTGTCATTTTGGAAAAGGAAATTGTGCTCCTATGCTTATGGATTCTTTGGTTTGGTATCAATTTCAGTGTCTCAAGGGAAAAGAGTGATAAGGAGATTATGAGGGAAATCCAAGCTATCATGAGACAGATAGCTTCCAGCATTACTTACTTGCCGTGCCTGGATGAACCCTGTCAGTATAGAATAGAGTTCATCGGGTTATCTTATTTCTTGAAATCTATTTATTTATTTATTTTTAATTTTGGGATGGGCTAAATGTGATGGTTTTTGTTACTGAATGCAGGTGTGTTTGATGTTTTAGCCTATACTGATAAAGATGTTGCAGTCCCATTTACTTGGATTGAGAGTGATGCTAAGCTGATTGCGAATCCACAGATGGTTAAGTTACATTCCTTTGACACAAAGGTAGGGTCTGCTGGGCAGAATCAGTCAGAATATAACCTTAACTTGTTGAAAGTTTCGCAAATTTAAGTATTGAGGTTTGTTCTTTAAATGCAGATACACAAGGTTGACACTTTGGTCTCTTACAAGAACGACGAGTGGGACGAGCCATAACTTTCAAATCTGTGTTGTTTCCGTCTTGGTTTTATTCAAATTGTGAACTCTGGTGAATCATTGATTCACATCTTGTTGCAGTGGTGTGTTCTGTAATAGTTGATTTGTTAGGATGAGCAACTTGTGAATTTGTTTTGTGAATCATTGATTCACACTGTTAAGACATTGATGTATTTTGTACTGGTCCATTTTTTTGGATGAGCCAACTGCAACTGAGAACTTCTGAATTTGATCTTCTGTTGTCCCTGCCATATATCACACTTTCAAGTTTCATCTGGTGAGTTGTCCTCCTGATTTTGGCTGGCTTGCTTCTGAACTCGACTTTCAATTTGGGCTCTGCACATATATGCTCAAAGTGCCTAAAACTCGCTATTGCATTTTTAATCTCTTCGAAGGTCCTCAATTCGGAGCTTTTCTCCGCATTTCATCAAAGCCCTTAGAAAAGGGGTTAAACCCTTATGCAAAATCCTGTCGCCTTTAGGTTTTGAGCCATCAATTTTCGTGTTGCTCTTAATCCTCTGTCCCAAGTTTCTGTACAGAATGTGCACTTGCATCAATCGGCAGGTCCCAAGTTTCTTGGACCTCTAGCTGCAAGCGCTACTATTATTTGAATGCGAGCTTTTGCAATCTATAAATATATTTTTTTTAAAAAATGACGCAGCATGACGAATATATCTAGCTATTCTCTTCCCTGTGGTTAACTAGTGCTAGGGGAAATTCTACGGCGTGGTACTGTCATCCCACTTTGATAATTTTGATTTTTTCCTTACACAATTTTAAAAAAATTAGTTAATTTTGTAAAAAAAATAAATCTAATCTAATATTTTTCTAAAATATCTTTATATTAATATTAGAAATATCATCAATCACTATACCCTTTTTTTTAAATTTTTTCAATTTAAATTATAGGATTCGAATTTGGGATCTCTCACTTACACATCATCTCCCGAATTACCCAGCTCATCCCTCTCTCCAATCACTAAACCTTTATATTAATTACAGCAGTAATAATGATGATATATATCAAAGTAGTTGTTGGTGTGGAAAAGTTGATTGTATTAAATAAGATAAACTATATTTATTAATGACAAAATATATTAAATGAGGATAATTTAGAGAATTTAAATGTTAGCTATATTCTTCAATTGGAAGGTAATCTGCAATTTGGAACAAAAGAAACATATCACATTGTAAAAATAACAGTGTGAACAAAAAAAAAAAGAAAAAGAATCATGAGATACCATAAGTATCATATATTACATGGTAGATGCTCCCCTAATACTAGTATAATTATTCATTTGGTTGCACTTTATCTTCATTTTTTGTGAACCTTAAGACTTTCCAATTTGAGCCCTTAAATAGTTAATGCTGTTCATAAATCCATTTAGCAGGAAAAAAAGGTTTTCCGGTCTTTCCAAATACAAGAAAAGGCAAAAATCTGGAAAATGCGAAATTCAAGGTGATAAATAGTACCAACATCTAAACAACCAACAAGAATTAAGACCGTCCCAATTACTACTTTTCTCTCCGACTCACTCTCTAATTAGTCCAGTATCATGTACGTGTCTGAGCAGCCCCCTCGAGCCATCGACTTCTACAAAGAAGAAGATAATCCCGAAACAGCCACCGGAGATATGATCATCGAGGTCTCCACAGCCAACAACCACCTCCCTCCGCCCCAGCACCGCCAAGTCTTGGGCGTCGGAGGAGGGGGTGACACCACCAGCAGCGGTGGCGAAGACAACACCAATACAACTCACCCATTATCTTCTTCTTCTGACTTAAAAGCCCCTAAAAAACGAGCTGAGACGTGGGTTCAAGAAGAAACTCGAGCCCTTATTAGCTTAAGGAGAGAAATTGATTCCTTATTTAATACTTCGAAATCTAACAAGCATTTGTGGGACCAGATTTCTCTGAAGATGAGGGAAAAAGGGTTTGATAGATCTCCAACTATGTGTACTGATAAGTGGAGGAATTTGCTCAAGGAGTTTAAGAAGGTGAAACAGAATGGGGACAGAAATGGGTCCGCGAAGATGTCGTACTACAAGGAAATTGAGGAGATTCTGAGGGAAAGAAGCAAGAACAGTAGCAGTTACAAGAGCCCTCCTCCTACTTCTTCCAATAAAGTTGATTCCTTTATGCAGTTTTCTGATAAGGGTACGTTGTAGAAAAGAAATTTTTGAGGTTGAATTTGCACTTGTGTTTTATTGATGATTTTTTAAAAAAAAGTTAAGCTAGTGAAATGGAGGAGTTATAGGGACCGTCAGTCCTACTTCTTGTAATAAAGTTAATTCATTTATGCAGCTTTCTGATGAGGGAATGCATAAATTTAACTGTTGTTTCTTCTTTTATTTTTTATTTTATTGAATTTGCATCTCTTGGTCTTGCGTCAAGGAAATTTGAGTCAAAGTAGTAGAGGGAGAAACAAGAGCCCTCTTCCAATTTATTGAATAATAGAAGTTTATTCCTTTATGCTGCTTTTGGTAATGGTTAAGATATCTGGTGTCTGGGTTGCATTTCCATTTCTTTGTACTGTAATGAGGAATTACAAAGCAAGGAGTCAGAATGGAGTATAGGGCCCTCTTCTTAATAAGGTTAACATGAATTTTTTTGTTTTTCAACTTTTGTTGTTTTTGTGACTTTATGTGGCTGGAGGAAATGCAATGAGAGATGGATTGAGTTTCTTTTCTGGTTTTGATGTTTCATGATGGTTTGCTGTAACACTGCGAGGAAATTGCTATTGAATGGACTTCAAGCTAAACCTTGTAGTTGTCTTTACTGTTTTGCGTGTGTATTTTTGTGTGTGCGCTCATGCATGTGTGTGCATGTTTTAGTGAAAACAGAATTTCTAGGAAGAGATACTTGTTGATTTATAGGAAAACTTATTGCTTGTAATGCAATCTTATTGTCCTATTTTACAAATGCAGGTATTGATGACACCAGTATTACATTTGAAACAGTCGAAGGTTTGTTATATGTTAAGCTTTTGTCATTTGTGCTAACTGTCAATTGCTTTACTTGAGTATAGTTTAGATAACAAATTACAAATAACCAAGTTTATGTTGAATTTGCAATTCCTCGCAAATGTTTGCCCCTCCCCAAGGACTTTGATAAACTGCATGGACTTTTGCTGAGGTTAGCACTACTGAGAACTGTTTAGTAGTTAAGTGACAAAAGTTGGTTTGTTTGATGAAGGTCCTTCACAAATTAAAACTGCTCACAAATTAGAATGGCTAGCACATTCAATTTCTACTTTATAGTTTTGGTAACTAGGAAGTTGCTTGTGTTGCCTTGTACGCGCTTAACATGTTGATTCACGTATGATTTTGATAATTTAACTTGAGATTTAAAAGCAAAAAATAATATAGAGAATTTTCTTGCTGGTAATTTTCATGCATGGATTTCAAAATGTTTGACTGCACAGTATGCTCTTATTTAATGATATTATGATGCTTAGAAGTATGCTTTGTACAAAGTTTGCCCCACCAGCATATGATCATAAACCAGTCTGGCTTGGTCTACTTTGCACATAGGTATGGCACTAAATGTTGTATTTGTGTCTATAGCCAAAACTGTGGTTTAAAGATTGGAGAGTAGCCAGTATGTGTAAAACAGAACATAAATGTGTAATGGATGAGAAACAGAGTACATGAATAAAAAATGAAAAATGCTAGAAACAAGGAGAGGAAGTTTCTAAATGCCTCTGCATCTGTTCCATACAGGGATCAGATTGTTAAAAGAGAGCAGGCATCATTCGTTGGTTAGATCTCATGGTTCTTCTTTTCCTTTAGTCATGTTGCTTAACCTTGAAAGCTGACAGTTTGCTCTTAACCATGATCTGATTTTGCCAACATTGGGTAGTTTTTCTTGTAGATGAACTCATAAGCATATCTTCTGATTCCGAAATGTACTAGATCCATTTGTCTGGAAATTTCTTCATTTATGAGTTGGAGTGGTCTGTCCATTTGACAATCCACTGCAGTGCTAACTCTGTGCTTTTGACATCCTTGGCATGCAGGTGATGGTAGGCAGCCCCTTAACTTGGAAAGGCGGTTGGATCATGATGGGCATCCTCTGGCCATCACTGCAACAGAAGCAGTTGCAGCTAGTGAAGTTTCCCCCTGGAACTGGAGAGAGAATCCTGGAAATGGTTAGAATAATGCATCCAAATTTCAACAAGCAGCATACAGTTTTTATGCTTCTTATAAATGTTGCTTTTGGTCGGGGATGCAATTGATTCCTTCTTAAACATAACTCTAATCTATTTTTTGGGGCTGGACAAAACCATAGTTATCTTCCGGTAACAAGATGGATATGTGTGTGTGTGTGTGTGTGTAAATCGTGCCCCTATCATACTCAGTGGCGCTAATTCCTTGATCGAGAGTAATCACCCAATTAAAATTAAAAGAAAATATTGAGATCTTGAAAACACCGTGATATATACTATGCAATAACCTTGGATGACTATGACTAAGATAATAATTTGGTATTTGAAATGGTAGCTCTACAGCCTTGAGGTGAAGTCAATCTCAAGTCTCACACAAATGATTAGTTTGGAAGTAACATTCTTGGTTTAGGAAGGTTTAGGAATAGGCAGCCTTACCCTTTCAAGTTGAGGCAGGGCTATGTACTTTACGTAATGTTCTATTAATGGTACTAGCTCGAGAGAGTAGATACGGAAGCTAAATAGGATAGGGCAGCTATTGTTTCCAAAGAAGAAATGAGTAGTCAAAATAAATGTTTAATGTAAAATTTGCAGTCTGCTTCCTTTGGAAGTTCACTCTCGCTGGTTATCCGCGATCTCAGATGAAAACTCAATAAACTTGGTAGTGAACCTTGTGCAAATTCGATTTGGTATTTCTTTTCTTTGTAGCATAGACAGTCAGATTTCAGTAGCTGCGGAGCACAATGTCATGGACTTGGACAAGTCTTAAGATCTGTAATAATTTTTTCTTTCTTGTTTTGTTTCACTTTGTCCTTGGGCAGGTCATCAGAATGCATCATATGAAGGGAGGGTCATATCTGTCAAGTGGGGGGATTACACAAAAAGAATTGGTATAGACGGCACTCCTGATGGCATCAAGGAAGCTATCAAGGCCACTTTCAGGTTAAGGACGAAGCGTGCATTTTGGCTGGAGGATGATAATAACATTGTCCGAACTCTTGATAGGGATATGCCCTTGGGGAACTATACCCTCCATGTTGATGAAGGTAATGCTACACTTGTATGCTTTTTAACAGCCAGAAGATGGTTAACGGTCCTGCATTACACTTCTAAAGCAATTCACGGTGATAAATTAGTTCCGACCAGTGTTCTTGCTATGGTCATGGTGATGCACATTTCTTTATTCTTAATTATAAAATAGACAAATATTACTAGCATTTTATAGTAATTCTGGACTGAGGCCTGGTGTAGATTGTGTTTGGAACTAAATACCATGGCCCAGCTCTCAGGTCTGACATTTAAATTCTTCTGGTGAGATCTCTTTTAAGTAATTCTTCTGATTCGCAGGTCTGACAATTAAATTCTGTCTGTACGAGGAAGCAGATGACTTGCCAGTGCACACTGAGGATAAAACGTTTTACAGTGAGGATGACTTTCGTGATTTTTTGTCTCGTCGAGGATGGACGTGTCTGAGAGAGTACGATGGTTACCGAAACATCGATAGCCTGGATGATCTGTGTCCTGGTGCAGTGTATCGCGGTGTAAATTTAGGGTAGAATTAGCAGAATTTAGGAACTTAGACCCTGATTTGGATTTCAAACATCGTACCAAAACAAGAAAGTTAATTCTCGAAATTGCGCTTTGTTGGTCTGGCCTGCCCCTGTCTGGGACGCTGTTTGCGTCCCTAAAACGAGATTTTATGTCTGTTGGCTTAATTACGTTTTGACTGCCTTGGAAGGTGGTTTGGCCAAATGACTACCTTGTACCCCTGAAAGTAACTTTTGTTGAGTATCTCAAGCGGAATTAATGAAGAGAGGATATTGTACCTTGCAAATGTATTTACTCTGGACAAAGAAGAAGAGAGAAAATTTCAAATGGTACCCTCTTTTAGACCGTCCATCATTTTTAAGCGCAGCAACTCTTCCTTTCATAGTCTATTATACAACTAGAGGTGCAGATTAATTTCAGGATGGACGACAGAGGAGAGAGAATCAAGCAATGGTTTTATTTGTTTGCATATATTTTCAAGCAATGGATCAGAGTCATTTCCCGGTTGTAGACGAGAGCAACTAGCTGCTACTTAACCTTTCGGCTAATCTCTCCCTTAGCAAATCCCTGTCTGGGCAATGTGCAAAGTGGAGGTTTGAGGAGACCGGAAGAAAAATGGATGTGTATAAATCTGAAGGCCTTTCTTGGGCTGACCAATGGGACCCCGAACCCCTACCACCTGCTTCAGACAATGAGAAGAAGAAGGGGAAAGGTGGGTCTAACAAGAACAAACTTGGGAAGAAGATTTTGACCCTCAGCTGGATTAAAAGCCTCGGCAAGAAATCCCAGAAACAATAATGAGGATTTGATTTAATACAACTAACCTCTCTTGTTCTCGGATGTGATTTGTTGATGGAAAAAACTCTTGGAGCAATCTTTTCTCATCCTCCCTGGATCAGCTACCAAGTTTCATATATGGATCATTGCTTGTAACTTCCAAATTCTATATGGTATGTAGCACATTTTTCTTGTTCATTTAAAGCCTTTAGATAAATGGAAGGTTAATCTCCATTCCAGACCTTTATAGCATGGTTTAGTATGTTGTTCTTCTTTTATATTTGTTTTTTCCTCCACTACAGCTCCCTCTGGCTTTTGTTGGCATATTTGTGCATGGCGGGTTGCAATTTTGCATGCAATACATCATGACGATGTGAAAGAGTTTTTAGAATGTATGTTCTCCATATATTTCATAGCACCCTCCCTCGAACAAAATAAACACAGGACGAAGCAGCAAATTTTAACTTTCCAATACTTGGAATTATTCAATCAATTAATGCAAGTTTTGTTTCACATTTCCAGTTAATTTATTTATTGCGCATTATTTGATTATCCCTTATATCACACGGGGAAATTGTAGAGAAAAGAAAACTTGTTATACAACTTTCCAATCAGATAGCCAATTGAGTCAGTGGAACAATTTCTTTAATTAAGCTCTCTATTTGGAGAGATATGCAAAATGGAAGTCCACGGTGAGAAATAAAAGCGACCATATACAACTCCAAGGTGCTTTCTTCAGCTGACCGGAGGAACCCAACCAAGAACAAGGGTAGGGAGCAGATTTTGTCCCTTCACAAGGCATGGAATTTTAGACAAAGTCAAGAAGGATATGAATACAATTATAGCTCGATAGTTAAGATAGACTGTATATCCTGATGAACAGCTTTTGCAACACTCTTTCTTGATTTTATCGTCAACCGTGATATTAACTTAGTTAGGATAACGCCTTGCGAATTGCAATTTTGAATGGTTTTTATCACAAATGCTTCTCCTTATCTTTGTCTCCTATTTGATAGTCAAATTTAGCTTTTAAAAGTTAACCATAATAAGATATGATTTGATAAACAACAATAGAACCTCTTATATGCTTGATAGCTCTAAAAATATGGGCAAAACATACTTCTAAACTAATGTAATAACCTTTACACCTATCACTTAATACATAATAAATTTAAATTTAGATGTTAGAATTGAACTCTTTTTTTTGATTTTTTTTTTAATCTTCTCATCCCTCTTCACAGCCTTCCCATTTTTAACCATAGGCACAGAATTTGAACCTTGAACCTGGCAGCAAGAAGACCCTAAGGGCCCTCCCTTGGCCACTGGGATGTTAGAATTTAACTCACAAATTAGCAATACTAACTTTTGAAATGAATTACTTATATGCATGCTAGCTCTCATTTTTTTCTCTAATAAATCTGTCATCGGATACTTTTGTTGTCGCTTTGTTTTAATCCATTCCTTTTCAATGCCCATTTTAGAGAAGTATTTTTTTTCATTTTTTACGAAATTAAATTTCATGTATTGATGGTTCAAATATAACAAAATAAGACATCATTAACGACTAAGGGAAAAATGGTAAAATTCATGAGATTCAACCGTCAGTTATCAAAAGACATATGTACTCGATGATCAATTAAGTAGCTTCAGTAAATCATTGTCCAAATTTGAGCAATCAATGAAGATCTCAATTTTATCAGAAGCGCCCTTAAATACGTGCAATTGCACACTACACATCTTCCTGCAAAAAAAAAAAAAAAACCCATAAGAAAAGCCGCCAAATGAACGAGTACAACAAGTTCCATTGTCTGCAGTCCGAGAACAGAAGAATTAAAATGATCCATCCACCGAATACAGCAACTTATCCCAAAGTAATAAAACTAACAAAAGATTTCATATCCATCAATCAACAGATATACAGAAGTAACAGAATGGTAAAAGCACTAACACGAACAGCTAAAGGATTTCCAAGTTCCAATTCTATAGAAAAAACTGCACCAATAAGCGTGCAACAATTTTTATTCCTTTGTATTTCTCGTCCAACTAAGCAACATATTATGCTAGGTTTCTCCTTCAAAATATACAGCACCTTTGAATTCCGGAGTGATAGCAATTTATATGGGATATAAGCCGGTTGACGGGCAAGAAATCAGCATTATAGGTCTACAAGTTGTAGTTACCAAATCCACCACCCCCACCCCCGGCGCCAAAAGAATCAACCCAAGAAGAGGCTGGGTTGGCGGGTTAATGGTGAATCAATGGATCATTTGTTGAAATGTAGGTTCCATATTAATATAATTAAGTTGTGTAAAATTGAAATTATGAAAAAGCAGAAAGAAAAAGCAACTATATAATGACAACTCATTCTATGCTCCATTGTCTAATTTCTAAATCAAATTTTACTTCTTCCAAATATAAATTTATTGCTGTTGCTTCGTCAAGTTTGACTGCTATTTTGGCTAGTTTACAGGAACATAGATGCAGTCTGCAGGCCATCGAACAAGATGATGCGGGAAGCATAATAGCTGCTCTTGAAGAGGGATACAAAGAGAAAATGGCGAGTTTCAAGCTGCATGTTTGCTTTTGATCTGGTCATTACATTATCAATGTCTGTAATTTTATTTATTTATTTATTTATTTTTACTTGATGCATAAGGGATGAAGATAAAAAAATAATTAAAAATTACATTTATGATGCAAATTGAATAATATTTGAAAATCTTTTTTGCAAATTATGCTAACCAAACATCTTTATTGAGCGTTTCCACCTATACAGTTGTAAGTTATCAGAATGAAAAGTAATAGTACGATCCACATATAACCCCTGCAAAGTAATCAGAATGAAAAGTAATAGTACTTGATGCGTAAGGGATGAAGATAAAAAGATGATTAAAAATTACATTTATGATGCAAATTGAATAATATTTGAAAATCTTTTTTGCAAATTATGCTAACCAAACATCTTTATTCAGCGTTTCCACCTATTCAGTTGTAAGTTATCAGAATGAAAAGTAATAGTACGATCCACATATAACCCCTGCAAAGCTGCCCATCAAACAATTAAGTCACAATTAAATCCTTGAATAATATCTCATTTACGCTCAAAAGTTATAAAGGCTCACAGAAACAAGAAATTAAAATATTACAGTGCCATCACTGAATTCACGGTCATGTTGTGCATATATACTTAAATATTATGTCCATAGACACTAATATAGTCAAAACCACCGCTAAACTCATACAGTGCAAGCATTCGAACCATTGGTCAGAACCATGAGCTCAAGGAACAGAAAAGGTTCAGGTAACCATAAGCAAAGTCTCCTAAGAACAAGTGTCTGCGTCTGAGCACAATAATAGGACCTTCAACAAGAATCACTTCATCAATCATAGGCGCAAACACATCAAGTGGAAATATATTTTTGCAGCTAAACATGTAGGGAAAGTAGCATACTATCATCAGCATAATCCCTTCATTTCCCCATCATACTAGTATCATCAACATAATCCCTTCATTTCTCCATCATACCAGCATCATCTTCAACCTTGGTAACTGAAATTCTTATTTTGCTCAACTTGTGTTGGAACCAAGCTTTCTATCTTGCTTGTCATGGTCCTTGGATAGATTTTGAAAACAATCTGAACAAACATTGTCCAGACAAAATGTCTCTTCATATTCACCATCATTGATACACCTACCACACTGAGCACAGCGAGGAATACAAAGCGCACATGCCCTGCATAATTGAGCATTTTGATCTTTCACCTGACAACCCTCAGATGGGCAATCATAGACCAGCCTCAACTTTTGGCATATAGGACATACTTCAACATCAAGCGCACGATCATCATCGCACAAGACATAAAATTTTCCCCTCAAGTAAAAATGTGGCTTGCAAATATTTTCTTGTACTTTTTTATCCACACCCAACAGGATCTTCAGATCTTCAACATGTTCATGCGTTACACCATAAAGCCCACCAATCCGCAGGTACTTTATACCCAGGGAACCATTGTGAGGGTTGAAGGATTTCAAAATATTAACAATCCCCTCAATGCTCAATCGTGTACACCCAGGAACACATAACTGCATGAAGCAAGAAAATGAATTTAAAAACTTATTAAGATCGTACTGGCAAAATAAAAAGACAAAGAATAGGAATATTGGGATTGACGCACATAATGTGCTTCAAAGCAACTTCAAGGAGAAGAGTTGCACATGTACCACTCGGTGCATGATCAAGTAGAATGATGTTTAGATTCCAAAAAATTAAAATCAATCCAAGCAACCTGATCATCAATAGATATAAATATCTTTGTCAATTTTTATAAAACACCTAAACATAGTGCATCAATGAGTTTTTATCTATTTCCCATTTTAAAAGGCAGGTTCTACATGTTCCAAGAATTAGTGCAGTAGATATCATCTTCTCCAGCAATTGACACAAAATCAACAAAGAATCTTTTCCTTTACAATCTTAATCTGCCAAAAGATTTATAATTTATGTCTTGTAAGAAAAATTGATTCAGCACGTTCCAATTGATGACTGGCAAAAGCAAGCATGAGAGCAACTTGGGTTCTTGAAATCCAGTAACTCCACAGAAGGCCGAATTGATTCATTTATAAACTATGTTCGTACTGAGTAGTATGCAAATACAAACCAACCTTAGGTTCGTTAATGTTCAAACATTCTCACAAAAGAACTTCAGAATATGTAAGAAACTTGCTTTATGTATCCAAAGAATAAAAAAGCATCCAAAAAAAGCCTCATAAACCATTTCATGAATTCTGACAGTATAATCTACATTTAAGAACAAGCGCACAGGAAATATATGGCACCTCATTCAGCCAGATAGCTGATTTACCTAGAGATAGGACATTCATGTACATAACTTACAAGTTTAATTTTTTTTTTCTAAAAAGGCAGATACAATTTACAGGACAAAGAACTAACTAAAAGCCCAAGATGCTGACCTTATTCAACCGTGGATTAGATTCAAGCACTCGCCTTAGACCACCATCAGTGATCCTTGGACACTCCACCAAAGTCAGGCATTCCAAGTTACCTTGTGCCCTGCTAGTCAATTCGAAAAGAACATCATCAGTTATCTTCTCATTCAAGGGCTGCTCAATGTGGATACTCCTCCACAATAGGGGATCATTTCGAACTGTATGACAAAGGGACCTACAAACCCTTTCCGCTAATAGCAGATCTTTAACTCCCAAATAACCAAGAGCATAGTACAATGCTTCATGAGGAGATCCATCATCATAAACAGAACTCCACACAGAATCCTCAGATTCCTCCTCAATTTCAAGAGAACATGTAATGGCACCCACATTTTTTATGTTCCCCTCGAGGTTGGCAGGCTCACAACTGGATTGGGCTGATGCATGCCCCACATCTCTCGCCTCAGAATACTGATCTATCTTGCCAGCCGTTTTCATATTCCAATTAGTCTGAGCATTGCCAGGAATCGACTGCAGCCTCATTGCACTTTTCCATAAAATACTAAAACCTGCAAATAACCCGTAATCCTCGTTGCCCACACCAATATTATTGTTCTTCGTCCCACAACCTCTATAATCCACCTCAAGATCCTCAAGCCAACCAGTGATGGCCGTGAAAGTGGTGCTGATGTCCATTCCAAATGGATCAGAAGGCAGAAGATCGACAATATCCTCAGAACCTGATTCCCGTGAGTTACAACCATCAATTCCATCCCTCGCCCGATCAATGAACTCCTCAATTTCACGTCTTCCATGCTGTGGCCTAGCAAAACCTTCGTAACTCCTCTCAGGAACACCCTCAACAAGATACCCATTAACAATCCTCAACGGAGAAACCAAATTATCCTCTGCTATATGAGCAGGGAAGATGGGCCGATGAGAATAATTCAAGGCCATTCTCGATTGTCTTCCACAAACTATATAGTTTAGTGCCTGATTTTCTCGGATGAACTCAAAGAAACAAAATTAAACGAAAAGTACAGGGAAAATAATCTTAAAAAGTCAAAATTCTTTCTTTTTCTTTTCTTTTCTTTTCTTTTCCTATAGTTTTTTTTTTTTGGTGTATATAATTTTTATTTTTTTTGGTGTATATAATATGTTTTAATGACCAAAAAAATAACGTTTTTTAACAACAAAAAATTAAAAAAATTAAGCTACAAAATCAGATTCAACAAGCAGACTCTCAATTTTTGGATGCCAACCAAAAACAACGCACCAAAATCTCACTGAGTTTCTTGGAACCTAGTAAATTTTGTTATCAAACTAATGTATACAAAGCTGAATGAATGAATTAAACAACAAAAAAATATATACAAGAAGAATTAAGGTATTTATTAAGAACTAGGGTTTTTGAATAAAATTTATTCCCAATGATCGATCGAGAGAAATAATTAGAAAATAACCTATTGATGATGGTTTAACTTCTTTCTCGTCGAGACGGAGGAATTCCAACAAGACCGATTAATTTTCCCAAAAGTAATTATCAGATTGAATGCCAATCCAGCCCGACAGAGAAAATAATTGGTGATGAACAAAATAGTGAACAAATTTGAAATTATACAGAAAAGAAAGAATATGAAAAAAGTGGGAATTTCGACAGGATAAAGGAGGTGAAGGAGGGAAACGAGGAGGAGGAGCGAGGAGGAAGACGAGGACGGCAACTGGGGAGGGAATAAGGAAAATTGGGAATTATTTCCAATTTAGGGGAGATGGAAAAAGAGGGATGATGGGAATAGACACGTGTAGGGAAAGAATATTGTTACGATGTATTCGGTAAAAGTCGTGGCGGGAATTGGATTCACGTGTTTGAGGGAACCCGTAATTGGCGATCTTACTCACATTGGGTTTTCTACCCGTTACTGGTTGTGTTTGAGCTTTCAACCTTGAAGAGTAGAAATGGAATTTTACATGGTCAAAGGGAGTTATCATAACGCACTCTGCTTTTATCTTATGGAAGTAATTGGAGTGTGTGATTTGACTTTTATATTGATTTTAGTACGGAGAACTCGGGCTAACGAGTACACATTGCATATCGTTCTCAGTTATTGCGTGAGATAATTTAACTCCAATTTTGGCGTCATTTGGGGATGGAAATTTTACTATTATATATGATGTAACTTTTACGCTTGGGAATTGGATTTAAACGCGGGGCAGCACAACACGAGGATGTCGTAAAAGATTTACTATATGTGACCAAATGTTATCATTATTATTTTATCTCGTAAAAGATTAGACACTCGATAAAATACGTTTTAGATATTAAAATTTTTAAAAAATAACACGAATTGAAAAAAAAAGTATATAAATTCATGGAAGTATAATAATTATTATTATTGTGTACGTTCATTTAATAGATTAGGTGTGATTGACGCGTATTAACAATTGTTCATCGGGCACCCTTTACAAAAAAGGATAAACATAGTCTTATCCATCCAAGCCTCTTTCTTTTCTTTTCTTTTTTTTTCTTGACCAAAAAGAATTCTAACTTTGTCACAATAAATGAATGTTTACCCTAGACTACTAATGTATTATTTAGTTTTTCTTTTTCCTTTTTTTTTTTAAGTTGAGAAGAATTTTTCTCCACTTCTTTGTAGAGTTGTGTGACACACCCGCAATCCTTATACATGCGTGGAAGGCAGTCCAAATATAAATGAAGTTTAGGTAAAATCAATCTACATATGGAAACGAAAGAAGGCTAAAAAGATTGGAAACTCATTTTCATTTCCACCTACTATATATATCAAACCCACCAGAAAAATGCGACATGCAGTTCCATCAAACTAAACCATTAAAAGCAAATTGACAGAATCAGCAGTATTCCAGTACTAAATCTATCACACACATCCCGAGGGCCAGAGTCCATCAATTGGTTAAATATGTGGGATTATTTGTATGCTCACCAGTTGTCTGTCCTGTCGGACATGAAGGAAATTGCTTGGCGAGCTACACACACTAATTGACTAGAGCTACGAGTGTGGTTATGCAACCATCAGCCTTAGGCTGGTGGCCACCACCAGCCTTTAAGGCTTTGGTAGGATGCCTCCCACCAATTTGCCAATTTGCATCACGCTTCCGTCTGATTCGGTAATTGTTTTATCTCCATCAATTCTTTATAGGTCCAATTGAGTCTCCTCGTAATTAGATTAAGATAGAATATGAATATAAATAAGAGTAGAGATGACGATTGATTAAAAAAAAAAAAATATGGGTGTGATTATGCAACATGTGGGACAAATGTAACATATGTGGTGACATAAACATTCTCTCTCTCTCTTTTTTTTTCACCCTTTGAACTAGTAAGAGTGCTTTTATGGTGATAGTTATGTACGTATGTTCACGTTACATGTCATAAAAGATGCTAATAAAGGGACACAAATAAGTTTTAGGAACAAAAAGTGTTGAGATAAAAACTTTGTAGTGTGAAGCGTGACGCGATATAACTATGTTTGTATAGCCAATTTTTTCTAAAAAAATTCGTTTGTATTATAAATACATTTTTCAATGCACTGATTTATATTTTCAATCACCTTTTTATCTTATATACATTACATCACAAAAAATACTATAATAATTATTCCAAATAATATTCTATCCAAACAATAAATTAGTTTGGAATTGTTATGAGATGATGCAGATCTGCAGCCACCAAACAGGTCTTTAGGACCGTACAACGGCCCAATTAATGGAATCAATCCGTCAGCCCAAATATTTAAGTTCATTTAAACTGTCAGTCAATCAACGTTGCTGGCGTGGTCATTTTCCTGTTGTCAGACGCTGAAGTATCAATTTCATCTCTCAAAAAGTCCGCCCTTCGCTTCTTCTACACCAAAAAATTCCCTCGCATTTGCTCTCTGCTCAAACCAAAAAAAAAAAAAGGGAAAAAAACTTTGCATTTTTCCCCAGTTTCAGCAGCTCACGCATTGCACTCTGAAACACGCAGTGGAAATGGCGGAGAGAAGAGACAAGAGAGAACAAAAAGTGGGCAAATTAATAGCTCTGACTGGTGCCGCTGCTTTTGTAGCTATTGCGGTCAACTCCGCCGTATCTGCTATCAACTCTTACTCCAAAAACCGCAGAAGAAAAGGTTTGTTGATTATTTAGAAATCACTTTCATGTTTCTTACGCTTCTACGCCTCTTTTCCTCGTGCGAGAAATGACTGTTTTATTTCTTTTCTTTTTATTTTTGGAAATTTTTGGTTAGATAACTTTGATGCATATTAGTATATTGTTTTTGTTTGTTTTGGTGACGTCTCAGAGGTTGGAGGATCGAAAGTGCAAATAAATTTATCTGCTTCGGAAATTTTAAAATTAGCCGACAGAGTAATTGCGAAATCGAAGGGAGTTTATGATGCAGTAGCTTCTGTTCCACTTGACAAGGTATCGAAGCTTTCTCTTTTTTCTTTTTGTGGTTTTTGCTTCTTTCTTTAAGTTTTTGTTTGCGATTTATGTGACATTTTATCATGGGGATGGTTTCATTGACTTGATTAGGCTCCTTTTGATTTAGTTTTATGTAAAAAAATCTAAAATTGTTGATCATTTTAGTCTATTACTTATGTCACAATTGGTATTAAGATCACCTATTCCTGCCCCAAAAAAAAAAGCAACACAAGGAGAATGAAAAGAAGGCTTTACCATTGGAATATTATTCATCATCGTGAAATAGTAAGGATTAACGGCAGTTGATTGCAGCTCAGTCTTTTTTCCTTTTTTTTTGTGGTAACTTGTTTACCTATTTTTCAGGTCACTTTTGCAAATGTGGTATTACCCTTAGCTGAACTAGAAGCACAACAGTTTCCCCTTGTGCAATCTTGTGTCTTTCCAAAATTGGTATCCACTTCTGAAGATGTAAGAAAAGCAAGTGCTGAGGCTGAGCAAAGGATAGATGCTCATATCTCTATATGCAGGTTTGAGGACTATTGTGTTTAAACTGCCTTTTTCGTGCAATTCAAGCGAAAGTCAGATTTTGGAATTCTTAAAGCTGCAACAACGAGCTTCTCCATAAATATGTTTTTTGAGTTTACACCATTTAAATTGGAATTGCCAACAAGAGATAGCAGCACTTGGAGCTGAAACACTTCCAAACCACTGCACCAAAGGGGCCTTAAACTCTCATTCTGTTTACATTTTTGATATCATCACTCTTTTCAATTTCCTTGTTAGTTTCTTCCCACCTTCAACCGTCCTTAATTGGTATTGGACTGATCTTATTTTAAATCATTCTTCGACATTCATGCCTTTTAGATGGATGAGAAATGAGTACTGAATTTGTGTCTTAAAATATTATTGTTGTCAGGAAAACATTACTGTTATGGAGAGTTAGCTAGACTTCAACTTCCATCTTACAAGAAAGAGATGACAAACTTTTTCATCTCAAACTATTAACTAAAATATTGTT
This sequence comes from Coffea eugenioides, assembly GCF_003713205.1. NCBI lineage: Eukaryota > Viridiplantae > Streptophyta > Magnoliopsida > Gentianales > Rubiaceae > Coffea > Coffea eugenioides. Next base: position 46,575,285 of record NC_040045.1, read on the forward strand.
GGCGGTTATATTGCTTCTTAATGTTTTATTTAGTGGAGATTGCTGCGCTTGCATCATGATTTAAGTTGTACCATCTAGTTAATGTTTTTCATGGAGGTTGAATTGATTATTTGCTGGTGACTGATTTCCTTTTGTTGACACCTCTATCTCATGCTTTGAGATGCCAAGAAATTTTTTTGTGGTTAATCTCCAACAATATCATGGTCAGGATAGGATAATTTATTATATCTATTTCTTAGCAGAGCTTTTGTTTATTAGAAATCTTGTGATTGTATTTTTTTAGGTGATAATTGGTATGGAATCTAGTCATAACATATACTCTTACATATCCTTTGCAGTAAGCGGGAGGATGTCTACCGTGTCATTAGAGCTTTGATGGCTAGAGGTGACTGGATGAGCTCTGAAGCAAAACGCTGTACTCAATCCCTGGTATATGTTGCTACCTGTTTGAGTGTTATGATTGGATCCCTATCTTCACAACTGTTATGATTTTAAAGTTGATACCAAATTGCTTTCTTTGTATCTTGAGAGTGACTGGTAGTTCCGGCAATTAGAATCTTATCTATTGTTTCTTAAATTTAAGCACACAATGTCTTCCTTTGTTGGAGGCTGACAACTTTGAACATTTCTTGTGGATGACATGAACTTCTATTATCTATAAGTGTACAGGTATAAGGATTTGTAATGGAGAGCACATTTAGAATAATGTAGGACTTGTTGGATATCCCTGCTTGACATTTTATTGCCTTTTGCTACCAAATGTATGGAGGTTTTGGTTGATGCTAGTTCCTTTGCCAGTGGATATTTATTGTTTAATATTCAGTGACAGGTTCAGGATTTTGAGAGGAATGGATTAAATCTCACCTTGACCAAGAGGGAGGAAGTTCAGCGCTTGAAGACTCAAATAGATGAGCTGAGTATGCTCTACATCCGCAATTTGAACGATGATAGAACATGTCTGCATTTTAGTAAGAATGAACTAGCTGGTTTACCGCTGGAATTTCTCAAGGTAATATGCTCATAGCTTCACATGAAATCTGGCATATCTTTCTCTATTACATTGTACAGGCTGTCATAGAAAACTTTTTCTGCCTTCTATTTTTTGTTTATATTGAAAGCATTGTCCTAGTTGCTAATTGGGACTATATGATTAGATATTGCACATACCAGTCTTGTAGATGCAAACTAAAGGTTTGAGGATGTCAAACTATTTGTTTATTTTATACAGAGTTGCTACTATAATATTTATTCGATCTTCACTTTAGCAGCAGAATGTGTAAAAAACTTAATAGAGGTTGAGTGAAGAATATCTAAGTGGGCAAGACTCATTAAATTTTTGAAATTTGATATTATGTCAGCAAAATTATTGCTCTAATGTTGTTTGCAGACTTTAGATGAAGCTGAAAAGGGTAAATACAAGATCAGTTTGAGAAGCCATCATGTATCACCAATCTTAGAGCTCTGCAAAGTAAGTCTATCATGAAATTTGCATTTTAGTCCACCACCCTCAACTCTGATTATTGATTGCTTTTGCTATTCCTCATGTGTATCTTTTGGAACATGATCTTCTGTTGGATTCAGGTCCTGCCAAATGATCCATGACATACATATATCCATTTCCCATTATTGGCAGGATTAGAGTTGGAATTGTGTCTGTATTCCTGAAATAAAGTTGACAAATTCAATCTTCTTTTAGTCAATTTTCATGAATGTTGAAATCGTCACAAAATGGTTTATTTGAAGTTGTTAAGGTAATGATATAAAATGAACTATACAAAGTGGCAAATTTGGTATCACAGGCAGTTCTTTTTGAAATGTTCTCTGTACCTGTTGCCATAAATGATAATTGGCCTTTTAAACTTTCATTCTTCTTTTCTTTGGATCACATATAAAGTTTCACTGTTTTATGCTTTTAGCGGTTGTTTACTGCTGCCATGCAGCATATCTAGTATGTCATTGTAAGCACAATTGCAGTAGAATGAATTAGTATGCTATTTGTCTAATAATTTCAGATGACAGAATAGAGCATTTTATATTTTAAATGTTGATTGCACTTGTATTTTTATTAAAAGCAACCTAATGCATCATAATGATGTTGATAGGTAGGGTCAACGAGGAAAGCTGTGGCTGTATCTTATGGGGGGAGATCTGAAGCCAATGTTGATATCTTAGAGAAACTGGTAAAAAGACCACTTACTTTTCTGCAGATAAGATCTGTCATGATACTGTTGTGCCACTACTTTCAAGGAACTTTTTGCTTTTACTAACTTAGCCATTCAATAATTCTGTCTAAAAGGAAGTTCATGCTGCCATTGCCTGTAAGGAGTTCTTTCATGCAAAGTTGCTTGGATCACTTGAAAGTTCCTGTTTGCCCACCAAAATAAACAATTCCTGTGGCCAAAGCAGTGATCATGACATTTCAGTTTAAAAAAGTTATCATAGCTTGTTCTCTTGTTTCCAGGATCCTCGTTTGTATTCCTATTGGACATAGAAAAGGAAAAATTTTCAGAAGGGAACAATCTTGATATATCATGTGAATCCTTCTCTTACAAATGTATTCGCTCTTTGTACTACAGAATTCTGGTGCTTTCTTTTCATACTGTTTCATTTTGTGATTAGCAGGAATATTTGTAGTACAATTTCATCTTCAAAGATTAGCATTTTATCGTTAAGATTAGACGAAAACCATTAGCATTTATAATGTGGATTCATCACCTATTTCCTCTACTTATAGAAGCCAGTCATTAAATCTATGAGTCCCTTTTTTATCTGTGACAAACGGAACCACTTTTCTCTGTAATTGTCAGATTCAATTAAGGCACAAGCTTGCCAGGTTGCTTGGCTTTTCAAGTTATGCAGATTATGCTATTGATCATGGAATGGCAGATTCATCTACAAAGGTGTGTATGACTTGATGGCATTTGTTTATTTGACAATTGTCTTACCTTGGATGAATTTGACAATCTTTTCATTTTTTAATCGAACTGAAACTTTGTTTCCAAGTTAATGTCTGAATTGTTGAATGCTAGTTTAGCTGGACAATCGCTAGAGTTTTCAATTTCTTCTTCTCTGTCTAAAGTGTTAGATGCCTTTCCAGGAAAACCCCTCATGAGATTTCAGGGGGATCTGAAGCAACTATTTGTAATAATCTTTCCTGGTGTACACAAAGATATCTCATCCTTGATACCTGTAGCTTTTGTTTGGCCAATACTTCTCCTCAAATCTGATGAGGATCTTTTATAAGAAAAAGTAATACGGCAACTGACTCTGCAAGGACGTGTCAATCCCCTTCAGTGTCTTTTGGTTGACAGATTGATATGCATCACTAGCATAAGTAGCACAACTTAGGGAGTAATTTATGTACAAAGATAGCATTCTCATTCTTTGTTCCATGCCTGTTATGCAGAATGTTGGTTTCTTGCAATGATTTCTGATGCCTGAACAATTTTTCTTTAGGTGTTTGAGTTCTTGGAGGATATTTCCGGAAACTTAACTGAACAGGCCTCCAGGGAACTGGCTATTTTAAGACAATTGAAGGTTTGTTTCTAATTTATCTATGCATGAGGTGATGGTTGACCTTTTCTTTTTTGCTGACTTAGTATAGGTCTATGATCTTAAAATGTCCTTGTGTTTCGCATATCATCTTGTATCTCTTGTGATTCAGAAGCAGGAGGAAGGAGAATTAGCATTTGGAATTGAAGATCTACCATACTATGTCAAAAGGGCCAGAGATCAACAGCTTGATTTTGACTATGGAGTTGTTAAACAGTATTTTCCTGTCAATTTGGTTTTGTCAGGGATCTTCAAAATCTGCCAAGATTTGTTTGGTATTGTGATCTCTTATGACCTTGGATAACAATTTTCTTCTAAGCTTGTTCGCCTTACTTGTGATATCATAACTTCTCTTTTTTTGGTTCAATGAAGGGTTAAGATTTGAGCTAGTTGCAGATGCAGAGGTTTGGCACAGCGATGTGCAACTTTTTTCAGTTATCGATTCAAGTTCTGGGGAACTCATGGGTTACTTCTACCTAGATATCTATTCCAGGTTCATCTTAACAATAAATTTGCATGTATTTGGTCACTTCTTTTTGGGTAACTGGCATTCAGCTAATACTGAAACTCCTGTGCTTTTAATCAGGGAGGGGAAATATGCTCACACATGTGTTGTGGCTCTTCAAAATGGCTCATCAATTAGTTGTGGTAGATTGGTACTCCGAGAAATGACATCTCTTTCTTTTCAGTTCAAACTTCGACTGTTTGATTTTTTTTTTCCTTTAAATGATGTTCGGACCTAGATTACATGTTTATTTGGTACGAAAAGGCACCCAAAGTTGTAATTTTTAATAAAGGTCTCTCTCACAGCTTTCACACACGCACACACATGCTGTCTCTCTCTCTCTCTCTATTGATTTATTTCTTCCTATTCTATCATCACACATCTGATTGCTTTCCAGGTTAGAATTCCTTAAGAGTTTTGCGATGGAATTAAGTCATTTTGTGTTGTACCTGATAATCTTGTCTCCTACTTGGTAACCTAGACCCCCTTTTGTTGAGTTGACTTCTATTTTATATTCACAAAGCATCACATATACATTGTTCCTCTTCTTGTTTGGTTATATCTGAAGCTTTATCTATGTGTATGTTTTTCAATTCTCATCTGCTCAGAATCCTTCAATTGTGTGTGACATTAATGTAAATTATATGTTTTTGGCACATATATTGTTCAACATCGATTTTACTTTTGCAGATTCCTGTAGTATTACTTATTTCCCAGTTTGAAAAGGAAGTGGAGGGTCATCCTGGGTTATTGCGGTTTTCTGAAGTACTTAATCTTTTCCATGAATTTGGTCATGTGGTATGTACTTTCAGTTGTTGGAATTGTTTCCTGCAGTGATCGATTTTCTTATTAAATTAATGCTAACATTCCTTTAGGTTCATAGTATCTGCAATTGTGCAACATTTGCCAGATTTTCAGGGCTGCGTTTAGATCCTGATTTTGTGGAAATCCCTGCTCGGTTGTTGGAAAACTGGTATGTGGTTAATCAAACTAAATCAACTAACTTTTTGGTTAGGTGAAATTGTGAGCTTGCATTCACCTGTTTTGGAAAATTTTCTGGTCAGGTGTTATGAAAGGCTCTCTTTGAAACTTATATCCGGTTTTCATCAGGTGATACATTCTATACATGTCTGTCCTTTATCTTTTTAGATTCCTACTTTTTCTTTCTGAGCCAATGTAGGGTGAAGAAAACTATCCTATTCTTAATGTTTGTGGTTTCTTGTGAAGACTCGTATATCTTGTGAGCCCTGGCTATACTCACTTCAAAAATTAGTAAGCAAAAGTACTTTGTGTAGAAAAGAACCTGATGATTCTCATTTTGTAACTCTTTTCTAGGATATATCAAAGCCTATAGATGATAAAATCTGTGAGTCACTGAGGCAATGGCGATGTTCCTTCTCAGCATTGAAATTGAAACAAGAGATTCTTTACTGTAAGTATTACATTTTCTTTTCCACAATGCAGAAAAACATTTCACTGCTCATCTTCATAGTGATATACATGCATCCTAGCATTTAAATCCAATATATTGCTGCTTTTATACATGAATATCAAGCTCGCTCGCTCCTGCTCTCTCTCTCTCTCACAGCCCCCCTTTCCACTCCCTAATCTACATCATACCCCTGGAAAGGAAGATTCTGTTACTTTCCATGCTTCAGCAATGTGTATCGTGGAGCTGTGAGACTTCTTTGACATTGTAACATTAACCTGTTTATAGTTGAAAGGTCCAGGACTTTTGGCTTTAACAGAATAAGTTTAACAAAAGGAAAAAGAAGGAATTTATGTGTCAAAAAATTGGCTGAATGAAAGTCTTTTCTTCTTTTCCTTTTGTTGGGTTGGAGGAGTTGCAAGTTGGTGCAACCATACAGTGGAGAGGTTTACTAATTTTTTTTTTGTTTTTTTGTTTACGATGATGTAATCAATTTGTGCTTTTAAAGCTTTCCAGCTTATGTGATTCTCAAAGGTTGGTATCTAAATGGTTAATTTTCCATTCAATGAAGTCCTCTAGAGATCCCCACAGGCCTGCTGAACTGTGGGTTTTCATACAAATAAACCCCCATTTAAGTGTAAGGAGATTTTGAAAATAAGCTGGATGGTTTCCTTTCCTTTGGAGAAATTTTGAAACAAATCTGTGATATCTTTTGCTTCTTATTTTCTGTCTTTTTGTTTGGTCTAGAATTTCATTGAACAGATATTTCAACATGTGCTTCTATTGCCGACTGAATCAGTGTTACTTATACTCTACTTTATGAAGCTCTGGAAACTTGCCTTTCAGGTCTTTTTGATCAAATTATACATTCAGCTGAAAATGTTGACATGGTAGAACTATATAAGCATCTTCATGCAAAAGTAAGTGTTGTCAATATAACTGAATTTCTTAGGCATCCTTTTTGCAGGAGTATGATTAGCATTTTTTACCTATCTTCAGGTTATGCTAGGATTGCCCATGCTGGAGGGAACAAATCCAGCTTCATGTTTTCCTGGTTCTGCTATTGGTTATGAAGCTACTTGCTACCGTCGCATTTGGAGTGAGGTCTGCTTCATTCCCTTGTATCATACATAGTTCTGGTAGCGCTTTTCAGTTATTAGTTGCCATATCAGCTGATGCTTAAGTATTACTTGGAAAGTTTTTGCTCTAGATAGCCTGACTTGCCATTCTGCCCATCGCTTTGGGAGTTTGGGGGGAGGTTGGCACTGTGAGATGGGGACTTGGTGGAGTGACTTAAGTTGCACATACTTCGTGCAGGACTTAGGTTTGGAATTTGTCATCCATGGGTTTGTCTCCTGGCAAAATTACAGCTCATCAAAGCTGAATATAGCAATGAACAGGAACATGTTGACCTCTAGAATAGTTGGGGAAGAGTTGTGACTTGGGGCTTCTTTTACAATAATCTATTTGGGGCCACGAAACTATAGCTTCTTGTTGATAAAAAATGCTCCTTGGGGTGCATATTTTAAATAGAAAGATATAAATGTAACTATGAATTTATAGCTACACCTATATCTATCTAGTTACTTTACATTGGTGCTCTACCTGTCCCACAAGCCTTAAAACTTTCATAGTTGCATCGTCTCATGCTTGTTCTTTACTACTTGATGAATTGATGCTTTAGATTTTTCTAACATTAGATATAGTATGAATATGGTGGTGGTGCCCAATAATTTTATCAATAGTTTAATATTGCATTACCGTGATAGGTTTTTGCTGCTGATATTTTTGCGTCAAAATTCAGTGATGATCTTTTCAACCAGTACACAGGCATGCAATTCAGGAGTAAGGTAAACGGAATAAATGAATTATCCACTCTATGTAACTGTTAGCACCTAGGAAATTGAGTTTTAGAAAGTTTTCAAGCACAGCTGTTCAGAATCATATTACTTCACTAGCCTTCAAGTGGCGATTTTTTTCAACCAAAAAAAAAAAAAGGGGAAAAGGAAAAAGGAAACTGCTCAACATCTACCACTTGATTGCTGAAATTTCAATTGTTACAAATTGGCAGGTACTCGCTCCAGGAGGGGAAAAGGATTCTCTGCAAGTACTTTCGGATTTTCTTGGGAGAGAGCCCTCAATACAAGCCTTTCTTGACACCAAAGCTGATACAAGCTAGCTTTCATTTACTCTAGCAAAGATTCTTTGATTTTGTTAGTGTAAAATTAGCCCAGGCCCTGAGATATTGTATATTCAGTTGTACGTTTCGTCTATTACCCTGCTCTGGCTTCTGAGAGGATCTTTAGTGGGTAGCCTCCCATGGGAACATAACCAGAAGAAAATCTATGATCCTTTTTGCCAAAAGATGATTAAAGTATTATCATCATGAACTTTATGTCACGGCTTGTATATCAACATCACACATAATTAAGAGTTACCCAGCTGGTAGATATCAATCGGCCTGAAGCCGTGGTGTGATGTAAAGAAATAAAATGGTTTGTGGATGCTAATTCTCGTTTCTGAATCACACAAATCTGTGATAATGGTCCTCGGGGCTGATGCTGATGTTTCATAGGAAAGAAGTACAGCAAAGGCTACACGAAGCCATTAAAGAGAGGCTGGAGAATTGGAGAGTCATGCAGAGGTGCAATTCTTATGAAGTCATCTTATTTTGGTTTCATAGTTCCAGAACAAGTCACAGACTCACAATCAAGCATAAAATTGATCATAGCCATTCAGGCACTTCGTGTTGACTGATGCGCTTTTAGCCTTCAGCGCTACAATATAATATTTTGACGTTTAGTCTAGGCATCAACGTCCGGGTTGATGTATTTTGGAAAAATATTGCGCCTCAATAATCAATAATTAGACGATGTTCAGAGTTCAGACCCCAAGTTCCCACGTTGAAATCTTTTTTTTTTTTTTTTTTTTTTGCATGGTGACAAATCTGGTAAACTGACTGCTAGTATTTTCAGCTTTTTAAGACAGACACCATTTTGCTTTTACTTAATTTCTCTTCAACGAGGGAGGACAGGACTCGCTTTTAATAGAAAACTAACAGCAGTTTGGTGTCTGAGTTTGTCCAGGGTTGGTGTTGTACAAAAGGTTTCCAAATCATTCACCATCATTTCTAGACGAAAATATTAAAGAAAGTCATTTGAAAATTTACAAAATAAAGGATGATTTTAGCTAATGAAAGGGATTTTAAAATTCTGAGCCAGTTGAGGGTTGCATGTCCAAGCTATTGTGCATGTGAGGGTTGCCTGTTCAAGCAAATGTGTAGGTGGAATAAAATGGTGGTTAGGGAAGGAATTTGTAGTTTTTTAAAGATTATTTTTGTAAAAATAATAGCCTTCTTAACTACAATCCTTGATTTTTCAAGTGAAAAGCTATTTTTAGAGTTTGCAACTTGGTCATCGTGTAATCTAAATAGCCAATAATTCTTGATTTCTATTTCAAGTCAAATAACTAAAATGTTAGACCACGTAACTCGATCATATTAAAAAAAAAATTCAATCATATTTAATACAAATTTTTGAATGAGTGGATACGGTTCGTATGAATTAGATAATAATCTGGATTACACTTTACAAACTAGACTACGAATGACAACATTTCAATAGGTTAAATAAATACATGCGTAGTTTATGAATTTTTAGTATCATTTTCTTTGACTTTGTGTACATGATTTTGATAGGACATTAAAACGGGAAATGAAAGGATAAATATATCATGACTTACCCTCTATATCTGGTTGTTTAGAATTGAAAAGATAAAACTATTTACCACAAATTTTCTCTGACATCCTAGGAGGCAATCTAGTTAAACTATGGAAATAATATCTCAATTTGAATACTATAATGTTGCGTCATTCTACTGTAATGTTCCAATTGTTCTTTTTTTTCATAGGAAAGGTAATAGGGCAAGGTGGCATGATTTTACGTCATGAACCCTGGCCTACATGCCTTGGACAGCATTTCCCTTGGTTTTAATTTCAGGTCTTTTTTTTTTTTTTTTGTCAACACAGGGGTGTCCGGGTCAAGACCCGAAGGCGGCCCGACTAATCCCCTGCGCCTGGAGTACAGCGCCACCCCAACCGCACCCAGGCGTTAGGTGAGGTTCGATCCCACGACCTTGCGAGTGGTTTTCCAGCCGCAGACCGGGTGATCTAACCCCGGGCGGCTTTAATTTCAGGTCTCTGACTTGGTACGATGTGTTGTGAAATGTCTCAAATTTTGACTTAGACTAAACGATGCACTGTTCCATGTTCGTGAAATGGAATAAATACTTAAAAAGGGAAAATTTGAGGGTCAATAAACCACAAGAAGAAAAGGAATGAAGGAAAAGATTACGAGCTGCGTTTTTGCATACCCTTTCTAACTTCTTCCTGTGGGCAATCCCCACCTTTGTCACTCTCCCTTCCCTTTTTCCTCTTTGTTTTCTGGATATTTCTTTTTCTTTTCCTGTAATTTTTTTTCTCAAATTCTTTTTCCCCCCTTTCTCCTTCTACAGTGAACCTTTCTTGTGGTAATTATTTGTAAGGCAAGTGTGAAGAAGGTTTACGATATGCTACTTCTGTAAGGTCCCATTCCTCTGATTACTGAATAAGTAGAGAAAGGAAAAGCTGGTATTTTGAAATTAAAATCGAACTTGCGAGTTGTTTCTGGTTTTTCTTGGTCTCAAGTAGCTTTCCCCATCTGGGTTTTTGGGTTGAAGTAAAAAAGATTCAAACTTTAACTTGGGTTCTGGTGAAAAGTGTACAGTTTTGAGAGTGTATGCTGGTAAATAAGGCCTTCTGCTTGTGGTTGATCGAGACATTGGTGGGTTGTTGATCAGTGGTGCAAAAGTGTTTGTCATCAGTAATTTACATAGAGGAAAGGGGATTTCTTGGCCTCTTTCTTTGGAATCAATGAAGCTGATGGAGGCTTTGCTTTACTGAAGGATGGATGTAATCAAGCTTCTGTGTAAGTCCAAGTTTTCGTTTTGCTGCAATTGATTATTCATAAATGTTGTTTCTTCTTTGAATCCGATTTTCGGTTTCTTTGTTGAAAGGAGATTGAGGTTTCATTTTATCTAGCTTGGTTGGTTTATGGTTGATATTTAGTACCATAATTGGGTTTTTTCCGAGGGTATGAAGTAATTTTGGAAATATGATCAAACAAATTTTTGGTAAAATCCCTCGGAAGCAGTCAAAATCGGCTGGAAGTTCTACAACCGTGAGTTCTTCAGATACTGCAAGAAGTAGAGTTGAAGGAAATAGAAAGCTGGGGGGGTCGGTTGATACAGTTTTAACGGTGCATCATTCTGTTTCAAGTAATGGGTATAAGACACTGGATAAGTTCTACCGAGATGAAAATTTAGATGCCAATCGGAAGTTGGTAACTGCTTCATATGAACCACTGCCAGGCTTTAGGGATGTTCCAAGTTCTGAGAAGCAGAACTTATTTATCAGGAAGCTTAATATGTGCTGTGTTGTCTTTGACTTTGCTGATCCTACGAAGTACCTCAAGGAGAAGGAGATTAAGCGACAGACATTACTGGAGCTAGTTGAGTATGTCACTTCGGCAATTGTCATATATACAGAAACTGTCATGCAGGAAGTTGTTAAGATGGTATCTGCCAATTTGTTCAGAGTACATAGTCCTCAGTCACGGGAGAATACAGTAATGGAAGCTCTTGACGTGGAAGAAGAGGAGCCTGCTATGGATCCTGCATGGCCGCATTTGCAGATTGTGTATGAACTTCTGCTAAGATTTGTTGCATCACCTGAAACTGATGCAAAAGTAGCCAAAAGATACATTGACCATTCATTTGTGTGCAAGTTGCTTGATCTTTTTGACTCTGAAGATCCTAGGGAGCGAGAGTACTTGAAAACGATTCTACATCGCATCTATGGGAAGTTTATGGTACACAGGCCTTGTATTAGGAAAGCTATCAACAACATGTTTTACTGTTTTATCTTTGAAACTGAAAAGCATAATGGGATTGCTGAGCTTCTAGAAATTTGGGGCAGCATCATTAATGGGTTTGCCTTGCCATTGAAAGAGGAACACAAGCTCTTTCTTGTTAGGGTGCTTATTCCCCTGCATAAGCCAAAATGTTTAGCAATGTATCACCAGCAGCTATCTTATTGTATCACACAGTTTGTGGAGAAGGACTGTAAACTTGCTGATATTATAATTAGAGGATTGCTAAAGTACTGGCCAGTCACCAATAGCTCAAAGGAAGTTATGTTCCTTAATGAGTTGGAAGAAGTTTTAGAAGCAACTCAGTCACCAGTATTTCAGCGATGTATGGTGCCTTTGTTTCGCCAAGTTGCTCAATGCTTGAACAGTTTGCACTTTCAGGTATATATCATGGTTCGCACTTCAGTATTTCCTTTCCTTTCTTTTGAACTTCATCTTCATTATGAGATATATAAAGTGCAATCATGTTAAATGGCCATCATAAACTAAATGAGGACGTTTGTAGTGTAATCTAATTGCTATTGGTGAGAAATGGCCAAGAATTCTATAGTCCCCCCTTTTATGGAATCATGGAAGTGTTGTGGTTGATGTTCTTGGCCTGTGAGGTAGTTTAGCACCTTTCTAGATGAAGCAGCTAGTCTTGATTTGGAGGAAATTACAGATTTTTTGAATGACAACTGGGAATGTTACACCAAAAAGACATACCATAAAAATTTTTATGATAGTATTTGCATCGCTAACCATGGCTATGAAGGTAAAGGGTAATGGTGCTGGTATGATCTCAAATTGGAGATCCTGTATGTCATCATGGTACTAATGGAAAGTTTAGTATTGCAAGCATGTTAATTTGATGTTAAGAGTATGTTGCTTTCAGGTAACAAATTGTCTTTTCAATATTGTTTTTCAATTAAAATTTGCCTGCATAGAAGATAGCAGTTACATAGCATCCAGAAGTGATAAAATTGAATTCCATTTTATGGAAACCGATATACTTTGCCTCGGTGTTGACTTATTTGGAAAATAACAAAAAATTTACATTGTAGATTTGATTTGTCAGATCATCTATAATCCACCATTTCATGAATCAAGATTTAAGCATGCACTCTGTGGCGACAAAATCAAAATTAAGCAGGCGGTAATAGGATGTCAGGAATCTCAACCTTTTGCAGAATCTAGAGTTGCTTTATGTACTTATGGGACCATGAAATTTCAGAAAACTCTTGATGGTTAACAATGACACTGGTTGTTTTAATGGCAAATGACCTTAAATGGGGTACAATAGGCTCAGTAAAATCATATCACTGTTCAAAATGATACACAAGATGAGAATGTTTTTATTAATGTAAGCTGAAGATCCCGAGCCCATACTGGTTGAATTGCTATTAGATTGTACCTTTGGTGCCTATTGGTTTTGAAAAAGTTTTAGTGGTAAGGTGATTGAATGTATTTCTTGTTTTACGAGTTGTAAGCTAGAAAAAACATGATTAATTTGTTCTGTCGTTAAATCTGATTGATAAGATTAATGCCCGCTTGCATTCTAGGTGGCTGAGAGAGCTTTGTTCTTGTGGAACAATGATCATATTGACAATCTGATTAAACAGAACCGCAAGATTATACTTCCTATTATCTTCCCTGCACTGGAGAGAAATGCTAGACATCACTGGAATCAGGCTGTTCATGGTTTGACCCTCAATATTCGCAAGATATTCTATGATCTTGATCCTGAACTATTTAAGGAGTGCTTGCTTAAGTTTGAGGAAGTTGAATCAAAGCAAGAGGAGATTAGAGCAAAACGAGAAGCTACATGGAATCGCTTAGAAGAAATTGCAGCAGAAAAAGTTGCTAGCAATGAAGCTGTGCTTGTTTCTCAATCAAGTTTCCCTCATCTTACATGAGATTAGAGATGGCTAGATGTTTTTCATCTTCCTGTTTCTGGTTTTTTTTTTTTTTTTTTTGGATGGATCAATGAGGCTGCTATCCTGGATACTGAATGGACTTTGAAATTGACCTCAGACTATTTTTTTCTTAGGGAGGTGATTAGAGGGAACTGGGTGGGGAAAGTAATTTGTGGAGCCTTCAGATTTCAATTGCATAGCGTTGGTAGTCTTGAAGGCTTACTGTTGAATCATTTATTGTATCCTATTCAACTAGGCACTTGGGACGGGAGGTTATTTTACCATAAGAAGTATTTAGACAGGTAAATTGACTGCTGTAATTCCGGTGGAAAACTTCACCATTTCTTTGGCTCTTTTGACTACAAGAAAACGCAAATTTGCTTAAATATTGCAGAACAAATCTTGATGGGCAATGACGGGCCATAGTGATCATCATAGCTTCTTTCTTGAAGCTTTATTCTCTATCCTACTTGACGACATAAAATGAGTGGGACGCATACTACTTCACACGAGTTGCAAATAAGCTTTGAGAAGGTAAAGAGTGTTTAATCATCCTCATCCTAAAATACAGTTTAAGGCACAATTTCCATTCCGTATGAAGGCTACACGCTCTGAAAAGTGAAAGCGGAAAGCCAAAGTGTTACGTTTAAGCAAAGGAAACAATGGGTAAACAAGCCTCAGTTTGCTTTGTAAACTCATATCAGCGGTAGTCCTTTTAACATTCTTGTGTAGTTATTATTACATCCAAAATCACCCTGTTAATAGTGCATGGCTTTTGTCATTATTCTTGCTTTTCCTACCACTGCATAAGCAGCCAACCGATTCTCTAGATGGTTACCTTTCGTAAGCCTAAAACCGTGAGCTGCATTTGACCTATAATTGTTAGCTGAGCATTGACCTGGAAGCGTACTTAGTTTTGATAGGTGTCATACGTTGTATTAGACTCATCTTGTTCGAGGAGGAGCTACAAAAGCTGAACGAAATGAAGTTGAGGAAATGAATTTTGACAACATTTGATCAGCTAAAAGTCTAACCATGTCGCCGCCTTCTTCCAAGTTTAACCATGCTACCATATCCGGTGTCTCTGACAACTACCAAGTTCTTGAAAGGTAGAGAGCTACTGATGTCATCCATAGGGATTTACGGGTGGAGAAAAATGCTGTTTTGTAGCCTAAATTTCCAAAGAGTCGAGCTGACTTCGAGCTCCTCGCGAGCTAGAAAGTCAAGCGAAACTCGAGCTAATAGCGGGAGCTGCTTGCGAGTTAGAAATCGAACTTCACCTTACGAGTCTTGTCCAATCGAGGTCGAACCTGCCTTTTTCTTGTTCGAGTCGGTTTGATTTCCATTTTCTTGACTCGTCGAACTCGTGTTCAAACACGAGCTCACACATAAATAAGTCGATCTAGACTCAATAAGTTACAAAAGCGACTCATTTGCAGCCCTAGGTTTACCGCAGCCAAAATCTGCATCGTATGGGGGGAATCTACACAAACTGCTAAAGACATGGAATCAAACACCCTTTGGCAATATATTTCCGTAGAATTTGAAGAGCAGATTTGAAAGCTCGTTCTCATCTCTTATTCTCATTGCATAATCGCAATCAAGACCCTCGATGGCGCCTCTCATCAACTTTATTATGCCACATTTATCACACGTTTTAGTGATAGCAGGCAGGTAATATTTCCGAAACAAGCATCTAATTCCATTGATGGTATCCTTTTCCGCATGTTCACCACTTGAACCAGAGCGTATAACTTTCGATCTAATTCTTCTTGCGGTCCAGTGGCTGCAACAAATCGATCCCATATTAAAGCTGACAATGCCTTGAGATGCTACCATTGGCATATTTAGGGATGTTTTGAACTATTTCAATCGTCAACTCGTCTCCTCATTTATTTTAATTTTTAAATCTCAAATTGGAGGGATTTAACAATAAAAAATAGACTTAACGATCATAATTGTCTTGTTCAAGTTCATATTAGGCCAATGAGAAAACAAAAAAAAAAAAAAGTCAATTGTCTGCCACGACTATTATGGATTAGTTTTTGGCGACCATTCATGTTATTATCTGAGTGGGGGATCGATGGTGGAATCAATAGCTAGAATTTGAGATCCGAAGACTAGACACCAAAAAAAGAGTTGAAAACACCCAACGCTGCTGTTGGGTGTTTCCAAATCTGACCTCCTTCCTGATAATGATTGATTATAATGCCCCGACATGACTAGTCGAATATTACATAAAAGACAAATGTAAACAGAAACATTCATTTGTTAATTGTTCAAAGGAAAGGAAAGGAAAGCTAATCCGTTCATACCAAACCAAAGTCACAAGAAAGAAAGCTATATTCTTTAATACCCAAGGCTACAAAAACACGACCATAAGCAAGAAAGTCGAGAAATTTATTGACTCGTGACCAAGCTCTCCGGCCACTTTTATGGGCAAACTTCTGCAAAATGTACTATACCATGTGATTTGCTAAAATGTTAAGAGGAGACCTCTATTCTATCGTCTTCTTGGCCTAATTCAGCAATCATCGCCCGAATGGAACGGGGGACAAAGTCTTAAGCATGCAAGAGAAAAGTGCAGCAATTATAAAACACAAACGAGTTTAATAAGTCTGAGCTGCACGTATACGTAGATGCATATATAGCCGGCAGAAGTTACATAATCAACTCGAAGTCATTATTCATCAGAGATCAAGCTGAAGAATACATGATTCTAGATTTTATATTCCACAAACAGTTAATTTACCATCTAAACATTCCAGAACATGAACTTTGATGATTAAGGCTTACAAATTGAACAACTTAAACAAGGAAGCAAAATCCTCAAATACAGAAAGAGGCGCAGTACTATAATGAATCCTTTCTAGACACCTTTTGCCTAAGCACTAGCTCTATTTCTATGTATATGTCACTAAAACTCGTGCTCAAGCTTCAATGTGGCATCCAAGAAGACGAAACATGCGTAAGCAACTCTTTGTTAGCTTCAAGTTTAGCCATATCTTCCAGCTTGATATTGATCCAGGAAACACAATTTCATTCATCCATCCATCGACATCACTTTAAGCAGGCAATGTGACATATTAGATGGCCTACCATTTCTAGCTAGTGTCAAAAATCAAATGGCCTTCGCGTTACAAGTGGAAAGAAACCCTTTTTCTATCAACTCAAATTGCTACTTAGATGTTAATAGAACACGACAAATTAAAGATACTTATTTGTGTAATATTGTGGAACATTATTCACTTACTTACTTTTTTCTAAAAAAACATTATTCACTTAATTACTTATGCCATGCGTTTCTCAATCCTTCTTGTTGCGTGTTTGTGTGTGTGTGTGTGTGTGTTTTTTTTTTTTTAATTAATAAGACGTTCAATGAATCCACATGCATGCATCCAAAGTATATACTATTTGATTGGTTGGTCATTGGTGGATGAGACACTATTGTCTTCTAAGGACTAATTCAGCAGTTATCACGTTTAATGAGTATGAAAAGAGTACAATGGTTAATCACAAAAGAAAGTAGGAAACTTACATATACTATCATTTTGAGAGTTACGGATGTTTTTCTACCATAGATGATTGTCTGATATAAGTACTGATTTATTCTCGCAAAGCCAACGTTATCTTCTCCAAATCTCTCTGTAGCAGATCAAGGCTCGTAATCAACTTCTAGGCACTATTCAACACAGATTAAAATGGGGGGAAAAAGCACGAATAATAGATGTTTTATATTTCACCAACAGCTAGCATTTAAACAGTCCAGGACATGAGTTTGATATTTAAGAATGACAAATTACAAGACTTGGATAAGGAAGCAAAATCCCCAATAAGAAAAAGACGGCGTAGTACTACAACTTCATTATAGGTACATACTTTTCCTTGAGCATTAGTGCTCTATTCCAATATCAACGAAATCTCGAGCTCAAGCTCCAATTTGACATCCATATCGAGAAGCATAGAGAGCAAATTAAGTTTTAGCATCAGTGCTTGTGGAAACATACTTAAGCAACTCCTTGTCAGCTTCAAGTTTAGCCATGTCTTCCAACTTCATATTAATCCACGCCTCTATGCCATCTCCAGACTGTGTATCCAAGAAAACAACAAGGTTTTTAAAGGTGAGGCTGGCCGAACCAATCCATACTGGCTTCCCCCATCCAAAATCAGCTTCATATGATGGAAACCTACACAAGCTAGTAAAGCTAAACGAAACCACCTCGCCTTTGTTCACCAGCTTAGCTCTCTCCTTGATGAAGTTCAAATGCTTATCACCTTCGCGAAGTTTAGTTACGTATTGATCTCCTCCCACATTACGTATTGCATCTCTCACTTGATTCACAATCCCATAACCTTGTTCATCGTTGTCAAATGAAGGTATGGTTATAGCTGGCCTGCTGAGATTACCAAAATAACATTCCGACAAAGGCGGATGCATCCTTGGTCTTAGGTTCACCGCATGATTTAACATGTACATTTTATCGCGGTTATCTTTGTGTCCGGCGGTGGCTGTCAGGAAACGAGTCCAAATGAAAGCTGATAGCGCCTCAATCCTAGTTGGACGTATTTGATGATATTCATCACCAGTTGCGGTATTACTGTTAGTTGTATACTTCTCGCGAAGAGAAGCGATCTTTGAGGCGGTAAATACAAGCCTCTTGGTCACAATTTCGTCCTTTTTCACCATACCCAGGGCATGGTTATAGCCTGCAACATCTCTAGGTGGAAAGATGGCAGCAGATTCAAAGATTGGGGACCGTGTCTCATGGCTGTCCCTGCGGGAAATGGTAGCCCAGCTGGTTACAAACAAGAAAAGTGACGTGGCATCCGCAATCTTGTGAGAAATGGCTACTCCTACAGCAACTCCACCGCATTCGAATAAAGTAACTTGGATAACCATCCCAATATCTTTCACATCATCCAAATCAAAAGGGAGAAATTTGTTGAGTTCTCCAGGGATGGGATTGTCAAGAAAGTCCGAAAGTCTGCAGCTAGCCCGAGCTTCGACATAGGGAATGCCCTCGTCATTGCAGTCGACGTAGGTGTTGTCAATGAGCCGTCCCGCTAGAGGATAGAATCTGGTTAAGGCCTCCGATAGAGATTTCTTGAGCTGGTTTAGTTTGCCTGGACCTGGAGTACTGGTGATGAGATGGTTCTGATCAGATGGATAAAAGAGTACAAGAGGCATAAAAACAGGAGGGTTTATTTGATCAAGAAAAGAGAGCGGGTAATGTTGAAGATGATCAGGGGTTGGGGAAGATGGCTTGATTGTACATCTGGAAATGACTTGTACATCAACCTTCATTTTTGAGCCAAGCTAAGTACGACGGTTTTGATGATATATGGATAGATACTCTCTTTTTCTTCTCCCTGTTTACTCACGAGGTTATATGTCGAATGTGTTGGGAGGAGACCGCTCAGACCAGCTCAAATAGGGCTACCACACCATGAAAGTCAAACTCATGGCCTTCTTGTCACAATCGGAAAGTAAGCCACATATTCCTCAAGGTGAAAGCCGATATTCAATCTTCCCAAATTAATCAACTTTTTATGTGTGAAATCATGCAGCTTTTTCAACCTTGTGAGCTTGTAGTAGTTGGAATGGCTGACATGATGGGATCAGAATAAAGGATAGGATCTGAATATGTCTGCGATATCAAATTTCAATTGTCAACCCTTTTTTATGGATTCTTTGCACAACTCGCTAATCATAGACGCTGATAGATTAGTCGGACGTCGGGCCGCTGGGATTAGTCGGGCCTCGTAAGGATTGACCCGGGTCCCTGTGTCGATAAAAAAAAAATAAAAAAAGACGCGGATAGAACCTATGACAAATTATAGTGTATATTTTTATTATCACTAGCATCATTTACTAACATGGTGAATAATAATATTCCAGGATACCGGAATGTGGTGGGATTGCACCTGATTTAATTAGGCAAAAAAGACGTACGGTTACTCAGTGCTAGCTAGCTCGTACATCATTGCTCGTGGTGGAGAAAATTTCTGGATTGCTATTTTCAGAAATTTTTACATAAAAATGTATTGTGGCGATTTGATATATATGAAGTAGAAAGATCATTAAAAAAATATGTTCGCAAAAAACATAAAAAAAATTTCTGTGAAAAAATCACGATCCAAATTTTTTTTGGGTTTAATAAGCAATTCTCCAGTTGCCCAAGAGCGCTGGCCACAACTGCATGCCTTAATTTTGTCAAATTATTTATTTTTGGGTAGAGTTTGAGAAAAGCGGGAACGATGCATCAATATTATGAGATAATCAACTGTACTACTTAACGAAATCTGATTGGTGAGCCATATGTATATAGCATGAGAGCTTCAGTTGGCTATTTATTTCGAGCCTTTACGAAAATATTTGGTTACTCAGACAATTAGTTACTCCCGTGACTAGGGGTACAAACAAATCTAATTAAGTCGAACATCCTAATACTTAAACGTATTTGATTATTTTAATGATTTTAAATTTTTACTCATATTTAATTTGTTTAATTATCGAATCGAGTTTGAACGAACTTTTTTTTATTGAATATAAAAGTCATTGAACACGAAACACTGTTTAAATTTGATTTAACTAGTTGGTAAATCGAGTTTAAACGAGTTCTTACCAAATCAAATTCGATTCAAATATCAAGTAATTTGATTAATCTTTCAATCTTGCCCATGATAGTTTTTTAAGGCTACTAAGAAAATTATCAACCATCTCTTGCCCAGATAACGTGCGAACAAAATGAATGTAAGTGCTGTTGACTATTGTCGGCTACAAAATACCTAACTTCTGGTGTGATTCCTCACAGCCAAAAACAAAAATAAAAAATTTTTTTTTTTTGGGAGCAAATCGCCCCATTGTAATATAGTGTACTTTAATTACATTTAAGTAATTTAATTCCAAACGAAGCTATTCTGTCAAACATTTATTTTCCTCGAAGCTCATCTCGGTTGTCTTGCATCCTGGAGAGTGACCCACGCCTTGAAAATTAAAATAAGCCTCAAATGGCCAATCATGGTATGGAATGAATGTGGAAATTCCTCCTGCAACATCCACTTTTGATCAGATCTAATTTCGTTGGCTTGCAATGTAATGTGTTTCTGTAAAAGGGGGAACTTCTTTGACTTTTGTCACTTTATTATTTTACAGTACTTCGTTTGTTTAGCTTTTGACCTAACCTTTGTAATTGGCTTTTTTTTTTTTTAATCAAATTTCAATATTTAGGTCTAAGGATCCTTACAAGAACTATCTAAGGCAGGATTGGAAAATAATATGTTTTATTTGGGTAATGTAGTAATATTCAAAAAAGATAAGAGGATGATTTTTTTTTCATTCGGACAAAGCATTCTTGAACAACGGTTTCAGAGGAAAAATATTTGAAGAAAATACTCAATAATCGCTTAATGAGCCAAGAATGGTTTGGCTTGGGTACATTTCTACAGATTTCTTGCTCATTTTAGCGGCTTAGTAATCGAGCCCATTGCAAGGGTAAACAATGGGGACTGCGTTTCCGGAAATAGTACGAGCAATGTTGCTTTCCTCGTCGATAGATAAATTTGGGTCATGGCCCAGAACAGAAGCCCAAAAAATACTAATGCTCTGAAATCTGACACATTACAATTTACAACCCGAGATTGATTCCCTGACCAGAAACACGTGAGTCTAGATAGAAGGTTATTTAACCACTGAGTGGCCATCAATTAGTCCCTCTTTGGACGACTGTAGATCAGAAATTCAAAAGTTAGTTCAGTAGCCATTAAAAGTTTTTTTTTGCCTGTAGATTAGGGGTTCAAACTCCACCTGCAGCGACAAAAATCCAAATGAGGTGCCGGAGCAGTCGGGGGTTCAAACCCCACATGCAGCAAAAAAAATCCAAAGAAAGTGTCACAACATCCCTTCTTTTGGTCTAGTCAGGTGCATCCCTCCTTTTGGTATAATCAAGTTCTTATACCTATTAATCCGTTATACACAGTTGGGCTGAGTTGGCCACTAGGTGGAAGGTAAATGTCCCTTGCTCTGTGTGTTTGATGGACTATATTTAGTTCATTTTATATTACACTTAATTACATTTTTTGAGGTTTAACTTCGTTAAGATGGGCTTGGATGATATATGAATAAATATTAATCTGAGTTTTGTTTACCCACTGGTAGTTATCGACATTGTCATCCGTTAGTCTGAGGAATAGGGAAGAGAGATCGATTGAGGTTTAGGGTAATTTGGGATATCCAGTAAAATAATTTGTCAATATCACTAAAAAAAAAAGTTGTCAATGTTAGATCATTAACGATTGGGGTATAGCTGTTATAGGTTCTCATAATGGAGGATTTTTTTTTTTTTTTTGTAATATAGCAAAACCTCAAGGTCTAACCTATAATTTGGTCATGCCTTAAGAAAGGTAAATATAATTAACCCAAAATTATTTACAATTTTTTTTTAAAAAAAGTGTATCCAAACAAACACACAGTTGAACGATTCCAGAGAAAAGATGTCACAACGGTTCTTTGTGTTTGGATTGCAATTTTTAAAAGAAAAATTATTACGTTTTTTGTGGACACGTTTTCCAATCACTTTTTTATCTCACATATATCAAATCGTTACAGTAATTTTTCTAAAAAAAGTCCAGAAAATGCAATCCAAACAAAGCGTTGAAGTAGGTAAATCTTAAATAATTCTAGGCAACTGCCTCAAAAAACATATTTTTATTCATTTCTGTGAAGAGTTAAGCGCCAATTAGCATATTTAGAACCAGAACGAAATTGCAAAGATTTTTTGAATGTGTTTGGTGCAATTTCTCACAACGTAATATCCCATCCAAAATCCATCTTGTTTTCCCCAACTACAAAGTCAGGAACGAAAAACAGCAAAAAAAAAAAAAAAAAAGGATGTAACGAAAGCAATTGAGTCAAAAAAGGATGCCCTTTACTTCTAACATTTTGTCAATTTTGACATGAGAGAATATGTCAAATTTGTGGTATTAATTAATGATTAATCAAAGTTTGAAATACCTTTAGGGTTTCTTTCATGGTGAATCAGCCATGACAGAAGCGCCAATAATTAATGGTAATTACTATCCTAAATTACTAGTAGTAAATTAGCAGCACTACTACGTGGCAGTGGAACTATTCTTTCCGGTCAAATCAAACACGAGTAATTCTGGTGCTTGAATTTGATCGTGATTGTTGCCTTGGCTCCCATCTGATCTGACGATTGGTATTCCATTAGCCACCTCATCACCGTGTACGCCCAGCTCATGCCATTATTGACGCTTCCAAAATGACTCTCTGCTCCGCAACCTACATGCTAAACCCTATACCATCCTTCCTCCACCATTGATCTTCCAAAGCCCTGCATTTATCTTGAAGAGTGATATTTATAGTGTCCGGTTAGTATTTAGCAATTGTTGGAGGCATATATTATTTATTCTTTATTGAGTACAAAGTTAAAATGGAAATGCATATATCAATTATTATTTATTTTCTCTGATTGATCCTAAGCTCTACATTTTTTCGACATAAATTATGTAGAATTTTACATATTATCGATTTATCTACGATTGCATGTTAATTTTGATTTGTGTGTAACCGACTTAGGATTCAAGTTTGCATTATTTCTATTCTTTTCCCACATTTAGGGCAAAATTTTTCAATTAGACAACAAAAATATGAATTTTACGTTTGATCATAGAAGTATCGTTTTATCTAATTAGTTATCTGGAAAGTTTATTCCGTCGAAACTGCATCTAATAATTAATTTGGGTATGAACAAGAATTTGAGTTAGTTGATAATACATTTTTTTTTCTTTTGGAACGTTTTTGGGAGAATATTTTGCACCATTGGATATTGATCCACAGATGAAATGCTCCCATCATTAGACGCTGGTGCCGCATACACCTCTCTCGCAGAGGATCATCTCTCAGGTGCCAGCGAAGAGTAGCTCAGACCACCTCAGCCTTGGAGTCCCACTTTTCAACCATGACATATAAATATGGCAACGATTCAAACAGGAAGAAACTTCAGTGGGTCTAGAAGGACAGGGAGAAAACGAGGAAGCAGAAGAAAAGACCACAAAAATACCCCATTATCAAATTTTGATTTGAATCAGTCCCAATTTCTCTTTCTACTCCCACTAGAATTCGGAATACCCCGCAATCCCTATTTATGTATGCTTTTCTAGATGAGACTGTAGAAATTTTTATTTTTCCTCCAAAAGAAAAAGAAAAAGAAAAAGAAAGCAGAGGATGCCGAGTGTAAAGGTGAAAATTTACAGCGTTCTCAGCAAATTCTACCTCAAGCGCCAATTGCAGACTTTACTTGAGAGCTCCATCTCGGATTTGAACTCCTATGGGGTCGTTTCACGGCCGGACGAGACTGTGGCCCCCGCCGTTCCTAGCTTCTCCGACACCGACGGCGTGGCCACCAAGAACCTTCACATCGATCCATTAACGTCCTTGTCGTTGAGAATTTTCCTGCCGGACTCCGCGATTGTTTCCCCGAACTCTCTTCCCAAACTTAGGGTTAGGGTTTCGAGCAAAAGTAGAGTTGGTGTTAGTAATGAGTCGGAAAACGGGGTTTATGGAGGGTATTTACCTGATAAGAATCGGAAGAATTGTAAGAAATTGCCGGTCATTGTGCAGTTCCATGGAGGGGGCTGGGTGAGTGGGGGGATTGATACGGTGGCAAACGATACGTTTTGTCGGCGGATGGCGAAACTGTGTGATGCTGTGGTTGTTTCGGTAGGGTATAGATTAGCGCCCGAGAGTAAGTATCCGGCAGCCTTTGAGGATGGGTTGAAGGTCTTGAAGTGGTTGGCAGAGCAGGCAAATTTGGCAGAGTGTAATCAGTCATTTGAGAACGGGAAATTTAGTGGCTTTCACGGAGAGGGAGGTGGCAGGAGGCGGCAAATTGTTGATGGATTTGGGTCCTTGATAGTTGAGCCGTGGCTGGCAGCTCACGGGGACCCTTCTAGGTATAATTTCCTACATGCTTAGAGCTTTCAATATCTAAGTTTAACATGCTCTTGCCGTCTTAAGTTGCACGAAGTTTGATTTACATAAAATTTGAAATAGTAGGAAAATACTAATGCGAGATGGGACTTGAATGAGGAATTTAAGCACTCTGTCATAAGGTTCTGATTTGAAATCTGTGGTTTAAAAGCTACGTTCATGTGCAGCTATGTTCCATAAGCTTTTTATTTGGGGATGGTAGATGTTTTTGTTTGTTTTTGAACAAAAGATGGATGCTTCTTTGCAAAATAATCGTTTTTACTTAGTCTTTTGTGTTTCAGTCTTAGATCTATTCATTTCGGCAGACAACATGTTTTGCAGCATTCTGAATTTTTGAAAAACCTTGTGAACTTTCTGATATCTTGTATACATACAAGGAAGTCACTGGGTTCGCACTTCTTGCCACATAAGCCTCCAAAATTGCTCATCACTAGCATGATCTTAAGTCTGAAGTACCAGCTCGCTCATCCTTTTTCATTAGCCACATCTTTGCGACAGTTAGAATATATTCAACCATCTGTTGCCTTTGCACTTGCACTAAAAGTGCATTGTTGTGCTTCCAATATCCTTTCCAAACTTGTCCATGTTTGCATGGTCAAATGCACATATTCTGATGAATCTACATTTGTTTTCTTTTATTACAATCTATGTCTGTGATGGAAGCTAATGGAACTGGTATGCTTTAGGGAAATGAGATTGAGTAACATAGATTCATTACATTTGGCATTTATGAATCTGTTACATGGTTAAGGATATATCATGTGTATCCATTGGTGAAAAAGGGGAACAGAAAGGGATGAGCATTATAACTGTCCGGTTTCTGCGGTAGTGTCTTTCAAGTGCAACTTAGATAAAGATAAAATCTATGGGGAATAGTCTTTTATAACAGCTGTACTTATTTAATGTAAGTCTATCCATTTCAATTCTATCTATTTGAATATGTGTCTCATCCCCCCTCCAAAAAAAAAACTCAAAAAAAAAGAGAAGGAAAAAAAACTTCATTGGTTTCGTGCAACGTGGCTTCATCATTGTTTCATTGTCAAATATATATATATATATATTTTAATTTTTGTATCTCCCCTCGATTACTTTGTGTAAGGCTACTAACTTGGCTTTTCATTGTATAGATGTGTCCTCCTTGGAGTTAGCTGTGGTGCCAATATTGCAAACTATGTTGCTCAAAAAGCTGTTGAGGCTGGCAAGCTTTTGGATCCCGTAAAAGTTGTTGCACAAGTCCTTATGTACCCTTTTTTCACTGGAAACATTCCAACAAAGTCTGAGATTAAGCTGGCAAATTCTTACCTGTATGACAAAGCTATGTCCATGCTTGCATGGAAACTCTTTCTACCAGAAGAAGGATTTAATCTGGACCATCCAGCTGCCAACCCTCTCTCTACCTGGGGATTGGTTCCCCTTAAATACATGCCTCCAACGCTCACCGTTGTTGCAGAACATGACTTGATGCGAGATCGGGCAATTGCATACTCGCAGGAACTTCGAAAGGTCAACGTAGATGCCCCCCTTCTCGATTACAAGGATGCTGTGCATGAGTTTGCCACTCTTGATTTACTTCTTGGGACGCCTGAAGCCCAGGCTTGTTCAGAGGACATAGCCATATGGATGAAGAAGTATATATCACTGCGAGGGCATGAGTTCTCTTATTAACATCCTCTAGACCGTAAGGAATCATCGTTGTCAAGAGCAGACTGGTGGACTACTGCTGTTAACGTGCTTGTAGCAAATTCTGCTCTTTTCACCCTACAATGATGGTAGGGAGAAAATTAATAGGAAAGCAAAAGAGCTGGTGGAGCTGTATAATGGACATGCCAAGTTAACCTCTGGGAATGAGCTAGTTACGGAAGGGAGGAAGATATCCATATTATCTTGGCTGGCAACTTGAGGTTGTACATTATTCTATCTGCTCTTATTCTTTTAGTCTTGTTGTTGTATGCTGGAAATAGGTGTCATTGGACGCTGAGATTATTTTTCTCGATATCCAAGGTAGCTTACTTGTCGTTTAATGATGATCCGATAACAAAATGCCCGTGTACAGGAACAAGGGCATTACATATATGTAAATTAATAGAAAAGGGGCCTAATTTGTCCTCTCCTGTTTGATCACTTGTAATCTTGATAATCTAGAAATATAGCCAATAGGATTCCTGAAGGATTGAGGTAATTGGTCTGTTTCCTCGGATGACTTTGTAGAAGTTTTTCTTTCGTTTCACGCATTTGAGTTGTGGAAAGTAATCCAATGGCCGAATGAGATACTAAAACAACCATACAAATGGCAAACAGTGGTATATCCTTTGCAGGCTGCTGGATACTCATAATTCCGTGTACTTTGCGGTATATCCTAATATGTGTTTGGCCGGCTACAGTTTCATCGGCTTTTTGTGACAGAATTATGATATGGATATAATGTTTAAGAAAAATTTTCCTCTAGTTAAGATGGACGGATGATAGCCCAGGCATTAAAGACTTGAGTTTATTGTGGAATTTCCTATGTAGGCAAAGAATTAGGATTTCGATTCTTTGCACTCTTTATTGCAAAGAAACGTAAAGGTTTAGATTCTTTTTGCCTTGTTGGATAAGAGTAACATCTTGTATGCATTATAAGTGAAAAATGTTCAAATAAGAGAAAGACATATGGATTTTAGTTAAAAAAAAAAAAAAAAAGGAATTTCACACAAGTGGTTCTAGGTTTAAGTATAAAGATAAAGGATTTAAACTTACCGGCAAAAGATGCAAAATCCGTGAAATTTTTTTTGCAGTCTATTAGAAAAACATATTATAAAGCGGATGGTAACATAACAATTAGAATAGGTTCCTGATACCAGAATGAGCTGGAAAACTTAATTAATCAGACAGTTAAACATCTTCATCTCCAAGAAACAAGGGATTTCTTGAAAACGATGGACAGGTTTGTTCTAATTGCTCTATGGCTTCTTGGAACTAGACTAACTTTCATCCATTTCGTAGTAATGCTGCAAAAGTTTCATGATTCGATTGTGATGGACCTAGTTAATATCACCCCACAAGAAAACCTGTGTACATATATAGCTGTTCATCGTTAATGGTCCACATTCGATTCATGCTGATATATTCAGTACCCAATAGTAAACTTGTAATCTCCTTATGGAACCCAAGTTCTTCTGTTACGATAAAAGTAATGCTTCAAACAGTCTCGATCTAAATGCATCTTCTGCTTCGTGCTATATCCTCTCTTTCCAGGATTCCTCTGGCTTAGACGAAACAAGAAATTCTAAGCGGCTAAAACAGCTGGACAACTTTAACCAATATTTTGGAAACGAATATCATCATGATTGCAGCAGAGATGTGGTATACAAGGGCAGCATCAATGGAAGGACAGAGGAAAAGAAATGTTCGACAAGGCCTCTGTTTCGGGATCATATATGGGCTTACGCACAGAAATACATGGCGGCTGCTGCAGTGGAAGAAGCAGATGGCGCCTATGATAAAGAGGAGCACGTCATTAAGGAAGAGGGAAAAGAAGATGGAATGAGACTAGTGCAGCTGCTCGTTGCTTGTGCTGAGGCTGTGGCGTATCGTGATAAGCGCCATGCCTCTACTCTCATAGCTGATCTTCAGGCTGATGCCCTGGTTTTTGGAACTTCGTTTCAGAGAGTTGCTTCCTGCTTCGTTCAAGGTCTTTCTCATCGCCTTGAACTGGTTCAACCACGTGGAGCAGTTGGGGATATAGGGGCGATTCCCAAGACAATTGCCTTCTCACTGGAGAAAGAGAAGGCTTTAGGTCTTGTTTATGAGATCTGCCCACATGTTCAGTTTGGTCATTATGTGGCCAATGCTTCCATCTTACAAGCCTTTGAGGGAGAGAGTTCAATTCATGTTGTGGACTTGGGCATGACCCTGGGTCTGCGCCATGGTTACCAATGGCGGAGTTTGATATTCAACCTCGCCATTCGTGCAGGCCGACCTTGTCGCTTACGTATTACTGGAGTAGGAAATTGTGCTGATCGGCTTCTGGTCATTGGTGATGAGCTGGGGGAATATGCACAAAACTTGGGAGTCAAATATGAGTTTGCGGTGGTAGAAAGCAATTTAGAAAACTTGCGCCGAGAAGATTTGAAGATTCTTGATGATGAGGTTCTGGTTATCAATAGCATACTTGAGTTGCATTGTGCTGTGAAAGAAAGCCGAGGAGCACTGAACTCTGTCCTGCAGATGCTAAACGACTTGACACCGAAGGCCTTCATATTGGTCGAGCAGGAGTCAAGCCACAATGGGCCTTTCTTTCTAGGAAGATTTATGGAGGCATTATACTACTATTCTGCAATCTTTGATTCGCTAGATGCAATGCTTCCAAAATATGATACAAGGAGATCGAAAATGGAGCAATTTTATTTTGGAGAGGAGATCAAGAACATAGTGAGCTGTGAGGGACCAGCCAGGGTGGAGCGGCATGAAAGATTAGACCAGTGGAGGAGGCGAATGGGTCGCGCAGGGTTCCAACCGGCTCCAGTCAAGATGCTTACACAAGCCAGGCAGTGGTTAGAGAGTGTCCAAGCCTGTGAAGGTTACACCATTTCTGAAGAGAAGGGATGTTTGGTCCTTGGATGGAAATCAAAGCCAATCGTTGCAGCATCTTGCTGGAAGTGCAGCTAGCTATGTACTCGAGTTTGCTTACATACTCGGAAGTCTTTTCCCTTTCGGGCTGGCCTTCTCATGGTGCAGCCGTGCATGAATATTTCCGATGACGAATAAGCTGGAGATCTGAATGTATTACATCCTCCCGAGAAAAGGGAGTTATTACGCAATACCAAGATCTATCCCTTTTGTTCGTGATGTTGACTCATTTCTGCATTAGTTTGCTTAATATAGTCGCTTATAGTACTCTGTATGCTTCATTTATGGCATCGAAGAAAGGTTAGGATGTTCTTTACTTTGTTTTTTTCCAGTGCCCATATCATAATGCCTTTATTCCTGTAACTTTTCTAAATTAGCCTCGGGAAAATGGACGGATAAACCAAATTCCGGTATCATGTTCCTAAATCATGGTTTTTTGCAAGAAATTTCATTGACAATATGGTTTACCAAAGTCCAAAATACTCGTAAAGTCATGATCTTTGATAACTATGAAAACATCTAATAAATATTTTGTGACAGAATTGAAAAATAAAAAAAGGAAAAAAAAAGTTTCAATCTTTGCCACTCTGCTGCCACGTGTATGGTCAATAATATCCTTTAACACTCTTCTCAAAAAATATAGAAGTAAAAGAAGGAGTGGATGGTGGATAAGCTAAGCCTTAGGCTAAAACTCCAACTTCGCGGAAGACTGGTGATTTGTCCATCCTTGCATCTTGCAATTTCTTCAAGAAAGCAAGAATTAACTTCATACCACTTCCACTCAGGAAGAAGAAAGACAACAACAGTTCCAGAAAAGGGTGACAGATAATAGTTTTGAGAACAATATGGAGGCTACCATGTCTCTGAATCCACTAATTAGACTGCCGATTTCTAGTTCAAGAAATGTTGAAGACTCTCTTGTAAGGCACTCTCTGGTCTCAACAAGGAGACCCCACAAGGGGCAGAGGCAAAAGGACCTCCGGCTGCTGATTGTTGAAGCCAAAGGAAAGAAAGGAATGGCAGCTCGTCAATACCAGAGGACTCCTCCCCCTCCTCTGCCTAAAATTGAGGATGATGGCAATCCCCGTTTTGTTATCTTCATCCGCATGGCAAATGTTAGCTTTTCCTTTTCCCTCCCTATCTCTGCTCAACTGAGAAGTTCGCATACGTTTTGTTCCTTTTGCCAATTTCAGCTAACTGATGATTGGGATTTCTTTCTGTTAAGCAACTTAAATGGAAAAAGTTTACATTTTTATTTTGCATGTAACTCTTATAGGATTAAAATTTTGAGAAGGAAATGGTTGTCAATTATTTAAAGCCCTAGATAATTTGTTTTGTTTTAATGTAAAAGGTCATGGTTGAAGGAAATTCTGATGTTGTTTGGTCTTATACTTGAGCAGGTTTATCTTTGGTATCCTATTAATCTTGTAACAGGTGGCACCACTGCAAAAATCATGGTTGCTGCAAAAGACAATTTCCTGGGAAAATACATTTATAAGGATACTCTAGATAGGAATCTTGCTGCAGTTATTTACAGAGTGAGTAGTGCATCCCTACAAAATGTTGATGGTTCTTAGTTTTGTTATACCGTGCTTATGGCTGTAGCTTCCTTTCTTGCCCATTATGTGCATTCCTTGTTGATTAGTTGTCGATATTTGCAAAAATTTCAGCTGTCCTCTTAATTTGAGGGCACAACTAATGAAGATTTTCTTCAACATGAATTAGTGAATTACTATTGTCTTTATACCCCAACTTCAGCTTACATAAATCATTCCTGTATTGTCTGCCGCATACTAATGGAAGACTATGTATTTAATGTTCTTAGTTTTCAATTTAAATTTAACTTCAAATCCTGCGTCCTAAATGTTTCTAAACGTTTATAGGTGAGTGGTGTGGGTATATCACTGCTCTAGCATCACTGCCTTTTTGCTTTCCTTTCATGTGCAAAAGTCAGCTGGGATAATATGTCACTGATGCAAATCTCTGTAATTGAATAATGCAGGATGAAAAGGAAATTCAGAAGATGGCAATGAAACAACATCGGGTGTTGCGGTCAGCTACAGAATTTCGATATGGTTACAAACTTGTGGTAATGGTCCAAGTCTCTTTTCCTTGTTTGTACTGTGTTGTAATAAATGTTGGCGGTTGCTGTCGTATTTGTGTATGCTGTATATGGATTATTGAAAGAGTAATCTTTCTATGTTAACATGTAGGAGAATAACAATTTGAGAGCCGCACTTTCTAGCAATGATGTTATTGAGGTAATCTTTTGTCCTTATTATTTGTCAGGCAATATTACTTCTTTCCATAGCTGTTAAGCAAGAAGTGGTATAAACTTTTTATTATGGAATATCTACTGGTAATTTTACCAGGGAACTTCACATTTCACTAGTTATCATTGTTTATCATAATAGCCTACAGAGGTAGACCTTCAGTTTCTTACAGGTACATGTTGTAGAAAACCATATCTGGTAAAAGCACAACCATCTTATTGCTAGCTCCTTTGAAGAAATAATTAGTTTCTGACATCAATACAATGACTGCTCTGGAAGTTTGACCAAATCTAAAAGCGAAATTGGCTGTTTTGAATTTACTGGGTAGATGAGATTTTAACAATCAGCTAATAATCTAGTGATTAAATTGGTGTAACACTGTCAATTGTGAGTTAGCATTCATTTTACCCATCGGTCCTATCTTTCAAATCATGGAATACAGTTTTCCATGTGGTATTCCACACATAGTATGAAAGAATTTGGTAGTAGCATCAAAAAAACAGCCATAAGTTCTAGAGGAGGAGGCACTCAGACAAGGAAAACTATGCATCAAGTATGACAACTTCAGAGTAATTGCAGAATTTCAGGCATCCAGCATGTTATAGTTAATTATAGTTTGCAAGAACCTTCCATTTATCTCTGAAACGGTTGACATAAGGAGGATCTAGATAGAATTCTAGACTGACATTGTTCTGTGGTAATATTATGCACATAACTGCCATCTACGATCTGGTCTCTTAGCTCCTGCATGCATATTTGAGGTCAAATAATACACTCTGGATTATTGTGTAAAAGCTGCAGTATGTGTTATTTGTGTTGTGGAACGTATTTTGTTGCTTACCGCTCCAAAAATACTTGCTTTCTCCAGCTTCCAAGGCAAGAAGAGCTCAAAACAGTTCTGGACAAAGTTAAGGATTTCTTTGGGGATGCCAAGGAATCTTTTGGAAAGCTCACTTCATTAAATGCAGTCTCCGAGTCATCGAAGGAAGATTCCAAGGAACAAGCAAACAAAAAATCCACGTGAGTCTATGCTTGAACCTTAGCTTTGTATGATGTGAGTTTTATCCTCTGTTCTGCATCTTAATTTGACTTTAAAACATGTTAACGGATTCCCCAGGGTGAAAAGCTGAAAGGTGACCTGCTAAAGGAAGAATTCTCAAGCAAAGGAAACTTTGGACATGTTGAAATAGCTGGTGAACTTCGAAAGTTCATTTGTCACGTTAAAAGGGGTGAAAGATAGGATATAATTTCAAATTCCAGGAAACGCTAAGAGTTTTGTTTGTAGATATCCTCATTTGACAAAAGCTTTTGGAGTTCCTTGCAGTGGATTGTTAGTTTGTATTTTGGGATGTGCTATACACTGTAATCAAACAATTCCAGCTCTGAGCCTCGCCAAATACTCGAGTCTTCTGTTGCGCATGTAGCTAATGCAACAGGTTTTTCATCAAGAGAGAAGCACCAATTTTCTGTTTCGTCAATGTTATGATTCAAGACCATCTTTTCTTTTTGCTCAACCTCACGGTGAAGTATACCTTCCTTGAGGATTCGTACATAACTCTCATTTATTTATTCTTTCCATTTTGGTTTTTTGCTCTACAGAGTAACCAAAAAAAAAAAAATTATCAACAACTACCAGAATTACTCCTTTACTCAGGAAGACAAATAAAAGTAAAAGCAAGGGGTAGTTGACGGAGTGGAGAAACTACAAGATTTTCGAGTGCATTAGCTTATACGGGCAAATTCTTGATGAGAGGAACTAATTTCAGAGCTGATCGTTTCCTAGTTGCAAGCCCGAAAATTTCTGTAAGATCAACATCGTCAGCTCCAACCCCTTGAGGCAGCGCCCAGTCAAAATGATACAACAAACGGGCTAGCGAAATCTCAACACTTGCTAACCCAAAGGAGAAACCCGGGCAACCTCTCCTTCCCCCACCGAACGGCAAAAACCTGAAATCTTGACCCTTAAAATCAATAATATCTTTCCCCACAAACCTTTCAGGGTTATATTCCAAAGGATTCTCCCATGACTCGGCATCCCTTCCAATTGCATACGTGTTGATCAAAACCCGAGTGCGTGCTGGTATTTCATACTTGTTGTCAATGGTGCATTCGGCCATAGATTCTCGGGGAACAAGAAGAGGGACTGGGGGATGCAGTCGCATGGTTTCTTTGATCACGGCCCTCAAGTAGTGAAGATGCGGAAGATCAGATTCCTCCACCCTTCCTTTGCTTGCTGCGATTTGCCTTACTTCATCTTGTGCTTTTGCCATTACTTTTGGATGCCTCGCCAGCTCTGTCATTGTCCACTCCAGAGTTGCGGATGTTGTGTCCGTTCCCGCTACGAACATGTCCTGTAAATGTGTTATATATACACATATATATATAGATGTATATATCCATTAGCATATCTACTGATCAGTTGTAGCCATTACAATTGATTAGCATATCAACACTTTCCGTTTACGATCCTTTTCTTTCTTCTTGCCATTCAACCCAACTCTCTTCTCGCGAAATAAATACTAGTAATAATTTATTTGGCATTTCATCTACTTTATATTTAAGTTTCGAATAACATTGAAAAGAAAAAACAAAAAAATTTATAGCGTGAGTGATTCTAAACAGTCCCGGTAAATGAAAAAATTAAATTGTTTTTAAGATCAATAAAACTTCAAAAAATCATGTTGTCCACAATATGTTTCACTGCTCCTTTAAACCCATGTACAAGTTTAACCTTCAAATAAATAAATTTATAAAATAATAATAAGTTGACCTTCTCGTGGAATAGGACGAAAGAAGTAGTAGTGATCATCCTATTCCTACCCGCCGGCCGACCGGGGGCAGGCTGATGAGTCATCATGATCAAGAATTCTTCTGCATGTATTCCACGTCTCTATATCTTGTCGTAATATATATATATATATATATATATATATGCTGTAACTAGTAGTAGTAGGAGTACTACTTGGCAAATCAGCAGCACAAATCTTAATCAATCTGCCCATTGTTAATTAATAAAAGAAAAAACAAACAGTTGATGAGGTGCGGTGCGTAGTGCGTAGTGCGTAGTGCGTACCAGAACAAGAGCTTTTAGATTATCATCGGTGATAGGAACTTCAAGATCATCTTCTTGTTTTTGGACCCTCAGCAAAACATCCACAAAGTCTTCTTTCTCCAAAACGTCACCGCTCCGCCCTCTTTTTTCACTCAAGTGCTCGTTGATTATTTCATCACAAACCATTCTCAAATCTTTCAGATTCTTGGTCAACCTTCTCTTCATCCCGCTCACCGAGTTAACCCACCTCCAACGCGGGAAAAAGTCTCCAACGCAAAACCCAGCCAGCAGAGCTTGAGTTTCGGTCAACACTCCCACCAATTCCTTCTTCTTTCCTCCTCCTCCGCTGCTCGTCTCATGATTCTCATCCATGAACCTCTTCCCGAATGCAACGCGGCAGAGGATGTGGTTGGCGAGTCTGAAGAACGACTCGCTCACGT
The DNA here is from genome assembly GCF_003713205.1 of Coffea eugenioides. Lineage (NCBI taxonomy): Eukaryota > Viridiplantae > Streptophyta > Magnoliopsida > Gentianales > Rubiaceae > Coffea > Coffea eugenioides. The sequence continues at coordinate 46,610,016 of NC_040045.1, forward strand.
CGAGTTCCGAGTTGGAGTGGGCGGCCACGGCGCGCAACATGCGGTTGACTTCCTCGTCTCTGATGAGTCGGAACGAGTTGACTCGCTTTGAACTCAAAAGCTCAGTGACGCAGACTTTCCTCGCCTGCCGCCAGTAGGGGCCGTACGGAGAGAAAGTAACGTCGGAGCAGCCGAAAGAGAGGTACTGAGCGGCAATGAGCTGAGGGCGGTTGGCCATGAGGTGATCATGAGTTTTGAGAATATGTTCAGCGAGTTCAGGAGAGGAGATGACCACGGTGGGCACCTGGCCGAGCTGGAGGTAGATGATGGGACCGAGTTTATGAGCGAGTTGAGCGAATGTAACGTGGGGCATGGCCGTTAGGAGGTGTAGGTGACCGATGAAGGGGAGTTTTGAGGGTGAAGGCGGGAGGGTGACAGATTGCGATCGAGTCCGCGGATGAAGGATATGGTAATAATACAAGTAGCAGAAGCAAAAGGTGGCAAAAGATAATAGGGATGATATGCAGATGATTTGGAGCGTGAAATCGTCCATTTTATCTATCTATTTATTTATTTTGTTTCTGTATACTCTCCAACGTGCGTGGTAACCTCTGTGAAACCTGAAATTAATGGAGAAAATACAAATTCAGGGAGAGAGCTAAAGCTATGGAATTCATGAGATGTGAGAAAAAGGAGAGAAGCTTTAAGAGTTTTATTGAGCTAGTACCAACTTATCAAGGGGGGCGTTTGATCTTCATCTTTCTCCAAAGATAGAGATGTTGGTTGTTTGTTGTGCATAAAAGTGAAACAGTTGAGACAAGCACCAGTACAACTACAAAGACGTATAGCTGATGATATCGTCGGTGCCGACTTCCATCCCAAGTCAGCAACACACACAGGTGCATGCTCAAGTAATTGCCTTGTGCAGCGGCCACGCCGTATATGCATATACGTACACCAGGATGCATTCAATCTTGGCGTCTGCAATTTTAGGAAAATCGTTAATTACAACCCAAAACTAAAAGAAGAAAATGAAGGGTCATAAAAATTAAAAAGAGAGGGATCTAGGGCGCCCTTTCCGGTTCCCTCCTCTTTTTTTTTTTTTTTATAAAAAAGAAAACGGTAGAACATGGACAAAGGTCTAATTAGCGGCATGACAAGGCATGTCTGCTGTGAGAAACATAATAATGCTATCTATTTCTATTTTCAAAACAAAGGGAGCACCGTGAAAACCGGGGGTGGCTCGAGGAAATCTGATGAAAACTGAACCACCATCAGATCAAACAAATGTATCACGCACCCGTATGAATTTAGAATAAATCTCATACAAAGGAATATTAATAGGAGGTAAGACTTAAACCCTTGATCTCCCACGACACACAATTAATATGGTGGCCCAGTAGAACTCAATTAGGATTTTGTTTTCCACCATCACATCACATCACTTGTATGCATAGTTATTAAACCCGGCCCGGCCCGACGGTCGAACCGGTCAAACCGGTGGACCGGTCATTAGACCGGGCCGGGTTTGGAATTAGATCGTTTGTGCAAAGAGACCGTTGACTTAGTCAACAACCCGGCGGTCGAACCGGATTAAACCGGAAACCCGGCCGGTTTTGGCCGGTTTTGTCACTAACCGGATTTTGTGGAAAAATTATATTGTTATTGTTGGAACTCGAACCTCTGCCCCAACACTACCGCCTGCTTACCACCAAACTACTTCCAAATATGTTGATATAGTAGCTTTATTATGATATATAAATGGCTTTTCAATTCTATCTTTTTTTCTCTAAAACAAATTTATTTGGAAATCTTTTAATAAAAATTTATTACCCTCCAAACTCTATAAGTTATAAAATGGATTCCAAAAATAACATATTACATGATTCATTTAAAGACAAATATTATTTTTAATAATTTTTTACACTTAAAATTCATAAATAAGGTAGATAATTACACTAAATATAGATAAAATTTTACACTTGAAGTTTGGTATATTAATAAATAACTTTATATTTGATTGATTCTTATATGAATTAATTATTTTATAACAAATTAAATTAAATGAGCTTTTGTTATGGCATTATTTATTACAATTTATATCATATATCATATATAAATAATTATGAAATATAATATTTAAATATATGTAGTGACCCACCGGTTCACCCACTCACCCACCGATTCAACCAGTAACCCGTTGACCCACCTCCTTCGCCGGGTTCCTTCCCGGGTTGGGTTTAATAACTATGCTTGTATGTTCTCTTTTTGTATGTTCTCAACTAGCTCTAAGATGAGATGACCAGCTTGGTCTGTGGCCATGATCCCTATTCCTGACATTGGGGAACTCTGCTGCTGTTGGTGGTACGCGTCCTCTCCATTGTCAGCTTCTGTATGACATATGACATTCAGTGTGGTACACAATTTTAGTGTAGACTAAATTGATACAAAATTCACGATTACTACGTTAAATGTATATAAATTTGCATCAAAATTATATTAATTTACATAATTACACAGAATTGGACAGAAGTATCTATATTTTAAAAAAAAAAAAAAAAAAAAAAGAAGGGCCCTGGATCCGAAAGAGTATAAATTTGCATCAAAATTGTATTAATTTACATAATTACACAGAATTGGACAGAAGTATCTATATAAAAAAAAAAAAAGAAAAAAGAAGAAGGGCCCTGGATCCGAAAGAGAAGACTAGCACCGTTGTATGTTGCAGTGCTGCTGGGATTTGGTTCCTTTTCCAAGCAAGCATGTTTAAATAAAAATGGGTTGATGATGGTTGCCAAGCTTTTTATTGCAGTGCCGATCCATTGAGAAAATTGGAATTGGACTGAAGGAAATAGGCCTATGTTAACGATGGATGAGATGAGTTGCAGCTTCCTTGAAACCCGGTCAGCCCGAAGCTTCAACTGCTATAAGGTTTTAGGCCCAAATCCTTCTTTTTCCTATCACACAGGTTATTTGCAGGAGTATTTGGAGCAACCAGAACACAGAAATTGATGATTTCAGCATGTTGGATTCTATATTTTCGTTAATAGTTGGAAACTAATATTACAGTGGTGATTTTGTCATATCCATTTAAAGGCGAACTATAATTCCATATTTGCATTTAAAGCTCATATCCCCTTTTCTTTTTCACGTTTAAATCATGCATATATAAAGCTGCAAGTAAATGAAAAGGGAAAGCAATAAGAGCTTGGGCAAAACAACAACAACAACAACAACAAAAAGAAAAAGAAAAACCAAGTCCTTCGCCGTTGAATTGTATTCTTTTTTCTTTTTTTTTTGGTTTTTTTATTTAAATTGAACTACTCAGCTTTATGTACCACAAAATAATAATAATAATAATAATAATAGGTCCTGTATAAAGACACGAGATTTTGGGCATAATTAGGTGTAATGCGCTAAAGTCAGTCAACAATAAATACAATGAATATGGTAGACAGAACTAAGAAGATGCCCGAAAGCATAATGATGATGATATTTAACAATATATAAATTGGCTTGTGGTGGTATAATATGTTTGTCTGAGTAAAGCAATGCGGATTAGGATATTCAGATCAATCAAACAACTAGATTTGAATTGATTTGATACACTGAAAAGAGAAGTTGCAGAGATGGACAGTTCCTTGGCCTTATTATTATGCGTGAAAAAAAAAATGTTAAAAATAGAAATTTAATACTAGCAAAAATTACAAAGGAAAGCAAGTTGCAGGCGAAGAGTTTTTAGAGCTGCATGCCCCCCATGAATGAAACTGGACCAACCAATCTTTTTATTGTTTTACTTTGTTGGAATTCTCAATACACAGAGACCATCCTGGCATACATATATATATATATATATATATAAACCATGTCAACGACAAGGACTCACGTCTGTTTCTCTATTTTCTTGCAGTCTGGTTGGCAATCATTTGCATAGTGCGAACAATGGTGGTCATTGGAAAAAAGAAAAAAAAATTGCAGCAGAGAAGAAAGCAGTAATTTATTAGGTACGGAGATTGATTTGTTGGTTCTCTCAATTATGATCAGCAAGGCAAGCAGCTCATAAACTATACAACCTTTCTTCGGTGCCTTAGCTGGAAGAATCTTTGCTTCGCCTTATAAGCACCTTAATTTTCTGGCAGCAGCTCCTACACTTTACGGCCCGGCCGGCTTCTTGATTAGTTCTCCTCTGCGGTGGTTGTTCGTGCGGTCGAGAATGGGAAGACAGCCTTGTTGTGATAAGGTAGGGCTTAAGAGAGGACCATGGACCGTTGAGGAAGACAACAAGCTCATGAACTTCATCCTCAACAATGGCATACAATGTTGGAGACTTGTCCCAAAACTGGCAGGTACAGTCTCCTGACCGATCGGGTCTTTGCCGCTTGTTTACCGTTTACTTGATCATCAGCCAAATTAAGCTCATGTCTAACAAACTTGAGTTTTTGTGTCGTTCGCGGTTATTAATAATGAAGGTTTGATGAGGTGTGGGAAGAGCTGTAGACTGAGGTGGATTAATTACCTTAGGCCTGACCTCAAGAGAGGAGCTTGGACTGAAGCGGAGGAAGACATGATCATTGAACTTCATTCTCGGCTAGGCAACAGGTAATTGGTTGATTAGCTGCTTTTTCCAACGTTTAATTTTGCGACCTTTGGGAACTTTCTAGAATTTTTATGTCTCTCAATTGCATTTTCGAATGACCAAAATCGTCTTGCAGGTGGTCCAAAATAGCTGCACATTTTCCTGGACGCACGGACAATGAAATCAAGAACCACTGGAACACCAAGATCAAGAAGAAGTTGAAGTTCCTTGGCTTGGACCCTCTGACCCACAAGCCTATCGATCAACCTGAGAATTGTGTCTCCAAAAGTGAAGAATTTCGCGAAAATAGCTCCTTGGGAGAACAAGAGGTCTTGAAGCTGGAATTGCAAGAGACTTTGCAGTCTGAGGACTTCCAAACGCAACAAAATGAGAAGAATCTCAACACAAATTTACACGAGCAACAGAGCACGGGAACCTCCAGTTCTAGTTTAGACGAGGAAAAGCCTAATCTGGCTAGCATGTTCAATGAGACGAGAGAATTTCCAGAAACGGGGTCAATTGAAATCCAGAATTCAGAGCCCCTGGATGCTATTTCTTACATTGTTGGAACGAATGATATTCAGCTGGAAGACCCTTTTCAGAATTGGATTGATAGCCCACTTCCATGGGATGTTTTCAGCTCTTTAGGAGAAAATTTCCTCTGAATCAAAAACAGTGTAAAAAAAAAAGAGAGGAAGAACACAAATGGGTCTTCCTCCGGACCAAAACATCGTCTTCTTGTGAATTATACCTTGTACATCGCAAGTTTTCCGAGCCGTACCTAGCAGGCCTCCGTTTTTCTTAAGAAACACTACACTTCGATGCAAGACAAGAAGGAATGGATTCCATTAGTATCCACTGAGTAAATTAAACGAGTGGGAAGAAACAATCATTGCAATAAAACAGAAAGAACCAACAAGGTATATCAAGTTACCACAAGCCTAGCAGAATCAGGATCGTAATTAACTACTAGAATGGGTCTGCATGCTTACTTCCTACTTTGATCTTTATGGATGAAACATCTCAAATAAATACTAGTAAAAAATAATAATAATAATAAGTCGATTGAGCAAGCATGTGTGATCATGATGACAAAGGTTTATTTCGAGTTTATGACATTTGTAATCTCTTTGATTCTTGATAGACTTCTCAAACAAAATTCCAATGTGCTATGTCGGCTTCAAATAAAAAGCAGTTAACCTGGTAGTTTTCATCAACTAAAACAATCATAGATTTGGTTCTTTCCAGTTTCAATCAGCCCAGCTCATGTCCACTTCTGATACAGGATTGGGGAGCTAAAAGAATATTAAAACAAGTAGTTTAGGTGCTTCAAATGTTATATATACGGTGTAAAGTTTTGTAGTCTTTCAGATCCTGCTCAGTGAAAAATAAAAGTACGTTTTTTTCTTTTTTGGTTTTCTGGGGCAAGAACTAAGAAGTGCAACTTATATCTCTTGCATAAATTATTAACAACTTTAGGGTAGAAAATCTTCAATTAGGAAACAATTAATCATTCAACTGCAGAATTTTGATCTTAACTACGGGTTTTCTTGTTGGCCTTTTCCAAAATTAAAGGAAGCAAAAATAGTCCATCCAAGCCTCAAAAATGCAACATCTTGGTAAAAGTGACTATTATTTGTTTGTTGTGTGCTCGTTCTTTTTTTGTTTTTTTGACTCTAAAGTGCATCATCCTGGTAAAAGTGATTATTATTTGTTTGTTCATTCTTTTTTTTTTTTGGTAGGAAACTTTTAGTCATCACTCACCAAATAACTCATCAAGGATAGACTAGAGTTGTAATTGAACCGAGCTGCTTGCGAGCAAAAACTTGACTCGAACTCGAGTTGACCGAGTTCGAGTGCCTCGATAAAGCGAGCGAGCGAGTCAAATTCGAGTATCCAGAAGCAATGGTCGAAACCTCGTCGAGCCTTATAGAACTTTTTAATTTTAATTCTTTAATATATTATTATTATAAAATTACTCTTATACCCAAAAGAGTTGTTGAATTTACGAAATGTTTCAGGTCATATAAAAATTTTTAAAGGTCAATAATGTCTTTTCGCTCAAAAATTGTCAAGAAAATGAAATTTTCTAACTCGAACTTGATCGAGCTCGATAAGGCTCGCATTAACTAGAGCCCATGAGAATCGGGCTCGAGCTCAAGGTCTAATAATACTACTTGCTGAGCTCGAGCTCAAGGACCTTTTTTGTATGTCGAGTCGAACTCGAGTATCACCATACTCGAGCTTGACTTGACTCGATTACATCCTTGGCATAGACTACTCATTTTAGAAAAACCAGAGCTCCCCTAAATGTTATTTGCACTCTTATTTTTTTTATCGCACTTTCCCTATCATTTTAATTATATAATTTTTATTTATTAAATTATATGATCAAATAAATGGTGGGATTGTAAATAACAAAAAAAAGTGTAAAATAACATTTTCCTCATTTTATTGAGAAACAACGTCAAATAGGACAATCAGTTTGAAATTACTTCTGGACTCTCTCCGGGGAAAAAAAAAAAAACCTCTGGACAAGTCCAGAAACTATATCAGCAAGCCTTCCCAGCCCCACAGCTTGGACTACTTCAGCAACTTCGCACCTTCCAGAATTGTCCACCCTCCCTTTTATATATCTAACATCTTCCTGCATTATCAATGTGAAGGCCATTCTGCAAAATCTCAAGGATCTTCTTAGTCGAGTTCGACCAAAATGTCTCACTGTTTATCAAATCTTCCAATCTCTCAACCACACGTGACTCCCCAAAGATGTTCGACAACTTCAAATCGCTCTTATGGTAGATCTTCCCGCCACTTGTTGAGCCCAGTTTCTAGTAGAAATATCTGTAAAGGCATCAGAGCTATGACAGGTGAGGCCAGAGACAATCTTGACCATTTGCAAAGGGCTAACAAGCGGCAAACTCCCCAGCCCAGAAATAAATCAGCCCCTGTTGCACCAATAGGTAAAGCCAAATGCCCAATTGGCATATTCATGGCTTAGTTTGGTTGTTGGCCTATGAAAGACTAATTTTTTCCGAATTTCTGTAGCAGAAATGTAGAGGGTCTGAATCGTCGTTTCTTGAAATGTAATATTCGTGCAGTTATTTTTATTTTTACTTTTATTTTTAAATAAGGCTATTAGTCTGAACGATTTTTAATTGTGAATATGCAGGGTTGTGGGACAGGTTTCCAACAGCAAGAACCGTGCAGCAAATGATGGAGACGATGGAGAGACTAATGGAAGACCCTTTTGCCTACAGTGGAGGATGGCCATCGTCTTTGGCCCCAGAGACTGGGGGGTACAGCAGGGGTAGGACGCCATGGGAGATAAAGGAAAGCGATGGGGAGTACAAAATGAGGTTCGACATGCCTGGTATGACTAAAGAAGATGTGAAGGTGTGGGTTGAGGAGAAGATGCTGGTAGTGAAAGCCGAGAAGGTGCCAAAGAAGAAGAATGAGGATGGAGAAGAGGAGGAGAAAAATGAGTGGTCTGCTAAAAGCTATGGGAGGTACAATAGTATAATTGCTTTGCCAGAGAATGTGCAATTTGAGAAGATTAAGGCTGAGGTTAGGGATGGTGTTCTGTACATTACCATACCAAAGGCTAGTAGTCATGGCAAGATTTTGGACATTAACGTTGAATGAATGTCTGCAGCAAAGCAACATGGGTTCAATGTCAATGATTTAAGGTCTCTTCAAATGTTACAATGTCCAGACAAGTATCTAAGTCTGATTGTATAGCTGATGGAATGGTTATATTTACGGATACAATAAAGAATTCTGCTTGTATTTTCGAAATTGTAAACTGTACCATCAAGAAGTACGGTCACTTCATCAATATACTAAATGGGTTGTACCGGATGTTAAAAGTGGGTGGTATGTTTTCGGAAGAATCTAATTGGAGAGAGTAAAATCAAATGATGATTTAAAGTTAAGTTTATTTGAGAAAAGAACAGCTAAACATGGAAGATAAGAAGGAAAGTACCAGAAGGCATACCATTAGAAAATAGAGGTACCAGTTGCAGCAGGAGGTGAATATGCAACAACGATCCAAGGGCGCATACCTAAACGGAAACTAAGCTCTCACTCTCGACCTATGTAATAAAGTGTAGGACAATTAGTCAACGCCGTTGTTTGGATTGCCGTCGAAAACTTACGTCGTTTTTCGTGATTACATTTCTCTATTACTTTTTTCTCTCATATACATCAAATCGCTACAGTAATTTTTTCATGAAAAATGACGAAAAATGCAATCCAAACTGGGTGCAGCTCTCATTCACGACCCATGTAATAAAGTGTAGAACAATTAGCCCGTGCCGTTGCATAACTACTCCCTTCGTTCCAATTATTTAATATTATACTTCTCTTTTCAATTTTACTCTCATAAATTTGAATTGTAACATAAATATGATTAAAACAAAGGGTTATATTGAAAAAAGAGATTAAAAGGTATTTTAACTTTTCAACATGACAAATGTTTTGGAATATTCTAAAATTGAAAATATGACACTTTTAATGAAACGGAGAGAGTATTGATCAACAGACGCCACTTTCCATATTGGATAAAAGTGCAAACTTATAGTTGCAGAAGTAGAAATAATAGCACTTGAAATAATAATATATTGTTTCTCTAAAGTAAAGATCCAAGTTCATGAATACCATCAATAGCTACGTGAGGTACAGTAATAAAGGCGATAATTAATATGAAAATTGTGGTTAATAAGGTAGGGATCATCTTGGAGATTGTGAAATGTTTATTTTCAAACTCTACGTTATTACACGGTACTAAATATTAGAGGATAATGGAAATATTTGGCACAAATTAACTCAATTAGTAAGAACGGGTCAATTTCTTACAAAAGAAAGTGTGTTCAAATCTTATTGTGGATTAAGAGTTGTATTAATGAATGATTTATAAAAAATTCTATAAATAATTTGAAGATATGTAAGAATTTCAAATCTACTTGTAGACTAAGAACGTCAATAAACCATGTATGATCCAAGAGGCATGCCGCCCGTGGTGCTAGTTTGAGACCAAAGGGACCGTAAGTACGTATTGGAGCTCTTCCGTTGGTATAAAAATTGGGTTATCCTTTTGTGTATTTGAGCTGAGCCTTGGCCCAATTTGTTTCTACGAACCATACTGCTTTCATTTGTTTTATGAAATCGGCTAACGGGCCTTGTATAATACCTTATTCGTCATTAATTTAAAGCGAAATTAATTAGCTGCAAGTTAAAAACATGAGAAAAGACTAGGGGATGAAAGCCCGCGCAACATGCGGGTGTTGGGTGCCTCTATTTAAAATTTTTTACAGCATTTTTAAGAAAAATACAATAAGATTGAGAAAGTAGAAAGTATTGCAGATATAAGTTATTAAAAAAATTATGCATATAAAGTAAGTATCATATCATAAGTTATTAAAAAAATTATGCATATAAAGTAAGTATCATATCAGTTGAAATAAAATTACTCATAAACAAATCTTTTCACACCATACACAAAAATAAAGTTAATTTTTAAATGCACATAGTATTTCTTCTACATATGTTAATCAAGAACATAAAAAGAAATGTTAAAAAAGGCTAACTGAATAACATAATAAGAAAACATCCAAAGTTGAAGTTATAATATATTACTTTTTATTATTCAACATCAACATAACAAATGAGAGCAAAAACTTTTTTTTTTAATGTCAAATTGATAATTCTCATCCTTATACTACAGTTTATTACAAGATTAAAAAAGTTTAACAATTAGTTTTGTTCTTAATTAGTTTTATCTCATTCACATCAATTTTGACAAATCTAACACTCAAAAAGAAAGAGTCAATCTTGTAAATATATTATGGAAAGCTCAAAAGCATCACACAAATAATTTGGAAGTATCAGACAATCCATCTTAACTATGATCGTGACGTCCTTAAGTTTTTGTGCACATAGAATCCAAAATCCAAATAAGTTGATGCCTAATATATTTTTGGTCTCATCAAGCAATCCGTCAAGCATGATATAAATTGGAGCATAGAATTTATAATTATTCTAATAAATACGAAAACAAAACTTAACATGATCCAAAAGCAGGATTTTTAGAAGGAAATAAATTTATAAGTTCGTATTGATGGAAATCCATTGAGAACTAATAAATTGAAGTTAAGAGATGGCTCGTAGAACTTATTGAGGATAATTTTTGCACTTTTACCTCTCCTAAAGCAATCAGTAATGTGGGCAGCAAATTTGTTGCATTGGACAAACAAACACGAGTAAAACTTCTTTGGGAACTCAAGGTGTCTATTTCATAAAGTATTCTTGAAAGGAATAAGTGATTTGTTGTCATAATTTAGCCCTAAAGAGAATGCCTTTACACTCTTTTGAAAGATTCACACTATAGGACAATGTGAAAATTTGTTTCTTTTTTGATAGCACATCTCAATCGTAATGGTGAAATATAATAGAAAAGCACCCTCATATGAAAAGAGATTGTTTGGTTGAACAAACCCATCATGAAGCCAAAATGAGAAGAAATTGCACACATGAATTGGAGTTGGAACCCATAAGTAGAAAGTGGTTAATGATATTTCCCAATAATTGCTTGCAGATGTGGTATTTTCACTACTAACCTTGCAATGATGATCAAGCATTCACTATATGTTTCAAAAATTCCATATGAATAATAAAATTATACTAGTGGAAAACAATCATACATAGACTTTTATGAAAGCAAATAAATGAAAATTTGGTGGAACAGAAAATACTTCTTTGGAAGGTTGTACTAAATTGAAAGGAGTAATTAAATCAACAAAATTCTAATTCTTCACAACTTTGATACAATTAAATCGGAAATAAAGAAGAAGAATTGGAACAAATTGGCTGTGATTGTGATAATGATCATCCAACATAAGTTTCATAATAATTTGCATTAATTTTACCTTTACATCTTTCTTTCCAATTGGCTTTTTCACCCTTGTAAGAAACACAAAGAAATATATGACTTTAGAACAAAATTGGAAAAGGCAGGAACTGATCTTAGTTTTATAGGGTGGTAGGAATAAAAAAAAGTTTTATAAAGTGATATACATAACTGGCACAATTTAAAATTAGAAAGAAGAAAGATCCTACATTCATAAATGTTGGAAAAAAATGGAAGAGCAAGAACCAAATAGATGAATGTGTGAATAATTAGAAATAGCTGTTATTTAGACAGTAATTAATTCAATTGTTTGTAGGTTATGGGAGTTCAAAAGAAAGAATTTTAATTAGTTGAAGTTTATTGATTAGGTCCCAGGTAGTGAGGATTATATTATAAGGAATTAATTGCACAACAAAAATCACACTTCAATTAAATGTATTTATAACACCATTTCAATAATTACACAAATACATAAATTTATATGAGTTGTACTCGATGCAAAAGATTGTACAATAATTTCACATTCTAAAAATATCCAAATATCTCTATAAATAAAAGTTTTAAATGTACAAACACGAGGACATTTTCATAAACATATTCAAAAACATGCTGGCATTAGTTGTATCAAAAGTTTTTAAAAAACTACACATCATTTCACATTCCCAAAATACACCTATTCATGTGGTTGAAATTCAAAATCACAACTCATTGTTATACAGTGTAGTGTAAGAATAAGAAAATTGACAGAATTAAAATCAAGATTACGAAAGGAAAACTAGCCGTTAATGCCTCGCTCTCGCCTCAGCTCCATGCCCCTTGATTGATAAACTGAAGTAACCATCACAAATAGCCTCACGCAGAGAGCAAAGACACGCAGGACACACTCACAAACGGTGAGAATTGAGGGGGCAAAGAAGCAGAATTCAGAGCCTTTTTGTCCTCATTTCTGCTCTGTTTAGGCGTCTAACAAGCCTGCTTTAGGTGGATTCAAGGTTTTGGGATTCAAGATTTAAAGTGTCCAATCAACCCTGTATCCCCGCGATTTCAAGATAAAGGGGAGAAAGATCAGAGGAGGAATGGCAAGTGCAGCACACAAGTGTCAAGAGAAAAGGAACTGAAAAGTGAGATTCTCCTGGGTTTTTCTCCTCCTACTTTACTGCAAATGTGCCATGGGTGAATCTTCAGCTTGCCTTCTCAGATCGTTTTCTCAACCATCTCAAACTTCCCAAGAATCTCCTGAGGTTTAGTTCAAGAAACCGTCTTTGTTTATTTATTTTACTTGTTTTTCTATCATGAATCGTTAGATAAATTCGTGTGGTTTTGGTTAGGGCCTGTATTTTCCGGTTCCGTGTTAATAGTGCCATGGAGTTATGATAGAATTGCTAATTTTGTTCCGCTGCCGCTTGAATTTGGCAATCATTGGGTCTAATATTTTTCTAATCGTTTTTTGCTGCGTATTGCTGGTCGATTAATTCTTCTGCTCACGGGGTAAATAACGAGTCCTAACTACACAGTCCAAATCCAGAACGCCTCAAATGGTCACTCTAATCCATCAACTTACAGCGTACTGTGTAAATTTTGTGAAAAGTAGGGGTCGATACGCCTAAAAGTTAAATGTTTGGAGAGAAAATATTTGTTCATTATTAAATTAGCAAAGCTGCTCTCTCCTTCAGATTAATAAATTTTTTATCACTAGTATTGAATTCAGAAAGCAGCTTCTCATGCACAATCTGGACCTGTTTTGTAAACTTCTGTTGTACTGGAAGATTACCGTTCCTATGATTTGGTCAAGTGCGGTTGTGGCAGTTATCTAGCTGAATGTTACATTAGCACTTAGGGGAGGTATTTTGAAATTTTGTGTTAGTATATGACTTTTCTTCCATTTTACATATTCCGTTTAATCTCAGTCTTAATTCATTTCACCACCGATAAATTGAACTCTAGAATTCCTTATTCTCAAATTTCTGGATAGTGCAATAGAAATTGGGTAGATTGTGAGAAAAATGCCTGGACACGAGTTCTTGAAATGGATTTGATTATGACTTTGGAAGTTTATTACTTAAAAAGATGAAATGCGTGTACCTGGTTGCAGGGAGATCCTCTTCGCCGTGCCCTCACATCATCAGTTTCATTTGGGAGATTCGTCTCTGAATCATTGGTCTGGGAAAAATGGTCATCTTTCAATCAAAATCGCTACTTGGAAGAAGCTGAGAAGTACTCAAAACCTGGTTCTGTTGCTGAGAAGAAAGCTTACTTTGAAGCCCACTACAAGAAAATTGCAGCCAGGAAAGCTGCTCCATTACTTGAGCAACAAAGCGCAGCTGTTGACAATACTGCTGTGGTAAATATGCTTAATGGGGATCATGATGATTCTCCTCCTACAGAGATGGAGCCAGCACAAGAACATGAGCATGCCAAAATTGAGGAGGTACTGGCAGAAGATACAATCAAAACATCTGTTGTCTTCCCTGTCGATGCAAATCAGCAAACTCTTCCTAAAGAAAGGACTATAGAAAGTACCCAAAGTAAGGAAGTTGAACTAGCAACAGAACATCCTATTTTTGTAGAAAATGAAGTCGAGACATCAAACCAATTTCAAGTTTCCATGAACAGTCATGATAACATAGAGGTGAAGACACACTCCGAGGTAATTGTACTAAACTTACTAGCTTCTGGTTACATACTGAATTAGCTCTTTTCCTTCTTCCATATCTAATATTAATCTTTTAGGATGCTTGTATTATGGGAGATTCAGCTTCGTCAGAGAAGAAGGAAGCTGCACTTTCTTCTGGAAAGTTGTCAAAACATGATAAAAAATCAAAGACTCAATCATTCACCAAGTCAAAAATACCAATTTATCCAACAAAAGATGGGTATCTCAGTACCTCTAAAAAGACAGAAAATCAATCTTTGGAGAGGAAGAGATCAACTCCGAAATCACTTCACATGTCAATAAACTTTACTTCTCATGCTTATGATCTCAATAAAATATCATCTCCAGCATCGAAGAAGAATGTTGACTCAAGGCTATTCAAAGGTGTTGCCCAGACATCCAAAGAGAGCTCAAATCAACGAACATCAACCAGGGTGCCTAAGTTTTGCCAGTCTTCTAATGACATTTCTTACTATGATTGTTAGTTTCGATAGTCCATGATATTGTCTTCTTTTATTTTCTTCCAAGTGCAGGCGTCTGTCAGTGGAATTTCTAAGCGTCTATCAGCTGTTCCTCAGTTAAACAAGGAAAGGTAATAGCCTGCATAGTTTCCATAAAATCAAGTATAATTCAAAAAATATATAAGAGGTCCTACTCTGTTTGCTTAGATTATTGTGTGCCGTCTGTAATTTACTCTTAACAGGACTAATGCTCTACTGGATCAGTCAGTCTCTTGTAGCACTTCAAGAGACAGGATACCAAAATCACCATTGGTGCAGTAAGTATTATTTGCTAGTTGTTCCCTTTTTCTAATATTTAATGCTGTGTATATTTAGACTGGGTGAAGAGTAGGGGATATCTACGAGATGAATACAGGATTGTTCTCAGTTGATTATTTTACTTGATTATAGATTCTGATTTTGAAAAATCTGTTTTTAAGATGTTTTCATTTGCTTTTGTATTCAGATAATAGATTTTTTAATAACCAAAAAATCCAAAATCCGTAATCACCCAAAGAGTAAATTTTTGTTGATTCTAATTATTCTCTGTAATTACTTTCCGTAATTAAATTTTGCAAAATCTAATAAAGTAAATGAGAACAAGGTCTATATTTGGATTTAAGGCTACATATCATGCATCCTATAATGTTTAGTATCAATTATGAACCCTGCTGTACCTTTTCTACTCTGCATTCATGCTGATTTCAGAAAACTTTATCTTTCTACATTTTTAAGCGATAACTTTTCTGATCTCAAGTATCCATCCTATTTTGTTGTTTTTATATGCTGATAAGCCACAAGACATGTTCAAGTTTAATGAATTTGCAACTACAGTGTCACTAGTTTACCTTGGTAAGAGCTTTTATGTTCTTTATTGAACTGTTCACAGCATTTCAAAATCTAAGCTTACACCTGAAAGCAAAGCGCAACCTCCTGCTGCATCTTCTTCCTTCAGCTTAAGGAGTGAAGAAAGGGCTTCTAAACGTAAAGAGGCAAAGTCTAAGACTCAGTTTCAATCGAATCTTTTCTTCTCCTTTAATTTAGTTTCTTTAATTGTTCTATTTTTTCTGATTACTTGTTCATTTGCTCACTCGCTACTTCAGTTCTTCCAGAAGCTAGAGCTGAAACTGAATATGACGGAAGCCAAAGAGGAACGACACCAATCGAAACATAAGGTTTTATGCTGATCTATCTGGTTGTTCCAATAATATACAACAGTAACATAGGATGCTTTGAGGATTTAGATGCAAATCTGTCAATTATTTCCTGATGATGCCAAGAATCATATATATGGCTAATCATCAGAAATAGAGCTTTTGGCTTGATAAATTGTCTAGCTTATTAGCCAAATTTGAGAGAGTAATATGATTAGTTCAAAGGACATTGGAATTACCTTGTTTTACCTTTGCAGGGGAAAATAGTCAATGATACCATCAACATGTGCTGGTCTATTTCCTCTAAAATGGATGCAAATGCCAACTTGCCTTTGGGGAAAAAATCAGCTGGTATTGCCATGAACAAGGTATTTATGTTCTATATGTGACGGCAGTTGTTGCATGTAGTCTAGGTGGAAAGTTGTTACGAATTATCTCATCCTGAGAACTAGAACCTCCCACTTTGTTTGTGCTTTGTGAGTGAGAAATAGGTGATTGGTGACCATTATTATCTTTGCAGAAATCAATCTTGTCATGCTCACCAAAAATTGAAAGGAAGCAAGCATCATTTGAAGCGCACAATAACAGTTCTAGACCACCTTGGAGACTCTCAACGAAGACTGGTGGCTTCAGAGATGCTGCAATAAAGAACCCCTGGCCTCTAGCGTATTCTGCAAAATCTGTTACAAAAAAGACTATGCATGAGAATACTTCTCCAAATATCCAGCTTTAACTGCAAAAGCGGCTCCAATACTTGTGCATCTTGAAGATTGATTAGCGGAGCATAGTTTGCACCCTGGAGCTACACTTTTCTTTTTTCTAAACCAAAGGCAATTGCGAGTAATCTGTTGCTTGTACAATATTAAGTGGTTGCATTCGACATAAGATGTTTAATTTGTGGAAATGTGGCATTTTTCTGGGGATGTTAGCCGTGAACAATACTAAAACTCTAGTATTACGTAGATGTTTATAATACGAGATAAATTGCCAGACAAATTGCCTCTCTTCTTCTTCGCATTGGGCGACTCACAGTCCTCTTTCCCTGTCTTGTTTTATTTTGACACCGGATGGGAGGTTCCTACAATTATGCTTGCCCTTAGGGCAGGAACAGAAATCTACTTCTGAAGTTAGTTCAGAAGTCCTTTTGCTTTTTGTAAACTGTCCCTTTTTCCTCAGAAGTCCTTTTGCTTTTTTAAACTGTCCCCCCCCCCCCCCTCCCCCTTTTAAGGCATCAATAGAGCAAAATTAACCGTATGGAAGCTGAATTCTGTCAATAATTCGAGGGGATCAGCCAAGTTAAAAGTCAAGCATATGGTCACTGAAGCATTACACTAATTAGAGGAAGAGGAAGCTGGTTTTGGGGCCAGTAGAGAGGTGGAGTCCTAATTTGGATTTGGAAGTCCTTAAGATAGATTTTGCAATCTCTCCTCTTCCCCTCTGTTACCAAAGTTGAAAATCAAACATATGGTGCGACAGGATTACACTAATTATATCAAGCTGGTTTTGGGGCAGGCAGAGAGGTGGAGTCCTAGTTTGGATTTGAAAGTCCTTAGGATAGATTTTGAAATCTCTCCTCTTCCCCTCCGTGACCAAGAAATTGTTGTGCTGAATTATACGCATGCTAACCAAGTAAGAATTGCGGGTTTACGAGCAATGAAAGATGCTCAAGTGTTTCCCTAAAATTGAAAGAAGCGTAAGCTTTGTTATGCATGATATACTACCAATATCATAATACGATGGATCGACATCATGTTCATCAAATTGGGCAGGAGGCTTTTACACTCCAGTTAAATTTCAAGGCGCTTTACACGCCAGTGCACTAGATCGGCAAGAGCAATACAGCATTCTTCTTACAAGATGAGGTGCCTTGAGTTCAGATCACACTATGAATAGTCCTTGATCTATGACTGGATATTCCATTGAATCAAAAGGATACTCAGAGTCAAACTTCAGTGAATCGTACAAGAAGGTTGGAACTTCAGTAGTGAGCTCTGGTTCACTGTAGTTAAGAAATTCTATACCCTGAGGACCAGTACTCACCGGTTGAAAATCACCTTGAAGGGAGCCACTATGGACATTCTCATCCCAAGATGTATAATCTGTTCCACTAGCAAAATTTAGGCTTCTCCCTGCAGATTCCATGCCACCTTCAAGAATCTCATCCAAGCTATGGTTGTTCATGCTCCACACAGCACTTTGCGTTGGCTTAAAAGCTTGATTGTTTGTTAATTTGCTCCCCGGTTGAGCAGAGAAAAGGTCAGCATCGCATCCTGCAGGAGACAACTGTTCAATTCCCTGGCTTCTATTCTTCACGTAGGCAGGCTTCATTTCAGCCTCTGCTAGTTTATCTCTATCGATGCTAGAAGGTCTAGAATTTGGAGAGGAACTGGGTTGTACACAATCGAGTTGGATATTTTCGGGAAGACAAGTCGGTGGCAAAGTATTAAACCCCCTCTTTGGCTGGAAATGTGGCTTGCGTTCTCGACTGAATTGAGCTTGTGAGGTTTCTTCATTCCAGGGATACTGTTTGGGGATCACAGCAGCAAATTCCAAATCTGAATCAAATTGGCCAAAAGAGTGATTGAGGCTCATCTTTTTACTGCTGCTCTTTTGAGGATAAGAACTCTCTCCATCTATAGCTTTCTTGGGCTCTTCCATTGGCTTTGGAACCGTACACTTCAGATCTGCCTCGTGCATTTTCAAATCAACATTTTGAATCATGTTCTTGTTTCCCTGAATATTATAACTGCCACTTGCAAGATCACACTGTTGCTTATTGACTAAATCATGAAGGCAGTGATTGCCGTTAGGTTCCTTTGCAGAGATATCTGAGTCTTTCATCCCTCCAAAGGAGGTTGTTAGCTCTTTCTCTTTCTGCAATCTTCCAAGGTAAAGCCGATACTTCTGAACAATGATGAGTATCTCCATGAGAACATTTTTAACATGGCTGTGCAACTTAAATATCCACTTCAAGTTTTCATTTCAAATAACTACCAGAAGGCAACTCACATAGAACAGACAAATAATGCAGATAAAAACCTTTTACATGATGCATCCAGGATGAGATAAAGGTCAAATGTTGTGGAGAGAAAAACTAATGCTAATTTGTAGATGGCATGAAAAGGTTCTCTCTTGTGAAACATGGAAAACGTGGCCAAGGGAACCATATTCTTCACTACCATTAGTAGCAGCTTTGAGACTGTTTACCTGTAAGTGGCTGGCTACATTTTCTCTTGTTAACCATGGAACACCCATTAAGTCTAGTATTTTCTTGGGACCAACTTCTGTAAAACACAAACCAAAATCATTGTTCCTAATGCAGTCAAGCAGAAGTCATCACAAAAGATTAGGCTAATGTATAAATGGGCTATGACTTTCTTGGAAAAATAGAAGTGTTGCTAACTTACTATCAAAACCAATCTGATTCACAGCTTTGACAAATTTCTGATGAAGGTCTACCGTCCAAACTACTCTAGCTTTCTTAACAGATGAAGGATCATTGCATTCTCTGTCGTCATGCTTTTCAGCTTCTTTTCTTTTTTTCCCTGAAAATGAATCAATTCCAGAAGGCAAGTGTCTGTCCTCAGACAGATCAGAGCCATTTTTCATCAAATGGATTTCGTCAATGCCTTCATGAAATTCAATATCTCTGACCTCGTGTATCCTTTTTCTGAAGACATGCTGCCATATGTTTCGAAGTTCTTTCATTCTTATTGGCTTAAGAAGATAATCACATGCACCATGTTGGACACCTTTCATCACCCTGCTTGTTTCTCCATCAACAGACATCACTGTGAATTCCATAAAACAGTATAAGTATTAGCATTTTAAATTGACAACATATAAATAGAACAAAGTTCCAAATATCAATGACAGAAAATTGACTTATGACAGGAAGATCCATTTCCAGTCCAACATGCTCCAGAAGCTTAAAACCATCCATGTCAGGCATGTTAACATCACTGATAACAATGTCGAATCCATCTTTTCTTTCTCGAAGCAGGTTCAAGGCATCTCTTGCTAGCCCACATGTTGTCACTGAAACACAAGCAGATAGTGGACCAGGAATTACAAAGTAATTGCAGTATTCTTCATGCAAAATTACAAAATTTAGTTGTTTATACAATCACAAGGAATGAGGTGTAAGATGGCATAATCCAAGAACCTCAACAGCAATAGTCTGATTACTGCAGAAGAAAGAGGAATAAAGCAATTGAAAATCATATTTAGGCCGCCTAAGCATTTCCATGCTAAAACATAAGGTTTAGATCTTGATCTCGGTAATGATTCTATCACCAGTTAAAAGGGCTCCCCCAAAATGCTGCACATAAGGAAATCAACTTCCAAAGACAATATACTTTCCATTGTGCACTAACTGATATAGAGACACTCATCGGAATAGAAATATGATGCAGAATAATCTCACTAGAACTCAAATCCAATTGTAATGGAGAAGCACCTCTTAAACAATTTCCAAAACCTCGTTCAGAACCATTGCAGGCTATGGATTGCAGGCTTAGATTTGGTCACAGAAGAGGCACACTAGTTGGTTTAAAATAAAAATTCAACAGAACAAGAATTAAAGGACAGAATTCCTGGTTTGCCGGTACATTGAAGTTGAATTAAGCACAAAATTTATCCTATCAATTATTACTGTTTCTCTTATTGTATTCTTTTTCTATCTTTGACATTTTTTAAGATATTTTTCTGGTGAATGCGTGATGGATTATAAAATATGCTGCTGAATGCAAGAAAAGGACTCTGCAGGGGAACCCATAAAGTATGTTATTTGAAACTCCCCAAATTTAGTAAAGGAATCTGGTGGTCAGGCATTATTGCAATATACTATCTGCATTAAGGTTTTCTGTTGGCAAAAACCGATGTTGGTTTCTCCAGTGGCACCATGAAACATCTTAATCTTCACAAGAAAGACAAATATGTGAAAATATGCTGTGCATCACAACTAACTATAGAGAAGTTTGAATGCGACCTTGACTTGGCAGAGGATCTGGATCTAGGATCTAGGTCTCGGCTTCCTCATTGTTTAAACAAGAATGTGTTTATATGAGTGCTTGGATTGTATAAAGTAGCACAAAGGCTTCAGTTAAATACAGTTTCAATATGTGCAGAAGGAATACAGACTCTCATTGCAGTCCCCTGCATGATTGACAATAAATCAGCAGTATCTGTTGATATTCAGCCAGGCAGCCTTCTGATGCTAGTCAGATTGCATTAAAACAATGACACTGGGATTCCTTATCATCAAAGTAAAGTTGGCTTCTATTGACGGCAAAAAGTTGCTTAAATCCCTATCTTGGAACATAGCAAATTATTATCTTTATTACGGATAAATCATCGAACTATGTGCTAGGCTAAACAAGATCTTCATAAGACACTTTGAACCTCAACATCAATCATCTCTCTCAGCTTTTCCACCAACAAATGATTGTAATATACACGTATCTAAAATTCAAAGCTTAAATACCACTAGCTTGTAAAGGAATAATACTACATATATGCTTAGCATCTTCTGGTCTGAAAACCATCAATCACTATTTCATGAACGGTATCTATTTGCAGCTTGGGATTTCACTTCAATTAATACATCACAAGAACTTCTGTTAATAAATTTAGCTTTAAACTTTAACTCCCATATAGAGGACTACTTCACAGGGAAAGTCTAGAAATGATTTATCTTGTTATCAAAATGAAGCATTTAAGTGACTCAACCAGAAAACTAAATTTGCGGGTCTAGTGTCTTTTCACCAAATAAATAAGTAAATAGCAGTTATTCATGAAGTCAGAAGAACAAAAAAACTCTCTGTAGCGTAGCCAATGAAGGAGGAATCAAGAATAAAGATTATATATTTCATATTTCTTCCGATCATGATACGAAATTCCAGATCAAGAAGTACCTTAATCGCTGTTACTTTCAGAGGAAGAATTATAGAAGTCACATAAACTGAGAAAGAGATAAACCAGCTTTTGAAGTATAAACCTCAATAGGCTATACGTTTAGTAGTTCGATAGTTATAATGGTTAGTTACACAAAGCAGAGAGACTATCATCAAATAATCCCATAAAACACTTTAGTACCAAGAAAGGACACAATATAGATAGATCCTACATACACGTGCTTTTAAATCAGCTCTAACACAGAAATGTCCAAGGAACAGACTGCTATCAGCCCAAAACATAAAAAATCATGCTTAAAAACAACAGCTCATGAGACCAGAAATGAGGAAAATGAGATGATATAGAGTATGATTTTACAAAATCACAGACAATAAGTCAAAGTAAACTCGAGGGTAATGGTTAAACGAAACCAAAACCTTCGTAGGAACACTTCTTGAGCATTTTCTCAAGAATTTTGAGCCAAGTAGGATCATCATCGACCACGAGAACCCGCAGACCTGCAGGAAAGGCATCACTTCTTGGAGAGGAAAACCCGGTATTCTCGGTAATCATCATCAAGAATTGGCTCCTCCGGATGTTCAAAAATTTCAGTGGAAACGCAAGGCTTAAAAGCTAGGAGGGGGGAATCATGGGAATTTAACGAAAGTGGATGTATTATCGGCTAGATAATTGTTATAAATAGGTGGAAGTGAGAGAGATTAAAATGGAAAGAATGATGTGGTTCTCTCAAGGGAAGAAGAGAACACAACGAATATTGGCGCCGGCTATTGCTTGCTGCCAACGGTCCCAGAGTACTTCCCAGTGGAGTGGACACCACAATTTTTTTTTGTTTCACTGGTTATTTTTAGTTAAGTGTGTTTTTATGAATATTTTTAGCTGCATTGTTTTTTTTTTGTTCTTTCATAAGCATTGCATATTTGTGAGATACAAACGCGGTTAAAAACTACTTCCTGGAAATGGTCTGCTATTTAATAAAAGCTCCATTAGAACATCTTTCAATGACCAACAAATTTCTTTGTTTTCTAACTTTGGTTCTTTGGGGGTGTGAGGTGGAGAATGGGGAGGGGAGGATTTAGGAGGGTACTAAAATGTAATGATTTCCTCTAGGGTGTAGTAACTTTTTGCTCTAAAACATAAGATTAATATTTATATATATGTGATGCATCTAATCTCGCTAGTGTACATGTTATTTTATTAGTGTATGAATCTCTCGTAATACTCAGTTAAGGGGACGGAATGTAAAGCAATGTATTTCCTTCTCTCTCTGTCTCTCTTTATTCCGTAAGTAAAAAATTAATGCATTTTGGATCGAAATTAATGAAGGGACAAAATAAACGAGGATATGACAATTAAGTTTTAAAGGTTACCTAACATAAGAATGCCGTTTATGGCATTGCACCAAGAGTTTGATAAAGGAATAAATTTAATGCCATATCGCATCTGATAGGCAATGAGGATACGCATTTGATTCTACTAGGACTTAAAAGGCGGAGTTTGAGCTGACATAAACCATCAAGAAGCTAAAATCTTATAGAGTTTTAAGGTTAAATGAAAGGGTTTTTCTAATGAGTGCCGTGTGAGTATTCGTTAATACATTATATTTCATCCGACCTATCACGTATATACACACACTAATAATAATTATTGCTTTTTCTTATTATTCCTTTTGTATAAAGCGTTTATACACTTTCCCTAATTATTCCCTTTGCATTTATACGTTTTTTCCAACTAATTTTATATTTTTAAAGATCTAACACCTAAAATACATCTTAAGGAGTGTCAATAGGGCACCCACTAGACAGACCATAAATGAAAATAGAACAATTACATTTCCTTGTCCTGGAATTAATCAATTGGAAATCCACATTATCACGTCGTGCATGAATTGTAAGAATATATATATATATATGTGATGATTTATTCCTCCCAATAGGTGAGAGAGGTTTATTCTGAGCTAGGAGGCCTAACTTAGTGCATTTCTTGAACATATGAACTGTGAAACACCACCATCTCCTTCTGAATCCTCATCGTCAACATTAACCTCGCATAAAACTATGTTAGTAATCAGAGTCATAAAACTATTATGTTTGGAATTATGTTCCCCACTATCCGTCGATGGCCCCGCACTCAAAACTCCTACATGCTTATGCCTTGATCTGTCAGTATAAGACAGAAAATTATGATCAAGATTAAGGGGATTAAATGGCATGTGGGCCTAAATTTAGTATTTTTTTTCAAGAAAAAACATCCCCTCAAAAGGTGTAGTAACAAGAAGACAAGCATCCATCTCGAGCTAGCAATTCGTATCCTAGTCATTTTATCCACATCTTAGCAAGAAAGTTCACGGCAAAAAAAATGTTGTGTTAATTAATGCCTTGTGGACATAGCATTGGCCAAGACGAAAGAAGCTGGCAAGATAAAGTGCTAAATCTCATATAAGCGACAAAGATGTTCAACCTCAAGCTACAATCATCAAGCAATTTCTCATGAGAAAATTCAAAATCATTGATACAGCTTCGCAAGAGAAATTGCATGCCATGCTATTTATGTTTAGAAGTTTTAAGAGTGTAAATTTAAGAAGTTATTATGTTAGTTGGTTTCATACTTTCATGTCGGAAAAAGCACTCCGGAAAAGTGTATTAACAAGAAGACAAGCGCCCGTTTTTAGTAGTAATTCATATCCCAGACATTTTATCCAATTGTTAACCGGAAAGGTGACAGTCCAAAAGAGATGAAGTTATTATAATCCCCTGTAGATTTAACCTTGACCATGAAGATATCGAGACAAGTATTCATCAGCATCCAATCCGAGTTAAGCTTTTTCTACTCTCAAGTCTCAAACAAACTGCTGCTGCTGCTGCAGCTTAGTTAAGTCAAACCATAAAGATCCTTTCTTTGCTTTGGTGCAAAACCACAAACATCCATAGACTAACTTGAGAAGATGGTCGGTCAAACTAGAGACTTCCTTTTTGTACATGCTTTTGAGAAAATTATGCTTGCTTGATTAAAGTTCAAATACATTAATTTGATCAAGGAAATCGAGATCACATGCTAGTGGTGGATGAATCTCGCATACCTTACCCGGCTATTAAAGCCGTTTTACCCAAATTATGCATGCTTCTTCTAGATAATAATCATTTAACCAAAAAGTTGCTTTGGCAAGGGTAGAGGAGGCCGCCTAGAGCCCAGGTGGCCGCAGAGCTATCGTACTTTTTGGCCGGAGAAAGGGTTTTGAAGAACGAATGGTTCATGAGAAAGAAAAGAAAAGCCCTTTTCGTCGTCCCTTTACATTTCACCAAATTCCTTGACTTCTTTTTTTAACGAGCCAATTATTGATTACCAGTTGTAAACCTCAATCACTTCAAAGCTTTCATGGGTAGAGCCAAGAAAGAAAAGAAAAAAAAACACACAGTAACTTAATTGGCTAGATCCCCTCAATCATGATTGTATGGGTTGAAAGCGCCTTGTACTGGTGTACTTGTAATTGAGGCCAGGCTCATTCACTCAAATATTCTTTGTTTTATGCGTTATGTGCTTCCGTGCTAAGTATGGCAACACATGCAATCACGAGACGGAGCCCCCACCTTACCGCATTCACCCTGACAAATCAAAAAACGGAGTTTAAAGATTTTCCTACTTTCCTATTTCAATGTAAGCAGCAGCAGCCGAGCACAACGCATCCCTGATCCCTGGCCGGTTAATTTAGAGACCTTCCTTACTTTCTTTGTGTTGCTGTCTCCATATTCCCGGAGCGCGACTTTCACAATCTGGAAACCTCTTTTTTTTTTTGTTTAACAATTATCCTTTTTTTGGCCAACTTGAAAGTAATCGAGAGATTCCTTAATTAACTTATTCATCCATCCATTTCAATGCGTTTCCTTTGCATCTTTAAAGGTCGTCAGACACATATAGCTATTAGCAGTGGCATCGAAACCTCATTCATTATTATTTGAGCATATCATAATTCATTCAGTGCCCATGCATATGCTGTACATGCAAGCTGTTTAGTTACTTGGTGGCCAGAAATTTCTTGATTATCAATCATGGAACGGTGGTAAAATTCATGGGGGCAACAACCAATTGAATACTGAGTTGGGTCATAATAAAGGGTGTCAGGGACTCAACACGGACTGACACAGTTGATTGAGTTGAGTTGACTCCACCATGATGATGATGCAGTGCAGAGACAGAGAGAAAGAGAGAGGAGACTGAGAGGGCCTCGGAGGCAAGGTGTCATCTCCTCGAAACATTTACTTTTCTTTTCAATCTTTTCAACAAAACGAAAGGGAGGGGGAGGGAAAAAAGCCTTTAGCAGGGGCTGCCTCCAATATGCTTGCAGTTGTAAAGTAGTAATCCACTTTAATTTTTGGAGTAGCGGTACCCACGCATGGTGGGACCGATTATGACACGATTTAACACTAATTAAGTAAGTAGAGCTGAATTTGTTTTGTTCATTAGTGGACATGCCAGGCGATTAACTAATGCATTCTCAACTGTTGTGACTCGTGAGTTGATGTTCTGCACCCTGATGCGTCCTAATCTGCATCGCAAAAAATAAAATAAATCCACAGTGCAACCACAAAAAAAAAAAGAAGATGAATTAGATACAGGACCAGCGGTGTGGGAGAGATTATTTGTGTTACTAGTCCTTTCGCTTGGTGGTCACTACAAAGCATTTTAAATCTTGGTGGTGTTTGCCACCAAATTGCCGTTATATGTGGCTTTTTTTGATGGAGTTTCTACTCCCATCGACTCCACTTCCCTCTAGATTATGATAGATTAGCTTATAAGAATATTACTATTGTGACAAAAAAACAAAAAAAAAAAAGTAGGAGAGACTGGTCTTGAGTCAACTTTTGTACTCGTATGAATTAGGTCCCAGACTTATGAGAAAATTTCAACGTGGAGTTTTCAGTTTTTACGTTTTGAGAGTGGGGCAGAAGGGGGAGCTGTGATCTGAAAAGCCACTTGTTAATGGCTATAAAAGGGAAATGCCCACTAACAAGTGCCCCTTTACGTTAAAAAAAGACAACTATTTGGTGAACCCAAAAAAAAGAAAGAAGAAGAAGAAGAAAATGAAGATGAGACGATGAGCATGATTGGTTATTAACAATTTGGGAGGATGAACTCCTTTCAAGTGGACTCCTCCTTTTCTTTAATTTTATCAAAAGCAAGAATTTTTGCATCCCCAAACTTAGGTCTTAGGCCTTTTTTTCTAATCTTCCTTCCTCTCCCTCTTGCGACGCTCGCTCGTGTTATTTTCCTTGCCTATTTATTCTTCTCAATCCTTCCCTAAGGGGGGGGGGGGGGGCCTTTTTAGTCCCTAGTTACCGCAAGCACATAATTTGATTCTCAATGGCAACACCATCACTATTTATTCCAACACAAGAATATGCGACGGAATGAAGAGTGAGAGATGCGGTCTCTCTCCAAAGTGAAACTTTCTGCTCTTCTCTTGGCTGCGTTTGGTTCTTCGGCTCTTCATCAAAATCGAAATTGCCAATTTTAAAAAAAAAAAAGAAAAACATCGATGTGGAGGTTCGAAAGGGACTCCTCTTCTTCTTCTATTATATGTATTTATATTTAAGTGTCATCAAACAAAGACTATTGGAGTTGGAGGGGTATGCGGCAGTGCGAGAGCGACGTCTTTCAAAGCATCATTACGTGCATCTCGGCCCCGCTGCTGTCTTTTTTTTGCCCTTTATTTTACCTGCAGACGTTGACGGTTCAAAGAAGAACCAAACCAAACCAACCAACCAACCATGGACTGGAGTGGATTAATTTAGGATGGGTTCTAAACTCCTGTAGTATGTTGGAAATTAAATTTTTTTGAATTCATAACAAGAAAATTTTCAAAATTTTTTTTTAAAATTTATTTTCAAAAAGGTTGGGGTTAAATTTTTAATGCGGGTTTTCTCATGTATCCACTTTGTGTTCTATTTTTTGAGCCGTATGTCAACTGTCATCTCCAATTACGGACAAGGGGCACAAACGGTTTCAGATGCAACCGTTTGTGGCAGTTTGTACATTTTCCAACAGCGCGTAACATTTGTTGCATATCGCGTAACTTTTTTTACACACGGAATAACTTTAGAATAAATTTTTGTGAATCCCACACATAGCGTGAAAATCGAGTTACATGCTGTAATCTGAATCGCACAAATTTTTGAGGCCACATGGTGACCGTGAAGCTTCAGGAGGAACGGTTGTCTCTGTAATCTGACAACAGTTCCTGCCCCGTTTCCTCCAATTACAACTGTTACTAACTTTCCATTTTCGTCGTCTTATACAGCTGGCCAAATTTGAGGAGTTGATGGATGCAAAATGTTAGTCTTTTCCTGTCGTCGTCCGTACACCTACTTCATGCTAAATTATTACACTACATAATTCCACACATTCCCGTCAGCCACCGTTAAAATACATTTCAGATGTTATATTTTTAAATGGGCAAAAAATCTCAACGGCCACTAAACTATTGGTTAGATCATGTTTTGCCCATCAAACTATTTTTCGTTAGTAATTGGCCACTAAACAACTTAATCAGTAAATCCGTGACCATTTAGTCGATAATTGCTTTTAATTTGTGAAATTAGCTATACATGTGGCAAAATTCAGGGTAATTTTGTCCAACAATTAAGCGACCCTATTTCATAGATTAATTGCTAATTTTATAGATTAAGAGCAATTATCGACTAAATGGTCACAAGTTTACTGATTAAGTTGTTTAGTGGCCAATTACTGACGAAAAATAGTTTGATGGCCAAAACATGATCCGACCAATAGTTTAGTGGCCGCTGAGATTTTTTACCCTTTTTAAATATATAAAAATTAATTTAAAAAATAAATAAATATAAAAAAAAGATAATATTAAATAAAAAATATATATATAAGAGAAGATAATAATTATTAATATAAATAAATAGTACTTTTGCAAAAAAAACTAGCACCAAAAACCCCTCTCAATTAGCCAAACCTATAGATGAATTGGACCTTTTACTTATTTAAGCATAGATGATAAATTAACGATACCATGTTGCCCTTGGAGTAATTAAGTTATAGAGAGAGGGGAGGATTGGGTTGGATGTTAAGGTGGAAAGAATTGTAAGTAAAAGATTTGAGTTTAAAACTTCTCGTGTACAAATAAAAAAAAAGTCGTAGAGAGAAAGAAGAAAAAAAATAAAATAAAAAAGAAAAGAAAAAGAAGAAGAAGGAGAAGAAAGTGAGCATTCAAACCCAAAATAATCATTGGCCTCGTGTGGATCTTTTCACAGTGTTCACTTAAACGGGCTACAGATAGATAGGTAGATAGATACTTCCCTCCATTTTGGCCCTTTAGTTATGGTTTCATCTCGTTTCACAAATTCGGCGGTCTATATGTGCTCTTGATGCAATACTCCCATAGATAGGGATACATATATATATATATATGGACCAAAGCCACATACAGATCTGACTGAGCCTGATATGACTGCATCCTTTTTTTTTTTTTTTTGGGTCTTCCATAAATCGACCATCCAACAAGAAAAAGGCCAAAAAAAGGCGAAGACACTACTTACAAGTCTATAACACTACTGGCAGAGAAACGGAGGATGTTTTTGGCACGGTCACAAGTCCATCTCTATTCTCTACCAGCCGCACGCTTCTCACTGAAGATGATGATGATAGTAGTAAAATTAGCACTACTGAGCGCTTGTTTCAGAATTTAATGTCAAAAAGTTTTTCATTGTATCCATGCAGCAGCAGCAGCAGCCACAATATTCCTTGACCAAAGTAGCACTAACGCATGATCTTTCAATTCTTATACTGTTTTGTCAGGTCCACATGCCGAGCAAAGCGAATGCATTTCCCAATATGTATCATTCACTTTCCAGAATCAGGTAAAATGATTACGGGGATGAGACAACAAGGATGATTTATTGTCTACTCGTTCATTCTTCCAAACATATGTTTTCGAGTGCCACACGTCAACTGCAACAGGTCATAGCACCACAAACCAATTGAGGTCAACTAATTCATTGCTGACTCACAGTAGTATCTTTTCATGTTTTTGGCTGTCAATTAGTCTATGGTGCAAGGCCTCAGGCTTTGAGCTGAGATGCTCCAAACTCAATATAGCAAGCGGCAGTAAATTCAAACTGCGCATTCATCAGGAGATGAAGTCCGCTTCTCTGTGAGTTAAACCATGTAATCAAAAGACAGATAACCGTTGTCCGGCACCGTCACCGGGAGTGGCAGTTTCTCCATGTAAAGGTAGAACTGCCTCAAATTCTCTTTTGCAAGGGTAATGGTATCCACAACATCACAGTTGCCCATCAGAATCCACAAGTCTCCAGAGCTCACTCTCTTCAAGCTGCCCCGGCAAAAAGGGCAGGATGGAGATCGAACCAACCTAAGTCGAGAATAGAAATGAGTGAATTTTGTCGGCAATTTCTTTTCCAAAGCATAATGGAAATTTGAGAATCGTACGATAGACACATGGAGTGGCCACAATAGGGCAAGACAACCTGGGAACCTGTTTCCAAGCATATGCCACATTCATCGTCTCTTTGTGGACCTTTATGAGTTGCTTCCGTCTCCTCATCGCTTAAGACGTCAGAGCATTGCGCTCTTTTGTACCTGTCCTCCATCAATTCCTTCAAAGCTCCCTCAAGTTGCTTCAAGGAGGGATAAATAACAGCTGGAACAATTTGCAATGCGGGTTAGGTTGTATTAGATGAATTTGAGGGGTAGTCAAGTAAGATATGAATTGTGGAAGAAATGAAAGAATAAAGACCATAGAATTCTCTCAAGCTGGCTCTCCTCTCTTGTGAGGATATCTTTGGCATACCATCCACATATACCTGAACATCAAATTACAGAGGATATTTTTCAGATTCTTATGGTGAGATTGAAGAGCGTGAGAAAATGAGCTTGAAGATTATCCGGGAAACAGAGAACTTGTCAATGACATTTAGAGGTAACCGTAATTAATTAAGAATATGAACCTCACCTTATACACAAGTATGTGAAAGAGGCCTAAACACCTTGGTAGGCAGTCCATCCACTCTGTCAGAAAAAGCAGCAACGCAGCAAGAGGGCTGTACGAGACTTTCATCTGAAAACATCCCTGACCTGAATCTCGTGGGAGAGCAGCTGCCCTGCAAATGGATAGAAATCCAACCCATTATTAATCAAATGCTATTCTAGTTGCATGCGTTTAGAAAAGATCATTACAACATGTAATGGTCAGGAAAAAGAAAAGAACAAAAGTTCAGCATTCAAGAACACAGTATTGGAGCAAAGTTGAATAAGATTAAGCACATGAATAACATAATGATTACGAAGTAATATCATTCAGAATCTTTTAACTTCGTTTATGGACATGTGCTAGGCATGAAAACATAATTATCAATTTCTTTATTGACGAAGACAAAGAAAAATGCAAAAAGGAGGGGCAAAAAACGTTGATCCTTTTTTTTTTTTGGTGTACAGTGAAGGGTGGAAACACCACATACATCCTGACCCAATAATCTTTTGAGATTAGTTAACCCGGGAGCGAGACACCTTCCCATTTTAGCTAAAATGGTCCACACACCACGCTATAGAAATTGATCTCAATTAGCATTACTTACCATTTTCTTCCAGATAAAATGCTATTAACACAAATGCACATTTTTAATTTACCGACTTTAGATTCTCAAACGTACAAGCTCAGACCAACCAGCCAGTAAAAGTCTATGATCATGTTCATCCAACTGCCGCCACCCAGCTTTAACTATAAGGAGTTGAATTTTACAAGAGATTATAATTGATCATCTGAACATATCATGGTGGAAAATGCAAGTGAACATCAAAATATTAAAGCTCCAGGAAAAACTATATGACATTATCTATCCCAAAAGTTACCGAGTATCATAAAAGAAAAAGGACAAAAGAACTTGCTTTATAAATGAAGGGACAATCTTCTAACTAGAAAGGCTTACAGATAATTGGCATGTTGGATGTCAGCTTCAAGGGCTTTGATGGAATCTCCGAAAGAAGATTTCTGAGGCTTATTTTGCCACATTCCACTTGATCCTAACCTTTTGAGCTTTTTGATGGGGAAAAAAAAAGAAAAAGAAGAAGAAGAAGAAGAAGAGAACCAAAATACTACCAAAAAAAGGAGCTTTTTCTGAAGAGCCTTTTATAAAGAGCCCACAAAAGGTTTGCTGCTTAGTTGCGTAACCTTTTCTTCTCCAAGAAAAGGAAAGGATATATTCTATTCTAAGTTGCGTCTCCAACGTTGCCTTGGTTTGCTGCTTCTTCAGTTACTCGGATGCTAATTGTGCTTTCGGCAGTGCAATTATTCCTTGTTTCCAAGCCTGATTTTTCTTGCAATTTTGATCATCTTAAGATTTTGCGGTGGTAAATCATGGTTCTTGCTAATGCGGACTAAATTAATGGCTTGGTTGTGGTAATAATGTGGTCAAAGACAATCCCACATGATTCTAAAACCAAAATACAAAATAAATTCGATGAATAAGAAAAGGTCAAGGGGTTCTTGATTTCGTATGCCGTTCAACTAGACCTTATATAGATCAGACAATCATATTGGGGGAGCTCCGCATTTGAAATTCTCTTATATCATCAAATTCTACTGCAAGTCCCAGGTCAAGTTTTATTATGGAGTTAAAAAAAAACACGTTGAAGGCTTAATGCCTATAATCTACAACGATACAACCACAATATTAATTCACCCCTTAAGCAAGGAACTAGATATATACTGTTAAGTAAAGTTTCGAGTTCCAAATAATGTTGGGAGGGTCATCCCCTTAAACAGCGTATGACTCCGGATTAACGGGGGATTCAATGCGGACATAGAGGTTTACAAAGCAAAACAGAAAAGAGATACAATTGCAATATTAATCAATCTGCTGGTACATCTTATCGTGCTTTTTAGTTGGTTCTGCTCAAGTGTAGTGCTTTCTCGTTTGGAACCTTTATAGCTAGTTTGGGAGGAAGGAAATGAATAGAAAAGAAAGGTTTTGAAAGGGTAATAAACTTTTTCCATCGTTTGAAAGCAAAAATGAGAAGTAAAAGAAAAGATTTGGAAAGATTTCACTTCTCCATGTGTCTCGAAAAACTTTCTGTCCAAAGTCGGGCGGGGAAGGAAGGAAGACACGGAGCTTTAAGTGAATTTTTTAATATAACAATATTGCCCTTAAAATCATGATACAAAAAATTTTAATTTCTAATTAATGAGTCTCTCATTACTTAATTCACATTTGTTTACAAAAAGGGCAAATTTGTAAAGTAACTTATTTGAGTATCTTTTCTTTTCATTGTCTTCAACTCTCAAACAAAAAATATCACTTATGACCTTTTCTTTCTTAAAGCTCCGACAACTTAGATAGAAACTTAATCCTTTCCCATTCTTTTTCTCTTTTCTAACTTCACCTTTGTTTCTGTTCTTTTCTATTCTAAACTCCCAAACTACCTATACTCTCCATTGGTTCACTTCTTGATGTAGGTAGTGCAACAGGCCCATTTGCCGTGCGATAATGGTGGATATTGTTAGGCCTTTTAATCTTTCTGTGGGCCGGCCACGTTTGATAAAAGAGATGGAATTGAGGTGGACATTGTTAGGCCCTTTATTCTTTCTATGGGCCAAACAGGTTGCATAAGGCAACGGGCTTAGGTTCGAATTGATACTCAATTACTGTCAATTTTAATCCGTCTCCTAATCCATTCGAACATTTTCCTAATGCTAGAACAACCTATTCTTTGACAATTTACCGCATTGCACCCTGAAAATCCTTGGGCCCTGTATAATTCTACCATGAAATTCTTCCCCGGCTTAGGAATTGTCATCTGATCCTTTTGATAAGAAAACAAACGCTAATAAAACACATTCTAGTTGTATTTTTATGATGTAGACATTGAACGCACGATAGAATCCACATTGTTCTGATGGAGTTGGGATCCAATTGGCAATCACGAATCCCACATTATTGTTCCTAAACAGGAGGGGCAACATCTCGCTCTTCCTAAGTCCTAACCCTACAAAGGTTGAAGACAAGTTGGGTCTAAAGTGACAAGAAAAGAGGATTTGTTGTTATCGAAAAGCAAAAGGATAAAGCAAGAAGTTTTCTTTTCCTTGCTTTTGAGATTCTCTGCATGCCTTGCCTTGGAGTTACCTTCCTTTTTCCAGATATAATAATAGCAAAATAATCAATTGGACCTACTTTCTTTTACCCAGATATAATAACAAAATACTCCAATCAAGAAGTACAGTTCTATAATTCTGCCAAACGCCGTAATAACCTGCTACCCCCCACATGCAAAGACTGAGCAGTAGAATAATTCACATGCATCGTCCAATACATAGATAGAAGTGAACAGCCGCTTGTCAGGACCCACTGATGGTTGGTTTGTCAAATTTATGTCCTCGTTGCCATTCACACTCAACCCAGGCAAAGGAAACACAAAGAAATGAAGGATATTTTCTTGCTTTCATGCTTTATGGTGGGACTTGGACACTAATAATCTAAGCTTCTTTTCCAAAGCAAGAAAAGGTGAGCGAGCTTTAAAATGAAGCTAGAATTCTTTTCCTAGGGAAAAAGCAGACATCTCAAATCAAACAGAACATCCGAACGTGGCTCAACATTGCCCAAGCTCACTAATCAGAAATGATTAAAAAAAAAAAAGAAAATTTTATGCTGAAGTGAAGTAAAATTTTGGGTAAAGCAAGTTTATGCTGAAGTAAGTAGACAGTACTGAGTTTGTTTGGATAAGAGTTTATTTGGATGATTTATTTGAGATATTTACTGTAGCACTTTTTGTGATGTGATGTATGTGAGATAAAAAGGTGATTGGGAAAATAAAAAGGTGATTGGGATTTGTGAGAATAAATTAAGCAAACCAAATTCTCTCTATCCAAACAAATTTAGTGTCTTTCTTGGATACACAAGCAGCACTAAGTGCTAAATGCTTCCAGCAGTCAGTAGTCTCTCTTCTTCTTGATCTTCAATGGGATCTGCTTTACAATTCATTCTTTTCTTTGTTTGCTTAACTCCAGCAATCGTGTGCCAGGTTACAGGTATGCCCTCCTTTGCGTCTATATATTCCTCAGATTAATTTTATACGTGATATGTCTCGGAGAATGAATCCCAGAAATATAAGTTACTCCATTTGTAATAAAAAAAGTAGCATCATACTACGTAGATAGATTCGAGAACAAGACTTTATCAGATAAAGAAATAAGGATTCTAGGAAGCTTAACTTATCGATTAGCAAATTCAACATGCAGAATTCATTAGTATAGATTGTGGAGGCGACAAAAGTTTCACTGATCCCAGTACAGGCTTAGTATGGAACTCGGATACTGGAATTATGGCTCATGGAAAATCGGTGGAAGTGAAAAACACAAATGGAAACCCGCTCCAGTACAGCACAAGGAGAGAGTTTCCTATAGACAACAAGAAGTATTGCTACACTTTAAAAACTGAAGAAAGAAGGCGATATATTGTTCGAGCAACATTTCTGTATGGCAGCTCTGAAACTGAGGAACCATACCCCAAATTTCAGCTTTTCTTGGATGCGACAAAGTGGTCAACTGTATCAGTGGCTGACGACTCTCGAGTATATGTTAAGGAAATGATCGTACGGGCACCTTCGTATTCCATTGATGTATGCTTGTGCTGTGCAACCACGGGATTTCCATTCATCTCCACTATTGAGCTGAGGCCGCTGAATCTATCGATGTATGCCACAGACTATGAAGATGATTTCTACTTAAAAGTGGCAGCAAGAGTCAATTTTGGGGCTTTGAGCAAGGATGACATAAGGTAAGCATTCTCTGCTGTTAGCATGCATACCTTTTCAGCTTTCAGGATTCGAGAGAATTGGATAGGATAGGTACCTGAACTAGAACTAGTCCTTCATTTCTGGCTAAATTCCGGATGACACCAGATGTATGATTGTCTCAGGTATCCAGATGATCCTTATGACCGCATATGGGAATCTGATCTGGCAAAGAGGCAAAACTATCTCGTAGGGGTAGCTCCTGGCACAGAAAGAATCAGCACGGCGAAGTACGTTGACACCAACACAAGGGAATACCCGCCTGTAAAAGTGATGCAAACTGCAGTTGTTGGCACAATGGGGAGGCTTAGTTACAGATTAAATCTAGAAGATTTCCCAGCTAACGCCCGAGCTTACGCCTATTTTGCAGAAATCCAAGACTTGGCAGAAAATGAAACTCGAAAATTTCGAATGGAGCAACCTTATACTGATTACAGTAATGCAATTGTGAATATAGCAGAAAATGCAAATGGCAGTTACACGCTTTACGAGCCAAGTTACATGAATGTCACACTGGATTTTGTGTTGTCATTCTCCTTTGTTGAAACCAGGGATTCCTCTCGGGGACCACTACTTAATGCCATCGAAATAAGCAGATATGTACAGATAGCTGCAAAGACGGATGACAAAGATGGTAAGATTGCAGTCGCTCCAGTTATAAATTTGTATAGTTTTAGATTGCTTTGTACCTACAAGTTTCATTGTTACTCAATTCAACTCATGACTTTGTTGCTTTATGATGGAAGTGAGCACTCTCAACGTCATTCGATCAATGTCCACAGAAAGTGATTGGACAGATGAACAAGGCGATCCTTGTATTCCAACGCCATGGGAATGGGTGAATTGCAGTGATACTGTACCACCAAGAATTACAATAATGTGAGTCCACTGAACTTGGGGGAAGATATCTTCTTAGTTTAGTTAAAACAATTCTCTGGAAAAACAAAATCCAGGATCATAACTCATTACATTCTGGAAAAAAACACAGACTAGATTTTAATGCAAACAATAAGAAGGATATCTAAGCACAATAAGTTCAACGCAACCCCAATGGACTTTCTTAGATTGGATAATGATTTGCCTAGTTATCAGCTCAAGTCTCAGCGTTCAAAAGTTTATAAGCATATCCAAATCACTGGTGAAACCCAGATCTAAAACTCAATAATAAGGCTCGATGAAATACAGGACAGGAAATTTTTGTAGGCAGTATGGGCATTTCTTTTGATATTTGACTCCATTAATATTCAAAAAAACATACTGGTTTGTATTCGTGAATGAATGCATGTGATGCAGGATCTTATGTAACTCATCTTCTGAACAGCTTCCTTTCAGGTAAGAATGTTAAAGGTGAAATTCCGTCAGACCTCAAGAACATGGAAGGCCTGACAGAGTTGTAAGTATAACAAAAACACTTAACTTAGTATCTGCTTGTACTTCAGTTAAAATGGTTTCTTTTTTACTCCTGAAGATGGCTGGATGGCAACTTTTTCACTGGTCCTATCCCTGATCTGAGTAACCTTGTCAATCTTAAAATTCTGTAAGCTCAACGCTGCCTCTCTCATTGACCAGTATTTAAAAAACAGTGTTTAATCCCAACCATGCATGACCACCATCGCCTTTTGGACAATATTTGCAGGCATTTTGAGAACAACAAGCTGACAGGTCCAGTACCTTCTTATATTGGAAGTTTGCCAAGTTTGAAAGAAATGTAGGTCGTGATATGG
The DNA here is from genome assembly GCF_003713205.1 of Coffea eugenioides. Classification (NCBI taxonomy): domain Eukaryota; kingdom Viridiplantae; phylum Streptophyta; class Magnoliopsida; order Gentianales; family Rubiaceae; genus Coffea; species Coffea eugenioides. The sequence continues at coordinate 46,647,246 of NC_040045.1, forward strand.
ATAACTTTATTTTTACTGTCTCCAATTATGCAACATAAGCGTATTAACATCTAGTATAGAGGATCCATAGACTTTCTTTAAATATATATTCTGTTTTTCAAAAGATGAACTGTATGCAGACTAACATAGTAAATTTGAAACAATTTTGTGCCTGTACGTGGCAGATATGTCCAGAACAACTCCTTGAGTGGGGAAATACCTGCATCATTGTTGACAGGAAAACAAATTTTTAGGTGAGTATACTTATAACTAACAATGTAGGAAATATGAAGGCAAACAAATTAGGCTATTGCAGATTATGAAAACTGAAAAGATTATTAGTTTGTAGCTCAATTCCCTACTCAAAATATGTGCTTCTTTCTCACAGATACGAAGGCAATGCTCATTTAAGACGGGGGGAAAAGAGCAAGAGGCATTACAAATTGGTGCTTGGAATTTCAGTTGGGTTGCTAGCAATTCTTTTTGTCCTTTTCATGGGAAGCTTACTTCTACTACGTTACATTAGAGTAAAAAGATCTTATCACAAATTTGACGATAAAGGTATGTGGCCTTACAGTTTTGTTAATCACAGTTCTTGAGATAGCTAATCATGATTTTGACATAATGCTGAAATTTTTTTTCGGGCCAGGTAATTCTTTGCGAAATAGCACCAAGCCATCGACTCACTACTCAATTACACGGGGTGGGTCTCTAATGGATGAAAGGGTGGCGTGCTATTTTTCCTCAACTGAAATTGAAGAAGCAACCGATAGGTTCTCAAGGAAAATTGGAAAAGGAAGTTTTGGACCAGTATATTATGGGAAACTGAAGGATGGAAAGGAGGTAGCAGTCAAGATCATGGCTGATTCGTCAAGTCATGGGACCAGACAATTTGTTACCGAGGTAGTTCGCAAATCCAATTGGCATAAACTGACAGAATAATCTAATGCCAATGTTATATGATTTAAGAAGTTGCACATAGTTTACAAGCTAAGCCAATTAGAAGTTATATTTTTCTTGCTCGCACCACATTTGAATCCTATCGTAAGATGACTCAATTTTTTCCCACTTGAATAATGAGCCATCTTCACAGTATTAAGTTGGGGCATGATTTGTTATAGTGGTTGAGCTCTCTCTTCTGCACTTGTAACATAATCCAACTCTTTGTAAATCCATATCCTAGTAAAATTTTGTCTTCTGACCCTGTTAAAAGAGGACCACAACTCTATGCAGGAAAAATCATTCTCAGGTTATTAGATGGATTCATATTTAGGGTAATGTAACAGCTCTTCCACTCTATATAGATAATTGAGAGTAATGAAGCAATTTGTGTCATTGCCGTATGCAACTAGATTCTAGTTATATGTTTCTTCATAAACTCAAAATTATTTGAATGATTTATATCAGTCCAACAACTAACTAGATAATGTAATTACAGGTTGCCCTCTTGTCAAGGATCCATCATCGAAACTTGGTTCCATTAATAGGATACTGTGAGGAAGAACACCAGCGCATGCTTGTCTATGAATACATGCACAATGGAACCTTGCGGGATCATATAAATGGTCTTCAACTACACCTGTATAATATTTAGTCTTTCTTTCATCACTTCATCTCTTGAAACAATTACCAATGCCAGAGAATAACCTGCTGACAGGTTCTGACCACGAGAAGCATTTAGACTGGTTAGCACGTCTTCAGATTGCAGAAGATGCAGCTAAAGGTGGTAACCTCTCTCTTGTTTATCTGCAGTTGATTTGGGGGTGCATGGTGACTCTAATTCAGCTTTCTGTAGGACTTGAGTATTTACACACTGGATGCAACCCCACAATTATTCATCGGGATGTGAAAACAAGCAATATTCTTCTAGACAACAATATGAGAGCTAAAGTATCTGACTTTGGACTTTCAAGGCAAGCTGAAGAAGATTTAACACATATATCCAGTGTGGCACGAGGAACAGTAGGGTACCTTGATCCTGAGTAAGCCGTCCTTATCATGAGTTTGCATCTTAATTAAGAGCTTCCGTTGTCTCAGTAATCACTGAAAATTTTTCTCATCTACACGATACAGGTACTATGCAAATCAGCAATTAACAGAAAAAAGTGATGTTTACAGTTTTGGTGTTGTTCTTTTGGAACTCATCTCTGGAAGGAAGCCCGTTTCATTCGAGGAATATGGAACTGAATGGAGCATTGTCCACTGGGTACGGTTTTCCTACAATTTCTTTTACCAGAAACTATCTTTTTCTTTTGTTAATTTTATCTGTTATACTGCAGTATTGAGACCTTTGTGTCATAGTATTAAAGTTGACACTAAATCTTCCCTAAAACATATTTGCTGCAAATGTGGAATATAAAGAATAAACGGTGCATCTCTTGTAACAATCTGTAAAAACTTCTGTCCATTCATTATAAAGAGTGAGTATTCTCTAATAGGAATGTTTTTAAAGTGTTAACATAATATGCAGTAAACAATGAGGATAATGCAACATCCAAGTACAAAAAGATGTGCCAGCTTTTGCTTTTGCTTTTCCAAACATTTGCTCTAGAATACTGCATATCAAGGGCTTCAGATGTTAAAATACGGTCTATGACGGGAAGATGGTGAGTTGACACCATTTTTTTTTTCCTTTCGTGTAGATTATGTGATCAAAGGCAATAGAACAAATGTTCTCTGGTGCTCACAAAACTTAGAAATCGGGGCAGGGAAACAGAACATCTTTATCAACCAAAGGCCTAAAAGGTTTAGACAAGTCAGAGCTGGCATTCCAAAAGTCTGATGAATTAAAAACAGAAGGGAAAGGATTTAAATGAAGATACTGAGATAAAAATATCATTTTGTCCACTCAAATTTTATTGGAAAATTCTTCTTGCTCTAAACGAAGTTGATCAGGCATTAGATTTCCATGTATTCATTTTGTTTTCAACCGGAGGCACCTCTACAAACATAAATAGAACTGCTACAGACTAGGAGATCTAGTGATATCAACCAACGAGACAAAATGTGAGTTATTCTATTGTCATAGGACCAGTCTTCGGCAAAGCTGGTATGTTGATACCTCCCTAGCAAACAGACAGCAACTTTTCCCTAGGCGGTTCCTTTAATAATTTGGTTCGAGCGTGGTAGATTTCCGAGGACCACTTGATGAACAAGATGGCCTAATCTTGCTTTTCACGATCTGCCTACATTCAAAGCCGTATTTTTAGTATCGCCATCTTATTAATCACTTCAAAGAAAGATCCATTGTTACAATAAAAGAGGCTAAAATACTGCTTATGGACTCTATGTTGATCATTTTACAATTTACATTGTTCTTTTGCAGGCAAGGTCGTTGGTTCGAAAAGGAGATGTGATTAGCATTGTAGATTCTACATTATTAGGAATGGTAAAAATGGAATCTGTGTGGAGAATAGCAGAAGTTGCAATCCAGTGTGTGGAACAGCATAGTTCTTCACGGCCAAGAATGCAGGGAATCATATTGGCCATACAAGACGCAATCAAGATTGAAAAAGGAACTGATAAACTATCTTCAGCAGGAAGTTCAAAAGGACAATCTTCAAGGAAAACACTGTTAACAAGCTTTCTTGATATCGAAAGCCCAGACCTTTCTAAGGATTCCCTTGTCCCATCTGCTAGATAGAGGAGTGACAGTCTCAACACACTTAACTATCTGTATTTAGACTGGTATAGAGTTCATTGTGTTTTTTCTTTGTTCCCCCTTTTCTCCTGTCAAAAGTAAATCAAAGATGCGTCTGTATTACTGAGCTTTCTATAGCTGACAGGTTTAGGTTAAGAGTAACAGAAGAATAGAATACACGTTTCCATCTTCATTGGAACTTAAGGTCTTGTTGTAAAGCTAATTTATGACCGTGGATGATGTGTTATAGCATAAGCTTAACTAACATCTTCTTGAACTTCACAAGATGGCGAAACACCTTCCACGGGCATCAATATGATCAAGCAGTCCTTTTAAGCTTTTGTTCTGAACATCTGGTAGGTGGCTTTCAAGAAATATGAGCAGCATTGTCAGGTTTCTTCTCGAGGGACGCAGGTATATTTGTTGAATACATAAGTTGCTATACTTTTTACACAATTTGGTATATACGGATGAAATTGACACACTACTTTTAACCAACAAAGAAACCCAAATTCACGAGTATAACAAAACAACGTAAGTGTAACCTGAAACATGTACCAAATATAAAACTCGAACATGATTACACCTAACAGTTTCGATTCCCCTTATGAAGTCTTCCCATTTTTTTTTGTTTTTCGGGACAGCCACCCGAATTATGATTTCTCTACGTTTAGTAGTTAAAAGCATATAATTGCAGGCTTTCAATTTCTTAAATATGACATATGGAACCGAGGCACAATTGTATACGTAATGTTGCTCTGTTCAAGAAAACCAGGTTCGACCTTTATCCCTCTTCCATTAATTAAAGCGGCCAGAAAAAGCCAGTGAGGATTTTATGTGATGCTGGATTAAAAAAACTAAAAATGGCCAAATAGGGGTCCTAGGATAAGTTCATCTGGGCAAGGGCAGGGGCGCATGGCATGGAAAATAGGAAATCATAATAGCAAAAAATGCGGGAGACAGAGCCAACCACTCTACCTAGAGCTTTGTACCCCGTTGTGGATTGTGGACCCCGTCAATCTGCTCCAGCTACAGTTTCATCAAATTCTTTTTGAGGACAAACTCTTCCTTGATTTGCCATTTCCGCCATTTCTCGCTCGGCTGGTTTGGTGGTAGGATGGGAAAAAGTAACTTCTTCACGCGTGTACATGTTCATGGATGATAATTTCAGTGGGTGCTGAGTCAAAAAAAAGATATCATAAATAATATATGTTTCTTCGAATTAATAATAGGTTTTTTCACATATTCTCTTTTAACGGCGGTGTAAATGAGTCGAGCTTAATTGAATAACTCGCATGTTTATTTGGACAAAGTTCAATATTGAACTCGCATTGATCGAATTCGAGTTTTAGTGTAAATGAGTCGAGCTTAATTGAATAACTCGCATGTTTATTTGGACAAAGTTCAATATCGAACTCGCATTGATCGAATTCGAGTTTTAGTTTGAACAGTTCAAACTATTTGACAAGTTGAGTTCGATTAGACTCGATTGGACTCGTTGAGCATGAGTTTGGACTCAAGTAATATAAAGGAAATCAAATTCAAATCCAAAATTTTTAACTCGAATCGAGTTCAAATAATATATTATTCGAACTCAATTCGACTCAATTGTAATATCTACTCTTTAACCTCTTTCGTGCTGATTATTTACTATTGTCTATTATTTTATTCAAAATTAAACAAATATTCATCCTTCGACTACTTTCTTGATGATCCCATAAACAGTGAAATGGATGTAAAGAAATCGACTTCCAATCGAAATGCCCATCACCTCCAATTTCTCAAAATTCCCTTCCTTCCAGAGTGCTCAAGACTCCCAAATTGCCAACCATGACCAACCCCCGGCACCAGAAAGCTGATCAAGAATCCTTTTTCTTTGTGTTTTTTTTGGCAGCCGATGATGCCTACATATTTGGTAGTATATGCTAAACGATGATCCAACGAAGCTGCCCGATCTCACTAAAGTCCCACATCATTGGTAGGCTCCAAATAAGCACATTAACAGAAGCAGAGCAAAGTGGGATGGGGCATAGTAGCTAGGGAGCATGAAGGTAAACTAATAGCAGCATGGAAAGGGCCCAGAATCTAGAAACAGGGGACACAAAGATGGAAGAGACGAAAGCAATCAGAATGGCAGCACTTATCAAGGCTAAAGAACAGATTTGGAAGAATATCGAAGTGCAGTCAGATTGCAAGGGGGATCATTGACAAAATTAATGGGGTCCCAAGCATAGGTGTAATCTTAGAGGATTTCCAGCACATGAGAGATTGGTTTTGTAAATGTTCCCTCTCCTTCGCCAGAAGGGATGGCCACCTTGTGAGTCACAAACTTCCTAAATTTGCCATTAACTTGCGTGATCAAATTGTGTGGAAGGACTCATTCCCTCTTTGGCTAAGCAATCGGGCCAAAGGCTTAGCCAAAGAAAACTTGACACCAGAATAGGAGCAGGAGTAGGTGTAGAATCTGTAGATGATGATAATTGATAAAAAAAAAAAAAAGTAGTTGCTCAATTTTTATAATTTCTCAATTTTTTAATGTCAATGAATTACTGTTATCCTTTGGTTAAATAGAAAAAAAAAAGAGAAAAAGCTCATTAACTCATCCCTTCAAAATCAGAAACTATGCAAAATCAATCCCTTCGCCTGCCTTCTTTGCCAAGGCAAAATAAGATATGGATACATTGAATAATGCACTTGGGCGTTTCCACGTGTAATTGAGGTCTAAGGGCTTGATCGCCAAACAACAAATTAATGATGTCAAATTGACACTTATATTAGACAAATCTGATCCAATAAAATTTGCATATATCCGCACGCCTCCAAAGTCGAATATGGTATAAAGAATAATAATTGTGACTTGTAACTTAACCAACATAAACAACTAGTTCACTTGACAAATTAACTATTGACTTTGACAACATAAAAATGGGAACACCTAACCTCAATTATAACCAATTTATGCTGAGGCAAATAACCAATTATCTACAACCACCCCTGCCCCTGTGTATATATATTCTTTAATTACCTCATCAACCACTCCATAATTCTGACTTCTTGAATGCGCAGCCGAATATTACTTCCTTAAATTCGTTTTTAGACTTGGGTTAGATGCACATCAGACCAATTACACCATAGTTCCAAAAAAAAAAAAAAATTATAATAAGTCCACATTGACCGAGCCATTAATATGATGATTTTTTTAAACTTTATAAGTTGGCTGTGTTCTTTTTTTTTTTTTTTCAATTAGTGTTTGGTATTTTTATATTCCATGTTCTTGTCCATTGGTTAAGGGCCCTTTGTTGGAAAGCAACTGCATAATGGTGGAACAGCATAGAGACGACAACAAAATAAAGGCATCACAACAAACCCAAAGCCAGCCCAAGTGCCCAAACTTCTCTTCGTCTTCGGAAGACTAAAGAATTTCTTAGCAACATAATCATCATTTTCTGTCTGACCAACAAAACCAAAACCTGTCATCCTCAGAGCCGCCCCTTCCCTTTATCTCAAGAAAAGATGTACTGTACTACTTCGAGAAAGTTATTCGGAGGGGTTTGAAATAGGGAAAGAGAGAGAGATTAAAAGAATTTCTGTTGCTTCCCATTCTTTTATATTCTTCTCTTGTCCTTACCTTAAGACTAAACCTTGTGGTTTTCGCAAGCTCTTTAATTTTCGTGACAGTAAGAGTTCCCTCCTCCTGTCTTTTACTCCTAACTTCCTCATTAAGAGAGAGGCCATTTCTTGATTAAATACGGAGATAGAAGCAGATAAGTATGGAGATGATGTATTATCAGCTGGGGAGGTCTTCATATCATGATTCCCTTAAAGTTCTGGAGGCTGATATACAGCACGCTAATGCTCTGTAAGCTCTCTCTTAACCTTATTTTCTTTGGGTTTTGGTTTTCTTTTTATCATTTTTGTTGTGCCCTTAGTGTAAAGGTAGGAAATTTTGCCTATTATTCATATAGTAATATTGGATATCAGACAAATATGCCTTTTACTGCTTTCCTTTCCCTTTGAACTTTTGTTGAACTATTATGCTAGTTTGGCTGGAGCCATCGTTCAATTCATCTGTCTATGCATAAATTTAGTGAAAAAGTTGAAAACTTGAAGGTCTGGTGCTATTTGTTCAATTGGTTTTTCCTTTTTTTTTTTGGTAATAATAAGAAAAGGAATGCATAATCGTTCCTTTTGATTGATGATATTTGTTTTGTACGTTAAGTATGTACCTACTTGGGTAGCTTGTTAAATAGGTTTTGGCCCATATGCAGATATGGTAGACGATACCTATAGCTAGGATTTTGGAAGTAATTATTAGGGAGTTGCTGGAGTCCTTGTATGTTTCAATTTGTTGTCCTGCTTTGTTTGTGTTTTAAGAATTTGTAGGTCTTCCTTGTGTGTTTTTGTCCTGATTTCATAATTTGTAGGTTTCTTTTGGTTATTTGATGATGGTTAGCGTATTTTATAAGGAAATTGAGGTTCTCAAGAGCTGTTTAAATCAATTGAGTTATGAAGTTTTGAAGGGCATGTTCACACTAATATTGCTAATCTCATTAAATATAAATTTGACTGTCTAAATGTGATTTTTTTTTTTTCATTTTGTTTTTCGATTTTGTTCATTTGTCTGAGCTTGGTTTTTGGTTGGAGCAGAGGTTTTATGTGACTAGGCTCCATTTATTTTCTGTGCTTGCTTTAGAAAGTTAGATATAAGCACCAGCCATGCTCTTGTTTGATTATCCTGGAGCAGTAAATTGAAACGTTTAGCTTGAAATGTGATTCTCCTTTTGAATTCTGGATTTCTAGGGCTGCTGAAATTCCTAGAGCAAAAGGCGGAGCGCGCCTTCAAATGAAGTTAGTTTACAATCACTTAGCACCTCTCTTTCTGTTCTTACTTCAATGGATGGATTGTTCCTGCACATGTCTGCTTCCAAGATATCTAAATCTTTTCCATGTACTTATCTATAAGGTTAGGACCTTCTTCTTCTTCTTCTTCTTCTTTTGTCCTTTTTTTTTTTTGGCTTTGATATGTCTTGGGAATATGGTAAGAAATGCTAGCATTTGCCTTCAGAGTTTCATTCTTTCATGTATTCCTTTCTTTCTATCACCAAAAGGCATTATATAATGTAGCAGTTGCTTAATTGAATTGAAAATTGTTAATTAGTATACCATAGGATCCTATTCCTTTCAACAATTGTGATGTAATGAAATCATGGGCTCCTTTATTCAGTTTTCCCTTCCCTTCTTTTTTAGGTTTACACAGATGGGAGACCAAGAATATCTAGACATGGAAGGAAAGCAACTGTTAATGACTTCTACGGTTTGTTGGTTCAACTATTTGTTTTATTATTCTCACAAGAGAGAAATTTATTGGGTTAATATCTTATGTTTTCCTTACCTGTTGTGTTTTTATATCAGCAATTATACTACCATCACTGCAGCGACTTCATGGAGACTTAGTAGAGGTTGATGATGCAACAGAAAGGAATTGTGCCCTTAAAAACATTGGCAAGAAACGACTGGAAGGCGGTACTGGATTTACCAACTTTGACTTGGAGAGGGAAGATGAATGTGGAATCTGCTTAGAGCCGTGTACCAAAATGGTGTTGCCTAACTGCTGTCATGCTATGTGCATCAATTGCTACCGCGATTGGTAATTACAGCATTCTCTTCTATTATGCTCTTGTTTCTCCTTGAAAGCTAGTACATTTCACCCTGCATTCCCTCAACTGAAAAGAAAATTCTAGTCACCCCGTTGTTAATTTGTTTATCCACTTGCAGGAACACTAGGTCTGAATCTTGCCCGTTTTGTCGTGGTAGCATAAAGAGAGTCAAGTCGAGAGATTTATGGGTTCTTACCTGCAGTGATGATGTAGTCGACGCGGATACCGTCTCGAAAGAAGACTTGTTGCGTTTCTATCTGTACATTAACAGCCTGCCCAAGGACTCCCCTGATGCTCTATTCTTGATGTATTACGAGTATTTAATATGATTTGATGAAGCAAACTTGGAGAGCAACCCTGTACATGTAGAATAGGCAGACCATCAAACTGTAAATAGAGTCTGGAAACAGGAATTCTCTTAGTTTCACATCAAAATAACCACCACTTTATTTTGGTTGTGGTGTTGTGTAGGATGCGTTAAACGATATTTAGTTGTTTATTTTCTGATGCTCTGTCTTCACTTGTGATTCACGAATTAGGAAAAACATAGGCTTGTTGTTTGTTTGTATTGGAGTCGCCAAAGGCCTAAAAGCATATGTCCTTTATGGTAGTTATTAGTCAGCTGTTTGGAAGCTTCAGGACTAGTGTGGTGTGGGACAACCGTTCCTGGCAGTTGACGGCCATGATTTGGCCAAAAAATTTTGTGCGGTTCAGATTACATCTTGTAACTCGATTTTCACGCCGTGTGTGGGATTCACAAAAATTTGTTTTAAAGTTACATCGTGTGCAAAGAAAGTTACACCGTGTGCAATTAAAGTTACGTAGCGTGAAAAATGCACATAATTGGCTCAAGCTGTTTGTGCCCCTTGTCCTGCGGTGTGGTGTGCAGAAGTTCGAAGAGGATATCTAAAGGAGAAAAAACAGAGTCCGAAAGGGAGAATAGATTGATCGGTATGTGAGGAGTCTGGGGTGAAACGACCTTTAGTTAAATGCAAAATTTAGTACGACATCAAAATAAAAGACATTCCACCAGAGCAAAAGTGTACAAGGGACAATCCTGCATATGCAGTTTTCTTTTCTTTTTTTTTAATTTAAGAAAAAAAAACTTTAAAGATAGTGCCCAAATGGTCAAAACAAAATAAGAATAAAAGGATGCAAGACTCCCTTTAAAGATAAAATGGTACAATCTTTCCATGAAATGTTATGATATTGTTTCTTGATGATTTAGTCATCATCGTTTTCTACCGAAATAAATCTCAATAGTTTCACTTCTGGCTCCTCCTCACCATTAAAATTCGAGAATAAGAAATACTATGAAAATAGAGAAAGAAAAAATATTGTAATTAAACACTTGTACTACAGCTAAACTACAACTAAAAAGAAGTAAAGTTGTTTGTTTGGATTGCATTTTTCTAGATTTTTTGTAGAAAAAATACTGTAGCGATTTGATATATGTGAGGTAAAAAAGTGATAGGAAAATGTGTTCACGAAAAACGTAGCAATTTTTCTTTGAAAAACTGCTTCCAAACAGGGACGTTTGAATGCACTGTACCTCCAAGTTGATTCCTAAACCAATTTGCTGAACATATAATAAAAGCTTCCAATGTGCTTGGTTGAAACCTAATCATATGTAAGCTGGCCGCTCTTCCTTAAAACTAAAAGCAGAATTTGATGCAACCAAAGATAGAGGAACAATTAAGAAATCTCCAATTGTCGAGCTCGAGCTTAAAAAAATAGAAAAATTATTTTATTTTTAAAAAGATAAAAAAATAATTATTTTATTTTCAAAAATAAATAAAATAATATTTTTTTGACAAATAATAAAATATTAGAAATATATATGTAATCTTACTAATAAAATTAAAAATATATATATATAATCGAGCTCCCGCTTGGTATTTTTGACCTCGAGTTCGAGTTTGAATTTGACTTGATTAGCTCGAACTCGACTCGAGTTCGATATTAACCGAGCTCGCGAGCGAATCGATTCGTTCGCAACCCTACACACCACTAAAGAAGCAACGGATTAGTTATTACTTTTTATTTATCATCCAAAGTCTCCTTTTGTACCCAAAAAAAAAAAAGTTCATCCAAAGTCAAACTCGTATAAAGCTCGACCGGTCGGACCTAATTAGTTTGGTGGGCCGAATTGGCCCACTTTGCCAGGCCCAAGTGACCACAATGGTATGATATTAAGAACAGCCCACGAGCAAAACGTCGTCGTTGGACTAGTGGGAGCCAATGAAATCGCAGGGGTTGATATGGATGGAAAATGGTTCATCATATAGGCAAGATCCCTTTTTTCCTTGAAATCAGCGAAGAAATCTTAAGCAATCGAGCTGGAAAAAACCCAATTACATTTTAAAATACCCATAAAATCCCAATTTCTGGGGTGGATTCTTTTTCCAAATTTTCCTTGTGTTGCTTTTCAATCAATGCATAAGGTTTTACCGTTGACCCATATGATATTTTTATGTTAATCTTGTTAATATTCGACATGTAAAATTGGAGCTTCATTTTGTTGTTTTCAGATCTGATTGAAGGGATATAGGCAAGTAGGTAAGCAGGAATTGGTATATGTGATTGAGAGATATGGCAGAAAATCATGATTCAGAGGAGGAGTATAGAGAAGGGTCTGCAGCTGCTGAAGTTGGAGACTCAAATCATTCTATTCCTGTGGAATACACTTCGGACTCAGCTGGGAATGACCAGGTGACTTGCTAATTCCTATCCCAATGTGCATTTTTTGTGTGTATCGCAGAAGGGTTGGCTGAGCTTTCTGCAATTATGCTTGAAATGCATGAAATCAGATTCGACGCTGAAAATGAAAATGCTCTTGTATTAGAGTTTGTTTAGGATTATTGGGCACAATTGTTGAGGTTCCTAATAGTTTTAACTTGTTTTTTTAGAGTTGGACTAGCATATTATGGGCAGAACAGGATGTGAGCTTTGTCTATCCTCTCCGGAGAACTAGGAGAAACTAGTTTTTAGGGGACATGGGCTTCGAAAAGGTGCTGGCTATCGGACAGTAAAAATGTGTACTATTGAGTTCTATGCGGAATTGCTCTCGAGCTGACAAGATTAGGGAGTATTACGGGATTTGTGACATTTTAAAGTTCAATCTAAGAAATCATCTTAGTGTTTTTCAGCAAATCCTTGCTGTTGCTTGCTCTTCAGTGATTGGCGGCATATTTATGATTGGAACTATACTTAACTGAATTAATTAGCTTGAGTAACACATAATTTTTTTCTTTTTTATTTTTATTGTCCTAGTGGCAAAGTTTCTTAATGGACTATTTTACATCAGAGAAGTGCAGGGTAAGAGTTGGATTTTGTGGTCTGTCTTGATGTTTCTTTGTTTGATTTCCTGCAGATGGATGGTTCACAACCCATTCAAGATGCATTAAATGATGGAAAGGTAACTGAAGATGGGGGAAGGGAGGACATGTTTGTTGATTGCTCAGAGGAGATAGAAATTTCAGAAACCCAGACAAATTCAGAGGAAAAAGATAATGTACGGGACGACCGAACAGAGGAATTGCATGGTACAACACAAGTTGAAGACTTGCTTGCTGAAATAGCAGACTTGCGACATAAACTCGAAAAAACTGTTTCAGAAAAACAGAGCTTTGCACAGAAATATGAGGTATAATAGCTGTACGTGTTCATAATGTACTCAAGCAGCCAAGCTCACCATATGCATGCATGTATTATTTATTTGACCCAGTTATCTGGAAGTGGCCTTAGTATAAAAACTTTTCTTGCAGGAAGAAAGAGAAAATTTAAAGGGAGAACTTGGTTACCTTCATTATCAACTCAAGTCTCTGAATGATCAGAATCCATTCCTTGAGAAGGTGTCTGTAGCGCACCCTGATCATCATGATAGACCAGGGTTAGGAGATAGGGATGAGATGAGTCTGGCCTCTGATGCCTCACTGCATCAGATCGTGACTGAATGCTCAGAGTTTCTTAACAGTGCCATGGGTCTCTATTCTCAGACTGAAAATTCCATCAAAGAACTCCATGCTTCCTTACAAATGAAGGATTCTGAAATTGAGGATCTTAATTCAAAGATTACAGAGTTCACCATTTCGCGCGAGGTGACAGTTTTGTACTTAAATTCAGTGCAAGAAGCTGGTTGTCGGACATCTGAAGCACAGGTTGAGAGAGAACACATGATTCAGGAGATTGCAAATAGAATTTTAGCTTCCCTTCCTGTGTCAGTTTCCCAAGTAGGAGGATTCTTGGATGACTCTGCTGGGGAGAAATTTTCTCATATTGAGAAAAGCATCTCACTTTTAATTGAAAAACATAATCAATTTCTTTCAGGAATTGACAGACTTAAACTGTGTTTGAGTGACACGACACCAGATACTCATATGGAGGATGAAGTAGGAGTATTCATGAGTGCATGTGTTAAGCTGCATGAACTTAAAATGAAAGAAGTGGATTTGGAAGAAAAAGTAATCCATTTCCAAAATGAAAATGCAAAGTTGGTAGAACAACTTGATAAGGACAAAGCAGTCATTGAGAGTGCAAATGCAGAAATTGGAAAACTTAATGTGGAAATTGAGCAGGAGAAGACAAGGTATGCTAACACTAAAGAGAAGCTTAGCTTGGCTGTGACAAAGGGAAAGGCTCTGGTGCAGCAGCGAGATTCACTGAAACAAGCGCTAGCAGACAAAACAAGTGAACTTGAGAAATGTTTGATTGAACTGCAAGAGAAGTCAAATGCACTGGGCTTTGCAGAACAGAGTAAGGACTTGTTGATAAAAAGTGAAAGTATGGCCATTCACCTACAGGAGTCTCTTGCTCAAAAGGATTCAGTGCTTCAAAAATGTGGGGAAATTTTATCACATGCTGCTGGAGCTGATGATATTCAGTCTTTTGACTTAGTTGAAAAACTCAGATGGATTGTAGATGAGAGGAATGCACTCAAGGGTGTGACCATAGAGTTCCAAAATGTATCAGATGCCTTATCGTCAATTAATTTTCCTGAAAACTTGTTAGCAAATGATATGGAAACTAGGCTCAAATGGCTTGTAGAGTCATTCTCTACAGCCAAAGAAGAAGCCATGAAGTTGCAAGAAGAGATAGCTGAAATAAGAGTAGCCTCAAGCAAAGAGGTTGATCGCCTAGTTCAATCAGTTTTGGCAGAAACACAAGAAAAGAGTTACCTGCAGGAGGAATTGGAGGACTTGAGAAGCAAATACGACGGGGTATTCAAAAAAGAGCATCAAGTTGCATGTGAAAGGGATCAAATGGTTAGTATGCTGCTTGAGGCTTCTGGGATGACAAATTCTCTGGAAAAGGTTAATATTTCACAGCGTGATATAGCCAAGATGATAGCAAAGATCAAAGAAGAAGGTGAGGCATCTGTTGAATCTTCATATAGTCAAGTAAAAATCTTAGAAAGACTTCAGAGCCTTCTCTACGTTAGGACTCAGGAGGTGATGCTATATGAGCATCTATTGGAGGAAGAAATGCTTAATAGCGCACAAATGAAGCAGGTTTCAGAAAAGTTGCGTGTTGTGACTCAAGAACTTCATGCACTGAAAGATGAGAAGGTGTCTTTAGAGAAGGAGCTTATAAGAGCTGAGGAAAAAGCTGCTTTAATAAGGGAAAAGTTATCTATGGCAGTTAAAAAGGGCAAGGGTCTTGTTCAAGAAAGAGAGAATTTGAGAAGACTTTTGGATGAGAAGAATACTAAAGTAGAGAGGTTAACATCTGAGTTGCAAGATCTAATTTCTGCATGCAGTGACTGCAGGGATCAGATTAATAAGCTAGAAGCTGATATGGATTGCATTCCGAAGTTGGAAACTGATCTTGTTGCTACTAAGGAACAAAGGAATCAACTTGAGCAGTTCTTGGTGGAGAGTAACAACATGTTGCAGAAAGTCATAGAGTCTATTGATAGCATTGACCACCCTTCTAATTTAGTTTTTAAAGAGCCAGTTGAGAAGGTACAATGGCTTTCAGGATACTTGAACGAATGCCAAAATTCACAAGAAGAGTTGGAGAAACTGAAAGAAGAAACCATCACTTTAATAAGCAAGTTGGTGGAAGCTGAGACATCCATGAAGTCACTCGAGGATGCTTTGTTAGATGCACAAAACAGTATCTCGCAGGTCCTTGAAGAAAAGAGAGAACTAGAAGTTTCTAAAATTCAAAGTGAGGAGGAATTGCAGAAATCTCTGATGGAAGCTGCTTCCCAAAAGAGTAAATTTGCAGAGGTTTCTGCTACTATAAGATCATTTGAAGATGCTTTGACAGTGGCCGAGGATAATATCTCTAACCTTGCAAAGGAAAAAGAAGACGCTCTGGTTAGTAGAGCAGCCATAGAAATGGAACTTCAGAAATTGAAGGAGGAGAATTCCATCCAGGCTAGCCGGCTTACTGATGCTGAAGTTACCATACAATCCCTAGAAGATGCATTATCTGAAGCACAGAAAAATTTATCAGTGCTTGCCGAGGAAAATAATAAGACACAAATTGGAAGAAGTGATTTGGAGGAGGATATGAAGAAGCTGAAAGCTGAAGCTGATTCACAGGCTAACAAACTTGCTGATGCTGCAATGACTATAAAGTCACTGGATGATGCAAGATTGGGTGCAGAAAATAAAATATCCGATCTCGTTAAAGAGAACAAAAATGCAGAACATGAGATTTCGGCCCTTAACTCCAAGTTACAGGCTTGTTTGCAGGAGTTGGAGGGATCCCATGGCGGCATTGCAAATAGTTCTAGGGAAATCTCTGGTTATCTTACCAGTATTCAGATGATTCTAAGGGATGATAGTTTGTTATCTTTACTGAAAAAGAGTTTTGAGGACAAAATTGAGAGCCTAGGGGATATGAATAATATCCTTAAAGAAATGAGGGATTGCTTCTTCGATATGATTGGTCCTGACATGCTACAAAGTTGCCCTGTCATGGAGGTAATCTTTTCCTTTTGGGTTGAATTTAGATTACTTATTACCGTGTCTACATGCTAGCATTATCCGACTCAATATTTGAGCCTTACTAAACCAACAGAGCATGTACTTCAGATCTTGTCTTTTGTCTGAAATTTTTCTTCTGTTTTGCAAATTTCTCGATCATTGAATAGATATAAAGGAACTAATTCTTCAACTTTTCATGTATCTGGATGTTTTGGGGCTTTCAATGAAATTACATAGTTGGGCCTTCTAGTCAAGTTTCTGAGCTGTTTGTGCTCCTTACCTCTCATGCTTGCTTTTAATTGTTAGGCAGATCTTTTGGTTTCTGAATTACTTGTTTGTTTATACTGAATAAGCCCTTAGCGTGGTTCTTTTCACATCTGATTGTTGTTTAACAAGATGTATGGATTCTTTGTTCTTTTCTATAGGATGATTATTCTGTCTCGACTCTTTCACCAGATGGCCTTGACAATGCTTTGGAGATGGAAATGGTTAATGTACAGCTAAATGCAGTAGATGATGAGAATGTTACTTTGAATTTTGAGAAAACTCTTGAAGGATTGCGTTTAAGAGATAAGAATCTTGCTGAGAAAATTGGTAGCTGCTCCGGGATTTTGGATGACTTCATTTTGGCTCTTTTGAAAAGATTGCAGGTAGCCAAGGATGGTGTAATTGTTGCACGCGAGCTCGTTAGATCTTTGAAGCAAAGAGCGAATGATGTTGAAATGGATAGGCAAGCACAAGAGAACACAGTGGCCATGTTAGAAAGTGATATGGAAATTCTTCTGTCTGCCTGTACTAAGGCTACTGAAGAGTTGGAGCTAGAAGTTGAAAATAACTTATCGGAACTAAGTTCTGTCTCTATACTGGAAAATTCTTCCACAGAACTTGAAGCATTTGGTCAAGATGCACTAATTGACCATGACCTAAAGAGTGAAGGCAACAAGTATGTACATATAGCTGAGAAGCTGTTGCTTGCTACTAGACATTGTCGAAATTTTAATAAGCATTTTCATGGTATGAAACATATGATGGTTTCTACAGTTGAAGACTTGCAGAATCAATTGATTGAAACCAAGACAACATGTGGGAGCCTTTTAGAAGAAAGGGATCTAAACCAAAAGAAAATCTCTAAGCTAGAGACTGATTTAGAAGTAGCAGAAAACTTGTGTAGAGAAATGAAGCTTAAGATAGAGGATCATGAGGCTAGACAGCCTATGTTGAAGGAGAGAGAAACGGAACTTTTAGTAGCGCATTCAACTTCACCAAAAAATGTTCATGGTAAATTCATTTGCTAAATTTTGTTAGATTTATTCAACGTGCCAACTTTTTTTAATTTTAATTCTTATCCATTTTCTTTTATAATTCAAATTTTACACATTTTTTTGTTTCAGAGGCTCAAGAGTTTTCCTTGTCAGCATCTCAAATCAAATCCCTCTTTAACAAGATGAGTGCTATTGGCATCTCACTCCCTGAGTCTGAAGTTGAAGACTTGGAGACCACTTATTCTACTGATGTACAAAAGCTCTTTTACATTATTGATAATTTTAATGGATTAAAGGACAAGATAAACTCAGAGGCACAAGAAAAAGAAAATCTGCAGTCAATGCTTGAAAAGCAAGTTACTGCTGTTGAGCATCTAAATGAAGAAGTTAAAGGTTATGTTAGAGAGAAGCAAGAATCTGAAAGGATGAGGAATGAGCTTGCCCTGGGTTTGGAGAGTATTATTCAGAAATTGGGAGGTGATAAGTTGGTTGGCGGTGAGAAAATAGCTCATGTGACCGGATTACTGTCAGCACTAGATATGATGGTCATGGCTACAAAGGCCGAGTCAGAAAATCTAAAGTCAAAAACGGATGAACTGAGTACCAAATTGCTTAGTACGGAAAAGTTTGTGGATGAATTGTCCAGCAAGGTGAAGTTACTGGAAGGTTCTAGTCATGGTGGGGTGGCTTTCCCAGAGACTATCAAGGAGAAAGGCATTTCAGAACTGTCTTCCTCTAATTCTCAGCCAGAAATATCAGAAATCCAGGAGCTGGTAACTCTTTGTTGCCCAAATTTCACATTTTATTTCATACATCTTCCTTCAATATTCCCCTCCCACCTTCTAATATTAATGGCTTTGGAGGGATGCATGTTGGGGATTCTATTATCTCGAGACTCTTTCTTTCTTCTCTTTGGTTGTCCTGGAGAACTTCGGTGATTGATTGTAGTGCTAACGATCTCTTCTACCCCTGTGGGGCATGCCTCTTGTAGAGTCATGAGTTCTTTTCTATACGTGGACTTGGTTAGCATTACATGCCTGGAGTTTATGGTGTTCCTCCATTTGCCCCTCTTCGCTTTTTGTGTTTCACTTTTCTTCTTGTTCTTATAGCTGTTCAGCTGAATGTGCTTGCTTAAATTGATGTTAGTCACATGATCGTCAGTTCTATGCTTTAGAATAATGGCGTACTACAAGGAATGTTCAACATTTTTTATTTTGGTCCTCTTGCAGGAATAAGTTGTTTGTTCCTCAGATTCTGAGATTTATGAGTTGAGTTGTAATTCATTACGATCCATTACTGCAGGGGCAAGGTAAAAATGTGGCTGTATCATCTGTCCCATCAGCTGCTCATGTGCGAACATTACGAAAGGGCTCAAGCGATCACCTTGCAATCAGTATAGATCCTGAATCTGAAAGATTGGCAAACAATGAACAAGCTGATGAAGATAAAGGTTTCTTTTCTTTTTTACACTGTAAACTTCTGATTGGTTACCATGAATGCCTCAAGATATTGAGTGTCTGTTAACTTTTGGTGGACTCTCAAAACGCAGGCCATGTGTTCAAGTCGCTTAATACATCAGGTCTCATTCCTAGACAAGGGAAGATGATTGGAGATAGAATTGATGGAATTTGGTATATTACTTGGACTTGCTCGGCAGTTAATTATTGCTTCTTCAATAGTTTATTCTACTTATCTGACTTGCAAAACCTACTTGAGGGGCTTCAATCCACGGCACTCTTACTCTATGCTTGCGTGTGGTCATTTTGCATTTCTCAACTCTTTCAGCCTATCATCCGGTCAATTTAAACAAATTTTTACTTTTGTAACTAGTATTTGAGTTGTATATTTTGGTTGATGTGCTAATCTACCTCTTATTTGGGTTTATCTAACACCTGAATTTCCATTTTGTCCAGGGTGTCTGGTGGTAGAGCTTTAATGAGTCATCCGAGGGCGAGGCTAGGTCTTATTGCTTATTGGCTCTTGTTGCATATTTGGTTACTGGGCTCAATTTTGTAGCGCTACTTGGGATGAATCCTCAAACGACATATTCTGTTGACCTGTAAAGTAGATATGAATCATTTACAGTGTTCCTCCCATTTATAGTACACTTAAGATGCAAATGTACATAGCAATATTCCCATTTGGATTCTCTGCAATCACATTTTTAGGTATTCAGAGGATCCAAGTCCCATTATTTTTCACCTTGTTTAGACGTAGCTGTTCATTACCATAAGGTCGTTGTAAAAGGTGCCTTTTGGGGGATTACTTGTGTTGTTTTTTCATTTTTAGCACAAAATCTTCTCTTAGTTGAGCGACTCTCGGTCATTTTATACAGTTTCGGGTTATACTTGGGAGCAATCAGCCAGATGCCAGCAGTAGCGCGGTATGGTCCGATGGTGATTTAGTTTCCGTCGATTGTCGTAATCTTGTTTGGTCATCTCGAAAGTATAGGTTAGAGTAGGTGTAGGTGTAGATAGTGACAATAAACCAAAAAAAAAAAAAAAACAGATGCCAGCAGTGTATGCTGCTTAAGCAGCCTAGAGATACATAATTTATATTTTCTGGATCTCTTTTCATTCAACCGAAGGCGAAAAAAGATTAAGGAATGAAAACCAAAACTACTTATTTTAGGTGGAGGAGCAAAATGTTCGCGTTAGCAGTTCCAATCCAACCTCCCAGTTAAGGGCTTGAATCAAGTTCAGCAAAATCGCTAGTACTCGGAAAGCGTTTTCTTCGGTATCAAATATTAGTTTTCGGGTTGGAGAAGAATATGAGAGAGTCTTGATCAAATGGAAATTTAGTGGAAAATTTGAAAAAGATTGCAGAACAGATTTGACCGAGTGATTTCTATGGAAGTGGCAAATGGATAGCGTACCCCACAAAGGGACAAAGAAAAAAGAAACCAAAAAAAATAAAAAGAATATGGTGATAGGGTGATTTTACCAAAATATGGTTAATTTCAATCAGAATTATATATAATTCGTTACATATAGTAAAACCAAAATTGTAGTGTAAATTCTGTGGTAAAATCAGATAACCATAATAAACCGTCTCACTCCTGGGTTGGGCCCAGAGCTTTCAATGCGGTTTTACAATGTCCACCACTAAAAATCCTCAAACGAATTTCTTCGGCAACAACGTTGGACCATATTTCTCAGCTCGAGCAAGAGTCTCTTTTCAACTGCTTTGATGCTGAAGAAGTTGAAGGAATAATAGTAAGCGTTCATGATGGCTTCTCTAAAAAGTACTGGTAAAAACTGCAGACTCTTGTGTATTTGTAGGCAACCTTTTAATGCTGAGACTGAATTGCTTAACAGATAAGAAGAGGAAGAGTTTTATTGCAAGAGGCGGCCGTTGATTTCAAGCTACAGAAGTGATGGAAGTTGTCACTCTGAACTGTTGTTGGAAGTCAAGACCATACAATTTATCTGCATCCGTCTTTCAACCTCTAGGTGGCTCTAGATTCCTACGTTCTCTAATTTTCATTTCACCTATATTCTGTCATTTCCTAGTAGATGAAGCGACCGAGCACTAACTGCAGTCCCTCAAATTTTCATGCTGGGGTTTGTTTATTTCGTTAATTCTTCATCCTGATAAACATTCATGGGACGTGGAATATATCTATGTTTTGAGCTAATGTGTCTGCTTATTTGTACCTTCCTGTCCATAAAAGTTGGCTTTTTTTTTTTTTTTGTGACTCTCATGATTCGTTCCCCGGCCAACATCATATCATGCTTTGTAGTATTCTACTCGTATTTACAGTGGGGTTTGATTGCCTAAATACATGCTTCAGGTATGGAATTTGTTGGCCCTCGTAATTCAGCAGAGATGTCGCCTGCTCGATTTTTCAGTGTGGGTATTCGATTTTGTTGTTTTTATCCTTGAAATGAATAACTCTTTCAGTTCCATGTGTTCTGTATGTTAACAAGCTTCTTCTCTGTCTTAAATTTTGCAGGGATTTAGAGTTGGTTTAAGAGTTTTTGCTAGTCGGAATTCAGTCAAGAAGTCCAGGAAAAAGGAAAAATCACAGAAGTATGATACTTCACCATCAAATAAGGCTGTCTTGGAAGAAAATGATGCAGTATCAAATACACCACCTCTCGCAGATAATTACATTCAAGAAAATAGCAACACATCCTCCTTTAACCACTCAGAGGGGCAAAGTACACTTCTAATTCCGTCCAGAGGTGCAGTTCTTCGGGCATGCACGATCACTTCCTGTTTAATTGGAACTTTAGGTGTTGTTATCAGGCAGGTAAATGTTCTTTTTCCAGCTTTCACCAGAAGAGAGAGAGGGGGGGGGGGGGTAATTAAATTGGACAACTAGTCGTCGTTTGTTCTAGACATCCCTTTCCTTTCTCTAAAAGTTGTTATCAAAAGTAATGCTGCTGATTAAAGATTCTTTGGATGGGTGCTCAGAATGTATATGTCTTTTTTGTTTCTTTAAATTTTGTTGCAATCCTAGTAGCATGTCAAACAAAGACATTCAGTTGCATTTCAAGTCAATTGTTCCACATTATATTGTATCTCTTCTGAGCACCAACTCTGCCACACATCTGCTACAAGGTGGGTGGTTTCTTCTTCCTTTTATTATTTTTCATTCTTTCTTTGTTTCTCGTTTACGCTGCCTAGTTTGCTGCTGTCAACCTGTTTGAATTGATACATTTTATCCTTGTGAGGTGCCAATGTTATGATTGGACTTGCAGGTTTCTCATTTTGCATCCACAAAGGGATGGCCTGTCATTGATGCATCGTCAGAAATTTCATGTATGATGAAGGATCAATCTTTTTCCTCTGCTTTATATTAATTAGCACAAAAGCAGGACTGCTATCTTGCTTAATTACCATGTGACTGTTCATACTTTCCACCCATTGTTCATTTGAAGGAAAACATCTCTTGTTATTATCAATGTTTGTCCACCTTTTCCAACTTCGCTGTAGGGTCCATAACATTGGAATATCCTGTAGCACTCGAGAATGATCCATGAAACTCCACTGTCCTAACTTTCACTTCGATGTTAAATCTTTGCTAATTTCAAGGTGCCCTTACTTGCCATTTTCATAGAATTTTTGAACAAATGAATAATACATGCAGGATTTTGTCCCCGTTTTCTTCTTTTCCTTCTGTGCCTGGATTTAGCAACTATGGACAATAATGAATGTAAAAAAGTGAGGTGTGTCGAAGACATAATATTGTTTTGTTACAAAGTTGATATTACTGTAAACTTTGTCATTGATGAATCATAACGAAGTGAGGTCTTGGTAAGATATAATGTCGTGTTGGGACAAAGTTTTACAATCTAAATGTTTATCATGGTTTGAAATTTTGAGGGTGGTGCAGATGAGTAAATTAGATTTTTGGACTTTCTGTAATGCTGCTTCTTGTTGAGTTGATGGGATGGGTCCATGGTTAAGGTTAATATTAAAATCACAATTGTGCTTCTACTGATTTTTTTTTCTTAAAACTTTTCTTTGTATTCAATTTTTTTACGAAATTTGCTAATATCAGATCTACTCTTTGCAGTAAACTTCGAGACATGGCATCTTGAGTTGATAGTGGGACTAGTTATCCTAATATCATCTTGCAGGTACCTACTTTTGAATATCTGGCTGGATTTTGCTGAGTCTAGTGAAGCGGCTAATAAGCAGGTGTCTGCATTAGTCCTCTACAGTTTCTAGTTGATCTTGTACGTCATTCAATAACCATGATCCTGAGCCAATGCTAGTTTGTTTGTTGCATTATATGTGGCCTTATTCAGACTTGATTTGATTTGCAGGTCCTTAGCTCGCTAGAACCTTCAGACTACATTGTTGTAGCATTTCTACCAGGAATTAGTGAGGTACAAAAGAGGATAGCATACTACAGTTGTATATGTAGATTTGAACCAAAGATTTGAAGTTCTGCTTTTGTTCAAGGATGACATCATGATCTTCAATACCTCTATTGCTAGAGCAGGAACTTCTGTTTCGTGGTGCATTACTGCCCCTTTTTGGCATGGACTGGAAGAGTGTCTTTGCGGTTGCTGCTTTATTTGGGATACTGCATTTGGGAAGTGGTCGGAAGTATTCTTTTGCTGTCTGGTAAATTTAACAAATAATTGAAAGACGCTTTCTATTCCCTTCAGAAGACCCTGGCTGTTCGTTGCAAGTCTCTTCCATCTAGTCTTAAGTTCATTTGTCATGGTGGCCAAATGACGAAAATAAGTCTTTGGTCCTTCTGATGATGCTCCTGCAGTGTCTCATTGACGGACTACCTAATGCATTATCTGTTGAACTCTGGTTGATTTTTTTGAATAACATTTGGTTCTCTTGTCAGGGCAATGTTTGTCGGGCTTGCTTACGGTTATGCCACAGTTGTGTCCTCAAGTATCATCGTGCCAATGGCTTCTCATGCAATGAACAATTTAGTTGGTGGCATCATGGGGCGATACACATCAAAGTCATCAAAATAGATTTGGCACAAGGTGCCGGGATGCGCCAGTTTGTCAGTTTGTACTTATTATCTGGTTTAAATTTGCTTTGGTACATTTAGAAGTTAGAGTAATGAATATGATATGGATGATTATCCAATTAAATGTTTAATGCTTTATGGAAAAATCTGCTTTGACTGGTCATTACTGGAACTTGGAAAAAATAAGCCTATTGAAGATAGTTTCAATGGTTTGACGGGTGATGAAAATGACAGATCCGTTTGTGGAGAAACTGCAGCTGCATAGGTCATATGGTGTTACTGAACTATTCTGATAACGTAGTCGAGCATTTCCAGGATGCGATGTTTGATGGAATCAAGTCTTAAAAAAGTCTTGCTTAATTCTTGCTTCTCAGCGTTATCTTTAGTTCATCCCTTATCTTGATGTGTTTCATGATGGTTCTTTCTAAATTGACTTGACAATATCAGGGTCATCTGAATGGGCTGCATGCACCAGCAAAATGCAAAGGCTGTTTGGTTGCAACGTAAAAATGCTGCCTCCACTCTCTTGTGAAGTGCCATAAGCCTGCAGATATATTGGAATCACTTGCAAACTAATATATCAAATGTATTTTGTAATTTGTAATTTGTATATATTTAGTGTTTAGTAATAATATATTTGGATATATAATTATATATAATATCAAAAAAAAAAAATATATATATATATATAAGTAATTGAAGGGTCGAATCTATATCGAAGTTGAATCTAATGAGATTCAAACTCGATGCATATTTAATTCAGGTCAATTTTTTTTTTTTTCACTTGAAAACGAGAAAACAGATGGCTCTGACTGACTAATGAATCATTTGAAGAGGCTAGTAAACGTTAAATCCAAAACATCAGCATGTTTATTTTTCTACTTCATTTGCCATGGACGGGAAGATTTCCACTTTTACTTAAAAGTAGTTGAATAATTTCTGACTCATAAAGCTTAAACACCAGCAGACTAACGCAAACTTATCGTACCCATCTTGCTTTAGGGTCGAACAAACACCAAGCACGTGGAAATGGGGGCTCCAATGCACTTGGAAATTACGGTGCTTTGTCTTCGTAAATCGCACACCCACTTCTGTAAGGCAATTTCACCAACAGTTTAATGGCCATCTGCAGCTCCAAGTAATTCTCCACCTCATCGTGAAAGATGACCAGTTGTGCCCTCGAGGGTGGCTGTCCCAGCGACTATGTAGCTGTCTCCATCTCAATTCTCTCTATTTTCTTGTGAGTTCCTACTTCAAATTGACTTAATTTTCTCGATGCATCATAAAATGTGCATCTTGAGTTTATCTCGGATTCATGTTAACTGGGATATTGCATATTACTAGTTTGGGGGAAATGAAGCTTGTTTTTGGTGGATAATGGATTTTGTAGAGCAAAATATTGGTGGGTTGCTCAATTATTACTGTAAGGTTCTGACTTTTCTGGATGTAAGCTAGTAGTAGTATCTTTTTAGAGGTTAAAGCTCGTGACTTTTTACCCGAAGTTGTCAAAACATATTAGCTTCTTAATTTTGAATTTGGAATCGTTTTGGAGTGATGAAAGCTGATAACTTTCTTGGCATAAGTGCTGGTGGGCAGTGTAATATGAACATGCAAGAGAGGAGTATTAGTAAGCCTGGTCTTTAAACTTAAATTTTAGTACTTTATTGTTGATAAATAAAAGGAGTTAATTCTTGGTATGAGAAGACATGTAAAAGAATGAATCGAGTTAAGGGAACACAGGAAACGGGTAAACTTGTCGAACTAAAATTGTTGCAGAAGGCAAGGGGCTTTTGGTTGATTGTTGAATGCTCTTCAACTCTGTACCATTGGGTTAACAAAGTATAGTCACAGGCGAAGGAAGTGAAAAACAACAAACTATTTCTTTTCTGTATCCTTTTGTTAATCTAAACTGTCTAGTCTGGAAAAATTAGCTCTATCTTGAATGCTAGTCTTTTGTTCAAGGTGCATCCTTTTAAGGTCTTTGCTATTTTCCCGACTTTTCTAGAAGGCTTGTCAGTGTTTGTTTAGATGGAGATGTACTTTCAAGTCTGCGCAAAAATGACTTGTCTTACGCATATAGGTGGAAGAACATCCCTTGTTTTTTTTCAACCCCTTTCTATCCTCTTTCTGCTATACTGGCATCATATCTTGTAAACATTACCCAAGTTTAAAGTATGAAATGGGGTAAGATCGACTTTGCTGTTGGATCCTGCACCTTTAGGTTTGATTTGTGATTGATGTTCTTGCGTGCTTGTTATTTGTTAATCATCATCTCTTTGCACTTACATGCCATATTGCCTTGTCATTACAGGCTTGTTGTAAAGTGGACGTTGCCCTATATAATTCACAAAGTTCCAAGACCCAACGGCAGCAGCTTTTGGCTTGTAGCAATTCAAGTTATGGCCAGCTTCAACCTTCTGTTGTCAATTGTGGTAAGAAATGACCGTCTCCATGGAGTGTAATGTGTCTATTTTGTTTGTTTGTGTCATTTGAAGATCTTTTCTTTATTTATTTATTTATTAGTTTTTTGGTTGAATGTTTCTTTGTGATGTTTGCTTACTTGATTTTGTCCTCTCAATTTGTAGATGTCCTTTAATTTTGTAAAGTTTAAAAGACATTGGTGGAGATCTTGCTACATTTGGGCAGGTACTTTTTTCCATCAATTGACATTTGATATTTTGACTCTTAGCTCTGGGTTCTCTTTCAACTTTTTATCTGTTGAGAGGATTGATAGTTTGGTGTTCTTTCAGTGTGGATTGAAGGGCCTCTGGGATTTGGTCTACTGTTGAGCTGTCGCATTGTACAGGCATTTCAGTTATACTACATATTTGTAAAGTGAGTCTGGTTCTTATTGGCTACTTCCCATACAGTTAGGCTTTACGCATTTCACTCACTTGTTGAAATGATCAAATGTGGTTCGCAATAACTTCTTCTACACTATGGCTCACTTTATCTAGAAAATCCTGGAATAGAGATCTAGGAGAACAAAACTGTGGCTATGAAGAAACAGAAAAGTGAAACTCATGTAGAAAACATGCCATGTGGACACATGGAAAATCATGCATCGCAGCAGATCTAACCATGGGAAGAATCACCCTGCCAAAATGTGAAAATGCATTGTTAAATTTTGTCATTCCAATGGTTCAGCAATTGAATTTTAGAAGCTGTAAAAGAAACATTGTTTTAATCTTGACTTATTTTCGGCATATCAGGATAGCATATCATTCAGTTTGACACTGCACTTATATGAGACTTATATGATTCCATCCTTTTGAAGAAAAATGTTGTTTACCTGTTTCCAATTTTATGTACCAGGAGACGAATGCCACCAATTAGGTCACATATTTTTCTTCCGTTAATTCTGTTGCCATGGACTATTGGTTCTGGAGGTACAATTGGCTAATTTAAGTGCTTTCCTTTGCTTTTGAACTTTGATTTGAATTTCTAGATGGCATTAGGCATCTTTTTCCTCTTTTTTTTTGGGGGGGGGGGGAGGGGCATTACACCAAAATTTTTTTTATCTGTTACTTTAACAATTCTAAATAGTGAATGCATAACTCAAGTAGACGTCTTAGTTTAAAAAAAAAAAAAAAGGTAGACATTTTAGTGAAACTAGTTTATACAGTTTCTACAATATGATCATAGAGACATCAAAAACTCTACTTGTGAGTTTATTATTGAGTGAACAGAGTGAGTGTTAAAGCATTGCATTGATACTAGAAGTTCAAAAAATTGTCCCTTCCCTAGGTGACTGTTAATTTCCTTTTCAAGTACCATCAGGCAGAGATGGGAAAAACAACTATGTCTTCAAATAGGACCAGAGTAGCATTTTGGGAATCCTCTTTCAATCTCATAAGCTCCAATGACATACTGCTAAACACCAGATATGATTAATGATATCATGCAATGATCTTGATTTGATGAACTTATTTATTGAACCTGCCTGAGTATGCCAGTTCACACTTAAAAGGTGTGTTGGTAGGCTCTTCATCAAACATCAGTAGTCAGTAGTGTTCAGCATTTGACCTTTTATTCGCATATTGTTGCTTAAGTAACATGTTCACCTGCATTTGTAACCTCATGTGTTGTTAATGTAAAAACTTTCGTTGTCCAGTTATTCACATGAAAAAGCCTCTGAATTACCATTGCCACATGGGAAGCCAGTGGATCATCCCAGTTATTTGCCTTCATGCATCATATGTTGTTGCTTTGGTGGGTTTTACAAGAGCTCTTCATCATATAGAGTTTAGATTCAGTGAAGTCAAAGACCTCTGGCGGGGAATACTTGTAGCCACTTCTTGCATCGGTACACTTTTATCTGCTTTTGCTTTCCTTCTTCATATTTTTCATATTATTCACTTGATTTAGTTTGCACTGGATGACATTTTTGTGGACCCAATGCATCAAGAATTGCTATATGGAAATGTAAATGGTGCATTTTCTGAGTGTTGGCAACATAACCAATCGTGATTGTTCATATTTTTTGGATTACTATTCTTATTCTCAATGTGGAACTTGGAATATTCCACAGAACCAAAAACAGAAGAAGCAAAAAGATTGTACCTTCCCTTTTTCCAGGGAAAAGACACTAGGAAGGGAAAAAAAAAATACTAAAGAGGAAGAAATTGCTGTTTGCAGAAAACAATAAAATTAGCTCAAATATCTTGATAGGAAACCAGTTCATTCTTGAAGCTAGAGTCTGCTATTATACTGAAAAAAGCAGTTCTTTACCTGCTTTTATTTGCATTAGTAAAGAATTTGTGCTGATATTTCTTAAAGCATTTTGATGCATGCTTTAGATGCTTGATGGTATTCCTTATCTTTTCCAAGTCATACAAGTTGTAACATATGGGGTTTCTTTTTTTAAAGGAATATGGGTGGTGTCTTATGTTTTGAATGAGATCCATGAAGATATTGCATGGCTTCAAGTTGTCTCAAGATTTATGTTATTATTTGCGGTAAGGTTAATCAATCTTATTTATTTTATGAAATCGACCTGTCCAATCTTTCATTTACCAGAGACCCGCATCAATGCAACTTCTTGGATTGGAATTGCTTTCTCGTATTGATATTTTTGTCTGTATTGACTTGCAATTCTCTTGTTTTTTCATGTACTCAGACAAGCATCCTTGTTCTGGCATTCTTTTCTCTTTCAATCTCTCAACCACTAGTCTCACTCATAAGCTTGAGGAAAAAAGACCCCCAAAAATGTGATACAATGAGTAGCGCATTGGGCGTACTAGATAGTGGGCTTCTATTACAAGGAGAGCAAACACAGCCGATATCTCCTAATGAGCCTCTGGATAAGCTTCTTCTTAACAGAAGATTCCGCCAATCATTCATGGAATTTGCAGACAGGTATCTGCTCTGCATTAGAAATATTTTTGGCATGCACCTGCTCCACAATATGTGCATTATATTTGCTTCTGTTCTTATGTAGTTGCTTAGCTGGGGAGAGCGTCCATTTTTATGATGACGTGCAACAGCTTGACAAAATTCCTTTGAATGATCCCACAAGAAGAATTTACATGGCTCGACACATTATTGAGACGTACATAGTTTCAGGTATGACATCCTAATGAGTTGACCCGCACGATTCCCCCTTTTTATAAGAATTTTGTCTAGGACAAATCTCTGCAAATAGCATATGACATCATACTAGAATGATTGTTTGTAAAAGTTGAAAAGTATGAAGTTTGAAAGCCTATGCCAATGAATCAGATGCTGCAACCAATTATCTTTACGATTTTGTGTAGATTAACAAGCGGTTTTTTTCTACATTGTGCTACAAATGTATGGTACTTGTGGTGCTTATTGAATATTTATCCTGAATGAACATGTTTGCTGCAGGTGCAACAATGGAGGTGAATATATCTCACAGAAGCAGACAAGAAATTTTGGCTACGCTTGATTTAGCACAACCAACTCTTTTTCAAAATGCAGTAAATGAGCTGATGCTTTTAATGAAAATGGTTGGTGTTTAACCTAGAGTTTTAAATTGATTCCTTTCCTGCCTGGATACTAGGCTAGCTGATTATGCTATTGGTTAACGCAATAAACAAATGCATTCTGTTTGTGATTTTGCCACTTTGTTTGACTAATATTCTGTATTTCAAATTGAAGAACTTGGCAAAGGATTACTGGTCATCTACATCCTTCTTAAAGCTGAGAGAACAGGTGGCTATGAGGACAGTCAGTCGTGAATCAGAACAAGTCAATGGTTGGAATTTCTCTCCCAGGTTAAGCTCTGTCCATTGTGCTGATGACCCGTTTCATGAGGAACATAGTCCGAGTAGCTCTGAGTGTCGAAATCACGACCTCGACATGAAATGATTATTTAGAGGCTCAAAATGCTCTTAATGGTATAAATCTTCAAAGGGACTGCTTTGGTTAGTTCCTCGAGCTGCACCTGCCCCCGGTTGGCTTGCTCTGGAAACGCCCCCTCAGGAGAAGAGAAAAGATGAGGCTGATTGAACCCTCAGATGTGATCGATACTGTAGGGTTATAATACCTATTGTGTGTTCCAACACAATCCTCATTTTGAGATAGGTCTTGCTCTCAGACCAAACTTAGGATCAAGGAAATCCCGTATAAATGTTATTAGACCTCTGCACGTACAGCAACTTTGTGTAGCTGCAGCTGAAATTTCTGCATCCTTCCATGTGGAGCTTCTCCTGTTTTAGCATCAAGGGGTATTGTTCTGTGGTAATGGGAGATTGCTAAGATGATAAGCTGAAGCTAGGGGTAGGTCAGCAACGGATTTGAGCTGTCACTGGTTGGGCAAGTCATTTATGAGACGATGAATCACCAGCAAGTTAGCAACGCTAGTCTATAATAATAGTGTACTGACTTTGTGGGCCTACAGAGCAAATTAGCCCGATGATGCAACTGTGTATATATCATTCTCGAATGGTTCTTATTGTTACTCTCTTTTTTAAGTTGTGACTTTCTGTTCTTGATGAGTGATGATGAATGATGAGACTACTGAGACGTAGGATCTTTCAGACTCGAATCAATCACCTACTTACTTAGCATTGTTTGGTTTCTTTTCCGTATCTTGTGTACAGAACTCGTTAGGTTTGCCATTAACTACGGTCTTAAAGTTGCTGCAATCTTGTAGGACCACAGTTATGAATTGAATGTTCGGGAATTTCTAGGGAAGACTGGAAACAAGGTGTTAAACGGAATGTTCAGTCAAAAGGTGGTTGTGGGCTGGTTTCTTTCACTTTGTAAATGGAACTCGTCTTCTAGCTAATAAATTATGGTCTTCATGCGTTTACGAGGAATGGTAGCAGCATGATGAGCTTCAACATGCTACTGTAAAATACGTTGGTTGGTCGACACCTGCGATCTGTTGCATTTTGTTGACCATTAATGGAAGTAACTGCAAAGTGCGGTGGTGGAGGAGAGTTTTGAAACCATTTGGTTTGGATAGTGAAACGAGGTGACAATGGGGGGTTGCAGTGAATGGCCTTGCCAGAAAGCAGAAAAGTAGGAACATCACAACCGACGAGTGACCCTTTAACCTATGGAGAACTTTTATCAATCTCCGATTTGTACCCTACTAAACTTTTACGCGGTGCATTTTTTATCCTAAGGTAATCAAGACCGACCATTCCAATTACGAAAAAGACGTGCAAGTGCATACTTTTCTCAATAGTAACAACGCATGTGAATAATTGATGGACATGGCCTAACTTTAAATGGAAACAATCCAGACAAAATTCTAGGAATGGTATTTACATTCTCATTTTTTTTAAATCGCGCGTCCACAGTCATTCTAATCAAGATGCTTTCAACTTGCATTCTAATCAAGATGCTTTCAACTTGCATTGATCACCTTAAAGCACAACCCTTCTGGATACTATGTCTCTTCTCTGTTGGTTTCCTCTCCCTCTCAAGGAACTGCATGCTTGTCTTCAAATGGAGTTTAATTACATTTTTCAGGCCTCCAAAGAAGCTGACTTTCTACGGTTCATGGGCGCTCATTACAGGATCAACAGATGGTATAGGCAAGGCCTTCGCTTTTGATCTGGCCAAGAAAGGTCTCAACTTGGTTCTTGTGAGCAGAAACATGGAAAAACTCAAACAAGTCTCGACAGAGATTCAAGCTGGATTTCCTACTACGAGAATAAGAACCATTGCCCTAGACTTCTCCCGTGATGATGCAAGTTCTTCGGTACTGCAAGAAGTAGAGAAGGCCATCGAGGGGTTAGATATTGGTGTGTTGATCAACAACGTTGGAGTCACGTATCCCGGAGCAAGATTCTTCCATGAGGTGGACGAGGAAGTGTGGATGAATGTTGTGAGGGTGAACTTAAAGGGTACCACTTTGGTCACGAAAGCAGTTCTGCCTGGAATGCTGAAAAAGAAGAGAGGTGCAATTGTGAATATAGGTTCTGGTGCTGCCATTATCGTACCTTCTCATCCGCTCTATGCCATCTATGCTGCTACAAAAGCGTAAGCTACTTAAATTAATTGATTGGCTCTTCCATATCCCATTCTCTTTCCTCCCCCCAACATTCTCCTCCCCAAAAACACACACACACACACACACAATTATCCTCCCCAGAAAATTCTTGATTAGAACCTCTCCACGTATCCATTCTAGAATATACAGATGAAAATTAAGTCATCGCATAACATGCAATTTTCTTGTTTTCTTGCATGGGATATATAATCCGGTTATTAATTCTTGACTTAAATTCTGACTGTATGATATCGGTTAGCAACTTACAACATGCCCAAGTATTGCCCCAACTCAGCCTCCTCCCTCCTCCTATCACAGTCATATCATGAAACAGAAACGAAAAAGTAATAATTAGATTATTTGAGATGTAATATCGTATTCATCAGCAATGCATAAAAATTCATGAGCCATGAACCCGTGTACCCATTTTGGCCATTATCGTAATTTCAATGAATGCGTTCAAGCTTTGGCTGTTATCATGAAATTTCTTCTTTTTCTTGGTAGGATTTGGAGTCTTTCTTTAAAAAATATATATATAAATAAAGAAGTACAGATAGAAGGTCAAGTTTAAACTTCAATGGTGGTGCTGCTGTCGTTATATTAAAATAAATAAAAGATATGGAGGAGGTGTCAGGAGCCTTAAGGCTTCTCTAGAGTAATGTTAGGTTGTGCTTTTCTCAACTAGTACTAATTTTAATTTGTGTTTTTCCCGTGAAATTGGAACTGCATGCTAGTCACTTAAAACCTGAAAAGCATTCATTACTTTTTGCTTTATGGGGGAATATTGGCAAGTTGAAATTAAACTGTACACTTATGAAGGTCAAGTTGGTTGGCTGCTTTCAAAGAATCAAAGTGTTGCAACTTCTGTTCAGGGATATGGAACGGCCAAGGAGTCTTAGCTGCCTGTTGCCTTTGAGTACCAAACTTCTGCTATTTTAGTACCAAACTTCTGCTATTTTAGACACCACCTGCGTACCTGGCTGGTCCAGGTCCATAAGATAGCTCCATTGATTATGACTCAACAGTGTATCTTAAATGTTCAGATGTGACTTACAGTTCCATAAGATAGCTCCCCGGAAGTTGGTTGGCTCCTTTAAAGAATCAAATAATGTACGAGAATATGGAGCGACTAAAGAGTCTTGACTGCCTGATTGGATTCCAGTTCTTGGCACAAAAGTTTTTATGTTTTTCTGCAACAATCACCGTTTTATCTCATATACATTAAATCGCTACAGTACATTTTTCTACAAAAATTCCTAAAAACAAACATGTCATACTCTAAAATGTAAATTTGCAAGGCAAGTAATCTAGGTGATACATAAAAATCCAGTATCTACAAGAAAGTCACATTTTTTTATGAGATGTGATTCCTAATACATGCTAACCACTTCATGTTTGGCATTGTCCCCAACATTCTTTCTTTCTTTTTTACTCCCTCCGTCCCACTTTGACAGTCCTGTTTTCCTTTTTCGTCTGTCCCAAATTATAATCCACTTTCCAATTGAAGAATGTAATTGCATTTTAATTTTACTAAAATACCCTTATTTAATGTAAGTTGCTGTTACTATAAACCTACCCCATTTAATGAGAGTTGATTCTTTTTTTACCATCAATTCAAGTTTCCATAAAGTTGTACTCTAATTAATATGAGGGTATTTTAGGAAAA
The DNA here is from genome assembly GCF_003713205.1 of Coffea eugenioides. Lineage (NCBI taxonomy): Eukaryota > Viridiplantae > Streptophyta > Magnoliopsida > Gentianales > Rubiaceae > Coffea > Coffea eugenioides. The sequence continues at coordinate 46,681,309 of NC_040045.1, forward strand.
TAGCTACCTAAATTGATTGTTCCAACAAAATTAACTACTTTTTCTTAAACTGTGTTAAAAAAAAAATAGGACTATCAAAGTGGGACGGAGAGAGTATTTTTTATTTTTGGGTCTCAAATGCAAATTTTAGAGAGTTAGTTGCTCTCCCACCTTTCACCTTCAAGGAGGTCATTGATCGTAGGTGCTAGGATGGTGGACAACCAAGTGAGTCAAATTAAATGAGATGAGAATGAATATTGGATGCTTGGATACATCAATTTCATGATAGTAACGCCTAACTATTAATCATGGGACATAAACTAGCTAAAAACTAAAGTGGCGTTTCATGGGACATAATAACGCCTGACTATTAATTATATGGCTTACATATTGCTTTTCTCTGAAGTGGTGTTTCAAAATCTATTTAGTCAGTACTCCCTCCGTTCCTTATTAGATGTACTAATCCATTGTTTCTTTTATCTGTCATTTTATGATATCAAGAAAGCATTTATGAACTTTTTTCCAAATTTACCCTTGCTTACCCTTTCAACTTTCTTGAATTGGAACTCTAAATAATTAAATGACAGGTAGTATTAATTAGGTATAGTTGAAGAGAGATAAAGGGTAATTTTGAGAAGTAAAGTAAAACTTTTGTTGACTTTTAGAAAATAACCAACTTTCTTAATCTAAGAGAATTAGTTATTCAGGCCATCTAATAAGGAACGGAGGGAGTATGTCTTTTCATCGAAATAAGCGACTTCGACGAAGTTGTGAAACCAGAAGTTAATGCAAATTAATGGAGTCCGGCATTTGTCACTTGGGGTTCGTTATTGAACTATTTAAGCACTATAAATCCATATCCAATTACTTCCTCCTATCGGGGGAAGTGACGAATAGCTTAGCTAACCTCAGTTTTTATGCGCTAAGCATATTTTTTGATGAGGAATGGTTAAATCCTCAGTGTCGAAGACACTTGTATAGTGCAGCTTGAGCCTTTGCTCATTAGGTGTAAATTTTTACACAAGTTAATATAATTCATTATCGTTTCCGGAAAAAAAAAAAAAAAAAATTACTTCCTCCTATCACATTTTATTGTCCATGTCGCCTATTTATTTGTCATGTTTTTTATTCTTCTTTTATATCCAAAAACAGAAAAAAAAAAAAAAAAAAAAAGAGTATGATACCTAAAATATTTAGCTTTTGACCACAAATTATTATCATAAATTAAGATAGGCTGTTTTCTTCAGGTTGTTACTATTTTCTAGAGGGGAAACGGAGATAGAAAAGGAAGTAAAAAGTTGCATGTCATTATCAAACTTAATTGGATTTGCTTATTGTGTCCGTGAGTGATTTGACCATTGCAGGTATATTGATCAGTTTTCAAGAAGTTTACATGTCGAATACAAAGGCTGGGGCGTTGATGTGCAATGCCAGGTATACACTATGTAGAATTACGTCTTTCTTGGACGAAAAAAAATGTTGCTAATTATCAGACAATTACTAAATGTATTATGTAGGAGTATCAGTTTCTGCTCGTAATTAATATGACAGTGAAAAAAGTTTTAACCTCGCCAGGTACCATTGTATGTTTCGACGAAAATGGCATCGAGAGTTGCAGAGATCGAGAAATCATCGTTTTTTGTACCCACAGCTGAGGATTACGTTTCAGCTGCAGTTGGTCGAATAGGGTACGAAGCTAGGTGCACACCTTGGTGGACACACTCCCTTCAATGGAGTCTTGCCTCCTTTTTGCCTGAAGCTGTTCTTGATCGATGGCGTTTATCCATTGGAACTCGTAGAAGGGAAATTAATCAGGATCTGTAGCAGTTCAATATTAATTTCTACGATTCATTATCTACATGATTTTAACCTGTTAGCCTCTGAACGTGAAAGTTGCTTAATACTGACTCAGCATATTTTCATTCGGTCATCCATCCAGAAGAGCCAAGTACTCGCTCCCTGTGCATCAATTTGAATTAACTTTATATGGTGGAACTTTCTTGTCAAATCTGTCCCCTCTTTTCTGTGGTGATTTTGAAGTCTTCCTGTCTTATATTTTTGCTTGAGAAATTTGACGAACTGTAATACATTGTCCAGTAGCTTTAGGATACGAGGAACAGATGCATGGCTGGATTGGTTTTCTCCTCGCGGGATGCCATTGACAGAAAAGATGGTGTACCTGTTAGGGCTACCATTGTCACCATCGGCTGTTCTGTTCTATGCTTTTATGCATCATGCATTATGCTCTGAGTAAGGATCAATGCATGATTTCTTTTGGCTACATTTGAGAGTCTAAAACTAACGGGAAGAACGATCAAATTCACTACTGTTAAAGCATTGAGGCCCCCAATGCTGTTTTCCAATTGGGATGACAAACTTTTGACAAAAGAAAAAAAAATTTTGGGATGACAAACTCAAAAGAAATTTTTTTTATTGATTTCTAGAAGCTTGCGCCTATAACTCGATTACCATTTTCAACTACCATATTTATTCTTTACTGGACAATCCCGTTGATTTTCTTATCGGACGTTACAACTTAATAGTTATTAGAGGTGGCAACCGAATTAGAGAATATATAATCTACACCGTCCAACTAGGAGTGCAACCGAGTCGAGTCGAATTTTTGTCTAATCGAGTTGAGTCTCAAGTTAATTTTACGAAACTCGATCGAGCACGAGTTCGAGTTTAAAAAATAAAATAAAATAACTCGAACTCGATATTGATCGAGTTCAACTTGAGCTCGTATCAAGCGGTTCAATTCGTTTGCAGCCTTAAGTCCATGAATTGTGCGGTGATCTACCAACGGTGCATAGTTTCAAGAATTGTGAGGTGATCGACCAATGAACTGATGAAGTCACCTTTTAAGATGCTGGGGCCGTTAAGAGGGGTGGCCACTAAAACTAAAGCCTTGTTTGGACAGTCATTTTCTGCAGGAAAATTATATCATTTTTCGTAATCAAATTTTTTTATTATCTTTTTTTTCTCACATAAATCAAATCGCTATAGTATTTTTTCTAAAAAAAATCTTAGAAAATGCAATTCAAACACAAAACGCTTTCAGTATTAATCCAGCCATCGTAGTTCGCCAAATGCAACCGATTCCTGCTCAACTGTTTCCCCGCTGTTTGTCTGTTTCACCCAACTATTTTGGTCCCACACACGTGGCGCCTACTTGGTTCCCTCCATCCATCCTATTTATGGGTGTTCAAACTTCAACCAAACCAAAATCTCAATCCATCCAATTTGGAATAAAATCAAAATTCGATAAAATAGAAATATATCCTACTATAATATTTAATAAAACAGTTTGAAAATGAATATTAGAAATACATTAATTAGTCGCTACTAGTAGCTAATAGCCTTGTACAGTATTCAACTGAATTATCGAATTATTTTATTAGAGAAAATTAAACTATTTTATCGATTTTCCAACTAAAATCCAATATCCAATTTATCTTCCATAATATCCGAATTCCCGAAATTTTTTCTCTCCAGTTACGGCAACGCACTGTTCCCAACACAAATACGAACAAAAATTGCAGAGTCTTCTTGAAGAGGCTTCTCGTTTGCCTCGATTACTCGGACACTTCGCGTCCAACAACCTTAACCAACCATACCAATCCAATCACAGACAACCTTCCGGATTCTTCAGGATTCGCCTTATACATTATATACCTCTTCAATCTTCATCTTCATACAAAACCCAACTCTCAGATACAATTCTTTCTTCTAAATTCAAAGAAATTGCTACTGTCTGAGAAATGATCCTCTGTTTCTTGGACGCTCTCAAGAACCAGCCGTTTTGGGCTGTTGGGCTCTTTCTTTTGGGATTTCTATCCTTCTTTAAGACCTGCATCGCTCTTCTCAGATGGGTTTACGTTAGTTTCCTCAGACCCCGCAAGAATCTCAAGAAATATGGAGCTTGGGCGCTGGTGACTGGACCAACTGACGGCATAGGTAAGGCCTTTGCCTTCGAATTGGCTCGAGAAGGCCTAAATTTAGTACTAGTCGGTCGAAACGTGGACAAGTTAGATGACATTTCCAGAGAGATACGATTAAAAAATGCTAAAATCGAGACCAAGACTGTGGTTGTTGATTTTAGCGGTGATCTGAGTGAGGGTGTCAAGAAGATTGGAGAGGCAATTGAAGCATTGGATGTTGGAATCCTGATAAATAACGTGGGAGTTTCATATCCTTATGCAAGATATTTCCATGAGGTGGACGATGAATTGCTGAAGAATTTGATTAAGGTCAATGTGGAAGGCACTACAAAAGTCACTCAAGTTGTTTTACCTGGGATGATCGGGAGAAAAAGAGGTGCAATTATCAACATTGGCTCTGGTGCTGCAACCGTTATTCCATCAGATCCTCTCTATGCCGTTTATGCTGCTTCTAAAGCGTAAGTACACTAAATGGGGCACTTCTCACCTATTTTTACTGATTTTGGAGATTTGCTTGTTGGGCGGGGCGATAACTGGTTTGATCTTTCTTCAGATACATTGACCAATTTTCCAAGTGTCTTCACTCGGAATACAGGAGTAAAGGAATTGACGTCCAATGCCAGGTACTCCATCTTGTAATCTAGTAGTTGGCCTCTTGATATTAAAAAGTTAAAATCTTATCCATGAAGCAGGGTGTGTTTGTTGAAATCACCAGCTTGATTGTTAATTTGCAGGTTCCACTGTATGTTGCAACGAAGATGGCATCAATTAAAAGATCTTCCTTCTTTGTTCCGTCCTCAAATGGTTATGCACGAGCAGCTCTGCGCTGCATCGGCTATGAACCCCGCTGTACACCTTACTGGCCACATTCGCTAATCTGGAATCTCATATACTTGTTGCCAGAATTTGCTGTAGATGCATATCGTTTCAAGTTTTGCCTTGGTGTTAGAAAGAGGGGACAACTTAAAGATTCTAGGAAGAATCAATAGTAGAATTAATCATGCAGCTCTTTTGGTCATATATTTTAAGCTTGAAATTGTACCGCAGTTCTTTTCTCCACGATGAATTCCCCTACTACATTATATTGTTTCTTATTTTCTGTGTGAATTTCCATGAGTCGAAATGCATATATATATTTGTATTCAACAGTTCAAAACTTTTTGTAAGACAATAATAAATCCATCATTGTACAGCTTTACCAACTCAAAACTGCAATAATTTGTTATTGCTTTCTTTAGAATTACAACAATGCAAATGAGATAGGCCTGCTTTACTTAATTTCTTGAATAAATTATGAAATTTCAATTGAAACAAATCGAATTTTTTGCAAGTTCAAAAAGTACATCCCTCAATCCTGCGGAATCAAGCAGCAGACTAGTATTCACCCTTTTTTTTTTCCCCATATTTCTAGTGAACAAAATCTGAAGACATGTGAATTCTTTTGTCCCCAGCAACCTAAACCTACAGTGTAACCCAAATCCAATTTTGAACCCAAAACCCATATCCAGAACGCTACTGCATTATAAACCCGAAAGCCTGAATCCTAGAACCCAAAATTTCAAAGAATATATATATATATATATATCTTGAAAATTTTAGTACCACTTCGATAGTTTTTGTGGGATAAATGGCCAATTTCATCCCTAAATTTTTTATTAGTGTTGATTTAGTCCCTAATTTTTATTTCTGACTAATTTGATACTTGAACTTATTTCGCAGTTCCAATTAAGGACGTTCATGGTGGTACCACTATCTAAACTAATCTGACTCCTAATTGACTAATTAAACATGGGTATTATCACGAGACTATAATAAAATAAGTAAATCTTATAAAAAAACACCAAATAATACTTTTAAATAGTGTAAAAAATCACCGGGAAATTTTTTTATAAAGTTTAATATTGTGATTTTTTATACAATTTACTTGATTTAGTATAGCCCCATAAGTGATGTTCCTAAAATACTTTTGTTTAGTTAGTCAATTAAGATTCAGATTAGTTTTAGGTGGTGAAGCCACCACGGAATAATTGGAACTGCAAAATAAGTTCACATATCAAATTGGTTAGGAATAAAAGTTAGGGACTAAATCAACACTAGTGAAAAGCTTAGGGATGAAATTGCCTATTTTCCCATAGTTTGTGAGTACAGTTAAAAATTGGAAAAGGTATTGTAAAAAAAAAAAGAAAAAAGAAAAAGGAATTGCTGATATAGCAGCGTAATTAGGCAACCTGTCTTTGAAAGGCTAAAACCACTGCAAAACCCTCAAAAGCCGCGTCACTTCCACACCCGAGTTGCCATAGTCTGAAGTCTCAACCTCCCCTTCAGGAGCATAGCCTCTAATGATCAATGGCGAAACGGCGTCGTGAGAAGGTATCCGAGGATTTTACATTAACGGCAGAAGATTTCTATACGGCATTTGTAGACACCAGCCTCGACACCCACCTTGCTATGATGATCTCTTCCTCCGATACCGTCTCCGATCTCAAAAGTAACTTCTTTTCTTTTCTTTTTTTAATTCGACATTATATTTAAACAGGTTATCGATACTTTGATGAGTAAATATTAACTCGAATTTGAAAATGATGGATACTTTTTTGTTTTTATGTTAAAGAGAAAGTAAAAAAGAATGGATTTTTGGGTCATGGCAAATTTCTGCTGACAAAATAGATTTGTGGTAAAAATCCAATTTTGATAGCGTTTTTCAGCTAATAGACGGAATTATGGAACTGGGTTTTTCTGGTATTCTCATTCAGTATGGTCTTTGAAGCTGAAAACTTTTCAAGGCACAATTGCAAATATGAGCCACTGTTGTCCGTTTCCGGATCAGCTTGTCTAGGTGCCATGTTGACTTTTAACATGTAAATAAATTGGATATAATCTGTAATTTCTTCATTGAAAAAGTAAAATAACTCGGATTATGAAGTGACAGTGAGTTTCACATGGGCAGCTGATGACAACTTAGAGCGGGATCAGTTTAAGGGATGCTTTGCTATGCAATTGCGAAGTTCTTTCATTCTGTTAATATGTGACGCTTGAATATTTGAATTTGTTATTTGTTCCTTTTCTCTTACTGTTTGTCTATTAGGATTACCTGTTGTTAAGCTAAGAGCCTGATCTACTCGGGTTGAATTCCTAATTATAGTGTTTGTGGCTTGCAGAGAAGATAGTGCAGGAACATTTCCAGTTGTTTCCTGGAATTGGGGAGATTGAAATCCTTTCTTTGCAGGTAAATTGGCTTACACGTACAGTGCAAAGCGTCAAACTTTATTTTGAATTTTTTGTTAATAATGCTATTATTTCTCTGTAGGTAAAACGTCAGGGCCACTTCTATCACCTACCAGATTCTATGCTAGTATTTAGTGCATATGAAGGGTCTAAGCGCCATAAAAATATTTTTGTTGATGCATCTAGTCCAAAGGAGCATGACAGAGAACAAATATCCAGTGAGCCTGACAATATTAAACATATTCAGTTAGAAAATTCAGATGAGTTGTCTCCAGAATCTGGGCTTGCTGCTAAAAAGCGAAAAACTGAACACAATGAAAATGAAGTAAGTGACTCTAGATGTTTGAAGACAAGTAACCTCGGTCATCAGATAGAAACTGCTGTAGTTGATGCTGGCAAAAGCATTCCAATTATGATGGAGATAAGAGACAAAGATGTTGATGGGGGACTTTGTAAGACTTCAGATTTGTACAGGAGTGACATAGTGGCAGCTCTTAAAACATCACAATCTGAGCCTGCTGTAGAGAAAAGCCTCAACTTAGGAATGGAAGAAAATGTCAGAGATCGTTCACATTCTAGTAAAAGGAAAAAGGTTACCAAGCTGGCATCCTGTACGACAGACAAACAGGAAAACATATCCGTCACAAATGCTGCATCTGAACAACTCAAGGATGACCAACCGGTCACCAGTCTGTGTAGTAAGAAACGGAAGAAAAGGCGAGAAAGGACTTCATTAGTACCTTCTGATGAAGCTGCTATTCCTGAGTCTACTCCCATACAGGACATTGAGAAACAGAAAATTTTCAAGGGAAATTTGGAAACTGGCTGCAAGAATGTGGATAAGTTATGTGATTTGATGATAGTTCCCGGAGAGGGAGTTCAGCCTGAGACCTTTCACAGACCTTCTATTCTCTCTCAGAAAGGAAGCAGTTCTGATATTATAGATAAAGTGCTGGAAGTAAGCAAGAGCGCCTGTTCACTTGAAGGTTAGTCCTAAATATGAAATTAAGATGATCTTTTTCTGTTTTAAAATGTACGGTGTCTCAGTGGTCCTCTAAAATTTAGGAATAGCCTACTTATTTTACTGACTCAGTTGCGGACCTTCTGATCATGAATCTGGTGCAGGCAATGTGGATGGTAAAATCAGTAATGTTGATCAAACTGCTGAACTTGGAGCAGATAGTAAAACATCTTCAATGCAGCTTCAGGCTGCTGTTATGGAAGACTCTGCTTCACCTGCAATTATAGGGCTCAATGACATGAACAAGGTCAGCTCTCAGGTGCATGATGAAAACATTCATCTTGGTAGTTGGGATTCTGTCGCTCCTCTGACAGATGGACAAGGACAAGAGGATATTAAACTGAACCAGGATCGTGAAGTTATGCCATCTGAAAGTTGCAAGGCTTTGGATGAGGGTGATGCTGACAGAACAAATGAAGCATCGACTCTTATGCCTAAACTGACTGCAACTAGTGAGCCAGTGGGAACAGTAACCTCTGATGGCACTAAGAGAAATAAGAAGAAGAGGGCCAAAAAGAAAGCTGCAGCTATGCAGACTGATTCTGTTGCGGAGCAAACTAACATGGCAGGTGCCAATCCGTCAGATGGGCCAAATTTAGATGTTGCGGATCATATTATTGACAAGACTGATAAGGATGAGTGCACGCTTCGAACAGCAGAAAGTGATCAAACTAATAGAGTTGAAGAGGAAAGAGGCTTGTCAGGTAATGTGGATACTCTGGAGAAGACATCTGAATGCCTTAAACCTAGAGATTGTGCTGAAGCGGAAGTGCCTACTGAAACAGCTGTTCTTTCATCTAATATATTGAGATTCAATGAGGCAATGGATGTTGGTAATTCTACTGGCAAAAAGAAGAAACGGAAGACGGAAAAATCTGCTGCAAAAGTTCAGGGTATATCAGAGGTGGAGTATGATCTCAATAATGTTAGTGGTATTTCTCTCTCTGTACAAGACGTGAATTTTAGTGATCAGATGACTGATTGTGATAACAAGAGTGAAAGTCAAATGCCAGGCATGGGATCTGATCAGAACACTGCAATTTTGGGAGACAAACAGATGTCTATGGAACAGGAAAACATGATGTCATTGCCTTCAGGATCAGAACCTCAACATATGGGTGAGACAGACATTAACATCAACCAATCTACGACTGCATCCATCTTGTCAAAGGCACAAGATGTGAAATCTGGTAACCGAAGGAAGAAAAAAAGGACGGTAAAGTCTGCCACAATTAATCCAGATGATTCAGGAAAGGAGCTTGTTGACACATTAAATGGCCGTTCAGCTTTCTCTGATTCACCTGCTAATAATGTTGCTGATGAAACTAAGAACTCTCTTAGTATTCTGTCTCAAAATGTGTGGAAAGATGCATCAAAAGATGAATCAATGGATACCTGTGTCTTAGGTGCTCATAGCGAAGGTGATAAAGTTATTCATTACGAAGCACGCACTGAAGTTGATTTATCTCATGATGACAGAGGGGACAATGGTAAAAATGGGAGGCAAGTTCACAGCAATAGTATAAATTCAGTTGATAATGGCATCAATGATCTGCCTGTGGAAAATCAAACTAATGAGGTTCAACGTTTGCAACAGAATCAATCAGGCAAACCTAAAGAGAATGACTGCAATTTGGACGGGAAAACAAAGAAGAAAAAGAAAAAGAATCAGTTCTCTGCATCAGAGAATCTCTCTACTTCAGAAATCAAAGAGCAATCTAATGTTGCTGAAGAATTAGCAGTTTCTGGTAATAAAACGAAAGTGAAGGACATTCCATCTAGTGCAGCAAAGACAAATCGATTGGCTAAAAAAAGAACTGTAATTCAATCAACTCCTCCTGTTTTGGAACTGGAGAAGAATCTTGGTACTGAGTCTTCTCCAAATCATGAATGTGCTCCAGAAGATGCAAATCCCTCTCAAGTGCCGTCCAAGGGGAGACCTGAAAGTGAGGTTGATAACATTAAAACTGCCAAGTGCAAAGATGAAGGGATCAACTTCAGGCATTACTTTGTGACTGGACAGCACCAGGATAAAGTTTCTTCATCTGCCAAGGTGAAACAAAAATTGACGAAGCCAACGAGTAAACAAGAGAAGCATAATGTTGTTGCTGAAAACAAACTGGAGTCATCTGAAAATCATGGACTTCAATATAAATCTGATGGCAGAAATATTGATGACAATCGAGTTGAAGAATCTGCTTCAAGTGGTGAGAATAACAAAGCTTTGTTTTGTGGCAACAAAAATACTTTAAAAGCTCCTGAACATGGAATAAAAGCTCCAAGTTCTCATGAAGCTAAGGAAGATAAAACCCTCAAAAAGGCCTTAAAACCAGTTGTGGTGGATGGTGCTGGGACCAGTACAAAAACAAGCAAAAGGAATCAACAATCAGGGTTTAGTCCCAACAGCATACCTAAGAGAAACAGTTCTAGTAAAAATGCTGGGCATGTTCTAAACAGTTCTGGACAAAAGAAGAGTTCATTGTTTACACCACGGCTAGTTTTTAGGCTAAACAGCAGTGAGAGTTCAAGTAATGAAAATCAGATTGTAAATTCAGATGCGAGTACCCGTGCCCCATCTGATAGTTCATCTTCGTCAGGTTACTCAGTTGGGGAAAGTGAGCTACGCCCTGACTCAAAGAGAAATGGTAATTGAAGTTCTGCAATCTCTTGAATCTTCCTGTTGTTTTTATTCAATGGGACAAATCACTTGCTAATTTATCGCATAATGGATGCTCTATGAAAAGTTGGTACAAATAGTGAAGGTTCATTGCTATGTTAAGAACGTAGTCAACATATGAATTCCCTGTTATCATTTCCATCTCGTTCATCTTTTTTCCCTTCAGTTTGTCCCCTTACCCGGGTTGTGCAGAACTTGCTGCTTCATTCCAGTTGCTACTTGGAAATGGACACAGTGAGAGGCCTTCTTGGAAATGGACATAGTGAGAGGCCTTCTTGGAAATGGACATAGTTACAAGCCTCCAACCCAACATTCTAGCATGTTCTTATCGTTTCTATCTCCTTCCTTCTTTCTTATCATGAGTTTACCGTGGGCAATTTGCAAGTTACAACATGCAATTTTATCTTGCAATGGACTTAATCAAGGATCTTCCTTCACTCCTCTTCCCCACCACCTTGCAGGGCCCTTTTTTTGGTCATGTCTTAATGCATTTGTTGGAGATCATGATTCTTCAAAGATCCCTTCTAATCTATCACATATGTGTCTGCTCATGTATTTTGAATGGGCAGCTAGTTGATTATTCCATTCTATTTTTCTGACAGGATCTGTTAATGCAACAGGACAAGGTGGTGCTGTTGGAAACATCTTAGACACAAAGTAAGTCAACCATGCACTTTGTTGGGGTTAATTCACATGAATGTTGCCTAATGAGTGGCTTGCTGGATTATGAATTAATATTGGAACATATCTATTGATTCAAAGCCCTATATGCAATCTCAACTTTAAATTTTAGTATTCTGCTTGTGCAGTTGTATAGTTACTGATAGTATTCTGGCCAGGAATTTGCCACTAACACAATTGACAACTGAGTTCTCGTAAATTGATTGTTAGAATTCAGGACAGCATGCTTGTGTCACCTACCTACTTCTTATGGCTGATAATATAACTGACAAAGATTTGTCACAATTAATGTCAAGAGGGAGTTGAGGTGGTTATTATGTAGTCAAACACAGAGCTTAAGCATCGCTCATTAGGTTGCATTTTTCTGCTATCGAAGCAGCTTGTTTTGCACCACTTTTTGATTATTGATTGTCCTTTGTTGCCTCTTTTTAACACTCACAATAAAATTTTTGTTCTTTCACGGCTTATACATGGAATCTTAACCACCTGTTTGACCTCCCACCCGAAAAGGAAGGTATAATAACAATCTAGTTGTCTGAGTAACTGAGATTTGTTCCAGGCTAGACGAGGGCCAATGATATCATTGCCATTGTTACTCAAGCATAGAAAAGTAGTGCAGCAGGTTGTTAGTTGAGAAATTCTGCCAGAACTTACATTGCGCTGTACCGTTGCATCTGATTCTTTCCAAATATTTAGTGCTTGTCATCAAATTACTTGCTGGTTATGAAACAGGTTTTCTGGCCCTCAACAAATGAGCATGGACATGGTTCTTAGAAGTTCTAGCCGCTTCAAGAAAGCTAAGATTGCAGCTTCGCAGTCTCAAGCTGGAGATACTGGAAGTCAGCCGGTTGATTTTGTCCCAGACAGTCAAGCAAAGCAGTAACTTTGCTCTGCCTTGCTTGCTACTTTTGTGTATTCAATCATGCCAAGGTCATGGTTTATGCCCACCTTTCAGGAATTAATAGAAGCGTTCCCCCGCCCCCCTTTTTTGTCAATTCCAAACTTTTAAGCATTAAAAAAAAAACTTATTTTTAAAATTGTTGCGCAAGTCCAGAAGGTTGAGCCCCGAAACCACATTTTCATCTTGCCACTTTCAACGTCATGATCTCCAAATAATCTATGAAGAGCTTACTCTTCCATACTTGTAAATTGCTAGTAATGCTAACAAATAATCCGCCAGAAAAAGAGGAAGGTACGGTGGGTCTGCTCGTCTCTCTCCTCCTCATTTTCATGTACTCGGTGAAGTTCTTATTCGTTATTACCAAGCAAATGTAACTTGGTATGCTAAAGATAATAGTAGTAATAAATAATCCACATATAAGACGTCGATTTGGGACCTATTATTTGTTCCCAGCCTTGGCGGCTGTAATCAACTTGGTTCCTAATAATCATTTATCATTGGCGAAAGCATGTCTTGGGGTGCATAAAATATTGGAATTGCACCATTCCCTGAGAGCTGACCAACTGTCTTTCTTCGTATTTTTGCTTTCAACCCTCACCGCCTAATACAAACAACAGAGGACAAATGTAAAAGCCTTGGGCCCCTGGTGCGGTGAACCTCAATTTCAATTTCTCAGTAATATAACTGAACGCGGATATAACTTCTCGACGAGGCAAATATGTCTCAGGATACTACTATGTAATTAAGACAATAATAAGTAAGTTTGCTTAGTAAATACTTTCTCCGTTTACCTTATTTAATATAGTCCTCTTTTTTCTACCAATAATTGCTTTAATATATGTGTTGAATGGTGTAATGTACCATCATTATTGTTGTTATAATTAATGTAAAGGGATAATGATTGGTAATACTCTTAATATTCATGTAATGATATTTTAGAAAAATATGAGGCTAAATTTACTTTTTCAACCAAATTAAGTAATTTTTCTTAAACTATGTGAGAAAAAAATCAAAATTATCAAAGTAAAAATTAACTAATATTTTTTAAATCTTATAAGAAAAAAAATCAAGACTATCAAAATAGAAGGGGGCAATAATAAATTCAAGAAAGTCAACACTCCAAGGAGTTGACTAGCTTAAAATGACAGGCAAATTGCTGAAATACATTGAATCCCATTATAGAGTTCGTTGTACCACCGTATTAGCACTCAGTATTAAATGCTAAATGCTCGTTTAATGCACTTCTCAAATCAAATGCATCCGTTTAGTAGATACTAATTAAAATCACCGTTTGCTTTATACGCCATGAACCACCGCCCGATACTGAGAACTTAGCATGAATTTTGTGAAACAAGGCATTCATTCTCATTTTCACTACATTTATGGCCAAGTCAATGCCAGATATAATGAATGAGCTCCCGTATCTTAAAAACTAGTGGAAACATGGTGTAATGCCAGTTGAACTCAGAAGTAGTTTTATCTTCCACATTAAAACTCAATAAAGAAAATTCCTGAATGGTCTTTAAAACAAAGACTATTCCTATTATCAAAAAAAAAAAAAACAAAGATAATATCCAACAAAAGCTACAATTGAACTCCATTTCTTCTTATTCTTTATGCACAAATTAAACATTTGAAATACAAACTCGAAACAATAAATGAATGGTTCCATTATTGTTTATGGGTGTTTTAAGTTCCAGTAAAATTTGTTTGGAGTTTGGACGTCCATTACAACTTTTAAAAAATATATTTGCGTATCAAATTATGGAGGCAATGCCAAAAAAAAAATAATAATAATAACAATAAAACGAAAAAGAAAAAAAAATCCTTTAAGAAAATTCAAGACTCTTAGATGGCCTTCTTTTTCCTGAAGGCCACCTCTGTGTCCAATCCGAATCCGTCAACAGTCCGAACGTGAACCAAATCGGAGCGTTTGAACAGTTTCTTCAACGGCTCCACGCTGTACAAATCATTAGCCGAGTACTTATCAGCCCTTTTATTTACCGACACGTGTAAAACACAAACTCCGCCGGGCTTCAGCGTCCGTTCGATCTCCCCCACGAACTTCTCCGGATAAAGCGCGTGATCAAACACGTTGGAGAACTCAAAGTCAAAAGTCCCATCCTCAAACGGCTGGTTATGAAAGTCACCCTCCACAACTAGCGGTGGAGCTGGGACCAGGTCCATCCCTAGCGAGTCGGATACTCCTACCCGTCTCAACGCCTCCACTTCTTGACCCATCCGGGCCCCGATGCTCAGCGCTTTGGAATCATTAGAAAGCAACTTCCTCTGCTTCAGCTCGCCGAAGAAACGGGTAAAGACTTGGATTTTCCTGTCCCAGTCCCGGGTACTCCATATTTCTCGAAGCTTCGGATTGAGGGTCTTGTTGAGCTGGCGCTGGATGTAGGACTCGTACGTCTTGTATCCGGGTCGGATTTTTAGGCCCGAGCTCGTTTCTGAGGAGAATCGTTCTGAGTGTTTGGTGGTGGTGGAAGAACGATAAGAGAGAAAAAGAAGGAACGGTATGGAAAGGAGGAGAGTGAGAAAGAAGTATCTGGGGACAAATGCTATGATTGAGGTTTCTTTCATTTCTGAATATGCGTGAAGAAGTTATATATATATATATATATATATATATATATATATCTACATATATGTGGTGTTTTTGTGCTGGGGTGGGGGTGGGGGACGAGAAGCTGAGGTTTAAGGAAAAGTTCCCAATTAGCAGTAGAAGACTAGACTAGAAAGTAGAAACTAGAAGGGTAGATGTGTATTTGGGCACTTGCATGAGATCATGGAATTAGAGTGGAATATGAATACAAGTCATGACGTGGGAATCGTATGAGAGGAGTTTCATTTGGAGTTGGACCGTCTAAGCAAATATAATTATGAAAACAGGCTTGGCTGGGGGTGGGGGAATCGGATGGCAGTTGGCCCATTTGATGTGGAAACTCCTAGCTTTCATCTTTTTGTTTAAAAAAAAAATGTAAAAAGAGAGAGAGACTAATAAAAGTCTAAAATATGGTGAATTAATATGCACTAAAAACTAACCTCCACCACGTAACGAGAGGGCGCCTAGCTTTCCCACGGAGGTCGGTGGAGAATGCCAGATCTTTTCCAATTTTTCAGCCGAGAAGTAAGTAAGTTGGTCCTTGTTTGGTCACAAGGATAATCGTTTTTCTTAGGTCAGGGACGGCCGGACCGGGGGGTGGCACAACCAGAAGAGGAGTAGGGGGGACAAGCCTGCTTGGACCAACGGGAGAGGGTACTCTCTCGACCGATATTGGATTTTGCCTTGCGTGTAGACGAGAGTATTGACGAGGATGGAGGAATGTATCCCTGTTAGTGTTATGATTGGGTTAAAGCGGAATTTGGTGATTGGGAGTCCTGAATATGGTGGGGGTTGGGTTGGGTGGGGTGGGAAGAAGAGAAGATGAGGTAGAGTTTGAGAGGGACAGGGGATGCCCTGTCTAATTGGCTGTTAGATCAAATATGAAACAAGGTTGAGCAGAAGGTGCTAACGAGGCCCAAGAGCGGGGGCATGCACAGGTCAAAGCGGCGGTCGGTTTTGTTGTTGTGTTCTGTTTGCACTTTTGTTTGGTGTGTCATGTGTGTGTGTGCATACATATATATATATATATATAACGGGAACATGAAGGAATTGTGAGTCTATTAATTAGAAGGAAAAAAAAAAAGAATTGAAAAGTAAGGTGGATAATAATTGAAGAGTGAGCTGGCGAAGGGAAAAGAATATCTGCTTGGCATTTTCTGTCCTCCGCTATCACTTTCCACAAGTCCATGTCGACAGCTATAACTACTGGCAGCTAGCTTAGCTAAGCTCCCTCGTTCTATTTCTTCTTGTGAATACTTTTTACTACTTAGTAGAGTACTATTTAGTGCTGTCGTGGCGTACATTTTTTTTTTTTTTTAGGAAACTTAATGAATGCATTCCCTTACCAAGTTTAAGGGATTTCAATTTCTAACATTCACCAAATCCAAATGCATTATTTGCCTGAACGGAAGAGCACAAAATTCGAATCATAATCATAAGCAAAAAAAAAAAAAACTAATAAATTGCTACTATATCACAAGAAACCTAATAAATGAGGCGAGGCAATTGCAGCTCTCTAATGATTTGAAGGATAAGAAGGAATAAAGACTTGGTGGAATCATAAACGAAAGAGGGGGCAAAAGAAAAAGATACGCTTAGTGGGCTCAATTTGCCTAATAAAGTGAAGTTTAAGCTTCGTGTTTGGTAGCCTAATTGATACGGTGTGGTCCAAGAAATTATAGACCACTTCTCCTGCCTGCTGGTTTATTTGGCCTAAACTATTACATTTGCGAAGCAACCTTCTGGTTTCTTTTTTCCTCTTCTTTTTCCCTAAAAAGGAAAAAAAAAAAAAAAAAAAAAAAAAAAACACTTCTAGAACGGATTTGCCCAGTGTCCAAGAAGTCCAACTTGATGAACATAGACCCCCAGCGATTCCGTTTTTCTTTTTTAATTTCACTTTTCTTTACAAAATTTATACTGGTAAATAAAATTAAAAGGTTCGTCCCCTCAAAATTGTTAGAAAATTTTATGCCGTACGTAAGAAATGTTCTCCTAAAGGCTTTGTCCATTTTTTTTTTTTAATGTAATAAGAATCTTGCTTTAAAAAAAAAAAAATTCAAGATAATTTAGTACTAGTAAATCCACATCCATCAAGTGGCGTTTCGCTATTACCAACCTCAATCTAGCAAGTAACTTCTAAGGTGCCGTAATCGCGCTTTCTCAAAAAGAAGTTGCCGTAATCGCGCCGCAAGCGCGGAATAAATGCGAGGATATCATTATCAGCCATTAATAATACATTCTCAAAAGCAAAGCGGCAGCCGACCTGTGCCGAAGGACTACAAATTTTTTTTTTTTTTTTTTTTAATAACAGATCAAGGATTTCACCTGTTGAATATTGTCCATTGCAATTTGTAAATCTGGTTGATATAATTCTTATTATATTTGATATAAATTTATATCATTTTAGTATCGTCGCTAATTTAGTTGTATAAGTTGATAAAATTTATTTATTTTTTTACATTAAAAGTGTACGAGTTTAAATCAGAAATCGTAGGAATTATACAAATGTATTTAAATTAGAGAGATTTCAACTCGTGAGATCCCTGATTTTTTAAAACAAAAAAGAAAAAAAAAAGGAGCATAGCAAGCTAAAATGCATATCAAATCTACAAACAAAAGAAGAATTTAAAATTTAAACGAGTATTATTTGTCATGTAGTCACACTACCTAGTGTCTGTTTGATAACATAAAAAAGTGCTGAAACTGAATTCATTCAGACATTCAGATGTTTTTGGTGTTTGATAAATAAAAATTTTTCTGCTGAACTTATTAAGTGGTGCTGAATTTGTATGTATTTTTGTCAGCACAAGAATTGTAACTGAATACTTAATTTGATAAGAATCAAGAGATTTACTTCAACTACTTTATCTTATCTACCAAATCTATTCTTGTTTGTTAATTACATTCAAAATCCTTATCTAATTAAACAACCTGACATTCTCTGTCTAATGGCTTTCTACTTCTATTTTCTCCCTATTTAATGATTTTTTTACAATTTCTCCATGCTCCTCACATCTGTCAACTCCTTATCTTTTTCCATCTTTCTACTCTTGCATAATTTTGTCATTTTTTTCCTCCCAAAATTTTTTATTGCTACCGTACTCACCGATCTCAAATTCATTATTTCCAAGGTAGATTATTCGTTGTTTTGCGTCAACATTTTTCCATTGAAGTAATTAAATTTCTATATAATTTGGTGTGAATTTAAAACTTGTTTATTGCAGCTTCCTTTTGCTTATATTTGGACTTTTCTTATCAAACTCTGATTTAAAAATATATTTGCACTGATATTTGGACTTTTCCATAATATATTTCTTCTTTTATATTACTTTGATTTAAACATAAATATTGTCATTTTCATACCTAACAATTTTAAACTAATTAAATCATAGGTTCTATTTCCTTTTTGGATTAAAACATAGAAGGGCAAAATTGTACAATTTAGCTTATTAAGCATTAAGTTATAAATGTTTATCAAACAGTATAAATATGTTCAGCATTAAGATTCAGATATTCATATATTTCTTTTCAGTGCTTAATATTCAACAAATTAATCGTTTCAATATTCAGAATTCAGAATTCAGAATTCAGTTTTATCAAACGGAGCCCTAGTCTATAACAAAACAATTTTTACACTTAAAAAAATTAGTTTTTCGCTGACAGAATATGAAAATTTGATCCGTTTATAATTTCAGCTTTCTAGAATCTTCATTCTTATGGATCAGCATTTAGAAGAACTACATCAACTGGGCTTGGGTTAAAAGCCTCAAACTAACTGAATGGCTCAATGTTCAAGCCCGTATCTCATGTCCATTAAACATGTCAGGCTTTCCAATAGCAAAAATCAGAAACCAAGGTGTAGATGAAACAAGCCCGAAGGATAAAGATCTTCACGTATTCCGGCTTCCCAGTTGCGCTTTCGAAACTGGGAAATCTGTGGTGTCATTTCTTGGAAACATGAACCCCCTATTTAAGAATCAATAGAATTACTTCAACTCTCTTATCTTATCTACCAAATCTACCCTTATTTGTTAATTATGTTCAAAATTCTTATTTAATTAAACAACCTAATATTCTCTATCTAACGATTTTTAGTTTCTCTTTTCTCCCTTTTTAATGACTTTCACATATTCTCCATACTCATCATATAATATATTTCATCTTTTATATTAATTTGATTTAAAAATAAATATTGTCATTTTCATACCTTACAATTTTAAACTAATTAAATCATAGATTCTATTTCTTTTTTGAATGAAAGGATATAAGGGCAAAATTATCAAATTAAACTTATTAAGCATTCAGCTATAAATATTTATCAAACAGTATAAATAGGTTTAGCATTAAAATTCAAACATTCATATATTTTTTTCAGTGTTTAAAATTCAGCAAATTAATTGTTTCAGTATTCAGATTTTAGAATTCAGATTTCAGAATTCAGATTCAGTTTTATCAAACGGAACCTAAGATTCAGATATTCATATATCTCTTTTCAGTGCTTAATATTCAGCAAATTAATCGTTTCAATATTCAGAATTTAGAATTCAGTTTTATCAAACGGAGCCCTAGTCTATAACAAAACAATTTTTACACTTAGAAAAATTTTAGTTTTTCGCTGACAAAATATGAAAATTTGATCCGTTTATAATTTCAGCTTTCTAGAATCTTCATTCTTATGGATCAACATTTAGAAGAACTACATCGACTGGGCTTGGGTTGAAAGCCTCAAACTAACTGAATGGCTCAATGTTCAAGCCCGTATCTCATGTCCATTAAACATGTCAGGCTTTCCAATAGCAAAAATCATTTCTTGGAAACATGAACCCCCTAACATGGCAGCACTCAGGGCCACAATCTCTATGATAACTAAGCTTGGATTTATTTATTTATTTATTTTTGGAGGGTAACTAAGCTTCGTTCAGTTCTTAACTAATGTTAAAATTTGAGTTGAAACCTAGTCCGTTTAATCCATTATTCATGTCCATCTTAAACAAATTCGTATATCTGATGTTCAATGAATCGTGATAAATATTTTGTTTGCTCCCCAAATCAATATCAAGCTGAGTTTGACATCAGAGCCAACAACACTAAAACACGTTCGAACTTAGTTTGATCAGTGAATGTTGCTATCTTGTGAACTAACAAGAAATGGTCGTCTAGCTGAGTGATCAATCATTGAGTCGTATAAGTTTGGAATAGTTGAAAGTCATATATTTTGGTGGATTGGTAGAATTGAGTGTTCTCGTCGTACTTGCAAGTTATAGAGGTGGAGTTCATTTCTGTTTGAAAATCTAATGAATCCCAGAAAAACCCAGTGCCTCACACTTGAAAATCATACATGTACACGTCAAGCCAATTAATTAAATCAGTTCGGAAAATCATGCGATTAATCAGTAGAGAGTTATTAGGCAGGGACGCTGGCATATTATATATTTATGTGCTGGAACCATGTTTTGAAACCGATGTACAGTTGCAGAGGATTTATCCTGATGATGGTAATTAGAGGCAGTCCCCAAAATTTGTTCAAGAAAAGTTTCATTGATACAAAGGTGCAATTACATGTGAACACAATTCATTACTGCACCCCAACGGGAATACTAAGATCTCATCCTGTCGATCTGATTCAAAGCTGGCTGCAAGATGTTGTAGAGCACCCAAATAATTGCAGGAGCAATAACAAACAGCAAAAGCTGACCCCTGTTGTCACCGGTTGCTTCAGCTATGGCTGCAATCTCACTAGCAGCTGATGCCTGAGGTGTGTGGATGAACCCTGATGCAGCCAAACCTCCCAGGCCAAGGCCTATGATGACCCCTTTTGAACTCCTCATTTGGTTGAACTGATTGAGTGCTGGTTGGAGGATGTTGTAGAGCACCCAAGCTATGGCTGGCAGGATTGGGAGGAGAAGTGCTAGACCACGGTTATCGCCTTCTGCAATTTCGGCGATTTGTTGAGCTGCAAAGGCAGCATCACATGAGCTCAAGGTTGAGAAAATTGCGCCAGCAAGGGCTGTTCCGGTTAGCGGATTGGACAAGATTGAGTCTTGTGCTTTTCTTGATGTTGTGAGGAGGCCTTTTGGGAGGTTTTGCATGGACAGAAGGGATACCGGCTTTGGTTTCAAAGTGTTGATAACTCTGTGGGTGTTGGTGCTCAAGCAGTTGGCATTAAGGGTGGCCATTGTTGCCATAGTTGCTGCCATTCGAATCCTGGGAGTTGGTGAATATATGCAGGTCAAATCTTCAAGAATTCAGAGAGAATTAGTGTGGCTTAGGCTTCTATTCAAGTTATTTGCTTGTTGTGATGATATGAATTGGAATTTAGAAACAATGCCAAGTAGGAAAATGAGATCCAATAAGATTGCGATTCCTAGATTGTTCTCTTATCCAGAGACTCTGACTGGTGAAATATAGACCTCACACGCCTTGCCCCACTTTGGTTTCTTATCACTTCTTCAGAATCAAGTCCCTGTTTATGGTGGCAAAATATTAGGGGGCGTTTGGTAAGAGGGTATCGGAATGGGGTTATGGAATAAACCCCATAACTCATGTTTGGTTTACTGGTATTGGAATTGAAATATTGGAATGATATCTAAAAATATGTCATTTCTCCATTCCTGACTAAGTTCGTGGGTTTTGTCCAAAACCCAAATCTTATTCCCGGTCCCTCTTCTTCCTCTCTTTTTCATTATTTCCGTCGCCTTTCTCCCCCCAATTCTCTGCCCTAATTACCCCTTAAAAACACGACAAGCTGGAGCTTTTGCCGTGGGAAGAAAAAAAAAACGAATGAAAACCACATCTGTGCTACTAGAGAGGTACGCAAGTTTTCTTCTGTTTGTTTTCTTGTTCCAAGTTCTCTATTCTCCAAGTCCATAAACAAGAATAATTTGTGCAATAGTGGATCTTCTTCTGCTGATTCTCAATCTTCCATTTCCCTTGTAGATTGCTCCTTAAAAGGTTTGTATCTCTAGTTTCTTTAGATTTTTTGCTCTTGGGAGCAGTACGTACTATGCTTTCTGTACGGTCCGGCAAATCTGCACACTTTTCTTATTTTGTTTTCTCTTCTGATATTAGCAGTTAGCAGATCTTCATGATTCTTGAGCTTTAGTGCTTCTTTTTTGTGGGTTCTGGCTCTTTTTTGTTTTGTCTTCCGCTATTGACTTTGTGGGGTCAAAATGAAAATCATAGTTTATTCCATCATCTTCTTGAATGCTGATCTCAAATGCAACCCAAAAAATGCAAAAGAATCCAAAACCAATAAGCATCAGATTTGTATCAATAGGATGAAGTACGGATCTGCATCATATCACCAAAGGTTCCCCACTCGCAAATCGAATTGGAATTTAGGCGTTACTCAAACCATTGATTTTGTGAGTTGAGTTATCACTTGAAACCCACCTACTTCATATTGGTGCAAGATTAGAAGTGCAGACCGTGGAATATTATAAATTTGTTAAATAGCCTGAAACCCGCTTGCGGGTTTCCCCCTTATGTAAAATGACTAAAAGCTGCGTTTCTGTTCTATTTATATCAAACACATACTCTCAAACCCTCACCTGAAGGGTGAGGATGAGAGGGGAGGTTTGCTGGGCATCCTAGGGCCCTCCGATGGGCATGTGCAACTCAACGCAGCTTGCATGTAAAATTTTTTTTTTTTTAAGTAATTTGTTAAATAGCCTGCCTGAAACCCGCTTGCGGGTTTCCCCCTTATTTTCGTCTATTCACTCAGCTCCGTCTGTTTTGACGATTTTCGTCCACTTTTCAGGTTAATTCAAACCACGGGGTATCGACTGGTATGATATGAAACCACAGGGGGTTTTTATGTATGATTGCTTAACCACAGGGGGATTTTTTGTTGTTTACCCTTAAAAATACAAAAACCTGCATAACTCTCCCCAACATATGACAAGATTATTAATAAGATTTATGTAATTTTTCTTTTGAAACTCTAAGACAAGGTTTATTGTCAATTTTACAGGTAAGGTTAAAATTGGAAATTTATTAGATTCCATTCCGAAAGAACCAACGAACCAAACATCAAGTATAGTAATGATACCCATTTCAGATACTTGAACCAAACAGATGTATTGGAATGAAAGGTCTCATTCCAAACCCAGGATATCCGATTCCAAATCCGAATCCGATTCCAAGCTGCGAACCAAACGCCCCCTTAGTGTATTTGTACGACACAGGCTATCGATCAAGACCAACACCATGGTATATCATTCATGAGAACATACAAAAGGATTCGGACTTAGACCCCAATCCTCGTGCTTATAAACTCGATAAGACTACTCTTGTTTTAGTGGTTGCACGTCACTTTGGTATGAACAAATTAAACAATAAAAGCCATGTTTAACCAATGGTGAACCCAACATTCTAAAAGCTTTTTAAATATTTTTTTTTTCCTAGCAAGGGAGGGGGAGATATAAGAAGTAGGGAGAGAGAAAGGAAATTGGAACCTAGAAACTTTAAGCGGTGTATTGAAAATGGAATCGGACTAACGAGTTCGATTGGTCGAATCGTAACTAGTTACTGTTCAATTCAGGTCTATATTTAACTCAATAAGTCAAATGAATCAATCAAAACAGGTAAAAAACGGATGAATTGGTCAAAAAAATTGACCTTTGAACTGATTTTCTCACTAAATATTTATTTTATTTTTTTATATATGAATTTATCCAAATAATTTAATATTAAAATAATTAAAATATTTTAAAACTCATTGAACCAATCGAATTAGTTGAACCGTAAACCGAAAATTAATCCGATACACTTGCCGGTCCGAATTTTAAGACATTGTCTTTAAATCTTAATATTTCAATTTTAATCACTAAATCAAAACCTTCGTAACAATCCAACATTCTAAAAGCTAATTTCAATAAACTTTAAATAAATTTCATCTTGTCCTGCCATTGTTTTTCGTTTGATAGTCAAAGCGGGCTGGACTACACCACTATATATGTTGCCAATAAAGGTTTAACTAAGGTTGGAAGGATCAGGAGAAGTGATGTCTGATTGCAAATTCAGACTCATCTTAGCAACTGCATGAACATTTGCTAATGATTTCTCTTTGCGCCGCAATAAACTTGCAAGAGAGTATTCCCAATTCCCATGATCGGCCAAGGCTTGTTGAACAAGGCTTAGGCCTAGCTGTCAAGTCCAAGTTAATATCCACATGCTTGAACCCAAATTCCAGACGACATAAACATGCAATTTAACAGTCTAATACACACTTTTCAGGGTCTTCTGGCCCATTGTAATATTGGTATACAATGAGTCAACCAGCACAAAGACGAAAATGCAGTGCCCTTACTGTAATTCTGGGCTTCTACCATACAATTCCCCAAAATCAATAATTAACTGTTTACTGTAGCCTATCTTTGTAAAGTAGCAAGCATGTTTGATAATTCAATTCAGCACTTAAATTTAATGAGTTCGAATCTTAACATATTCGGACGCGTTTGATAACCAAAACTAAAACATATGAATTAATTAAGTGGCACTAAATTTTTTAGGAAAAATTTGCTAAAAGAAATAAGTTATAAATTATTCACTTTATCACTTAATGTATCAAATTTATTCCTTAACAATTTAGGAACTTAATGGATTCGGATTTTCAAATTTCAACTTTAGTATTAAATACATATCACATTAAGGGTCTGTTTGATAACATAAAAAAGTGCTGAATCTGAACTTTTTCAGACATTCAAATGTTTTGAGTGTTTGATAAATGAAAATACATTTGCTGAATTTGTTAAGTAGTGCTGAACTTGTGTGTATTTTTTTCAACACAAGAATCCTAACTGAATGCTTAATTCTGATAAGAATTAATAAAATTATTTCAACTACCTTATCTTATCTACCAAATCTACCCTTGTTTATTAATTATATTCAAAATTCTTATCTAATTAAACAACTTAATATTCTCTATCTAATGGTTTTCTATTTATCTTTTCTGCCTTTCTAATGACTTTCACATCTTCTCCATACTCATCATATAATATATTTCATCTTTTATATTAATTTGATTTAAAAATAAATATTATCATTTTCATGCCTAAAAATTTTAAACTAATTAAATCATAGGTTCTATTTCTTTTTTGGATGAAAAGATATAAGGGCAAAATTGTTAAATTTAACTTATTAAGCATTCAGTATAAATGTTTATCAAACGGTATAAATAGGTTCAGCATTAAAATTCAGACATTCATATATTTCTTTTCAGTGCTTAAAATTCAGTAAATTAATTGTTTCAGTATTCAGATTTCAGAATTCAGACTTCAGAATTCAGATTCAGTTTTATCAAACGCAACCTAAGTAATAATCGAACTGGAACAAATTTTGTTTAGAAAATTCAGTGCCGCTTTATTAATTCAGATGTTCTAGTTTTTGTTATCAAACGTGTCTGAACATGTTAGGATCTGAATCTATAAAATTAAGTGGTGGGTTGGGTTATCAAATAAAGTTTAGGAGTTAGTTTGATAAAACTGAAATTCAAAAAATGAAATTGAAACCTAAATCTATTAAACTATTGAATTGTTAAGTGCTAAATTTAATATATTAATTGTATATTACATCATATTGAGTGATAGAGAATAACTTATCACTTAATTTTAGAGTATTTTTGTTGTGAAAATTTAATGCTACATGTTAACTCTGAATCCATTAGTATCACCGCATGCATTTCCTAAATTAAAACAGAAAAAGAAAATCATTAAAATAGAAACTAATAATCTGTCTCACTACTGTCTTTGTGAGTATTTCCCTTCCTCTTCTCAGTTTCAACGACAAAAAAAGGGGGAAAAAAAAGTACACTCCTTTTCAGTTTGTGAACCATTTTAAAACAAATTTTCAAGGGAAATAACTTAAGGATATATAAGTTCTTGCCTTCTACAGAATCTACATTATAGAGTTGAATAATCCCTCCACAGGTAAAGATTATTGTCCATACGTCCAAATCTCCAAACCCCACTCTTCCGAGTTCTATTAAACAAGCAACAAGTTTGATCTACCAACATTTCTCTATTCATTTGTCTTCCAATTCTCCGGATGTTAAACCTTAAAACTAACTGAAACTGGATATTTTCTTAACTCCCAACATCATTATCTGCATAAATCTTGGTCACCGAACCTAAACCTTAACCCAGTTCTAATCGTTCTCTATATGCCATATCATTGAAGTTTTATTTGTTAAACAGAAAAGTTGTAGCTGGAAATTTGTGTTAAAGATTAGGGAACCCAACGAAGTTTTCAGATAAAAATGTCAACTTCATCAGTCCCAGTTGGGATTGGACCCAATTCAATCCTATCCCCATTTGCAGACCGGAGTAAAACCCTAAACCCTAGTTTTAGGAGAAACCAATTGGGATTTTCTTCAAATTATGGACCCTTTATGCGGGGTACGCTTGGGGTGACCCGGTATGGATTGGGTCAGGTTCCATTTCCTGACCCGGATAGTGCCGATGGATTGATTAAGGACCTGTTTGGCAGAGTTGAAATGTTCTTGTATACCGTTGCTGATGCTGCTGTTTCTGGCTCCCCGGACCCGCTTACTGATGCTACCACAACTAACCAGAGTGATTGGCTTTCTGGGATCACTAATGGGATGGAAGCTGTGTTGAAGGTTTATCAAAGCTCCAGTTTTTATGCGATTTCATAGTTTTTTTCAATTAGTTTTGCAAATAACATACAACTTAGTTTAAGCACAGTTTGGTTGTTTTGTTATCAGGTTTTGAAGGACGGGCTCTCTACCTTACATGTTCCCTATTCTTACGGTTTTGCAATTATTCTCCTGACTATACTAGTAAAGGCTGCCACTTTTCCTCTAACAAAGAAGCAGGTCAGTCACTACCGATGAACTTCTTCAACTCCAATTCTTGTTTCTTCTCCAGTATATGCAGACAGGGTATACTTAAGGCCATTAGATTCTTTTACATCTCAAATATTTGAAGTTTTTGATAAGGATTTAACTAACTGCAATTTAAAACTGTTATTTTCAGGTGGAATCTGCGATGGCCATGCGCTCATTGGCACCTCAAATAAAGGCTATTCAGGAACGTTATGCTGGAGATCAGGTTACTGTTTACCCTTCCTTTAATTTTTGTTTTAACCGCAAGTGAATTTGATAATGCATGATAAGAAATGGAGGCAGCAAAACTAGTTAAGTGAATAATTACGTGGAATATTAACATAGGGTAATTTAATCCTTGGTTGGGCTTCACAAAATTGAGAACTTCAGGTCCACGCTTATTGCTTTCAGCTGAGATTATAATCAGGCCAGTTCCTAATAATGTGGTCAATACAGACTATAGCTTTATTGTTAACCTTGGGTTTGTATGCTAATTTTCATTTGTCCGGTAGAATTTGCTGAAGATTGATAGATTTTCATCCACGACTTCCTTTTTTCTGCAGTTGTCATTTTTTATTATTCATGTTCTTGCAGGAGAGAATTCAACTTGAAACTGCTCGCTTGTACAAACTAGCTGGCATAAATCCATTAGCAGGTAGTTAACTTATTCTTTCTTTACCGGATTGTAAACTTTTCTTATAGATCAAGGATTTGTGTGCTTGAATAGTAGGGAAAAAAAACAGCGGCACCCTTAAAGAGGTGACGGGCGAGGTTGAAAGTTAATCATTTGAATTGTTTAATGATTACGGTCCCTTGAAGTGGATATCTATGCACAGGCTGTCCCTACAATTTGGTTTTCTTATCATACTTTGTTGGTCATTTTTAAGGATGTCTGCCAACTCTAGCGACCATTCCCATATGGATTGGTCTTTATAGAGCACTTTCTAATGTGGCAAATGAGGTAACATGCTAGTTTCATTTTCACTTTTTGATGGATTATTTTCCAAGTTGTACTTCTATATTGGGTTAAAACCATTCCTTCCAATTTTAAGGGACTTCTGACAGAAGGATTCTTTTGGATACCCTCATTGGCTGGTCCCACAACAGTTGCTGCTCGACAAACTGGCAGTGGTACCTCTTGGCTGTTCCCTTTCATTGTAAGACTGCTGCATATAATAGCTTCTTCTGGTTATGAATGTTCTGGCTTTTGAGTGCCTGATCAACCTGTTACTTTTTGTGGATACTGATGTATTTAATTGATCCTGTGATAAAACTTGGGCTTCAAAACAACTTTGAGTTCACTGTTTAGTTACATTTATTACTTCTCAGTTATTTTTTTAATAATTTTTTTTCCTATTTAGATGTTACTGACATGGCTCTCTTCTTCGCTTCAAAGTTAGAGATTTGGACTGTTAGAAAGAATTACCACCCCTGAGGTTTTTGACAGTTTCACTTGGCAGTTGGCACCATCAAACTTTAAAAAATCTCACTTGCCTCCCTTACTTTAGGCTTTTTGTATCATTTACAACCCATTTTAAGTATAATATTAAAAAATTCATTTTGGAAGAGTAAATATAATCTCATTCCAAATTTCTCCTTTTGTTGTCTTACTTTTTATTACCAAAACGGTGAGTATATTAATAAAAAATGAAAAACAAAAACAAAAGGTATGAAGGTTTATTCTAATTGGACAAAATAACTTGTTTCTATTGTTTATAAGCTGGAGCAAAAAGGTATTCTTAGGGTTGCAAATTATTGCCAGCTATTTTTAAGAGTATTGCAAATCATTCATAATTTCAAGTAATTTAACATTTCTTATTTTAACCAATGACACAAAAACTATTAGAGAGTTTTTCAATATTGTTATCAACTTTTAAAATTTCATTAAAGAACTATATTGATCAATCAACAAAAATTAAGAGATAAATTTAGTGTGTTATGATAATTAAAAAATCACAACAAAAGGGAAAATTTGGAATGAAATTGTACTCCCTCTCCCAAAATGAGTTTTTTAATATTATATTTTGAAATGGGTTTCAAATGTTACAAAAAATTTAAAATAGGGGAGCCAAGTGAGATTTTTCGAAATTTGAAGGTGCCAAGTGAAACTGTCAGAAACCTCAGGGGAGGTTTCTGAAATTATCCCCATCATTAATTATGTCTAATTTTCTTCCTAGAATTCAGTAACCTAGACTATTTCGTATTGCTTTTCATTGCTATAGTGTTTAGATTTTTCCTATTGAAACTGTAGTGAAATCTATTTTCACTCTTAGGTTGTTTCTTTTTTCTCAGGATGGCCATCCTCCTCTTGGATGGTCGGATACATTTGCGTATCTAGTCTTGCCAGTTCTGCTGATTACTACTCAGTACGTTTCTGTCCAAATTATGCAACCATCACAGGTTAGAGGTCAATTTTTCATCCGTTGGTATACTCTAATCAAAGCTAGGCTTTTTGTCATGCGTTAATTACATTGAATCTTCTCTCTCTCTCTCTCTCTCTCTCAGTTTTTGTTTTTTGGTATGTATGTTGCATTCATATGTTAATTTGTTGAATGTGTACACTGTTGGTGTATCCTGTTTCAGTGTCCTTGTTTTTTAGTTTTCAATGCTTTCTCTTTGCTGCATGATGGAGAAATGGGTGGTGTAAAGTGAAATGTTGAGTACAGCAGACAGGAATCCAGAGAGCAGGTGAGCGGAAGATATAAAATGAATAGTTTTCTAAGAGAAACAGCTAGCATTTGAGGAAAGGGACTGCCGACAAATGCCTTTGAGGCCTTAATGATTGGTTATTGTTTTAGAAAAGTAACTTTTCTCTTATTCTAGTATGATTTGAGGCCTTTACAAGAATAACAGGAGGGCCATCTTTTCTTTGCTGTTTAAGTATTGTCGACAATATATGGCTAAACTGATAATGGTACTCATGTGAAACTGTACCTTTCCTTCCGATACTTTTTTGGACAACTTTGATGCATTTGATTTTTGTCACTTGTAAATGGCTGATTGTAGACCAGGCTCCTGCCATACTTCTGTTGGCTGACACCTTTTCCCACTTAACTGTCAGAGCAATGACCCAAACTTAAAGAGTTCTCAAGCCATTACCAAATTGCTGCCCTTAATGATTGGTTATTTTGCTCTTTCCGTTCCTTCCGGTCTAAGCCTCTATTGGTAAGTATCTCTGACTTTAAGATTTGTCGATGTTATGCTATTCTGAGTTGGAATGTCATCGTTATTCTCTTAGTTTATCACAATAGATTTAAGAGCCAGCTGTTACTTTAAAAAATTGAATGAAATCATTGGTCTGAAATAGTATTTTGCATGTTTCTCTTAGGTTCACGAACAACATACTAAGCACAGCTCAACAAGTATGGCTTCAGAAATTAGGAGGCGCACGAAATCATTTGAAGCAGTTCAATGATGATATTGTTAGGAAAGAGCTATCCCAAATGCAGAAGTCTGTCTCTGAAGCAACTTCAGAAAAAATGACAGATAAAGGAGAAAAGCTGACTTCAGAAGGGCTCCGTCCTGGAGAAAGGTTAAACCAGACAATTGTTCATGTACCTACAACCAATGTAACCTAAACTAGGAGTGCTTCAAGTCTTATAAAGTATTGATTTTCAGGTTTAAACAACTAAAGGAGCAAGAAGCAAGAAGGCGGCAGCAACGAGAGGGAGAGAAAAGGAAAGCTGAAGAGGCTGCACTTCAACAGGAAAATGGAGAGTTAAAGAATGAAGTAAATCTGGTTGAACCTGGACTTGAAGCTGAGAACACTGTGACTGACACATGCAACACTTTTAACAATGAACATCGGGTTGTAAATGGCACTACTTCTCCAAGAGCCAAGGATGATACAAGGACTACAGATGGTTCTGGTAGTCATGAAGATGAAACAATTGGTCAGGAGCCTTATGGGACTACAGAAAAGGTAAAAATATTTGGAATGAGTTTTCAATATCTTTTTGTCGCTTGGTGTGAATCTGTTATTCAGCATTCAACTCCTCATTTTATTCTCTTTTCCCCTGCCTTCTTTTCTTAAAATTTTGAGCCATATGGTGACATTTTATTATGAACTTCAGATAACTGGGAGAATGTATGTATTAGATTCTAAGACATCATAATGGCTTCAGGTTACCCTGTTCATCATATTGTTAACAAAACATAAAATTTTGTTTTTGAATAAATATTACTTGTGTTCCTCTTCTGCCGTAGCTCTGCTATGTTGCTCATCTTGATGGACTTTATTCATCAAATGATTGGGTTTGGATTTTCACTGTCTTCCAGTTTCATGATTGGATCTGTTCATACATGTATATTGTGTTCATGTACATACATGAATGTATGAATGCATAGGGTGCATGTATCCACCAGACTCCTTAGATAGCTGAAGATATATGTATATCAATGCTTACATCCGAATATGATAAACTATTATGAATCTTTACGTTGGTTATCAAACTAAATATATGTTGTGTAATTCCAGGAAGAAGTTGCTTCTAGCATGATAGGTGGAGATAACAGATGTACCGGCAAAGATGAAAACGAGAACAAAAGTGTGTAAGCCTCAAAATGAAGCAATTAATATACGTGGATTTAGGGATTATCAGGAGTCATTAGGCATATTGTCACACTTGATGTTGGCTGATCCTGGGTGGAGAAATTGATGCCTTTTCGCACATAAATTGCCGACACGAAAAGGTAAAGCTTGTCTTGGTTGAGAGTGCACGAATCAGTTTTTCTGACAAGGGAGAAGGGTGTGGCATGTAGTTAGATGGTAGCTTGATTAAGGGGTGATTGTAGGAGTAGCTAGAAGAAGAGTTATATAATGTAGGCATCATTGGCTTTAACAAATCTTCTTTCTTTGTACGTGGGATTGGATGTTAGAGGAAAGCGTTTGTTTCATGCTTTGGTTAGTTTGTCTTCATGGATGATTTTTGTTGTCAAGTTAGAACCAAATATGATATGATGCTTCAGTTACACATATAAATATGTTTAGATGGAATTGCAAAATGATTTTTTTGCTGTACCGTTTCTCTTGCAATTTGAAAATGCAGCGAGGAAAGTTAATCATAGGTTGAGTCTTAATTCTTGCCTTTGTCAATAAAAACATGAAGGATGATGATTGGCGAATTTAATTTGTAAATATTTTGAAAAGAAAGTAAGTGGGAAATCCTGCGTATTTATGGTAAGGTATATTAATGAAGGCAGGCATTACTCTTTTCCTGCGTAGTTTGCCAGTTTGACAGCATATTCCAGTATTAGAGAAGTACGCATTCTTGCCACTTCTGTAAAGTATTAAATATATTGCTTGTGCTTTCATGATTGCTTCTGAGTAGCAGTAACTGCTTGGACGCAGAACATGCCTTATATTGTCTTCCATATGCTAAACAATAAAGGATGATTTGCCAAAAAAAAAAATTTTTTTTATTCAAGTCAAAAATTTGGGGGTTTACGCCAAAGGGATAGGTAGGAAGTACAATCAAACTCATTTCTTGTAAACTTGTCATTACTAGCTAAAATACTCCAAATGAATGAATCCTGAGCAAGAAAGCACCGTCCTGCAGCTGCATGTTTGGTTCAATTGTTTTAGCATGTACGTATCAATTAGAATGCATCATAATCTCTTGCCCAAATTAGAAGTATGTATGAATTTCATTAATATATAGAGTCTTCGTGAATCCCTGTCCAAAGGTTTTTTTTTTTT
Organism: Coffea eugenioides; assembly: GCF_003713205.1. Classification (NCBI taxonomy): domain Eukaryota; kingdom Viridiplantae; phylum Streptophyta; class Magnoliopsida; order Gentianales; family Rubiaceae; genus Coffea; species Coffea eugenioides. The sequence continues at coordinate 46,713,888 of NC_040045.1, forward strand.
TTTTTGGAATTTCGTGGCTAGGAATCGGTTCTTTATGGAATCTTCTGAAGGAAAATTCAGATAACATATGGTTGATTAAGGCTCAGTTGAGTGAACTGATGTCTGCTCTATATGTAGTATGATTTCCTTCATAAAATTTTCAGATAGTCTCTCTCAAAGTCAAGGAATTAAGCATCAATTTGTGTAAAAGTGACTTGGGATACCATTATTTAGACCACTGATCAGTTCTGATCGATTTATCATATATAGTCAATAATGTGTAATTGCGTTGCTTATTATTGTAATTATTTTTATTATTATTATTTTTTTGGTAAGCAAAGTTTGCAATTATTGAGGTTGCAGTAAAAACTGAGAATTTGCGACCACTTTTCCGGTAGATAGATAGAACTTAGAAGTGACTTGCTTTAGCATTTGCAGGTACTTATGGTGTGAAACATGTGTTAAATTTGCGCGATTTCAGTTCCGGTGGGCTGACCGGAAAATTAATTTTAAGAATCATAATAATTATTATGACATGTTTTGGGGTGGGGGGGTGCAAATGTTCTTTAAAGAAAGATTACAATTGCAGCATCAATCTTTGCTCATTCAGGAAGTTCACAAACTAAATACAGTCCAATTGAACTTTCCAAGAAGCATAATTCTACCATGCTGCCGGTCTTGCTCGTCTGGTTATGGTATTGGCAGACTTCCGCACCTCAGACCACACGGTGCCTAGAGTTCTCTAAGAAACTAAACCCAGTCACTAAGCCTATAGCTTGGAGATTTGTATATTCTGCTTATATAATCCCATGCATCAGATTGACCTATAACTCTTGCAAGATTCAAACACGTACTGCTCTTAACAATTTTTCTAATTCCAGTTCCACTAAAGTTGATCTAATCTAACAAGTTGACTAAAACCACTAAACCAATGATAATCAAACTGAAATAAGAAATCCTTGCGTACCGATTCTGAAACCTGGAAGAGTTTTAGTGGCCAAGAAAGAAGTTTGTAATTTGTAGTACCGCAGTTGGTTTAGCTTTAGCCCCCATCTTGTACTCTAAACTCAAAGATGGTGTTGCCGTGACGGACCAGGCGGCAAATTCCTTTATTTCAGGAGCTGTCGAGTCCATATTCCCAATAATACTAATACTTGTTTTCGGGTAGATCCATTCATTCGATGGATTAACTCTGCTCACATGAGTCACCTATCAGGTCTACTTATATTCTAGTACTTAGATCCATTCATTCAATCAATCGACTCATCTCAGATGAGTACGTTGGCCATAGAGGTGGCAAAATGGGCGGGATGGGCGGGATTTGCTTGGGTTTGAGATGGAACCGAGTCATATGGGTTTGGGCCCAACCTTACCCATATGTGTTTTGGGACTAACTTGGGCGGGATCATTTTGGGATGGGTTTAGATTGATCCCGCCCAATACCCAAATCCATTTTCTACATATTTTTTTTCCTTTAATTCATTTTTTATTTTTATATAATTTTAATATTTTTGATTTATTAAATTTCTTTTAGTTTTATTAAATAAACATGCAAGTGCTTTATACTCAAGATTCCCACCAAAAATTGGATTAACAAATAAAGGAAAAGATAGATATACAGCCATATTCCAACATATATCAAGATGGCCAAGGTCCTTAGGATGTTGAATATTTATCCTTATCATTGTCCAAGGATGACAGGTCTAAACTAACTGAAATGCTGGAAATTCTTGTGGATAATGACTAGGAAGACTACTAGATTATATTCGTTGGTATGACTATAAAAATTGTTAAAGATAATTTTTGAATCTAAGATTCCGTTTGGATTGACTTTTTTTTCAAAAAATAAGTTTTTCAAATACAATGTTACAGTAATATACAATAACTCAAGAAACATCCCATTCATATTAATATATCAAATATTTCAAAAAAATTTTATAGTAAAAATTTTTCATATACACAGCTACAATAAAATATTTCAAAAACACCTACCAAAAACAGCTAATCCAAACGGAGCCCTTGCCATTTGAGCCCAATGGGTACCCAAGTATTTCCCATCCTTTCCCATTCATTAATGGGTATAGTTGAGATGTGTCCCAACTTAAACCCAATACCAAATTATAATACCCATCCCGCCCAAAGTTCCTTTGGGCATGGGTAGCCCATTGGGACTTGGGACAAATTGCCAGCTCTAGTTGGCCATCAGATGATGAAACATGAAGTGTAAGCCTAACTGTAACTTAGGATTTTTAGCTCCCCTTGATCCAATAAAGGGTAGGAGTAGCTGAGTAAGAGTTACTGATTGACAAAAAAAACAAAAAAATTGTAGATCCATTCATTCACATTTTTGACTCCTTGTCTTCGGAACATTTACCATCACCCACCTTCTTGGGCTACGCATTGTCCTTAGGGGTTAAAAGTACTCGCTCAGTTTTAGTCCAAGTTCAGAGTGCAGTGCAGTAATTTTTTTTTTCTGGTAATAATAACAGTTGTATAACCTATTCTATTCTAATTTATAGGGGAGGGGAGCCTAAAATGACTTATAAATTAGGAATTCGTAGATATGCAGACGTGACTAAACTATCCTAACCTATGCAGTAATCGAGCGCCCTATAACATTTCTCCAATCAATACGTACACAAAAAGAAAAAATTAACTTCAACTTTACACCTAACAAGTCTTGCACATTTTCCACTCTCATATTTTTATGTTCTACCACGTCACATGGTAGACGGTGGGAGCGAGATGTCGTGTAAGTGTCACCACCTTTCATAATTGCTGGAGCAGATCTGTTTTGGGTTGAAGATTTTTTTTTTAACAAAAAATAAATAAATAAAAACACTAGCATTCCATTATTTGGGACTTGATGTACTGTATGGGTTAAAAAGGTAATTACAAAATGCATCTATAGTGAAAAATAATTGGACAAAAATATCTATGCGAAGAAAGAATATGTAAATTAAGTGGAATATACTTTGGTGCTACTATTTGTTTGTGTGCGGAAGGAGGCAGTGGGTTTTAGCTGAGGCCACGAGCGAATATGACCACTTTAATCCCTCGCCTAAGCATTGACACCTCATCACACCCATTTCGGTTGCCCTTTGGAAAACGTACAGGAGAAAACCATCCATCCAATTGAGAAAATAAAGCAACCCAAAAAGCTCCTTCTCTTATAAACTACCATCATCTTCTTACCATTTTTCACTTTCACAATCAAACTCTCCTCTCCTCTATTTTTCTTTCTCTATCTCTCTAAATTTTATCTTCAAGAAATAAAAAATAATCCCACAAAGTACCGATTGTCCATCCCTTTTTTCTTTAGAATCATCATCTGGACAAAACATTGCCTTAAAATAAGGAAAGATAATATCTTGATCAGATAAACCCACCATTTTCACACTCTTCTGATATGTATATACTCCAGCAAAAGTTTGATGGGTTTTGAAGAATCTTGTGCCTATCTCACGTGTAATATTTGTTCTAATTTTTTTTTTTTGTTTCTCGATCTGTAACAATTCAAATGTACAGAATGAAGAGTTGTCCTTGTATCAGATGTTGAGTTTGGACGGTTTTGTGTAATTCCACTTTGAGTTTTGTTTTCCTCTGTGATGAATTGTACTTATTTTGTTGATCATCGGATGATCTTTTGGCCTTGTAAGCATCAAAGATGAGACTTTTATGGCTAGTTCATTTGCACGACTGTTGATTACTGTGATCAATTTTCTGGGATCGTTACCGATTCGCCGTTTTATGACTCTGCAAGAATTTTATCTCAATATGATGTTTTTCTTGATGGTGCAAGTGAATTGAAAGTGTTATCTTTTGGTTGCTGAAATTCTGTTCCTTTCTTAGTTTCTTTTTTTTGGCTTTTGGAATATCCTTGGGGGAAAGAATGGAATTCTTTGTGTAACAGTTTTCTTTTGCTTGTGGTGTGCATATGATCTCTGGTTTGAGTTACTTGTTTGATTGCTTTTATTACTTTCTCACCGAGAATGCTTTATACTATTCAGTTCATTTTGGGTATCGTTCAATCAAGCTCTGTTTGATGGATGATCGGACTTTATTGTCCCGTCTTCCTCGCTTATAACAGAATTGAACTTCCTTTGCTACGGCGATCTGTTCATTTCTACTTCATCTTCTTGTTTGATATGGGAATTTCGGATAAACACAGCATCTTTGCAGTTAGATGGCGTTTATCTGCTTGGATTTGATTTTGTTCTTTAGTTCTTATTTATTGTCTCAAATGTGCTTCAATAATGTGCTTTTTTGTTATGCTTGTAGGTTTGGAAGTTAAAGGTTGCTGATCAGCTTGTAATTTGAGGTACATACTTGGTTTCTGCTTGTTAGAGTGATCGACTTTCTGGTGAAGTAACATTGTGCTAATGAACTCGTGTTGCGGCATTTTCTTCAGTTGTTGAAATCTCTCTCTCTGCTCAGTTTGGGCACTGCATATGACAGTGGTGCCCATGGATGCCACGGCTAGTGGAACGTCGGGTGTTCAATGCCATAATATTGCTGAACAACCAATTGCTGCTCTCGTCATTCCTGATCAACCAATTGTGGCTCTTACTACTTCGCCCTTGCCTACATTTGAGCGACAGCAACGGCATTGCTATGGCAACGTCAGTCCTGGAGAATTCCCATTGTCTGCAAATCCCTCGATTGTTCTTCATGTCCTTACTGGATGCAATTTGGATCCCCAAGATCTTGCAAAGCTAGAGGCAAGTGTATCTTTTTTGTTTGGATTCCAATGGTAATTATCTTTGTTGAATTGATGATGCTGCTGATTGTATTGTGAATTTTTGGGCTGGTTTTGCAGGCAACCTGTTCTTTCTTCAGGCAGCCTGCACATTTTGCCCCTGATTATGAGCTCTCTATGGCAGAGCTTGCAGCGCTTGATATGTGCCAAAAGAGAGCCATATTTAAGCCAATGACAGATGAAGAACGTCAAGACTTGAAGCAAAGATGTGGGGGCTCCTGGAAACTGGTCCTCAGATATCTGCTTGCTGGTGAAGTCTGTTCCAGGAGGGAGAAGTCACAGGCCATAGCAGGTCCTGGTCACAGCATTGCTGTAACATCAAAAGGAGTTGTCTACTCATTTGGTTCTAATAGCTCTGGACAGCTTGGACAGGGCACCACTGAGGAAGACTGGCGGCCTCGCCCAATTAGGTTGTTATTATATGTTGATTTTGTCATATGCTGCTTTAAAAGCTGGAGTCTAGATGCAGAATTTTTTAGTGTAAAGTTTCGGTGAAACTTTAATTATGTTGCAGATCCTTGGAAGGAGTTCGAATTATTCAAGCAGCTGCTGGGGCTGGCCGGACAATGTTGATTAGTGATGCTGGTCGGGTGTATGCCTTTGGAAAGGATTCCTTTGGAGATGCTGAATATGGGGCTCAAGGAAGTAGACTTGTAACTACTCCGCAACTTGTGGAATCATTGAAAGATGTCTTTGTTGTGCAGGCTGCAATTGGAAATTTCTTCACAGCTGTGTTGTCTAGAGAAGGAAGAGTTTATACTTTTTCTTGGGGGAATGAAACAAAACTTGGTCACCAAACAGAGCCAAATGACCTAGAACCTCGCCCATTACTAGGGGCACTTGAGAACATTCCTGTTGTGCAAATTGCAGCTGGATACTGCTACCTTCTTGCTTTGGCTTGCCAGCCTACTGGCATGTGAGTCCCTTTAATTTGTTAGAGTAGTGAGATTAAACTTGTATCTTCATGGATGGGTTTTGGTTGAACTTTCAAGAAAAATATTCTTTCTCGCTTGGTTGGTTAGCAAATTATTCCAAATAATATTTTGCTTGCATCATAAATACATTTCCCAACCCACTTTTTTATATTCTTAATCACCTTTTTATCTCACATACATCACATCACAAATAGTGTTACAATATTATTCCAAATAATATTTCAAATAATACTCTATCCAAACAAACCCAATATTGTTACTTGAAAATAATTATGATATGCAGAATGGCAGTTATTGATAGGATATTGCCTGTGGTTCTGTTGCATCTTTATTTGTTGCTTTGGTGAGGTATTGTTCAAGCAACAGAATTCAATTGCATGAACTACAAACTATGTTGAGTTCTGTATTAACAACAAAATCTCATCTTCAATATTATCTCAGCTTCTAATCTCTATTTTTCTAGTCAAGTTGTCTCTCCTAATCACCTGCATTACTTCAAAATGATTTCAGAGTCTCTGTCTAGATTACCATGGTTTGCCGCTCATAGTTCCATCGCGCTCCAATATTACTTGGCAACAAATTTTTTATAGGTAAATGATTCTTATATTTTGCTCTTTTTGGTGACTCATCAGGTCAGTATACTCTGTTGGTTGTGGATTGGGTGGAAAGCTTGGACATGGTACAAGAACTGATGAAAAGTATCCAAGGTTGATTGAACAGTTTCAGAATTTGAATCTTCAACCAGTAGTCGTGGCAGCAGGAGCATGGCATGCTGCAGTTGTTGGGAAAGATGGGAGAGTTTGCACGTGGGGTTGGGGACGTTATGGTTGCTTAGGTCATGGGAACGAAGATTGTGAATCGATTCCTAAGGTGGTTGAAGCACTAAGCAATGTCAAAGCGGTTAATGTTGCTACAGGGGACTATACAACTTTTGTAGTTTCTGATGCGGGTGATGTATATTCTTTTGGCTGTGGGGAATCATCTAGTTTGGGACATAATACTGGTGCTGTTGACGGACAGGTTTGATCTTCTCTTTTCCTGTCTATTTTATCTTGGTCAAGTTGTCTTCTTTATCTTCAGAATCCGGCTGAATTGTTTAGTTCTGTTTAGTATAGAATGTTATATGTGTACCTTGCAAGATCTGTTTGCTATTATATTCATTTTCACTTTCTACAGATGGTTATGAATTTTCAATTTGATATTCTTTCGAGATAGTCCTTGTCACCCTGATCTGGTTCATTTGTTAGTAGCCGCCATTATATCAACTTTCACAGGATAGAGGCCAGTCATGATAGGTTAGCAGATACACACACAGCATCGAAACGAATGAAATTCCCATCTTTATTTCTTCTATTTACTTTATTCAACGCCCGCGGCTTGAGGAAATCAGATAGGGTGTCAGGTTAGAACCGAGTAAGGAGCTTACAAGAAACTGAAATACACCTGAAACATGATGGTGCTAAAATTAGAAGGGTTAAGCTCAGCTGTTTGCCATTGCGAAACGCAAAGTGAAAACATCCATTCCTCAAAGTCTCTATATTCAAGAGCCATGGACATCTTTCTTTATAAAGTGATTTGCTGATGTGCATTACTGTTGTCTTGTTTTACAGGTAAACAGGCACACTAATGTTCTAAGCCCAGAAATTGTGACGTCCCTGAAGCAGGTGAATGAGAGGGTGGTACAGATTAGCCTTACCAATTCCATATATTGGAACGCCCACACGTTTGCCCTCACAGACTCTGGTAAGCTGTATGCATTTGGAGCTGGTGATAAAGGACAGCTTGGAATCGAGCTGGTTTCCAACCAAACCGAAAGGGCAAAACCTGAGCGGGTCGATATTGATCTTAGTTAAAAGCCCATTTAATTACATCTCCATTGGAAGCATCCGTGCTTCTAAATCTGTTTTATATCGATCGTCCCTTCTGTAAATAGACATCAAGACAATTTGTGAAGAAGCTAGGAAGTAGTGACTGCAGGATTAACCTCTCAAGAAGATTTGCTTAGGTTCATGCGCGCCTTAAGCGGTAAATAGGTGATAGATGTGTTAAATTTGAATATTAACTTAGATTTGTTTAATTTGAAGCCACAAGCGATCTGTGTTCCCAATGAAATGTTAGATCCCCTCATTACCATATTAATAAGGGGTGTAAATTTGCTGTTAGTGCTGGCATTCCTTGGCAATATTCGCAAGTTAACGTTGATTAATCACACCGAGGAGGTCTCGTTCTCGAGGCGCAAGAAATTAGAGGTCTTAATTTCAAATTTTCTGCATCTAATTTTGCTTTTTAAATTTCACTCCTCTCTCTCTCTTTTCTCTGTTAAAGTGAGATAATGCTGATTAATGGCAGGGTAGCGCCCCTCTCCTCCTCGTACCAATGAGAACAGGCAGTAGTTGATGAACGATTGGTACGAAAGGGTGGTCTATAAATGGAATATCTGACCAAATATCAAAATGCATAAAAAATTTCATTTTTTATGAATTTTATGTTGTATTTTTTAATCTTTTATTATATATTATTTTTTTAAAGCTGTTGTATTGATCTTTTATTTAATTAATAGTTATTGGATCTTTAGATAATAAAAAAAAATAAAATATAATATTTATGTAAGAAAAATAGTAATATAATAAAAAGTGGTACAGAGAGTGACACAGTGGAAGATAAAATATTCTTGGTGATACTAGACTGGAAGTGGCAGTTTATTCGGTTGTCCATGTCTGACTAAAGTGTGGCCCCCCTAACTTTATGGGTTGGGGCTAAGGGCAATACCTTGTGTCCTTTTCCTGATAGACAGTCGAGGTTTCAGGCCTTGGGCAGAAAACTGGTGGGATAGACTGAATGGCCGATCTAGTTCCGTGGGCTGACCCAATGAGTACTCTTCATGGATCCATAGGGCAAATTTGATAGTCTAACACAAAGTAGCCCAAAGCCCAACTCTCCAGTGTTGGTTGGAACGGACCGGTTCTAAAACCTTAATGAACCAAAATCAGCATTAGGTTTTTGACTGTAATTGAATTTAATTCCACGACTTACATTGCAAAACCCGAAATTCTGAACTAGGGATGGCAATAGGCGGCACCCGCCCCGCCGGGAGCTAATGAGGAGGGGGTTGGGGCGGGGGGTGGGACGGGGATGGGGACGGGGATGGGGACGGAGGGATTTTTTTCCCCCCGCTTAGAAACGGGGCGGGGAGTGGGGGGAGCGTACCCCCGCCCCATCCCCCCTTCCCGCCACCCGCTTTAAAAAAATATATGTATATAATTATATATATAATATATAATTTAATTAGTTACAAATTTATGATAATAATATTATTAGTTATATGTATTATATAATGTCTATTAATATATATAATATAATTGATATTATTAATTATATTAATAATTATATATGTGTACTAATACAAATTATTAATTGATTATACTAAATTTACTAATACATTTATACTAAATCCCTAATTACACTTAATACAATAATATTTTTTTCTTAAAAAAAGCACAAGCACAATAATAAATTAGTGATTGTATTTGTGCTAAAAGTGAAAACTTGACTACTTTAGTTATATTTATTTCATCATGTTGGATTGTATTCAAATAAATTTTATTTGATTGTTTTTATAAGTTTCAATTGTAAAATTACAATGAATAATAATTTGATAATGTGTTGATATTTTAGTACTTGATTATTTGCTAAAATTTAATCATAATAAAATTATATAATAATATTTTATTAACCCCGCGGAGGAGTGGGGGGGACGGGGGGGAGCGGGGGATGGGGGATGGGGGATGGGGCGGGGGTAGTTTGTAGGTATCGGGGCGGGGGATGGGGGAGGGGTCCCCCGTTCCAATCCCCGCCCCTATTCTGAACTTGTCAAATGCTCCTTCATATCACAGGTACAGATTGTTGATATTTATGTACGGCTAAACGTAACATCATCGTAACACTTGGTCGTCTAAAGAGATCCAGGCCGTTTGCTTAGTTTAATCTCCTTCCGTCTATTCGGTACTTTACCACATAAGTTTCTATATTTTAAAAAATTAATCGTCACCCACATATGGATTAAACTAGAATGTCATTATCAGTTATTTCATTCAAACTAACGGTGACTATTAAAAAGTCAACGTAAAATTTATGAGTGTTTTTGACAAATTCACCCTTTAACCATTAGTCTTTTTTTTAAAAAAAATTCCTTTTTTCCTTTCTTTCTCTTATTCTTTTTCCTCTAGGAAGAGAGGAGATAATTTTTTAAAATTGTGTTTTAACGTATTAAATCTTAATAAATCTTAAATTTTTTCCAAATACAAACAAGAAGAAAGGGAAACAAAAAATAAAGAAATAAGAAATGTCAGGGGATCTAATATGTAGCATTTTGCAATCATTAAAGATTTAGTACTTTCTATTTTTATTCATCAATTTACTATTTTCCTTTCTTCCTTTTTGTATTTGGGAGGGAAAAAAAGGAAACAGTGAAAGAATTAATTTGTCAATTTGTTAATTGGAAAGGGTTATATATAGATTTTTAAATTATAGGAGAGTTATGTGGTAAAACTCTAAATTGCAGGAGGATAAAAGGTAATTTATTCAAAAAGAAGAGAAAAAAAAAAAAAAAAAAGAAGAATACCCTAGCGACCAACATGTTACCCTGGTAATAAAGGTATCATGTACCTAAGACTACAGTGCTAATCAGTGCAGAAAACGAACAGCATTTTAACGTTCTGAACAAGGAGTACATAAATAAATCGATCTAGTCGATCTAGTTAGTGGTCGAAAGTATTGAAAATTGCGACTGTTTTGAGTCTTAAATTAGTGACAGTAATTTTCATCCACCACTGACCAGGACACCATAAAATCAACTACACTGTCAGCTCTTGGGCAAACTGTGCAAGTAATACGCATAATGGACTAGTAGGGATAAATAAAAAATGGTGTAAGATCTTACATTTAGCTTTGAGACCCTTCTTTCTACCTTCAAAGTTGTCGGCAACAATTGTTTGCAGCATAATATGTATGAGCATTCTGTCACACTCACACACTTGCCCCTGATTAGAGGAAGCAACTAAGAGTTCTTCCACAGTGCCACTTACATTTTGCACATAACCAATATTGTATCCATCATCTTTGTTCAATGGTTTTGACATCTCACATTTTCCTTTGTCCGACATATCTGGAAGCACTTGCATGCATGGTTCACCATCGCGGGTCGCGGTTACATCGCGGTCTCGGTTGTTCCACATTCGTCGCAGCATATCGATTGAATATCGGGTGATATGCATATTATAGCACATAAAAGTTTCCAAAAATTACTAAAATTAAAAAAATATCAAAAGGCACAATTTAAAAAAATATCTGAATCGACTCCGAGTTGATTCGGATATATCGACCGATATTATGCATTATGGATTCGAATCAGCCAATATCAATCGAGTCAAAACAAGTCGTCGCAGATATTACCATATCTGCGATTTGGGGATCCGTATCGTACCGATCTCCTCCGTTCCACTTACGAGTTACGACTCGGCCAATATTACGAACCATGTTGCATGGTATAAGAAGCAGGCAAAGACCATTACATTCGTGGTTTATTGATTGGCTGCTAACTCAATTGACATACAAGACTATTACCAAGTACTTTTAACGCCTCCAAAACAGTATTTAACAATATTGTTTGATTTCCCGATAAATTATCGCATGTCAATCTAAACTAATTGTCCTCGCTAAAATGGGACTGGTGATACTTATCAGGCACAGTAGAGCGTAATATTAATCTCATACATATGCTGGGATTTGTCAGGAGCAAGAAAATGTGCTGCTATAATAATGATAATCAAGAAGATGAGTGTGTCCACTCAGTTTCGCAGATGAGGATGAGCAAGCTGTGCTTGTAGTTGCACTAAATCATTGAGCAGCAGCATTACCATGTAAACATGCATGAATTCTCTCTCTGTATTTCAATGGCTATAAAGGATGGTATATGTGGCTGGAGTATATCCACGAACATATATATATATATATATATATATGCATGAATTCTCTCTGTGTTGAAATTGAACATGTTGATTTCCTTCCATATATAGTAAATGCCGAGGCTGTGGCCTAATCATTTTCCATTAAAGTAAGACTACAGGAAAAGAGTCTAGTCCACGCTCAAGCTTGCTTAGTATGTTTGCAAACGTTAATTGGAGAATGCTTTCGGAATCTAAACACGTCAAAAGCAAACGTTAATTGGAGATAATATCAAGTGCAACCTTAACAGAGATTCACAGTCAAGGTGGCGAATAAACTTAAGACTAGATGAAGCAACAGTTCAAACTCCTCCTGAATCCTGATCCCACCAAATTAGAGGAGAAACTAGGAGTATCCACACTGATCCAAGTTGGGATTTGACAAAATGAGAAAAGCCATGTTCAACCGAGGGGCCTAAGCTCCCTAACGTCCTACGTGGGATAGAAACAAGATTAGAACTTAGAAGGAGAGGGAGGCGAACAAAACTCACATGGAAGAACGTGCGTGCCCTTCCCCAGAAAACAATGTCCACCTTCATTCCCGAAAGAGATGGATGGTACGGACTCTACGGTGTCCCCACGTGGGGTACAATTAACTACCTGACATGTGGAAGCTCTAAGAAGCCAATGACTTTCAATTGTCGCCACCACCATTATTCAGGATGGACAACGGAAATCTGCTTTCTTGAAATTCCGGCGGGCTCCATGGTTTATTGTTGGAGTATTAAAAGCTGGATTTCTTTCTTTACCCGCACAAAGGGGTGGGCAATCTAACTCAATCGAGCCTGAATATCCTGGGGGGAAGCCTTTTTTTTTTTTTTCAAGGGAATGAGCAGAAGATTAATTTATTGGATTTCGAAGAACATGAACATCCCTGCAGGGTAACTCGATATCTTGTCTTGGTATTACTCTAGTCTGGAGGACACAATCACACACCCGTGCTTATCATCCTACCGAATAAAATATGTGATCCATGAGATCACAGCAGATCCATAGGTCTCAAAGAAACTGGCCATGAAGAAAAGTTAATCCATTTTCTGAGAGCCATGATCAAAATGTTTCTGTTTCTACTTCAGAGGAAAAAATCAGAGCCAGAATTAGGCTGGAAGTTTATCATCAGATTCAAAAAGTGTCAGCATCTTCTAAAGTCTGCACTTTTTTGTCCTAATCAAATGTTCCTCTTGTGCAAGACCTCATTTTGATGACAAAAATATTGCTGTAAAATTCCGAGTTGGCCCAAAAAAAAAAAAAAAAAAAAGGGATCCCGAGTTTCATGAAATCGTAAAAATGAATGTAATGGAGTTTCCAATAGGAAATCTCTAGCTTAAGCATCAATGGATATTTAGTGGAAAGTGGAAACAGAGAAGGACTGGACTCCAATTATTGTTGAATTTGGATGTTCTAATTTGATCAACCACACCACCGACAGTTACTATGATGGACGCATAATTTTAAAACTGTCGGTAGAATTTGCTTGCGATGCCATTATGCATGCATGAGTATAGTATAGCGACAAATGATGATTGAATGATGACCCCTTGGCGCCTCACGGCCTTGTCACTGTTTATATTGAGAACAAAAGCAGAGAATTAAACTACTTCGATGGCCACGCAAGGCCCGAGTACAACTGAAATATTTAAAGCATATAGCACTATCCTGACTATAAAACAGGAGAAACTGAGAGAACAAAAAAGTGCATCAAATGTGCTTGCCTTTCTTTTCTGGTCAGTACTCACTGCTCAGTAGTACTAGTCTTCCTCAGCAAACCCCACGACTAAATGTGAGAAACTTTAATATACTCCATGTGAGACTGATAAGCAAAAAAGCTTGAGGGGGCCTAGCTCTTACGTTGAGAGCAATATCAAGTCACATGCATGGACCTTAACTTTAAATTTGTGTGAGTGGGGGGAAATTTATACTACTAATACTAGTACTGGCTCTATTAATAAGTGTAAAGGACTTGGTAACAGAACCACATTGTGAAGGTACAGAATTAGAAGAACTGGAGCATGTAGGCCCTCATTGTTTTCTTCAATCAATTTTATGTCCAACCCTCATACTGTATATAAACCTGAACCTTTTTCAGCTTCACACGTACCATTTTCTACCTTTCCGTTGTCTCTCCTCTACCCGGACCTCACATTTCCAGCCAGGTCGAAGAGCAGACAGCTGCAATGCCACATTCCATTCTGTTTTTCCTGCTTCTGTTATTGGCCTCAACTAACACATTGTCTTCACCAGTGCCAGACCCCGAATCAGTAGTGCAAGAAGTAAACGAGTATGTACATTTCATACTTAGCAGTTCTTCATCCTTGAATTGTGGTAATATCATTCCAACGTTTCGTGCTCACTACTTTGTTCCTTCACTATGAAGTATAAGTACTAATTGCATATTGTAGCATCCATAATTGATCACAACTCACAAAGCAGAAGTACCAGTCATGTCATTACTTCTTGGATGAATAATTTTTGCAGGAAAATAAATGCATCGAGAAGAAATCTGGCCTTCCTTTCTTGTGGCACTGGCAACCCTATTGATGATTGCTGGAGGTGCGACCCCAATTGGGAGAAGAACCGCCAAAGCTTAGCTGATTGCGCTATTGGATTTGGTAAGCATGCTGTTGGTGGAAGAGATGGTGAAATCTACGTGGTTACGGACAATGGAGATCATCCTGTGAATCCTAAGCCTGGAACTCTTAGATATGGTGTCATACAAGATGAACCTTTATGGATTATATTTGCTCGTGATATGGTGATCCAGCTCAAGGAAGAGCTGATAATGAACTCATTCAAGACGATTGATGGTAGAGGTGCTAACGTCCACATTGCAGGAGGGCCATGCATTACTATACAATATGTAACTAATATCATCGTTCATGGCCTAAACATCCATGATTGCAAGCAAGGTGGAAATGCGTATGTGAGAGACTCGCCTGAACATTTCGGATGGAGAACGCTCTCAGATGGCGATGGAGTTTCCATCTTTGGTGGAAGCCATGTTTGGGTGGATCATTGCTCTTTGTCCAACTGCCGTGATGGTCTGATTGATGCAATCCATGGATCTACAGCCATCACCATTTCTAACAACTACCTGACGCATCACAACAAGGTTATGCTTTTAGGCCATAGTGACACATACTTACAGGACAAGAATATGCAAGTCACTATAGCTTTCAACCATTTTGGTGAAGGGTTAGTACAGAGGATGCCTAGGTAAAAACAGTAGCCAGATGCAGAACCTCAATAATCAATTGAATTTGAAGGGGTCATCCTTCCGAGGATGATCTTTGATGTGCTCTAACTCAATATTTTGTTGCAGATGTAGACACGGATACTTCCATGTGGTGAACAATGACTACACCCATTGGGAAATGTATGCAATTGGTGGCAGTGCTGCTCCCACCATCAATAGCCAAGGCAACCGATTTCTTGCACCAAATGATATTTTCAACAAAGAGGTGATAATCCATTGCTATCCTTAACTCTTACTCTTTTTAGAATTTATTTTTCCCCCTGTTCTTCATTTGTTTCTCGCTTTTGGATCACATCATAAAAGTAGCATTAAAAGTGGGATTGACCACATTAATCAAAACACCTCTTTAAGAAGTGGGATTGACATTTAAAGCATTAAAAGTAGCATTAAATTCTTTTTACGTTTGCAACAACCAATTATAGCCTGAGTGGATGTTAATTGTTCTATTGTTGCCTGAATTGGTAAAGGTTACGAAACACGAGGTTGCACCAGAGAGTGAATGGAAGAGCTGGAACTGGAGGTCTGAAGGGGACTTGATGCTGAACGGTGCCTTCTTCACTACGTCCGGGGCGGGAGCCTCTTCTAGCTACTCGAAGGCATACAGCTTGGGCGCCAGACCATCTTCCCTGGTTGCCTCCCTCACTTCTGGAGCTGGCTCATTAATCTGCAGGAAAGGCTCACGCTGCTGATCCAACGACATTTCCAATTTCCAAAACTCAAGGATCGTTGCTGCAATTACTTCTAATCATATATCAGGCGACAATAAGTGGACGCCAAGTGTCTTTTACTTGTGATTTTGGTGGATGTAAACTAATGGTAATAATTATCACCTTTTTCATCATTTGGTCTCACAGCCTCGGCTCCGCTCCCAGATAAAGAATTCGAGGGGCTGATGAGTAGCGTATATAATTCAGTGAAGCCAATTGTATCATGTCACTAGTCCCCATAATACGAATATTTTAAAAGTTGATAGGTTTACTTGGTCTAATCATTCTTCTTTTTCTCCTTCAAATGTCAATCGTTTGTAGACTAAATCGAATTTCAGAGTATGACTGACATCTTGTGTTCATGTAAGCTCTACAAACCTACAAAAGTTTTTAACTATCCTCAAGGTTCAACCAATTTTGCACTTTATCGCACTCGTGTTACATGATACGGGGAAAAAACAAATATTATTAGTGAAAAATAAACTATAAAAATATATTAAAAGTCTATAGATTGGGTTTGTTTTTTTTTTAAAAAAAATACTTTTTGTGATTTGATGTTCATGAAATAAAAAGATGGTAGAAAAATTAAAAAGATCATTGAGAAATATAATTATGATGTGAGAAAAAGTTCTTTTTTTAGAAAAATTTAGTAATCCAAACAATTTTTAATAGCATCTAATCATGCTATATTAAAAAAATCGACCCAAAAACTGTGAAACCCAAATCAATCATATTTCTCTCTTTTTTAAGTATTATCAACAAAAAAAATGTATATTCCCATATAAAAAAATTATCTAGCTATTAAAGGAAAAGTGCAACCATACGCACGTTCACAAAAAGAAATTGAAAATATTCGAGCATTTTTAGACTTTTAATATTAATTTTTCAAGAATATTTTCTGTTATTTTTTGCCATTATTGGTGAAATTAGCAAGATATTTCTCCCAATCTAAAAAAATTATAATTAGGGGATGAAATTTAATTAGGACCATATATATACATATATTATTTTTTCATTACTATGCTAAGGATATTATTTTTTAGACATTATTTCTCCTGAGCATTATAAACTATTGAGTTGACTAACTATTTCAATGACAAACAGACAAATTGGGAAAAAATAATGTTAGGGAATAAAGTGTAAAATAAGCTAGGTAAATTGTTGCATTTAACTATTAAGGGTATAAATATATTTTTGACACTACCATTACACAACATTAGAACCAACTAATGGTTTAGGGGATAAAGTGAGGAAAAATTAACATTAAAAGGCAATGTGCATTAATAGATATATCTTAAGAGGAGTTTTTTTTAATTAACCCAAGTTTTAATCTAAAGTGTTACTTGTACACAAATTAGGCCTAAATACTTTAGGATAACTTTTTTCATACACTGTCATTGGGAAGATTTTTTTACACAAATAGTTTTAGATCATGCCATATAGCATAAATTTAAATTTAAAATTAAAATTAGGCACATGTGACATACATCCAAGATTGTTCGTGTAAAAAAAAATTTAGTGTTAGTACATAAAACATATTAATCTAATACTTCAGGATAGCTTCCCAAACATGGGAGGCCTACTCAATACTCAATGGATAGGTTGCTCTTGAGGCCGACAAATCGATTAACCATGTTCAGTTGCCAGAATTGACAACAACAATAAATTCAACCTATCCTTTGAAATGAAAAAAGCTGCATCGATATGAATGCCCAGATGTTGTTTGCAGAAAGCAGAGTTACAATAACACTTCAACCTATCCCTTGGTTGTCAGAACCAAGAACCCTCCTCTTTTTCTTCTTTTTTGAAACCTCGGGCATGGACGGTTACCGTGCGAGTGCGCAACCCTCTAGTAACGGTTTTGCTAAATTCAACAGAATATAAATTCATTGGTTCAGAATGTAAATCATTTTCAATACAATGCAAATATATTAGTACATTTTTTTTATTCTCATGCACAGCGTTAAAACATGATATACACCACAGGATTTGAATCTTACATTTTTTGTTTTTGCCCAACGTTGTACTAAAGCACTAAATTTCTGTCCTACGAGACACTAATCCTAACTCCCTTTCTAAGGGTTGTCTCGAGGATGACACAACATTTCCCGTTACCTTAAAGTCGTTATTGGGACCTGCTGCATTCCCTGCCCGAAGTTCCCCGCAACTCAAGAGCAGTATATTCTCTGCTATTTTTTGTCAAGCCACATAATTTTTCAAGGTGCAACTACGGTTGTCTGAAGCTGTGCCTCGTAAAAATCAAACACTCAATGTGGCAGCTTAAATTGATTCGCTGTTCAAACTGGCCTTGATTGCCTAAACTCTACGAAATTTGAGATAGCCAACGATTACAACTTACCACATCAGATGATAAACTCTTTTAGTGCCATTATGTCACCATATGGAAGACTAATCATCGTTTCTATTGACTTTCCTGAGATAGAATGAAGCAGCAGACAATGGCCAAGAAGATCAATATAGGGTGAAATCCCTGGGTTGTCTACACAAACATGCTAGCTATTTTTTGGCACTACAGACCCGCTAGTCCCACATACATTCCAAGTTTTTTTTTTCTTTTTTTTGAGGAGACATTCCAAGGATCTAAGTGCAAGATGCATAGGTTCTGCAACTTCAGATTACAAGGGGCATCATGTAACCAGTCACAGAAAACAATAGGCACCATTTTAGTTTACAAACAAAAACCGTCTTGGATATTCTCAGCTAAGTATTGGTGTCAATACTAGTCTAACGATCATGAAGAGAATCATGCACCTTCCGAAGGATTACAAATCCATAAATCACATAAAGTCTAACAATTATAAAGCAAATATGTCAAAACATAAATGCTATTCATCCAACCAAAGGAGATCACTCGTTGAAGTTGTCAGCACTCTTGCAGACAAACAAACAGTCTCTTGTAACTCAAAATCAATAATCAGATGGAGAGATGACATCATCAATCTTAAGGATCATCTTAACAACTTGAGTTGCAAGCAACATCTGCTGCTGCTTCCCGATTAAAGTTTCAAATACATTTTGCTCACGCATGTCATTTGTACCAACATCATTGCAGTCTATCCCACACCAGGGGTTATTCTCCTGCATACAAATATGGCAACAAAACAAAATCATTTCACTCAAACTAAATCAAAGAAGCCAAACTCGAGCAAGAAATTATGTGTAACTCAACTCCAGCTTACCTTAATTTGCTGCGATTTTACAGCAGATAGAGTCTCGATAGGTTGGAGCCCACTGTTCTCAGCAAGTGCCATGGGGACAGAATCCAGAGCATCAGCAAATGCCCGAATGGCATACTGCAGAAGTAGAAAAACCTTAGTATCATATTGGCCACTTAAATAGTCAAAACAACACAAAAAGCACCTTACCTGCTCAACTCCAGGATACTTATCAGCAGCTGCCTCCACAGCAATTGAGCAAGAAATCTCAGCAGCACCACCACCATATACTATAGAGTTGTTGCGGATAAGATTTCTAGCTACACATAAAGCATCATGGATGCTACGCTTTGTCTCCTCTATCATCATCTTGTTACCTAAAGCAATATAATAATAAAGCAAAAAATGCATGTTAATTTGGTTGTGATGATTTGCACTTTCAACAGAAAACTTAGTTAAAAATTGTGAACTCTATTTAGCATACACTGACATTTAATTTGTTTATGTGAACCATGCTGCAATAAAATAAGCAAGAGCGGGAGTCTGGAGGGAGGGAGCAACCTACCACCACGAATGAAAATTGTAACAGCTCTTGAATTTGCACAATGCTCAATGTAAATCATGCGATCTTTCGTGGTACCAAATGCTTTTTCACGAACCAAACCCGCCTGGATATGCAAAGCAAGCATTGAATCAAACACATTTGCAGAAGAAATCAAAAACCCTAAATAAACGATAAAAGTTTGATCATAACAATGTCTCCGGGCAATAAAGATAAGCTCAATGTCTTATTTCTCATGAGGTGCACCAAACTTGCCATCTCACGAACTTTATGTACACACAATTTCAACATAAGGAGAACTAAGTTTTTAATTACCTTTAATATAGCTTGATTCTAAGTTTAACCTATAATAAATTCGAGCAATGAACTTTATTTGAATTGCAGCAGAGATAAAAATAAAACTTAAAGAAGAGAAGGGGAGGATATTAGAGACTCGGTAGCAATGCACATCTAAAGTCAAATGACTTTTAAAATATAACATAATTAACCAACATTCTCATCATTATTGAGATCTACGCGGAAATTACCTAAAAATAATGGAAAATCTGCCCCAGTATGGTTAAAAGTGTCCAAGACACTTGTTTGCTCAATTAATAATAGGACTAAATTTGAATACATACAAGCTTTAAAAATCTTATTAGGGCTCTCCAGTTCTTTGTTGTTAATAATGACAAAGTTGTCATTTGCAGAAATATTGATGATGTTATGGCAGACTCACGAACAGAATCACTGCTTATAGCAGTCAAAGAAGTAGTGCCCTAACCTACATAATCTGACCACAAGAAATATCATTTGCAAATATAATTGCAGGGATGGAAACATTTATCTGTATAATATACGAAGAGCAACTAGAAGGAAATGGGAAATACTCTGCCTAGCTTTTCTGGTGTCAACTCTTGAAACCTTGGCACAATTCTTCCACCTAAGCAACCAATAGAGCAAGATAAACATATAGATTTAACATGACCATGCAGAAACAGCAGGCAAAAAAGTAATACTCTGAGAGGCAACTAAAACAAAAACCTGTGGCAATCGCTATCAGCTCTAACTCAACACCACCAACCCAACGTACAGCAGGCAGGTTTCTGTGCATTAACAAGTGATTTGCTTCATCATCAAAACCCCATTGACAGATTACCAAGGTAGCACCAACATCCTGAAACTCAGGTTATGTTGAGATTAGTTTAAAAAAAAAAAAAATTTATGACGCTACTCAACATCCAAAAAACTGAGCCTTCTAGAAATTAGAATAATGATTTCTATAATTCAATTACATGTATCAATTGTTTAGAAATTCTAAAACCAACCGGGAGGGGAAGAAGTTTGCAGCATTCCTCACTAGTACAAAAATATCTCTCAATATATGAGGAGGAAAGGGAACCATAAAGTCATAAGAAAAACTTAGGTGTTTCCATTCCTCTTTTTGCTCATAAAAGTAAAGCAAAACTGGATACACACATTAAGTATCCATCTGTTTTTCCCAATTTGCATTTTGGACTAAAACAGGGGCCAGACTAGGTTACTTCTATGATTCCTCTCCACACTTGTAGCCCTTCATGCAATCTTACCTTGCACTTCTGTACCATGTCGTCAAAGTACTTCTGCTCTTGTTGACGCAATGTTTGGAATTTTTCCACAGTGTCAATATCAACCTTATGCTTGGTCTTTGGCTTAGGTGGCTCAAAGGGGCAAGTCAAAATAGCAATTTTTGCATCTTGTATCTCCTTGGGCATCTGCGGGTGACTCATGTCTTTGTCAACAATGATTCCATATATTAGCTCAGTATCCTCCAGCTTTCCACCTACTTTTCCTTCTACCTTGATCAGATCCAGGTTCACATCCCTCCTCTCTAGATCTGCAACTGCCAGAACTGCTTTGACAGCAATCTCAGCCAAACTGCGTTTGCATCTATTCACACTGCAGTAAAATTTTAAAGGCACTAAAATTCAGAAGATGAAACAACTTAAGAGGTTTATGGAACTTTAAAAATGACTTAAAAGCAAGCAAACAGGTCATACTTTTCAATTAAGAACTGTGCATCTGACCACTTTCATTCTCTCTACTCAAGTTCATTTGTTAACAGAGACACAGAGAGAGAGAGAGAGGAGAGAACTTCGATGATTTCTTATCCAAAATTATAAAGATATCCAGCAATATATAACCAAGTTTGGTATCTGTAACTTATAACAGCAACATCTACCTATGATGCCAAACAGACAAAAATGTGTAGCAAGGTCATCTTAACCAATCACCAGAAAGCTTAACTTCCATGCAGGAAACTGACTATCATCCACAACAGCAGGAAGTACGTCAGTCCTTTAACAAAATGACATACCAGAGCAATATAACGATACACAGCCTATCTTACTTTTCTCATTGGATTAAAACTAATCATTACAAATATCCTATAATGCCAATTACCATACAGAACAACCATTTGAAGACATGCAAAAATACATCAAAGATTGAAGTAACCTGGTACTTACATCTTGGAAGATAAAGTAGTCATACAAGTCTGAATCAAAGGCTCTGTGTTTGTGGCATCGAACTCAAACTTCTGTGCTATACGTTCCAAATGTTCATAAGCTATCCTTGAAGCCATTTCATATCCTTCTGCTATCCGGATAGGATGAATACCGCGTTCAAGTAACCGCTCAGCTTGTTCAAGGAGAGCACCAGCCATGACAACAACACCAGTTGTTCCATCACCAATTTCATAATCTTGACTACGAGATAATTCAACCATCAGCTTTGCAATTTGATTGTCGACATCCATCTGCTCCAAGATTGTTGCACCATCATTTGCTGCAAATCATGGTGTCAAGTATTAGAAAACCTCAGAACAGAAAAGAAAGTTAAGATAGATGACAACTCTTCCTTTTCTTCCATTTAATTTTTGTTCATTCCTTATTTTTTTTAATCCACATCACCGAGAACAGCATATGCTCTATGAAAAATGTGGCATGCATCCAAGTATGACAACCGGAAAGGTGGCATATCAATTCTAAAAAGGGTACAAGAAAAAGTCGACACAGACACCACAGGCAGCATGCATTCTCCATCAGTCCTAAATTTCAAACATAAAACAAGTATATTCAATTCCAGATAACCTAATGACATCTTCTTTCAAACAGCTAAACACCAAAAGTTCAAACACCGCGATTCAAATGTTAATCAAACTCTTCTGGATCACAGACACTTCCAAACTTGATTACATAGTCACAACAAATGAGATAACAGAGAGGGGGGGACAAAAAAGGAAAGAACAAGCACCTATTTAGTGCAGTAAATCAACTACCAGCACAATGTAGGGATGGAATTATAAAAAAAACTGCAAGCTCGTCATCCAAATTTTAATCATCTTACATCTCCAGCAAATTTTCCTACACTTGTCAATTTGCCAATCTAATCAAGGATTTATTTATTTTTTGTAACGTTCAGTAAAGACCATCATCCACTTTCACCTAAATTAGATGCGTTCCACTCTCAAATACCACTACACAAGTCCAAGTAGCAACCTTTTATCAGACTTTACCTAGAAATCTACTAATTACAATTACTAATTAAAATTAAATAAAAAATTTTTAAATCCAGCAATGAAGCTCCTAAAACCCGAGCTTTATCACACAGATACTTTAACAGTCACAACTCACTAATAAACCTCACAAAACCAACATAATTCTACAATTTGATAACGTAGAGGAAGGGAAGAGTAAGAAGAGATTAGTAGATTACTGATAGTGATGTCGCCGTCGGGGCTCTGAAGCATCTTATCCATGCCTTTAGGGCCAAGTGAGGTGCGGAGAATACGAGCGACGGCCTTTCCGGCAGCAATGTTAGCTTTCTGAGCATCAAGGCCTCGCAATCGAGTCTTCGACTCTTGCTCTTTAATTATAATGAACGGCCGACCAAACTCATCGAACGCCAACGCCATTTATCGGGGATCCGATCTGAAAGACCACCAGAGATTCCGAAAAAGAGAGAGAATACAAGTGAAAATGAGTGTTCTATGAGTATTGAGTACTGCTTGCAGTCCCACTCCGGAAGCTTTCAGAAGTTTGGCTTTGCCCTAACTCGGCAACTCGTTTCCATTTGTGCTAAAACCCTCCCTTATATTATACTCCCGCTTCTTTTCTTTCTTCCTTCGCTTTGGACCGAACCGGTGGTCGGGTTAACATCAAGGTATGACCGTAGAACAAACCGAATCGAACCGAACTTTTTGTTGGGTTCAGGTTTAATTTGACTCTTTTTTTATTCTGATTTTAATTTGACTTTAATAATTATTTTACAATTATGTTTAAGCATTATTTAAGCTCCATTGAATCTAATAAGCACAGATGATTTTTATCTAATCAAACTGCTATCAAATTCTTGTATAGTGTTACACTAAAAAAAAAAAAAAAAGGTTCTTGTATAGTGTTTGACTTACTAATCAAACTGCATAGATGAATTTTTTATTTATTTTATTGTGTGATCAAATCCAATTCAAACTTATGAAGATAATAACAAAGACTGACATTTGTTCGTGTTAATTTGATTGATTCATGAGTCAATTTTGCATCAACTTTTACTAAGTTGAACTCAATTTGGATATGGAGTGTATCATATAAATTGACATGAAAAATGCTTATGGAAAGGGTTATTCACTTAATTCTTCGTGTTCCCAAATTATATTTATATAACGCATTCCTTTGATGTTCTTAAGAGTAAGGTCCTGTTTGGGGGCTACGGTGTGTTTACACACAAAAAAAAAAAAAAAAGGGAAGCGTTTTTAAGTATTAAAAGTGCTTGTAGGGTGTTTAGGAATTAATTTTTTCTAATTTAAATAGCCCAACTTTTGATAATTTAAAAACACTCTTGTTAAAAATACTTATGATGTTAGAAGTGTTTTTTTTTTTTTTTTATAATAAACCACCGCAACTTCAAACGAGGCTTAAAAGGTGGTTGTCCACTTATTTAAGTTATGAGGTGTCCTATTAAGAGTGTGGGCACTTTTTTTTTTTTTTTTTTGTCGAGACACAGGGGGTGTCCAGGTTAATTCTTACAGGGCCGACACTTTTTTGAATGTCAGAATTTTCTCATAACTTTCACAACCTTTTTATTTTATTTTTATTTCTACGCTAATCCAACTTCTGAAAAAAAAAGTCATTTGCAAAAATTTTCTATAAGCTTTTTCTTCTGCTTCAATTAATGATGTACACAGTCCTTTGGAAATCAGACGATAAGCGGAGATAGCTGGACCATTGTATTGGAAATATCACGTCTTTCAAACACATTTTCAAACACATTGTAAGTCTTAAGAAGAGGCGTGGGTTATTGTCTGTGCTTCGGGTCACGCCTTCACCTGAATAGTGTGATTTTTAAAGAGACATTGGCCCTTACTTACGAACCCCCGCACCATGGTTTATACCCCGAAAAGGGCAAAAGCCGCAAGTGCATGAAATAGGAGTTCGTTCGTTGCCCCCTCCAGCGCTGAAATGTGATCAAATCATCCACTGGGAAAAGAGTATTTGTGTTCTTGATTTTTCTACGCTCTCACCACCATTCATAAAATTTCATTTGAATATTATTATTTTCCGGATGTCTCAACAACAAAAGTAGCAATGGTGGCATTGCGGCAGGTTCACAATTGTGGTAAACAGACGCTCTTTATTAACTCTTCTAGTATTGTTGGTTAATACACAAAAATTGGGAAGTAGAAAATCTTCGAGTATTGAAGGAGGACCCGGGGGAAAAAGGAAAGAAAGAAGAAACAAACAAAAGGGAGCCTTAAACACCAGAAAAACAGTAAAACTCTGTCGTCCAATAATTGTTCTGCATTTTCTGGCGTGCCTCAATGTACTTCAATTTTACAGAAAATACAGGCTCAATGATCACAAGGACGAGTAATACAAGTAATTGTCACACATCTGAGTGGACTAGGATTTAGAAGAAAAATGAACCCGCGATGGCGGAGACGACGAGACCGGCAACGGCAGATGCTTCAAGAATGGTTGCACCGCTGCCATTTGGTGCTTCAGCAGGGGTGCCAGGGGAGAAAGTTCCTGGTGTCACAGGTCCACCAATAGGTGCAGCGCCGTAGTCAGCACTAGAACCACCAACGAGGCCAATGTCGTGGTTATCGGGCGCCGGGCCCATACCTGCTTCTGACTCGGAACTAGCAGCTGGAGCTTGGGCGGTTGCAGAAGCCATGCCAACAATGGCAAAGAAGATAAGAGCAAGGACAACAATTTGACGAGCCATTGTTGCACAAAGCTTCTCGTAGTTTTTTTTCTTTTTTCTTTTTTTTTTTCTCTCTTACTCTTTAAAGTATGCAGCAATTTCTCTTGATGCAACAGAGAAGCACTGCAATGAAGCAGATTGTGGTGAATGGAGGGGTACTTATAATGTCAGCCAGGATGGGGAAATGGGGGAATGGATGTCTCCAGTAACGCGGATTTCGGGGCTAAGTTTTCCCGAGTCCTTGAATTTGACGGTGCCCCTGAAAGGCCCTGCACATTTTCAGCAATGGTTTTATTATGGAACCATGAGTTATCATTAAGTTGTTGCGGTCCACCAATTTTGTAGAAACCAATGTATGATGAAAATTTTTAGGTAGAGATTGCAGTAAAATTGATGTACTATTGGTGCTGAAACCTCGTTTCACATTACCAAGCTCCTGGCCGATAATCATACTTAAAAGGAGGACACAGAGCGCCTAGCCCGTAATCAAACTAGACCATGCCAATTATTCGCGAGTGATGGATCCAAGACCCTGAGCTAGTGTTTTTGAATGAATGGTAAGCCAAACATCACATCAATGATCAAGCATAATATTAATATATGAAGATGCAATAGTAAATTTCCTTTACTTTTTTTTAAAAAAAAAAAAATTAATTGTGAAAAATATCATAGCCAGCGATTCCCAAATGCTTGACCATGTTGTCCAATCCCACATACTTCGTTATGTTACAATTTTGTATTGTAGATTTCTTAGGGGGGGGGGCAATCTGAGGGAAAAGAGGAATTTTGAACGGCAATTAAAAAGAAACCTCAAGTAAAATGGAGGTTTTCCTAGCTAATTATTAGGCCTTGTTTGGACAGCAATTTTCTCTACGTTTCCCGTGAACACATTTTCTAATTAATCACCTTTTTACTTCACATATATCAAATCACTACAGTAATTTTTCTACAAAAAATCTAGAAACATGCAATCCAAACACTTACCTATTGATACCAACAATATCAATAGGTAAGTGCAAGATGCACATCACAGCGGTCCTCACCATGATTGGCACTAATAATTTTTACATACGCGCAAAGTATGAATGCGTAATTAACCGTCGAGGGTGATGCCACCTATTCAATTAATAGGACCGTTTCATGAGCAGGCAGGCAGGCAGCAAACGAAATGCAGGAGTCGTCGACCGCATACTTCATATTACCATGTCCACAAGGGTATAAATCGCCCGCCCCACAAATGACGGGTATATCTCCCTCTCATATAATCGGAGACAATCGTGTTCCCAGCTAGCATCCACGAGTTCTGGACCAAACACCAGGAAAGTAATGGCCAAATACTACTAATAATCTCATTCGTCTTATCTCTGTCATCTTGGTTTTCAAGGATTGCAAGTTAGAGCATCAAGGATTTAGGATGGAACTACTGGCTGCAAAAATACATACACAAGCGGGGATAGAAGGGGTGACATTTCATGGCAAACTAAGGTAACATACTCCAGTTGCCGCAGAGAACTTAGCAGGCTATAACAACAGAGCTACGTCTCCAATGACAAATGGAAGTGGGAGAAAAGATTATGGTCCTGCAACTTGTAAGTTTATCCGGCAGGAGAATAACAAACACAGTTACTATCTCCATATCTCACTTCTTATTTTCCTAAACCAAAAAAAAAAAAAAAACGCTTCTATGCATAAATCAACTCTAGACGAACAGACGCACGAGATTAGAAAAGCATGGAACAGATACAGCAAAAAGAGTACGACTCCAATAAGAAGAGAGACCACCGGTCCCAACCCCATCTAGTGCGAAACATTTACATTCCAAGAACTAGAAAAATCAAAGAAATTTTTAGATTACATTGTAAGGTTGGAAAGCGGGACCTTCAAGCTCGTGAAGAAATATGCCAGATCAAATCCTTGAGAATGTTACAGTTAACTTCCTATGGTTGGCACCCTACTTATGCTATCCTATACAACTACAAAATCAGACACTTTTGCCACCAATTCCACCATATACAAGAGTACAATTCTGACAAACAAGATCTACAATTTGCAAAGAACCGTGAGAATACATCTCATGCTTCATAAGCTCAGACCGGTACAAGCACCATCAACCAAATGAAATCCCCTTGAGATATTGTAGCAACCCAACTCCAAGATACAGTACAATTTGAAACAAAAAAAACCCTCACATGAACAGGACCAGTGCTACCATATACAATACATCATGTACAAAAGAATTGGCTACATACCTCACAAATTAGACAGCGACATTGAAGCACTATTACACGTGAAACCTAGAACATGGGATCTATGATTTAAAAAAAAAAAAACAACAAAAGTGGACACGTAAATATGGTAGCTACATGAAGAATTAACTATAATGGCCCTGAATGTTACAGTTTGGCGAATTTGACTGTTTAGACATTTTCTTGCAGAGGCATCACTTATGAACATTTCACTAAGTTCTTGAGGAAAACGAAATGCAGCCAGTATGATTAAGGCTTCTTTGGCACATTAGGTAGATGACTAATGTTTTCAAAGAAATCCAAGAATAGCGACCAATTTATCTTATCTTCCTTCAAGTAACCAATTCAGCTGATTTAGTCACAAAACAAAGAGTTGTCTCTCTGCTCCCTGAATATGATTATTAGAGCCCATGTCAATACTTATTAAAAGGGGACTATCAAAAAGCCAAATCATGATATATATATATTAACTGCATATGATATGGACAGAAAAAAAAAAAATCTCCAACAAACAAAACAAAAGGGTGTGCAGTCATTCTCTTATTTCCTTTCATACAACACAAACCATTCTCAGTCATAAGATGATTATTACTTGCTATACACGGACAAAGGTAGCTGGAGCAACACTCAAAAGGCACAGTATTTTGCACTTTGAAAAAAATTTACACAAAGTACATAAATTTAGCTATTCAGGTTAACTTTGTAGCCTCTGATGAAGATGTTAAAAGTGCAGCCTGTGGTTAAAAGATATTGCTAGCACTATTTCGGCTGATTTATAAAATATCAGGTATATATGATCCATATAGATGTACTCCGATTGATCAGAGCTCATGACCAAAAAATCACCAGATGACGTTTCATAAGGAAGGCTCTTATGCAATAAATGGGCAAAGAATCAACAGTTAGAAACAACTTGCAAACGCACGTCTCTTGCTCATCAAGAAACTTGATAATTATGTTACATATCATTCTTACCCTATAAAAGCAATTTGAGCACATTACCTATAACATTGACTTGCAAAGGCAGTTAAAGGATGCTCAAGGTATGCAAGATACATGTATTCAAGGTATGCATGAAGTAGCTCTACATAGGAAAATCCAGTACCACAACATTTAGAGGATATCTTAGGATATATATGCTATGCATACATAGCCAATACATCTTATGACAAGACAGACCCTTTAGAGGATAAAGCATCTCTTCCAAACATGTGAAACAATAAAAGAGACATCAACTGCTCAGCTATTTGCCAACACTCCGCAATGCACGTCATCTAAGGATACACATGAAACTTGCAAAACAAACTCACACAAAATCAGCAAGGATTCAATTTTAACCTCAAACTTCCAACTTCAGACCAAAAAAATGCAGAATGGTGCTTACAAATAAAGCATAAGCATAGTTAAGTCACACATATACTTAAATATATAGGTCCAAGACGTCAAGTGACTCCAAATATGAGTATCTTAAGTCTTATCCCGCTAGATGTCAATTCACTCCAAAAAGCGAAATAAGCAGGGCAGACATAGTGGCTCACAGCAGGGTTAACACAGTATCACTCCACAAAGCTAATCCACAAAAATATCCTAGTAAAAAAAAAAATTTAAAGTTTGTAGTACGAATATTAAGTCTTGCACCATGTTATGTTCTGCAGTGAAGAATAAAGCAAACGAAATCTGTTCTGCCTGCATCCTCACAGAAATGACTTACTTCTTTAGACCAGAAGCCACTTCGTGTGCAGCATAAACAGAAATCAGATTGACGGTGCTTCGCTGCAGTCTGGCAAATGCTACTGAGAGCCGATAAGGTTGGTGCTTTCATGCACAAAGGGCCATTATAAGAATAAAAACCACCTGATAACATCACTCTGATGGCAGGCGCCTCCGCTTCCCATAATCTGCATCCCTTGATCGAGACCTGTGATGTTCTTCTGGAACTGCTCGTGACCTGCTCCGGGATCTCGAAGGTTGTCCCCTGTCATAATCATCTTCATAACCTGGGTCCCGCTCCTTGTGACGATATTCCCTATAACTATCCTTTTCTTCCCTGTACCTGTGATCCCTGTCATACCTGTCCCTATCATGCTCTCTCTCATCACGATGCCTTCTATCCGAACTCCCTGACCAGTCACGCTCAGAACCTCGTTCCTTCTCCCGCGAAGCAGCACTTGACCGCACACCCTTATCATGGCTTGCCTCTCCATACCCATACTCAGAGGCATTGTCTTCACCACCATAACTTGACTCCCTTGTCCTTCGACCATGTTCTTCTCCGCCCCATCCCATGCTTGCGTCGGTCCACATTCCTGCGTGAGGTCCATCCATTCCTCCCGTCCCCATCATACCCATACCGTTAGCAGCCATTCCTCGCCCAAAAAAGGCAGGGTTGACATGAGGAGCCACCCCAGCAAGACCCATGTGATTAACAGCTGGAAATGGAGGGATCATCCCAGGGAAAGCAGGACCCGAAAAGCCTCCATACCCAGCTCCTCGACCCATATATGTCGGATCAAATCCGGGACCCATCATTGCCTGAGGATGCATTAAGCCAGTAGGAGGGCCACCAAAAGCAGGACCTGCAAGGCCCTGACCATAAGCTCCTCCAGTGACACCATTTCCACCACCTGGAGCATTCCCCATCATATTCTTCGCTCCAACAGTTCCTCTCCCTCTTCCAGGTACACCTACTGGAGCCTTATTGGGCATCCCCTGACCTCCTCGTCCAGCCCATCCTCCACGCCCAAAGTTTCTCCCAGCATCTCCACTGGGATAATTAGTTCCATTGCCCCTACCTGCACCATCGTTCATTGGTCTCCTACCCTGTGGCTGGGACTGGGACTGAGACTGGACTTGTGTCTTGTTCATATAAGAAGCAGCCATCTGTTTAATGGTTTGTGGAGTAGCCAACGCCACCACACACGCTCGCCCATTAAAGACATGACCATTCATGCCTTCTTTACATGCAGTCGCTGCAGCAGGATCAGAGAATTCAACTTGGCAATAGCCTTTAGATTTTCCACTAGCTCTCTCATCAAAGAATTTAATCTCCTTGACCTTCCCATACTGGGTCAAAACACTCTCAAGCTCTGCGTCAGTAGTCCACCAATGCAGCTCTCCAACAAAGAGCATTGTATTCCCATTCTCTACAGCTGGTCTTACCTGGTTTTCAGTAACAACTGGGCGAATACTATTAACATTCGAACTTGAACTCATATGATTAGCTGGCACCTGCGGAATGACTCTGGGGGCACCCGCAACTGGTTTTAGCAATGGCCCAGGCTCCCCTGTAACTTTTCCTGACATATCAAGTGACTCTACTCCAACTTTTTGTGACATAGCAACAGCCATGGACCCTTGATATCCCAAATTTCCTGCTTGAGAGTTATGAATAATCTCTGGAGCTCTTCCTTTCTGAGAAGCATCAGTGCCAGGGAGGGCACCTACATCAGATGCCAGTCCACTCTTCTGATCAGGAAATCGAACACCAGAGTTGGTATACTTTCCTTCAGTTGCAGATCGAGGGATGTTTACACCTTGCGTTACCACAGTTTCTGCTCTCGGATCCTGAACACTTGCTCTAGGAGCTGGGAATCCCCCATTGCCCACACCAAGAGGAGCCCGTGGTGTCTCAGACCGCTGCTGCTGCTGCATCTGCAGGAATCCCTCCCCAACGTTAACATCATTGTAGAGATCATCATATTCATCATCCTCATTGATCATCTCGTCCTCTGCAAGTGCAGGTATTGCTCCACCTCTATGATACTGCATCTTTTGACTCCCTCCGTATTCTTCATCTCCAAAGTCTAATTGCTCATCACCCCCTGGATCCATCAAATCTAACCTGAAACCCACTATTTAACTCCTCCTAACTGGGAAAAAAAAAAGTCCACGGATTACTATTTTCCTGTACTGAAATTACTGCAGTAGATGGAATTGGAGGAACACATTTATTTGAGGCATATGACAAGTGTTGAGAAAGCACAGCTATAGAATTAATAAATTCACATATCTAAAATACGCAGAGCATCTCAGAACTAAAGTCTTACATTAATAACTAACATAAATGAACACTAGACATATGCGTGCATATCTTCAATTCAACACAATACCCAAAAGACGAGCAATGATTTGCCAAGTCCGCATCGTTGCAGCAATGATACAAGAGATCCAACACCCACAAAATCAAAATTGTAAGAACAAAGTTGTAGATCTCCTCCACAAGCCATCTAAGCAAAGCATCTACAACTACGGTTAAACCTTACTCCTATGTAAGTATTTGAGAACTGTGTACTAAAGTCAGTCACCCCAAAACCGGGGGGGGGGGGGGGGGGGAATTGGCCCTTAGATCATGAGTATCACCAACTAGGATAACATCTTCTTACCTTTTTTTTTTTAGGACAAACTACAATAACATCTAATATTAATCCTATATAATAAGAGCAGTAGTAATACTTCTGATATGCAACCAAAAGGATCACAAACCCACATCCTAAAATCAACCCGAAAAAAAAACAAAAACAAAAATCGCAAAGACCCACTTGATTATCACCAACAAGTGATAACAAACAACTTAAACCAAAATTTTCCAAAATATGTTCACGTGCTAGGCAAAGCAAACGGAGGAAAGTCAAAGCAAAAAATATGTAGGGAGTGATTAAAATATTTTAGATGAGAAGGAAAAATGAACAAATTAGGATGATTAACTAATAGAGAAGCTCATGGATGATTTAAGTAGCATGATAGTTACCTAATCAAAAGACCCAAAAAGTTAGAAGAAGAAAGGAGTAAAAGGGCAAAGCATTCAGCAGTCACTAGTAAGCACGAATTACAAGAATGACGACGACGACGATGATGATGATGATGATGATGATGATGGGATTTGCTTAAACTCGAGACAGATGGGAATTTGGGGTAAAAGGATTTTCTTACTGTTTCTTTTTTTTGTCTTAGCTACCAACCCTCACTCAGTCATGTATGGTGCAGGTAGCCATCCCTTTTCCTCTCTCTCTCTCTCTCTCTGTATCTGCCTGTGGCTTCCCTCCCCTTTGATACGGAGTCCTCGACCAATTACTGCTAGTACACATATGGTCCCATACTGTATAGTAGTATTCCAATTTAAAAGCTAGGCCTAATAGTGTGGTATGAAATTTTTTTTTTTTTCAAGAAGAGAAGAAAACTTCTCATAATTATGGAAATTCCACTGGGGTTCTGTAAATTGCATTGGACCCCCCTCAAGTGAATATACTACTGTTTTAACTTTCCTTGGCCAGAAACTCCTACGCTACAACTGCTACTCCTTAGTCCTTCCCCATTTTTATTTCTTTCTTCGAATATTTATGCTACGTTTAAAAGTTGTGTATGTTATGTTATGTGCAGTAATTTATAGTCCTTAAGACCTATCCCAGTAATAACAAAAGTCGTTAAAAGTCAAGAATTTAGTAGAACTACTCTTTTTTTTTTTAGTAGAACTACTCACTACCACGATATTCGGACCAATTCGTCAGTCTGTTTGGTTTTATCAAAATGTTCTACTTGTAGCATAAAAACAGTAACCGCACAATTTGGGAGGGAAAAAAGAATTGATTTTTTTTCCCTTTTTGGTTATTTATTCACAAAAATACGAGGAAATGAAGAATTTGGAAATATACTCCATTAGAAAACTTAAAAGAGCCAATCAAAACCCTATATGTCAACTGTCCTCCTGCTATGCTATCATAAGGAAATTTTTTGAGTTGATTTCAAAGTCTTTTTGTAGAAAAATACTAAGGCTTTGTTTGAATTGCATTTTTCTGAATTTTTTGTAGAAAAATTACTGTAACATTTTGATATATGTGAGACCAAAAGATGATTTAAAAATATATCCATAAAAAATATAACAATTTTCAAAAAAAAAATTGCAATCCAGACACACCCTAAGTGTTAATTACAAATACTTAATAGTTAGTATGGGAATTATAAAAAAAAAAAATTCAATATAAAACTTGTCGTAAATAGGGGTGCAGAGAATTCGAGTAGCTTGAATCGAGCTCGCGAGTAGCTTGGTTAGCTACTCGAATCGAGCTCGAGCAAATTCGAGCTCGAGGCGATTTCGAGCTACTTGCTACAGTAAAACGAGTCGAGTTCGAGTAATTAATGGCAAGAAATTTTAACTCGTCGAGTAGCTCGAGCTTGGTGGCCTATTTGTATATTTTATATATCAATTTACTCTTTTAGGTTTGTTAGTTGGAATATTTACGGGCTTAACCAGTTATGTTGTAATAATAATGAAGGGTGAATAAGTAATTTTGGCTCGTAAACTAAAAACGATGAAATGCATTGCAAACTCTGTCCTTCATTCGCCTTCTTCGTTCCTCTTCAGTCTTCAGAGTTCAGCTTACCTCTCAAATCCCAATCTCAGTCTTTGGCTCATCTTTTCAAATCTCAATTGTCACAACTCAAAAAAATTGGGGGCTGCTGCTGCTGCAATACTTGTAATGGTTTCTGAGCTCTTGAGTCTTGACTTAGAGGAAGCTCTTGAGTCTTGCGCGCTGCTGGCGCACGCCGTGGAGGAGAGGGCGTCGCGCGCTGGTGGATGACTGCGCACCGTGCGCAGCTGTTGCTGGACTGCTGCGGCTGAGTTGCTGCTCGATCTGCCTGGAGGTGAACTGGAGCGCAAGGGGTAGGCTGCTCGCAAGGGGGCGACTGCGGTTGAGTCGCGCAGGGGTTGCGTGAGAAGGAGCTGCTGGTGGCGAGGCGCGGCTGGGCAACAGGCGCGATGGGCGGCAGTGTGGCGTGCTGCGATCTGGCGGGGTGCAAAGTGGCGGCGGCGGACAAGGAGAAAAGAAGGAAGAAGAAGGAGAAAAAGAAAGAAAAGGAAGAAGAAAGAAAGAAAGAAGAAGAAAAAGAGAGAAAGAGGGGAAGTAGGGCTGATGTTGCTGTTGTTGCTTCGATCGGATGCATGTCAAGTTCGAGTACTCGACTCGAGATCGAGCTCGATATGCATTCAAGCTCGATCGAGTCGAGTACGATCTTACTCGTGCTTGTCTCGAGTCAATCTCGATCTTCATTGCTCGAGCTCGAGCTCGATTCCTGGTGAATGTTGTCGAGTTCGAGCTCGAGTAGGCTACTACTCGAGCTCGACTCGGCTCGATTTCACCCCTAGTCGTAAAGCATCATGTTGCGCGGGCTTTAATTAACTTTAGCTCTCCCTCACGAACGTAGCGAACAAAAGCAAACTAAGGGTTTGCCGTAACACCGCCTGTCAGGTTTATTCTTGAACTCCCACCATAATGATAATCCTGCTGTTTAATACCTTCACAATGTACGAATCCAAAATCACTACTACTTCTACAGGACACAGAGATATTTTGCTCAGGCCTTGTAGTACAGTAGTATTAAAATGTCATCAGTGATTAAAGTGTACAAGGTTACGGAAAACTTTTAAAATCTCAACCCTGAATTTACAAGTATGGAAGACAATTTCAAACCAAAATTCTAATACAACCGGTGACCCTATAGAGTGAGTTCTAAACAATTGAAATGAATTTAAAAAAAAAAAAAAAAAAAACCTACACCAAAACATATGAATTATTGTCCTTCTAAAACAAGATGATATACTTCCTATAGAACTCAGCTAACCAGCACTCTCAGAGTAGAATCCACCTCAGTTATTGGTGTCCGAACAATTCAGGAACCAGTCCAATGCATAATTGCCAGCTTAGGCCCACCAATAACAGACAACCAGTGCTTTCTACTGGCTCCCAGAAACTGTTTGAAAGAATACAAGAACCTCGTACTTTTGTTACAATTCTGACCGAAAGTCTATTGTACACTGCCTCCGGCAACCGGATCAGTCAAGCACACGTCAAAAGGCACTTTGACTTGTGAATTTCCAGAGGGAAAACCCAGAAATACGCAAGGTTCAAATTTCAAAAAGCCTTTTGCTTGAAATACCTGGACCAGGAAATGCCATCAACATAATTGGACCCATGGTGTTCATATCAATACATCCCCTTGAAAACAGGATTCGTTCTGCATATGCTTGCCCCACACTCTTCATACTCAGCCTTTGTATGACAAGCCTGTGGCAGAAGTACATTGGTTGATATCGAAATAGTTAAACAAGATTCGGACTATATAATAGGTAAGGAAAAAGAAACGAGGCAGGAGTGACCAACTCTAAAAATCTTGAAATAGGCAAGAAAGATAATCCTAATACATGTAATTTCCGTATGGACTGCATCCATATATGCTTAAACTTATAATTGCCTCCCCATTCCCTCTTTCCGGCACCCCAGAACTTTCATTTTATCTCTCTCTCCCCCTATAAACTAATATTGCCTCCCACCACACACTGACACCATTGCACAACAAGGAGAAGA
Organism: Coffea eugenioides; assembly: GCF_003713205.1. Classification (NCBI taxonomy): domain Eukaryota; kingdom Viridiplantae; phylum Streptophyta; class Magnoliopsida; order Gentianales; family Rubiaceae; genus Coffea; species Coffea eugenioides. The sequence continues at coordinate 46,750,089 of NC_040045.1, forward strand.
TAGAAAATTTAATGGGTTATGAATGAGGCTCAAAGTCTACGCATAGGAAGCCATGGTTCACAAAGGGCAACCAAAAAAAAAATTGTATAAATCTGAAATTGAACCTTCATTTTAAAGTTTTTGGCATCGTGAATCTTCTAATTTGATTTTCTTGAATATACTATATGTGAATTTAAAGCGCCTTTTTGGTAGTTTAAGTACATTTGATAATCAAATTAATGACTTCCAATAGTAGCAAATGTGGGGCTTCTTATGTACCAAACAGGTTTCAGTTTTCCGTTTTAAGTTAAGAAGATGGGGTCACAGCTTCGGAAGTTGTAAACCTTAGTCCTCAGAGGCTATATAGATCCTAAGCAGCTTAATACTTGTATAAAACTGACACCAGGACAACAGGACATCCAGAACAAATACATACTGCAAAAAATTCAGGGGTAGAGGCAAGTACAGAGCCTCCAAACCAGACGGCATATCTCTGGATTGGATGGCTGACAACATTGACTTCCACTGGTTGTGCCTGATAGGAAAAAGTGAATAAAGTCAAGCTTCCGAAACAAATGAAAAGGAGGAAATATGTACAGAAGCGCAATGAGAACACAAAGCATGACTGCTCACTCTGACTTCTCCACCTAGGCGAGCATCTGATGAGAGCAGACGAGCATCAACAATTTTCTTTAGATCTCGTTGCAACCTTCGATTGAAGTCCTTGAACATGGTTGATCCTCCAGACAAAACAATGTTCTGACATGCAAAAATTTACAAATGCATATGATTAGCAAAGTTCATAGGGGCATGAAATGAACTAAGAGGAAAACATTTGCACCATAAAGCAGCATCAAAACATCAACCAGGTTCTTGAACTCCACAATTATCTCAAACAAGTCACGGTATTTCGATCCGTCTCGTTATCTTCACGTGCAATAAAAATCTATCACCTGGTTTAGCCAAAGTATGTTATAAATTCTTTTTTTTGCTCCCATCTCTAATTTAATATCAATAGTGAACAAAGGCTAGACAACTCAGAGACAGGCTGGATAAAACTTGCTCAAACAATTCCAATTCAAAATGTAAGAAATATAGGTCAAAGCAAAACAGAATATCAATCTCAATATGGTCGGGGATCTGAACAGTTGCAAGCAACATGCTTCACATTTTCAACAACCCACAACATGAGTCCTATCAATTCCAGGAAGGTGTGAAACAGTGGTGTACATTCCCGGAAGGTGTCAAAAAGTGGAAACCACTTGATATTAGACATTAGCACTCAAACTGCTTATTGTGTGCCAGACACAGGTAATCTTCCAACCTATTAAAACATCAACCAGGAAAGAAGTTTTTTCATGGGCATGTAGTTCATTTTACCTTGTACAAAGCCCTCCTTGTGTCTATTGGAGCAGACTGGATACATTTGTCAATGACATCCGGCAAAGGGGTTGTAAAATCACTGCTGTAAATCTCAGGGTTAAAGAAGACCTGCGTAAGAAAACAAATCAGTCATAAGCAACGTTTTCAGTCAACCTTATCACAAATGGCTTGTCCTAATTCAACCATTGGCATGACTCATCATGATGGTTTGCTTCTTTGAGATGTTTAATTGTGTGTAAAATCTTACAACAAAAATGCATCTGGAAGTTCAGGACAAGGTAACCTCAAAGAGTGTAAAAAGCAGCTAGAAAACTTTTGCATATGAACTAGCAAGTGTAAAACAATAACAATGGGATGGTGCAGGAAATATCCCATATTTATTCATTTAAGTGATAAAGGGACAATTCGGTGACTGCTTTTTATACATACAGGAATCCTCCCTGAGACCAGGGAAAGCATATTTCCAGCATGCAACTTACATTTTCTGTTAATGGAGGAACTTATAGGACATAGAAATGCAGTATGATGCATAAACATGGCCAAACAGCATATCAATTTGATCATTTTGCATGTTACAACATCATGCTAATACTTCGAATAATCAAGAAATCGATGCCAGGACAAAGCAAACCTCAGGGCCAAGAAATCTTTCATAACCAATGTCGCATGAGTAAGGTGCCCCAGTCTTTGGTTTGATACCTCTCCACTGTTTGATGTACTTTGCTGGCTCCTTGTCATGTTTATTATACTCCTGAAGCCATTAAAAGATGAATACTATCAAATCCAATTCCCAAGGATGTGTATAATTGGTAATAACCTAAAAAGGGTTTCAAGTTGACCTGTTTAAACTAGCTCAGTGCACGGATCCTACCTTGACAATATCTGAACAAGTATAACAATATGCTTCCTTCACTTTTCGCGCTACTTCAAAGGAATCCTCTGGAGGAACATGCTCTCCTCTTTCCTACACATGGCACATAAGAACCAGAAACTTGAACTATTGGATGAATCCTTGGTCGCATATCTTACATTACATACATTATGTCATGTGTGCTCTGTAGAAATTAGCCACAAAGCACTACAGAGTTCACAAAGTTAGAACAGCAAACAAGTGACAAGGGTCAATTGAGGAAGTAAGAGACTAACATACGTCTAACAGATGAAAAATCTATATCCTGATGAGAAAACACACATAGCAGGACAATCAATGGCAACATACCCGCATGAGCTGTTGAATGAAGAGAGTGACATCTCTCCCTGAGACAGGAATTGACTTAATGCTGCTCCCAATCACATAACCCTCAGCAACAGGAACAACATGAGTAGCCCCATCGCCAACATCCACTACAACACCAGTCATCTCACACTAAAGGAAGCTTAGAATCGTAGATGATAAGAGGATTGGTACGAGATATACATGGTTATACGCAAACATATGCTTATATAGGGCATATCATGGATGTTTCTTAAATATGAAAACCAGAATACATCAAATTTTCAGAGTAGTTTATCTAAACACCTTGCGGAATGCTTCCAAAATTTGAACTCAACAAATATACCCAGCTCAAGCTCACCATGCAATACAACAAGCTACAGATTTTGAACTAAAAGAAAAGAAATAAAAAACTGATGGTAAAAATGTGCACATGTGAAGTAAGTGGCCATGTAACTCAGACAGTATAATAGCTCTATTACTTTCTCAAAAACAGCAGCTTAAAAGAACCTTCAAATGGCAAAAGGCAAAAAGATATGTTTAAAAGCGTGATACCTTTCCACCGTTTCCAAGATAGATGAAAAATTAGGATACTTGACCCAAGATATTAGACTCAATCCATGACTAAATGTACAAGGCATAAGCAAGTAGCTGCTGTTCTTTGACAAAATCTTGTACATGTAACTAATGAGTGATGCTGGGATGGCGAAAGCCTTGTTTGGAATTTGAGTAAACAAGTACAAAGCAAAAAGAAACAGCCGTCAGCTAAATACAATTTATGAGGCCCAAATATTGTCAGTCATACACACAAGGAACTGACGTATTCAGTCAAGCTACAAATGATATTTTTGCAAGTCTTTAGCCAAGCTCAAGCTAATCTTCAAAGTTAAAGATTTTAACATCTGACAAAGAACAAATTCCTCCAAGTGCATTAAAATTTCATTATTTCCAATCCAAATAACACTTTGAGATTATGACGCCATATTCATATGTAATTCAATTAAAAGTGTTACCCGAATCACATAATTTATGCTTCAGTAAAAGCATAGCAGTTATCCATTTTCCAAAATGCCCCAAAGATGCCATTGAGTATCAAGATTTTGCAACACTTCAAAAGAGACCTTATTTCTCAAATATGCGTCAAAGTCATAGCTTTCACAAATCTAAGATTGTTCACAAGCAAACATATGATCACAAGCGGTAAATAGGAACTATCATTCTCCTTCGTTTATTCTTTGATGAACCACAAGTCACCCTTATTTATCTCAATGAGAACAAGTATACTCTCCTCAAGAATTGCAACACTTAAAAACTCAATAAGATTGAAAACCAACCTTGGATGTGGTGTACCCTGCAGCTAAAGCCAGCACCGGCTGCACCGCAATGTAAAGCCCCGGAACGTTGAACGTTTCAAACATAATCTCACCAGTATATTCCCGGCTCTCAGGCGCAGTCAATGGACTTTCAGTCAACAAAAAGTAATGATCTTCAGGATCGCATCTTAGGTAATTGAATATACACTGTTGCCAAAACCTTTCCATTGCATCCCAATTATCAACTTGGCCGCGCTTAATTGGATAACTAAGGTTATAAGTAGTATTAGATTTAGATCTAGATAGCGCTTCTTCCCCTATACAAAAATCCAGATCCGCCATCACCCCAGCGCTATACTGGGCTAACCAATTATTGCTCTTTGTGGAAGCCGCCCGAGACTGGTTCACAAACGAATCATTCACTGCTACTACTGTTGGCACTATGAAACACGGCTCTACATTTCCAGCAAAGCCCATTTTAGTATACCTAAGGAAAAAAAGAAAACCCAAAAAAAAAAAAACAATGAAGAGATTAGCTAAATTTTCATTCAGAAATTTCATCAAATAGTTAGGGGTCGTTTGTTTAATCGGAATAAAGGTTAAAGATGGGAAGGAGTACCCGGTGCCGTTGTCGATGACGACAGCAGGGCGAGAGGTAGCAGGGTCCATGAGAGAGAGAAGAAGAGAGAGCGGGAGGAGAGAGAGAGCTAAGACGGTGGTGGATCTGCGGCTGAGATCCAAGGAGGGGTTTAAGGGAGCTGATCATGGTCGTTGAAAAGGAAAGGGTGCGGTGGGTAAACCAAACGACAACGTTTGATTTAGGAAAGAGTGGTGATTACTCAACATTCAACAAGAAGAAGGGGGAGGAGGAGAAGAGTGGGTTGTTGGAGAAGTTGAAAATGGCGATGGTGGTGGCATTCATTTTGTTCCATTTCATCGAAAATGGCAGCTAGGATTGTGGATCATCCTCATCATCATCATTTCAGTCGGAACCAGGAGTCAGTGAGCAAGCGCAGACTCCTCCCTTCGTTTTAGTGTGTTTTGTGCGTGTTTCTTTTTCTTTCCCCCCCGTTTTTTGCCTTTTTTCTTTTTTTTCTTTTTTTGGTTCCTTTTGCTTTTCTTAGAGTGGGATGGATGATGTTTGATAGGGTACTTTTCTTAGCAATCAAACAACGCAACGACCATCCTTCTGCGGGGAAGAGTTCTATTTTTGTTGTTTTTGTCGCGGACCGTTGGATTTGGGAATGAGTGCGTTGGATTCTAAGTCGGGACCTTGGGACCTGGTCGGCGGTGTCGGCTATTGGCATGATGACCCACGTCAACTCTTTGGCAATGTTTTCAGAACCGGACCGGCCGGTTCGACCGGTTGGACCGCGAACCGGCCATGTCACCGGTCCGGTCTAATACTAAAGCCGGAAGTTCATGGAGAACCGTTGAAACCCGGACGAACCGTGCGAACCGTTAAGAACCGTGAACCGGCAGTTTTTTAAATTTTTCAATAAAATATCAAGAATGGTGTAGTTAAGATTCGAACCTGGGTCTCCAAGTTTGGATATGACAATCTCACCGCTAGACTGTAGTTAAGTTTGTTGAGAATTCTACTTAACTAAAAAATATATTAAAACATGAAGTTCTTCTCTTTATTTTTTTTTCAATTTTTTCTTCTTAACCATTTTTAACCCAAATATCCACAACAAGATTTTCTCAAATCTTCACCATTATTATCAGGTTATTATCTTTAGCAAATTGTAAACAAGTTGAAAATTTCAACTTTTCTTGTTTTCCAACATCTTAGTAAGTTTAATTTTTTTCTTTTCAAGGTTTTTTTTTTCTATATTATTATCTTTAGTTGATTTTTTGCATTTTCTTCTTTTTCCCCTCAATTTTCATATGTTTCCCTCATTTTTGTTTTATTTTTATTCGATTAATTAATGATGAATTTTTTGCAAAAGTAGTGCACATCCGTGTAGGAATTGGGTAGGAATTACAAATAATAACATTGGGCTGGTCAAAAATATGGTAGTTGGCACATAATCGAAGCTATTGATAATTGAATTTAAAATAATTAATGGTATAGGATCATTGAATTTAATATAACATGTTAATTAGTAATGTTTAGTAGCAATTAATTTTTTATGTGTTTAACTGTATATTTGTTTTTCAAAAATTTTTAGTTTTTTTTAGTTTGAGCAATTAGATTTATATTTTTATAATAAAATTTTAACTTTTTCAGCTTAAGTTGATGAAATTGTGAAGGTGGTGTGGTTGCTTATCATGCCACTGATAAAAGTTTGCTATTCAAATAGTTTGTCTTAACTTGAACTCTTTTATGGATTTTTTTAAGGGTTGTAAAAGAATTTCAATATTTAATTTATTTATTTTTTGTGTTTTTATTTGTGATAATTGGTGAACATTTGGATTGTATCTATTTATGTTTATAATGAATTTATGAAAACTTATGGTGAATTATGATATTTTAATTATATTTATCATTCCATGTTTTATGTATAACTTTTAGAAAATTTATTATTATCATAACTTAAATTAAGTTATGTTGGTAAAGTTCAAGTGTAGAATGAAACCTGCTTAGTACTTAACACTAAAAAAAAAAAAAAAAAAAAAAACAGTGAACCTTTGAACCTGTCGGACCGGTCGAACCGCGAACCGGCCACCTCTCCGGTTCACTGACCGGTCCGAGTTTAAAAACATTGCTCTTTGGGGGGCTGCCTTGTCTGGTTCACTTTTTGGTGCCTCCTTGACAAGCTTGACTTCGAGTTCTATTCCTCTCCAAGCTCATACAATACAAATACAAATACAAATACAAGTCGCAACTCTCTATTCTATGTATTACACTCCACCAGAAAGTAGTAGTAATACATAAGTATATGCATTTTTCCCTGAAAGAAATTAAAAGACCCAAAAAATGTAAGGTTCAATTCAACGAATAGATTATCAAGTCTCCCTGACATTTTCTTACGAAAGTAAGAATTTCGACAAATAAACCTAGATTCCCGAGCAACCTTCAAAAGCCAGCAACTTTTGAAGGCGCCCAGAGGACTTATCTACCCAAACCCAGACCCCCCAGTACCGATGTGGGATTGAAACTCCGACAAGGGCCAAGCCTCCATGGGCTATTACTGCTAAGAAGTAACTACCCTCCATGGACTGTTGAATAGATTGTTAAGTCTCAAGCCGAGATTAGTTCGAACCCAAGTCAAATCAATCTCTAAGTTGAGTCAAATTAAAGTTTGCATGTATTTATGGTGCCAGTTATACGCCACCTTTGACGCTAAGACGAGAACCAATTTAGATAGTTGTCCAATTATACAAATTGAAGGTCAAACGAGGTTGTTGAAGTTTGCATTAGAGAACAAATTAGTATCTTGCTTTGAATGCCAGTTTTTCTCAGAAAAATTTTTTACATTTTTTTGTGAAAGTATTTTTTTATTATATTTTTATCTCACGTATATTAAATCAATATACTATATATTTTTCTATAAAATTTTTAAAAAATAACAATCCAAACGGCTCTAATTTTTTGTGCTAGCTTTGGAATTGTACAATTTCAAGTTTGCAGTAGGTCAAAGGGCACAATACAGCGCATAAGACAAATGGTGCAATCTAATTTGGGCCGACTGAATGAAGGCGCGCTTTAGATCGGGGGCTCGCCGCGGAGTTAAACCCGTAACCATTAAAGCCCAAAATCTGTTGAAAGCTGTACAGTAAAGTTATCAGCCCACAAGAAACCAGCAAATTTGTGTGCGTCACTTCAATACAACTTCTATCCAAATATAACTCTGAATGGGCTCAGGGTCACCAACAACGACTTATAAGCTTCCACGGGCAGCTTTTTATCTAAGTGAGCGTGGCCTTTATATCAAAGTGAATGGCCCAAGTTTTGACAAAACCAAGCGAAATTCTGCAGATTTTTGACAGACAGGCTCCATCTGCATCTGCAATAGGCATAGATCAAACATTGGTCTTCTATTACAAAGGTCTTGAGTTCGAATCTTGATAGCTACATTTTGCAAAAAAAAAAAAAAAGAAAAGAAAAAGAAAGGTTGAAAACCGGTTCAATAGCGATTTTTACGGTTTCGACCGGTTCTTGACCGATTTTCTGACAAAATCAACTATGGCATTGAATCGGACCGGTACATGGCCGGTTCGCGGTTCAACCGATCGAACCGGCCGGTCCGGCCCGATTTTCAAAACATTGGTTCCCATCTGCATCTGCAATAGGCATAGATCAAACATGTGAAGCGAAGTAGAAACAGAGATTATGAGGACCAAGTGCTGCCGTTTTCTTAACGATTGCTCAATCTAAAATAGGAGAGCCTTCAGCGGATATCCCAAGACAATTCAAGACCAATGCAGCATCAAATTCTGCTAGCATTACTATTTACTTGGTTATGTCGCCAGCATTTCCAAAGGAAATAGAGAAAGAATTCGTCGTCATAAAATGAAAATGTTCATAGGCACGTGTAAACTTTACTAGGTATTATACTCGTGACATGATATTTTATCACTTTTATCGTTTAATATATTGTAAAACTCGATCAAATTTGAGGGAATTGAAGAGGATTGAATTCGATGGTAAGGTGAGAGGGATTAAAAGTAGAAATTTTGAATTTAAAACATTTCACTTAACAAGAAAAAGATATGTAAGCCAAAAAAACTTCATCAAACGAATTGTGTACAATATGCTGTAGTACGAACACGTCAAGAAGACACATCTCCATCTGCATGTTTAGAAGCTTGTCCTTGTCGAAAAGCTGGAAAAAAGACCCTAAGCCCAAAAAAAAGAAAAAAAGAAAAAAAAGAAGCTACTATTACAACAAACACTTGATGCAAGTCACAACCACCAAACCAATGACATTCATTGTGTGAAAGAAGTACTAATTGGCCTGTGGTGTCCCGACATTTTGTAATTTCTGTTTGCCCTTTTTTCCTCTCATCATTTGATTCTGTTTCTCTTCCTTCTTTCTTCGACGGAGTTATTGCACAGTAAGAATCCAACAACAACGGGCCAAGAGAAATCGATTTGGGAAAGTGTAGTCGGTAGGGAAAAAAAAAAAAAAAAAAAGCGCCCATGTGGACAATACACAAGTGGATGGACCAATAATGCTGATAGAAAATGATTGTGTCTGCCTGCCCAACCACATTAATTTGTGAACGAGCTTTATCAATTATCTAGGGGGTGATTTGTCAATTGAAAAATCAATACTTTAAAAAAAAAAAAAAAGAATGAACGAATGATAGCCCCGTCAGCTTGTTACAATGAAAAAATACTAGTCGAAATTCATTTACCTTCAAGCTTTAGTAAAAGCATCTTCCTTCTAGTATACTTTCATTTAATGCGTTTGCTTTAGACTACAATCCCACATTATCCTCTCTTCCAATATCCCTTTGACATGGAGAGAGGGCATCCCGCCCCTTTGACATCCTAGATGGAGAACTTGAATTTCGGGCCAAGCTTGAATGATAGTACTTTAATTTCCCAAAAAACCAGTAGTCCAAATCAAAGGTGAACTTTCACAAAACGACTTGTCTGCAAGGCCAACTCTGTCAATTTCGCTCATATAACTTCACTGCAGTTCTTTTCCTCTTTAGTTTCGACACACACAACTGCGCACGTTAGCTGTCCGCTTTTGGTCAATTACCTTTACCAGCAGCCAAAATCCAACACAGGAGCCAACCAGAAAGGCCAAAATTTGCTCATCCTAGTCCAACCATGAAATCCGCGTTTGCTCGGATAAGAGGGTCCTCCAATCCAATGTTCATTAATCGACCGATCAAAAACTAATAAATTTAACCAAGGCGTGGTGCTGTGTTCCTGTGTTCTTGCAGAATTTATACTCAGCCTTTAACTTGATTGATACCTTAGAAAATTTGGACAAACATGAAATTGACTCAACTGTTAAAGATAGATTGAGCTCGTGTAAAAAAGTATAATTGAAACTCAACTCAAGTAAAGTAATAATCAGAGCAAACTCAATTACTACACTTTTAAGGTTTATTATTCTGAAGATTTTGTTTTCATTTTTGCTTCAAAATTACAAAATAAGCATATACACAAAAAAAAAAATATAGATAATTCACTATAGACTATAAAGACTTCTAACACTGTACCATATATAAACTCTATCAGATAGTCTTTCCTCTTGCACTGCATACAGAATATCATAACCACTGGGCCAATGGCTCAGTGACTATCAGAGAGGGGCTTAAGTCCCTCCTTGGGCAGTAGGTGAGGGTTCAAACCTCACCTGCAGCGAAAAAAATTTAAGGGTTGTGTCATAGCATTTCTTGATCTAGTTGGGTCTGTATACCCACCAGTCCCCTACCACAGCCTCCTTAGGCTTCCCCTCCCCCCTAGATTAGGATAGAGTAGATTATACAAACGTATTGTTGTTGACAAAAAAAAAAACATATAGAATATCATAAAATAGTAAAAAAATTTTACAACTATCTTATTAAAATCGTTACTTTAAGGCTGTTTGATGGGATTAGACTCGTTTATATGGTGGTGTAATTACTATCGCATAGCATGCATTAGTAAAAATTTTCACCGCATTATTGTATCCTGGCTCGGGCTAATCTACGCATCCCCCATCCTGAGTCTCCCACGAATTTCAGTAGTAATAGTAGTAGGAGCAGCAGTACTCTATCACTGACCACTGAAATAAATGATGATGATGGATCTGTAAACTCTCTCGCTCAGCTCAGCATTCTGACAAACACCTAATCAGCATTCACCACTATCCCTCCGTCTCTCTCTCTCTCAATCCAATTCCATAAACATAAAAGTAAAGCTTTACTCGCCCCTTTTCCCTCTCTCTTACTCATCGTCATATATTGTGATCTTATGTCATATCCCAAACGTTTCGGAAGTATCGCCCAATCGATCTCCGATCGGGTGTCGCTTTCTAGAAGAACTACTTCTTTCCGCGAAACGCTGCCGTTTCAGAGATCGGAGCTACTATTCCCCTTCGGGCGGACAAATGTGCTTCAATTAGGGTAGCAGATCACTGATATTCTTTGTTGAGAGAAACGGGGAAAAGGAATATGAATCCCCTGTGCTGCATTGCTCCGGTTTCAGTCGATCGAGATCGGGCTAATCCGACCGTGGTGAAGTCGCAGAGCGACTCGTTAGGGGTGGGGAATGCTGTGGCTGCAAAACCCCTGGGTTTTAACTCGAGGCAGAGTTTTTCTACTGCTCGGATTTCGTCGGTGAATGGGGATTCCGATTTACCTGCAAACTGTAATAATAATGTCAGCAGTAATAATAACTCCGACGGTCTTGTTGATCAAAATGTGGGCGAAGGAAAGGAGGCAAAGGCAGTGTACAGTGGGAATGTGAACGTGGCTGGGGTGTTGTACAAGTGGGTGAACTATGGGAAGGGGTGGAGAGCTAGGTGGTTTGTGCTGGAAGATGGCGTGCTGTCGTACTATAAAGTTCACGGGCCGGATAAGATCGTGATCAATCCTGGGAGAGAGAAGGGCGCGAAGGTTATTGGGGAGGAATCCTGGAGGTATATGAGGAAAGCAAGTTGTATTGGGGGTTATCAGCATCGAGTTAACCGGACTGTTAAACAGTGGAAACCCTTTGGTGAAGTGCATTTGAAGGTTTGCTTTTCGTTGGCTTATTTGTTTAATGGGTATCATTAGCATTCTTACTGAAGTGTGTTTGTTTCCCCATTCACGGTGATTCATATGTGTGGATGAGATGGTACATTACAAATATAACATTCTAGCCTTCGAAAATTATCTGGATGTAGCCCTGTTTGGGACTCAGGATTTTACGTTGATGACTCTGCATTTTTGTTTGATCCATGTACTGGAAAAGAATTTGGTTGTCGTAATGTTTGAAGAGAACCAGCTGCAGACTTATAACAAGGTCGTATCCTCGATGTACGCATCTGATGGCTTTGCAGTTAACCTTTGGTAGAGTTCAGCTTTAAAAACAAAATATGAGCGAACATTATTACTGTTGGCCGTGTCCTTCCTTAACAAAATTTGGTGTACGTGGTTTCTCATGTACTAAAGCAAAATCTGGATCAAAGAAGTTTTGTGTATTGTAATAAATTAAAAAACTTGAAAGGAAAGTTGGAAAAATTGTCCTATTTGTATTTGTTTTAGCTTTCTCCTTTTCAAGTTTTATATGCCGATTACAATTATAACTCAGGAAGCTTGACCAGCAATCAATGTGCACTTTGAAATGGGCTGCATTGCCATCATCCATTGAAACTAAATATCATGTGTACAGGTGTCTTCTGTTCGAGCAAGCAAGTCAGATGACAAAAGGCTTTCAATATTCACTGGAACAAAAACTCTCCACTTGCGTTGCCAGTCTAGAGAAGACCGAACTGCATGGATCGAGGCACTTCTGGTTGCTAAAGATCAATTCCCAAGAATGTTGTCAAGTAGCGATTTGGAAACTTCTGAAGAGTTTGTTGTCTCAACAGAGAAGCTACGATCACGATTACTACAAGAGGGTCTTGGTGAGGCAGTTGTTAAGGATTGTGAGTCTATTATGCTTCATGAATTTAGTGAGCTGCAGAATCAGTCGAAGGCTCTTCAACTTAAACATATTTTGCTGGTGGACAGGTTGAGACAGCTTGAGGTACTTTACTACTTCGTCATTAAGGGGTTCCTAATTTGCAAGACTGGGAAAGTTTTCCATGTCCTCTCCCCCTTGTTAAATATGTATATTGAACAAAAATGACCAGTCTTTACTTTATATCTTTCTTTCATTATGGCATTGTACGGTCTATTGCGTGCTTTCCATGACATTATCCTTTGTAAGCTTCTCATCCGATATCTGGTAAGCCGGGCTAAGCCAAGTGAATGCAACATTCCTTGTGTTAACTCTACTGTTTTCTAAATCTTGAGTTGTTACATCTTACTAATTTGTAGTTCTGCTTCTGGTCTTGCTGTCTTTGCATTACAAGACTCACTTCAAGCTATTCTCATCTTCATGTGGAGACCATGAGAATTGAGAAACTTCTTCTCTAACTATTTTTGGCAGACTGAAAAGATTGAGTTGGAAACAACTGTGGTTGATGAAACCAAGGAGAGGGATTCATGTTGTGGAGGGAACAGAAGATTCAGTGGTTAGTTAACACTTGTACAACCCATCTTATTCAAATTTGAAAGAAGGCTTCTTCTTTTTTTTTTTTACGACTCACAATTGTATCATTGAAATTTTTCTGGGAAGTCTCCATTGAATGATAAAATTGTACCACTTTGCAGCTCATTCTTTTGAGTCTCAAAATTAAAAATTATCTGTGTTGAAAAACATATCATCATCTTTGGAGACTTTGCAGATTTTTATTCCATCTTGTCGGAGGGGAGTGCAAGTGATTCTGATGCCGATAACGAAAGCCGAGGTGGAGGAGATATTGAAACAGATGAAGAAGGCATGTATTTTGACACAAATGATTTTATGCCTGCTGAATCTTTGAGAAGTGCTTCTTATCGAAGTAGAGAGAATACAGAAAATGCATGTAGCTCTTTTACAAATGAAAAAGGCTCATTCTTTTCTGATCGTCTGAGGGGAGTTGAGATAGAAATTAAGGCAATAGAATATCCATATGTCAGAAGACGGAATAATTTGCCAGAACCTAAGGAGAGAGAAAAGCCAGTTGGGTTATGGTCAATAATCAAGGATAATATTGGAAAGGATCTGTCTGGAGTCTGCCTTCCAGTTTACTTCAATGAGCCACTATCTTCATTGCAGAAATGCTTTGAAGATTTGGAGTACTCATACTTGGTTGACCGTGCATTGCAATGGGGAAAGCAGGTAACTCTTCAGCTTACTTGTATTTTATTCCCCTGAAAAATTAGTTTCTTGCATTGCAGAAATCCGGTAGTTAACTTACCGGCTTTGCTTCTTGAAACTCAAATGTTGTCTTTTACATAGCTCTCCTGACTGTATTCCATTCTTGAGCATCAAAATCTATGAAGAAATAGATAGTGCTGTTTCCTTGGTCTGGTCTTCCTCTATATAATAGTAGATGGTTTTGCTGCATCATTTTTATTTTCTTGAACCTTGTTCACATAATATGACTGATTTGATTGCTAGTTTAAATTGCATATGACAATTTTAACTTCTACAGGGGAATGATTTGATGAGAATATTGAATATAGCAGCTTTTGCTGTTTCTGGCTATGCTTCAACAGAGGGTAGGCAATGCAAACCTTTCAATCCTTTACTCGGGGAGACATACGAGGCTGACTACCCAGATAAAGGTCTACGTTTCTTCTCGGAAAAGGTAGCGCTTTTCTCTCCCAAAGAATTTGATAAATATCATCTTTGACCGTCTGGAATGTATCTTTTCCTCTGCCTTCTACAATGGAGGATCTTGATTGTTCCATGCAAAGTGGACTTCCATTACTGTAATGTCTTGGCACTCAATGAGATTTGCAATTGAGTCCTCATGGACGGGCCTCATCTCAGGTTAGTCATCATCCAATGGTTGTTGCTTGCCACTGTGAGGGCAGAGGATGGAAATTCTGGGCAGATTCCAATCTAAAAGGCAAGTTTTGGGGACGCTCGATTCAGCTTGATCCTGTGGGGATTCTTAGCTTGCAGTTTGAAGATGGCGAGACATTTCAATGGAGCAAGATCACCACTTCCATATACAATATCATAATTGGTACAATCTATTGTGATCACTATGGTACCATGCGCATCAGGGGTAGCGGTAAATATTCTTGCAAGCTCAAATTCAAGGAGCAGTCTATCATAGACCGTAATCCACATCAGGTGTGCCCCCCCCTCTCTCTCTCTCTCTCTGTGTGTGATGAAGTGGATGCCATTCTATTCCTCTACCTACCAAGTCAGTTAGTTGTTTATCTTTTAGTTCCCCCCCCCCCCACCACCACCACCTGCATACAGAAAAGAAAAAAGATGGCTATGGATACAGTAGTGTAAACTGTCATGCAATCATTTGAAGGGACTTGGTAAATAAAAACTTTGCTTTCTTTTCATCCTATCACATATGACTCCCTTTTTCTTATTTTTCTTTTTTGTTTGTATACATGTAGTAATCTATACTTGTAAATTTCGATAGACAAATGTAAAAGAAAGTATTCATCATATGTTCAAATTTCTCTCTGCTGTTCTGTCCAACTTCCCTGTTTAATCAAAAGAACCACTGAATTTATTACAGAATTTGTTGTATTCAATGCCATCAAATTCTAGGTTCATGGATTCGTGCAAGACAACAAAACAGGAGAGAAGGTGGCAATGTTATTGGGGAAGTGGGATGAAGCGATGTACTATGTCTTGGGAGACCCCACTACAAAGCCTAAGGGATATGATCCCATGACAGAAGCCATATTGCTGTGGGAGAGGAACAAATCTGTTACCAAGACAAGATACAATCTTACACCTTTTGCCATATCCTTAAATGAATTGACACCTGGCTTACCAGAGAAGCTTCCTCCAACTGATTCGAGGCTGAGGCCAGATCAACGGCATTTAGAGAATGGAGAGTATGAGCTGGCAAATTCTGAGAAGCTAAGACTTGAACAACTACAAAGACAGGTATGCTCAAAATGTTGTTCTAGTTGCACGCTCATCAAAACAAGTTTATATTCTTCCCATATTCATCTCAACCCCATCAGCGAGTATTTGTTGAGTCCCCTTACTGCTTATTTCCTAAAAAAAAAATCTCCAATGATGCACTTATCCTACTATTATCTCTTTCTTTTTTTTTTCCTGGGTAGAAAGGGAATAAAATATTTACGATAAAAACAAAAAATTGACCTGGACGTTCCCGGTTAACACCTACACTACCACCTAAAAGATGAGATTATGCAACAGGTAGCTGATTACAAACAATCAAACCTTGGTTGGATTTAACTCCCAAGTTTGTAAGAAAGTCAGCACACTTGTTTCCTTCTCTAAAAAAGTGTTGGATCAGCACATCAAATCCTACTATCATCGTTAAACTAGTAGTATATCTACTGCCTTATTTTCTTTTCTGGTCAGCCACTTTCAGGATGACCTTCTATAAGAGCTCCATTTTTGTACAATAATGAACTTAATATCATCAAATGTTTGAGCTTCATTTTTGTTGCTTTAGGCTTGGACAACTTGTTTCATACTCTTAAGACTCATAGGCAGTATTTTATTACCTATTCTTGTGACTAAGTTAATGCCAGACCTACGCATGGTGTTTCGATGAGTGGAAAGAGTGTTGGTTGAATCCTATGTTAAATTTCTGCAGGCAAGAAAGCTGCAGGAGAGAGGTTGGCAGCCAAGATGGTTCCAGAAGGATGAGGACGGTTGTTACCACTATGTTGGTGGATATTGGGAAGCAAGGGAGAAACGAAATTGGGAAGGGATCCCCAATATATTTGGACAGAGAAATGATTTGTCCCCTCATGTAATAGAGTAAGCAGCTGTAATGTTCGACATCCGATGTCTTCCCACATTTGTATTTTCCCTGTGGCCTTGTTGAAACTGGAAGCACAAGTTTTGCAATCAACTGACAGAAACGCTAATGTTGTGCTCTCTTCTCACGGCGAGATGATGCATATGAATGTTTCAGCTCATGTTTCCTATCATTTGGTGCTGAATCTTGGTATGTTCTCTCAAAAAAGCTAGGAGGCACGGGATATCCGCCTTTTTGCTCTAGTTGAAATTTACAGCATCCCACTTGTGCCCCAGTTACAATAATTCCCTTAAAAAAAAACATTTTGTGAATTGGGCTCATTAGGTGCTCCCTCTTTCTGATATGATGCCTTAAATGCTTTTGATATCAGCCCTCCCTGTAGCTATAGACGAGAACAAACAGAGATTCAAGAGTAGAATGCACTAAATATTTCAAGGATCCAAGTCCGCATGATTACATTAATATCTGTGTTGGAAACAACATTCAAAAGAGTTGCCATGAGAGTTTTTCTTTTTTATTTTCTTTTAGCAGGAGAGACATGAAGTTCAAGAATCAAGAAGGGTAAAGAAGAATTTAAACTCAGCAACATTAATTCTTAAAATCACGACCCTACCCACTAGATCAAGGTCTCCTCATTTTCTCTTAGTATAATTAATAATGAGTTACCATAAGGTACATCACTCTTCATTCCTTTGACTAGTTAAATCTAAAACAATTGAGTATCAAAACGATAAATCCACTTTGAATTAAAAAAAAAAGTACAATTTGTAACAATTATTGTTCAATACCCAAGATCAACCAATTGACCCTAAATGAACTGTATAGCTAACACTCTCAAAGTCAAAACTGACTAGCATGAGTTACTACCTGACTGCGCATGCAGAACTCGCATTTTTTTATCCTATTACAAAGAATCAACAAACTAGAACGCTGCGCTGGATAAGAAAAAACCTTCCAAAATAAATTATAAAACCACCCTCGATTTCTGCTCGCTCTTCTTCTGTTAGCAAACATAACAATCAAGGATACTGTCCCAACAAAGTACAAAACTAAAAGTCGGTCACTTCCAAGCTTTCCTCCCACGAAATTGTTTACCAGAACGCTGCTGTTTTCTCTTTTTCTCTTGTCTTGATCTCGATACCTTTGCTCTCTTGGCAGCAAGAGGCATGGCCTTTTTGTGTTCTTTTTGCCGATTGCTTAAGCCACCAGTCTATCCAAAAAATGAAAGATGAAATGTGAATATAGAAGCAAAACTCGAAAATCTCACCCCATAAGCAAATACCGAAACAGCAGAAGGCATACGAGGGAATTTTGGCGAAAGCTTTAATAACTTTAGTACAAAAAAACTTTATAAATCTAGGCGGAAAAGGCATCTTAATTCACCGGTTGACTCTCTAGGGAGAGGAAAAAAAAGAGGCAAAAATCTCCTGGCTATGATTTTCATTCAGAAAAAATGGCACAATGTTGTCCCTTTGTTTCATGGTGTATACTTATAGAGCACCTGCGGTATGCTCACAGACAAAATTCAATGTATTTCCAGTGACACAAGCACAGGCATAATTAACTAAGTAAACAAACTAGCCCAGATAAAAACTAGTACGATGAAAGAAATCTAAAAACCAAGAAGTACCTTTTTCTGTTTGATAGCTGTTCGAGCTTGGTACTTCCCCCTCTCCTCCCTCCCAGCCCTTATCAGTGCTAGCCTTTCTTCCTTGGTCATCTTTTTTCGGATATTAGCCTAAAATAGTCAGCCACATTGCATCAGACAAGTAGTCAGTACCATGGAAAATTAACAGACAGGAAAATCGGAAACTATTTTTCCCAAGCATACTGATAACTTCTCAGGTTTTAGGTGCCAGATAAACGAAGATGCAGAAGTATATGTGACAAACTAAGCATTCAACAGATCTTCACTACAGAAGTTGCAAGTGGCAACCAGGCTTAGCACTGCCTCCACTTTGTTCAGCTTAGCGAGTACAGCTGAATAAAAACTGAGGTTTGAGAAACTTGCAGGTAACTAAAGACAGCAACTAGAGCCAAAACCATCCTATACAAACTACCAATGAGAGAAGAAACAGAAATCCAAAACTTACCTCGAGTTTGGCAGCATCAACTCTTTTAGCACTAAGTTGGTCTGTGCTTGGAATCTTAAATCCATGTTGAGCTAATGCAATACTTGCCTCCTTTTTGGCCTGATGATTTAGACAAATGCATATATGCAATTACAAAAATTAATTGAGACAATTCATTTCTCACTATTAATTAAAAAAAACACTAGAGAATAGCTACTTTCTGTACAAAATCAAAAATCTATAATGAAAATTTGAGTATTAAGACAAGCTTGCTTAAGGATGAAGAGAACCACTAAACCTGTAGCTCTTTTATTCTCTGGAAGTCCTCATTAGATAGAATACCATCATTTGTCTCTGAGGTGCTGCCCTCTCTAGCTCCTGCCAGTTTCTTTAAGGCTCGAAGACTTTGACTGGCAGCATTCAGTTGTTCATTGAAATCAGAAAACTTCCTTTTACCTGCCTTATATCCCCTTTCACCACCACTATCAGTCCTAAAAGTTTCACTAGCAATACTCAAGGGACCACTAGATGCTGCAGGGTCATGCCCATCAGCCTTGCCACTTTCATCGTCATCACTGATAACATCAGTATTATCAGGACTAAAATTAGCATCATCATCTTCAGAATCTTTATTCTCTTCTTGCATACTATCATCTTCACTGGTGGTACCCTGGTCATCAATATCTTGATCATCATTGTCGTCGTCATCACCATCATCAGAAGAACCACTATGACCAGCAACCTCCACTTCACTGGGACCAACATCATCATCTATATCTGAAGAGCTAGTAAATCCATCATCAGTATCAGCCTCAGATTCAGTATTGTCATCTTTCAATAGCTCAAATCCAGGGACATTGGAAGCGACCTTGACTTCACCATATGCTTTAGGCCTGGCCTTGGGATCAGCAGGTCGCCCTCTATCCTTCTTGACCAAAAGTGATGGGCAAACCTGCAGTGATACCATCAACATTCCCATAGAAAATAAGTACCAGGAAGAGAAGTACAAGAATACAATTTTAAATGCATGTGCGTGTATCTATGTGCTTGAGAGAGAGAGAGAGAAATAATACCTCTCTAAACAAAGTAAGAAGTGATCGAGCAGCCGAAGAAACTGCTTTCTCATGTGATTTCCTATATAACACAAGGTCTTGCAGCAAATCTTCTGTCATCAACTACAAATAAAAGAAAAAGGATAAAAGTTCCAGAAAAATGGGCATCAACTTGAATAAGAGATAGGATGTTATCTTAGCTTGGCATAAAAAGTTGAGGCATGACATCAACTTTGGAGTCAAACTAAATACCATAAAACGCAGAATGATGCTAATATTTCTTTGACATCATTAATAAATTGTACCAGAGGCATGCGCAGACATATTTCCCGTACAACATTCAGTCCAACAGAAATGGCCTAACATGAGAGGCAAAAAGTAAGATCAGCTTGACACGGAACAAACATATCCATTTGGGATAAGTCATCAAAGAAAACTGATGATTTTATAAAGCAGGAATCACCTCAGAGCGAGATCGATCATGCACAAACTGATTCACTATTTGTTTGAACAATGGTTCAACTGCATCAGGTGGAACCTAGTCAAGAAAATCTATTAGCTGCGGCAAAACTAAATTGATTAAAACTATAGAGCATGGTAATGAACAAGTGGACAGAAATAAGATCACATACCATGTCATGGCAAGCCTGAACAGCTGCTGCAAGTAAACTTGTTACATCACGTTGATGGGACTGAAAACAGCAAGAGCAGATGCATGATCATTCAAAGAGAACTAAAAGAAATCTTAAAAGCTGAAGGAAAAAAATGACAAAAAACCTGCACATATTTTTGAAAGTAAGGATATAGGTTCAGCAGAATTAAGCGATGAAGACCAACAGTTCGTGCAATGACTTTCAGCATCATCATTTTCACCTGTAGCATTGAAAAGCCCAAAAAGTAAAAAATAGTAGAGTTCTGCATGATGATATGCTTTGACAAGAAGATGATCTGGAGAACTAGGGACAAAGAAAACAACCTCAAACCTTTCATTAGTAGTTTGAAGGCGTGAGAACAGCTTCTCAGCAAATCCCTGTAATAATTTTTATAGATACCTTAGTTTATACGATAATGGGAATGAGTGGTTTAGGGAAGAAACAGAATAGCCTACCAACCTGTGCATCTTTCAAGTGGTTTAGTGGTGAATAGTAACTTGAATTGTTCTTCTCTGATGACATGCGTTGCTGCTTCTTCATGCTACGGATGGCACGCTGCAATTTTGCTTGCTTTTTCTTTTTGCTGGATGAGGTACCTTTATGTTTTGCCTAAACAAACAAAGTAGAAGAAAAAGATGCTCTTGATTTTGGTGAAATTCATTAGCACAAGTTGCTGAAACTCTCAAGGAAACAGTATCACAATTCTTTCTTCACTAGATAGAACACAGGAAACCAAGAACATGAAGCCAAAAGTGTTCCCTACAGAAGGCTTTAAAGATCCCTGCAAGAATTTTTGTAGTACTCCACTTTAATAATTAACTACTCTTCCTCTCCTAGAAGCAACAACAGCCATTTTTCTGCATCTCTAATCCAGATGGCATACAAAGTTATATCAATCTTGATCAAGGGAACAGAATTTGTAAGTTTAGTAAATCCTATGGTATGGAAAAGGCATCATCAGCAACTAACAGTATACGATGGGAATTTCTTAAGGAAATTGACCAGGAAAAGATCAGAAAGCCTAAATAGAGCAACCGACCTTGTAGACGACCTCTTTACTAAGAACTATCTGAGGCTGTTGGGTTGCCTGCTCATCTTCACTGCCTGAATCATCACTATTATCATCATCTTCAATCTTCTCATAATCAAGAAGGAATGAGAGGGTAGCAATCATGATCCTGAATAATCAAATACATGAAGAAGTACCTCAATGCAATTAGGTGAATCAGCAGTCTAGCATCTATCATCAACACTCACCTCGGTGATGTATGAAAGCATGCAGTACAAATAGCATTAGCAGTCCTGTCATCAAACCACACCTTCCTCCGGTGAAGATCACAAAGTGTAATGAGTGATCTCTTTGCTTTTGTTTCATCCTCTTGCTTTCACATTGAGCCAAAATTTAGACACCGAACATAACCATAATAAACAGACCTAGAATGACAGTAAAGAAGAAAGACATGAACAAACCTGAAGCATAGAAAACAAGATATTCTGAAGTCCACGATTCTTTGGATCATTCTTGTGCTTTTGATTCATACGCCTAATGTTATGAATAATGTGTGAAAATGCCAATGTCCTCAGAGTCCTGTCGCCTAGAGTCTGAAGCTCCATGAATAGTTCCAGTATGTCCACAATGTCAACCATCTAACAAGTATGAAATTCCCATTAATACTCGAACTGAACTGCAGAGGAAATTAAAGAGATTACCAGGATATAAATATTTTTGTTGTAAATACAGGTTGACGTCCTTGCACATTCTTTTTATTCAAGTGTCAACTTCAATTATGCATGAAAGCCGGATCACTAAGTACTAAGAAAATAAGGAAGCGGATTCAATCCTTCCATTAAAAAATGCTGCAGGAGGGGAAGGATTAAAATTTTAAAAATAAAAAAATTATTCCATTTCTCAGGACAAAGAATGGTAAGCACTACACAATGTCCGAAAAAACCTGCAACTCTACAGCCAAGCAGAGAAAAGAGTATGATAAGTAAATATGTAATTTCATGTGTCACCAGAAAACCAAAAATTACACCTTAGACACTCAGGAATATCTTTTCCATAGGCGCCATTAGTTAACTGAGCCCTCTGGCTGTAAGAAGCTAAAACAAGGCACTCCCCACTTCAGCTTTTCTAAATCACCAGGAAATGACCAAGTAGGAATTATGGTTAGACGCTTCAACTCTTCATTTCACTCAATCAAACGACTGATCCATAAGTCTCTCGAGAAAGGAGAAATTGAACAAAGAAAAGCATTTGGAGTGTAATTCTTTATAATCAATTCAATCCCTCCATAATCTCCATAAGCTAGTCAGCATGACAAAATTACTAAAATATATGTATTCCTTGGCAACCAAAGCGAGCAATATTTATTCGAAATCCTCCCCCCCCCCCCCCCCTCTCTTATTACCCCGTCTAAAGAGAAAACAGGAAAGAAATCCTCAGCAGAGGCAAGCTTAATCTTTTAACAACAAAAGCTATACAACTACATACAAAAACGAATGAAAAACCAATTAATTGGGTTGTTAATCTTTTAACAACCCAATTCCTTTCTTAACCGACCACATATTTCCTCAATCTGTTAAACGAAAAACCAATTAATGAAAACCTTTGATATCTACTAAAAAGGTAAAAACACCTTAATTCGAAAAGAAAAAAAAAAGAGCAGCTAACCATCCCAGAATAATAACCTTTCTGTTAATCAAGAGAATCAGGGCCTGGGTGACATGAACTCGAAGACCTGACGGAAGAGTCCGGGCCGACGACCGAAGAAACTGCGCAAGCTCCCTGGGAAATTGGGCCAAGTGTTTTGAATAAAAGGGTGTGACATGGGCCAAGAACAATGCCCGGTCGCCCAAATCCTTGGCGACGGTGGGGTCGGCGGCGATACCACTTACGGAGGTAAAGCTCATAGCAGCCTGCTGCTGGAAAAGCTCCATGGACGATTTGAACTGATTGTAGATCAAATGGAGCTCCATTTCGTAGCCTTCTGGGTCGGACTTCATTTTGGACTGTAAAGCAGGCAAGTTAAGCTTCTCTGCATCCTTTCCCGATGCTGTTATAGCCTCCGGATTCAAGTCCGGCAACAACGAAGCCGGTGCTGACGCCATATGCGATAATCGTCCGGAAAAGATGGAGACTTCAGCCAAACCCAACTAAAACCCTAAAGAGGGTATTACTGCTGGATTTCCTTTTATAGTTAGAGTTGTACGTTAGGTGCTGTTTACTAGGCTGGGTTTTGGGGGAGTAGGGGTAATTTGGTCTTAAAAATACAAGTAGTTAAAGCACGCGGGGATAAACGGCCCTGGCTGCCGCCTTTACATGTAGCCCGTTCTGGTAGACTACCTTATTTTATTTTGCTATCATGTTATTTTGATTCATTCTCTTCTATAGTAATATGCTAGTGAAGTTGCTGCCTAGAAGTGCTGTGGTTTCCGCGGCGAAAAGGGATGTTCATTCTGGTTTGGTGGCAGCTAATGCTAAGGTAATCTATGTTTCTTGATTCCTCCCATGGAATTCTGCTTCAGCAAATTTTTATATGACTTGAGAACTTTAATAAGCTTTGGGGGGTGGTAGACAAATTAGTGGATTTCGCCTAAACAGTAATAGTTTTCGCCTAAATATGATTCTTTAGAAATATGATATATTCGGTTGTTTTTTAGACCGAATTACGGAGTGACTTTGATTTAACTTTCCTGCAACGAGAAATTAAGCTTGGTTTATACTAGTTAATGTTCTTCTGTTTTAGGAGAATTCCGTATTGAAGTTATCTACTGTCGAGCTTGTGTCAAAGTTGCTTGACCGAAGATGGGCGTTGAGGATCCCAGACGCTCAAATTCACCAAGTTATGGTATGTGGGAGTGGAAGATTTAAACAGCAGGGCAGTGAAGTATTGGAGTTTAGAAATAATTCAGGACCGTCTCTGGGGGATGGTATGGCGGCGAGGAACCTCAGGCAGCCAGTATTTTATGTTGTGAGGGATGATTTGCTGCATCCTTTGGTGAATGGTAACAAGGCTCGCAAGTTGGATGCTTTGCTTCCTTTTCTGGAGGATAACTCGGTGACTGATGTGGTAAGATCTTTTTCCTTTTTCAGGGCATATTTAGTAGTGTTTTGAAGATCTCTATCTGAGCTCCTTGGTTACTACTGATTTTCCTAGATGTTTTTGATCCGACATTTCTTGACCTTTCTTGGTCATTAGTTTGATACTGAGGAGAGGATGCATATCGATTGGTTTTTCAGAGTACCATCGAGGCAGCAAACTGCCTGCCCAGTAACATTAACTTCTGTATTCTTGTTACACTCGTATGATTCATTACAATTTTTTAAGCAAGAGGGAATGCTACTGAGATCCACCACTTTTGGTTTTCCTTGCACATCCAATTGGGTTGAGGGGAAGAGAAATGTACTCGTATGCTTGTCACCTCCTTTTGCCTTTGGAACTCGTTGGCTATCTCGTGTAATACAGTATATTGAAAGCAGAATTAAAATGTCAAATGATATCCAATGGACCGTTCTAGGTTACTTGTGGAGGCTGTCAAAGTGCGCATGCTGCAGCTGTTGGTATGTAATGTCACATTTAAAATGGGACATTTCCCTTGTCATATTAATTATCCCATGGATTGATATGGACATGTTTTGCTAGTCTTTTGTTTTGAATAAAAACATAATGCTGCTGTAATATATTGATCCATATTATACAGCTGTTTCATGTGCCGAACGGGGACTGAAGACGCATCTGCTTCTTCGAGGGGAACAGCCTGAAATTCTAACCGGTTATACTCTGATTTCCACACTTCATGGAAACATAAATTACGTTGAAAGATCTTTATATGCCAGAAGGGATGAAATTCTTTCAAGGCACGCTAATATGATAGCTGGCAGTAATGGATCTGTCCGGTGGCTTAGTGATTTGCTGGAGCCTGCCTCCGTCTATCATGTGCCTCCGAAGCAGATCGTTTCTCAACTAGATGGCTCTAGCAACACCATGAATAAGAAGGTTATCATCATCAACGAAGGTGCGGGCGATGCTGTAGCCTTGTTAGGTACTTGTCCAGTGTATTTCTTTGCAGCTAATGCTGCTGCACTTTCAGACACAGTTATCTTCATAAATTTATGGAGTTAATGTTGCCTTACTATTCCTTTTCCTCTAGACGTGTCCTTTTTCACGTCGAGTGAAATGCAAACTGTTTAATTTAGTTGCAGTGGTATTAACGCATATAGTTCCTTGTAAGGTGTCATACGGCTCGTGCAGTATTTATCCCAGGATCATTTATTTGGAAAAGTTCAGGCTGTCAAGATTATTGTAGATGCAGGAACAGGGACGACTGCAGTTGGCCTGGGACTGGGAGCTTTGTGTTTAGGGTATGGGCCACCTTCTTTCATTCTTTCTACTTCTCATATGAGCATATCTCCCTTGGCTTTGGTTGTATTAGCTCTTGTATTCATTGAGATGGTCAAGAACTTGGTTCCACACAATTTATAGCCCACATGGATCGTACATTAAAATATACCACATGATCTTTTATGTCAGGCTCCCATGGGAAGTGCATGCCGTGATGCTTGCGGATAGTGTTGAAGGATACAGAAAAAAAGAGCAAAGTTTGATTTCTGAATTTCGTAAAATGTGTGAATCCCCAGAAATTGACCTTAGATTGAACGGAGCAAAGTATGAAGTCGTGCATTGGGTTGAACGCAATCGTCCAAGAAAGTAATCTCATCTCATACTTGTATATATATAATTTTTTTTTTTTTTATGGCGTTGGTCCTTCTGTTCTGATTGCCATTTTCTATCACAGTTATACTTCTCCGGGATGGGGTTGGCAACCATGCTACATGTCTCTTTCGAACTAGAACGTCCACATTTATTCAATTTTAAATGTTTTAATGGAGTACTTAGCCAGCTGATTAGAGACCTAATCATGTACATCCAGAATGTTTTGATTTGATAATCTGTGAATTTTGTGGGATAGCTACACATATTTTGCTTGCTTATGACTGAGACCTTAGAAACTAGAGATATTTGACTCGCAATCCCTAAATTTTTTGCTCTTAGATTTGGCAATGTATTGAAAGGAGAAGTTGAAGAATGCCAAAGAATTGCCCAACAGACTGGAATTTTAGTTGATCCCATCTACACATTAGCTGCTTGGGAACTAGCCGCCCAACTGAGTCAGGAGCAAGGAGCGAGTGCAGGCGTGGCGATGCTTCACACAGGAGGCACGCTAGGAATATTTGGGCTGGCACAGAGGTATAAACCTCACTTCCAAAATCTGAAAGCTCATTAGGATGGCAATTGATTTGTAACTCTTTCGTAGGTCTGATTAGACTGGATATTTTTCTGTAACATGCTCTGCTGTTTGGTGGTTTTATTGGGAAAAATTGTAGAATTACGGCATTCTAATATCTTCAGGATTTTTTTTCTTTTTCCATATAATTTGGGAGGGTGGAGGGAGTTGTTCGTCGATCGGATCCTTTTTTTTTTTTCTCATATATTGCTCAAGCCCAAAGCAGCAAACAGACATTGTGAAATTCGGAATGTGTGGGTAAAGTTTCATGACGCATAACTTCTGGGTAACGTGACGTGAGATCCATCCGTGGGTCTTGGATCTGTAGGTCGAGGCCCATTCTAAACTATGTGTCATCTGGGCCACGGAACACGTTCCGTTTGCCCGAAGTTAGTGGAATACTGGTTTATAGTAGTAGAGGACATTATTATTATTATTTCACTTCAAAAAAAATAAAAATAAATTTGTGTTTGCAAGCACAAGAAACTGAAGAAAGTCCTCCTTGCCAAACCCAATCCCTTTTCCGTCTCAAGTTGAAGCCTTGTTCTGGTTTGCTGTGGAAAATTGCTAACCTTTTTTTAGTTCAAAATGAAGTTAAAAGAGAAGGGGAAACACACACACACACACACACACACAACACAAACGAGTATGTTTGGTTAAAAAAAAAAAAAATTTAGGCCAGATATAAAAATAGTTGATAAGATAAAAAAATAAAGATTCAAAATTGCGTTTATGATATAACCATTTTTTCCCTAAGAAATAGGCAATCCTAACACATTAAAACCTTTAAAATGAAAATCAAAGAATCATAATAAATTACTTGAGAAACCCTTGATTAATTTAGGAGTTAAAATTGAGATCTCAAAACTTAAAAAAGTTTTGGGTTCATAGCCTCTTCCTCCTTTCCACAGCTAAATCTCATCACTTGGCTGGGTTTAGAAAACATAATAATATGCGTAGTCCATAACAACACATGCTCTAAATATGTGGGTGGGTTTAGATTTTGTCTTGCTCCACGCAGTCGATTCAATAATTGATCTTTCCAAAATTTGAAAATGGTGCTATTATCAACGCCATCCCCAAAGTGAACATAACTAAGCTACTGTAGTAGTCTATTGTTAGAACATATAACTATAAGCTAGTATAATGGACTTGGAACATTGGAAGAAGCCTTTCATTTCCAGGGACTTGGGAATTGGAAACTTCTCCAATGCTTAATGCAGCAACTAAGCATGCATATGGTGGCGGTGGCGGTGGCGGTGGTTGGCGGCAGCAGCTTCTCGTAAGCTTTTGAACTTGCCACCACCAAGTCTTAGTCTGTTTAAGCAGCAGCAGCTGCCGCCGCCAACAGGCAACAGGCAACAGAATTCCTGGTAACAAGGGTGGGGGGAAGCCAGCAAACCAGGAAGGTCCGTCGGAGCTGGACCCCACTCCATTCTTGTCTCATTTGAGTGTTCTATATATTTCCCCCACGTATCCATGGAGCTTAATAACATCACCTTCCACTTCTTGGTACATTTCTAAAAGTTTTTCATTAACACAAAAGTAAAACAAGTTACTATTATATTATCAATTTTCGAAATATGAAAAAGTTGGCGTGAAGAATCTAGCATTACACACCAGAGCGTTGAAAAAGAAAAAAAGAAAAAAGGAATCCTAGTTTATATTTAGCTATAATTGTGAAAAACTTGCTGATGTAACAATTTCCTAGTAAGATGTGGATGAATGTCTGTATAATACAATTGATGATTATTGCCTGGGAGGATAATCCATAGCATATAGCAGCAGTAGCAAAGGGTAGTGTGAGTTCATCAGCCACCACTCTCCAGTCTCCACTGCTGGGACAAGGAGCTGGTGGTTGTGTGTTGTTGGACCCTGACTGACACAGGAACCTGGATGGATGTCCTGAGCGAGAGAGAGAGAGAGGGGGGAGGGGCCGGGCGGGAGGAAAATGGAGGGAGAGACATCACTGTCGCATACTTTTTTTTTTTTGATGTCACAAAAAGGAAGCAAGATTAGATTAGGCTTCTTCAGGAACAGAATATAGCTGTGGCCCATCACCCTGCGTGCAGATGGGATGGGGAACATAAGCTAGTGTCCTATGCAATAGAATGTTTAATCTGGACTAGACACATACGAAGGTGTTTTTTTTTTTTTGGGTTGAAGGAGACACATACGAAGATTGAAGGACAGAGAGTGCTTAGGCAGAGCATTATAATAGTCCTGCTTATTAAGTTCACCTTTTCTTTGCAAGCCACAAGATATAAGGTTAAAAAAAAAGAAAAAGAAAAAGAAAAGGATGGCTGGAAATGGAACAGATTATCAACCTTGTCCTCCTATAAAAGATCAAACAAAGTAAAAAGCAACTTTTGGCCATACACAAAGGACAACTACTTCCCCAAAGTAAGGATGTAGGTTTTAACCATTACTAGCAGTAAAGCATCTTCAACTCGTTTCGGGTTTCTTTTTTTTTAAAAAAAAAAAAACTATTTGAGTTTGGTGGTAACTGTGGGACAGTAATCATGCGAACCAAAGTGAAAAACTATTGTGCTTTCACCCTAACGATTCATTCCAAAACAAAACAAAAGGGAATATATATATAACTTTTCTTGTTACACTACTATCTATTTGAATAACATATGTCTCATACAATAATAAATAACAATCTAAACTTTGAAATCCCTTTCTTCTTCTTCTTCGTGGAACACTTGTCATTTTAAAAATTATATGTAACAATGAAAAAAGTGCAGCGGAAGGCCTCAAACCAATAAAAAGAGAGAAAAATAAGCTAGTCAGTAACACTAGCACTAGCGATTCTGTCTGTTTTTTTTGGCAAGACAGAATTGTTTGTAGAACCTCAAGGCGTCATTGAGGCAAAGAAAAACTTTAAAGAATCAAAAATGTTTGGATAATGAATTATTTGTAAAGAAAATTATTTAATTGCACCATAAACATTTTTTTAATCTGTATTTTATCTTTTCAACCACATTTTGTTATTATACCTGCGTGACATCACAAAAAGTATTGCAATATTATTTACAATTTTTTAAATAATTTGTTATCCAAGCGCATGTTAATACTATAAATTTACGTGATATGCCACTCTCTTCTATCCTCACACTCTCTCTCAAAGTCACTCTAATGTTATAAAACTTGTTTAGACGAAAACATATAAATTTGATTTCCTCCGCCAGTAAGAAAAAAAAAAAAAACTTTATCATTCCCACAAAATATAGGACTAGTACTGTTTATTTTCATACAACTTAAGAAATGCAAGTTGAAGTAGTTAAAGTATTCATTGTTGTTTTTTTATTTTTTGATATACCTCTCCATTAATACTAGTTTTAGTGTTTTATTTATTTTTCTGACAAAAATGTCTGACTAATGAAATAGCATACTTATTGATAAACATGCATATTAAATATGGACATATATAGTAAATTGATAACTAAGTACCCTTTTAAAGAATAAATGAATCTATGATTTAGAACAAACACAAAAAAAAAAAAAAAAGTGAGTCCATTTTTTTGGGATAAAGATAGTATATAATTGCACTAACTTACTATTCTTTTCTTCCTATTTATTCTAACTCATACAAACAGTAGTTGTATTAAAGGAGCATTTAATTCTCTCTGCCCTATGTTTCTTTTGTCTATTTTCTTTCCTCTTAATTGAACTCGTCTTTTTTCATCTCTCTCTCCCAGAAATATGTTAAAAAGCAGACAGCGCATCGAATAGACAATAGTCTACGATGTTCCTTACGATACTTATATAGTACCGCTGCCATTCTTATGACCATCTTGATAAAATTTTTAGAACGTACGAACCATTACCACTTCAATTGGTGCCAAGCAATATATATATATATATAGTTGAACGACCTCATATGTTTGGATTGCATTTTTTCCTATCTTTTTAAATATTTTATATGAATTTATTTTTCAAACACTTTTTTACGTTGCATATATATCTTTTGCTATTTTTCTTACAAAATTTTTATGTTTTTTGTGAATTCATTTTTCAATCATCTTTTTACCTTATATATATATATATATCCATTTTTAGTGTAAATGATAAGGTTCGAATTCAAAATCTCTCACCTATATTTCGTCTTCTAAATCATCTAATCTCCTATACCTTATATATATCGAATCGTTACAATAATTCTTTTTAAAAAAAATTATAGAAAACAACAATCGAAACGGGCATTCATGCTTTCCATTTGGATTATTATTATTTTAAATTTTTTATAGAAAATATAGTACAACGATTTAATATATGTGAGATAAAATGACAAATGAGAAATGTATGCACAAAAAATCTAAAAAATTTTTTAGGAAAATAGGGCAATCCAAACATCTATGCAATTTTGGTAATTCCTAAAAAAATTTAGGAGAAAATGACAATCCAAACATCTGTATAATTTTGGTAATTTCTAATTGCCTTTGTAGTGGTTCAGGGAGGCATCGGAAATCTCGTGTCGGGCTCGAGTCAATGTAATCTATGGTACACGTGTGCCGCTCTTGATTTCTTATGCAAACGACTGCTCTATCTTTAGTGAACAATCCCATAATTTCCCTTTTCTTTTTCTTTTTTTCTTTCTCCAGTAGATTTTTTAATTTATTTTTAACAGGATCACACTATAAATCGTAATCTAATCAAAGTGGCATAAAAAATTTTTTTTTTTTGGGGTGCTCTAAATCGACGCGAAAATAACGGAATGAACCAATTATTGTTCAATCATTCACTGTGCATGTTTATCCGACAGGGCAGCCTATTTTATTTGTCCATTTTTCTTTTTCTTCTGATGGTGCTGCAAATTGTCACGTTAACCCAAATCCAATAAGCAATAATGCCACCTTAATCCTACATTTCTATTTTTTCTAGGACTCGGTGGTTTTTGAGCGTAAGATAGAGTTTTGTTTTAATTATATGAAGTATGAAAGTAATTTTTTATTATTCTATGTACCTACACTTGTCCATCTTTTCGTTGGCTTATCTTTTGTAAGGTAGAGCTGTTTGATCTAATCCGAGCAGAAAAGTTTTCTTCCCTTCGTTTATGAATTGAGGAAAAAAAAGGGAAAAGAAAAAAAAATCGAGCACTCTACCCTATTTGAACTGTTTTTTTTTTGAAGAATTGTATGAAAAGGAATTTTTTTATTAAAAAAATTCAACGTTTTTCGTCATCACATTTTTAAATCACATTTTGATTTCAAATATATCAAATCGTTACAATACATTTTTTACAAAAACTCCAAAAAATTACAATTCAATTTTTTATGAATATTTTCATACACATTTTTTAATCACATTTTTTTTACCTTATATATATATATATCACATTATAAAAAAAAAATGTTACAGACTGCCTTCTTGTTTTCTTCTTTTGTTGGAACCGAAAGATCCCAACAAGTGATTGTAAAAGCGTTTCTTAAAGTGATCTCTTTTCGTTCCATTGTTCACGCATCTACGAAACCCTAAAACCTGGAGGACCTCAGTCCTGGTCCAGGCTAAAAGGAGAGTGAGGACATATCATGATATCAAAGTTCAAACTTAAGTGCCGAAAAGGAAATTCAATCATTTTTACATATGTGTTGTCCTGTCATAAATGCTGCCAGGAGACCCCAGTAGATCCTAAACGGTGATCCTGGCCCTACTTATCTTGGCCCCAAAAGTCCCATCAGGTTCTTGCTTCGCCTCCTGTAACTGGAATGCTGGATTGAACTCTGGAGCACAAGAGGTGAATAATGGTAATACATTCCGATAATAAGCAAATATAAAATTCAAGGATTAAAACAACCCGTCATGTATAATTTTACTGCAGAACAATAGCCACAATCTTTATCCCAAAAAAACAAAATAAATTAGTAAATGATGACCAAATGGGAAAGATAAGAGATCTAGAGCTCTTTCCTGAGGAGTGAATTTACATGTCATTATTGTCACTCATTAAACATATGTTAGGTTATGTTTGGATTCCATTTTTCTGCATTTTTTTATAGAAAAATTACTGTAACAATTTGATATATGTGAGGTAAAAAAATGATTGGAAATATACATTCACGAAAAACGTAGCAATTTTTCCATACATGTCCTTCTCTTCTTTCTACATATAAAAGAATAAAGTCTGCAAGAATTAAAATTGTACGGTAATGTCTAAACCACTTAATCCACCATTCATGGATAACTATATTGTGTGTTTGGGAGAGAGATTATTTGAAATTTATTCGGGATATTACTATGGCATTTTTATGATGTGATAAATGGGATGATTGAAAATGTAAAATAAACATGTGTATACTTTAAGCTTCCTCATATACTACATTTTACTAATAAAATGGGTACATTTTCCTTCTAAAACATGTTCAATCATTTATATGCAAATACTCATGGGACTTTACCAATAAATTGGAGTATTTGCATACCATGTTGGATACTCCATTTAAGAAGGAGAAATAAATTTACACCACTCTGTTCATACTTCATAAAAACCTATCTATGCATTTATTAATGCATTGCCTCGTATCATTAGCAACGAAATTTGTAGGTGGTGTGAATTTAATAAGATGGAACTAGGGATATAGATTTAATCTCAAGATGACGACATTAATGAAAAAGTACCAAGAGACTTTAAATCCTGTCCAAGGCCAAGATCATGTATCAAACATCCTTTTCGGGCAGAAGAAAAACAAAAGAAAAGCCAAAATCATACGGGTATAATGTGAGATAGAAGTTTGAATAGAAAGCAAAAGTAGTGCTAATTCTGAAAACTCAGAAGAGTGGATGGAGTCTCTCTCTCTCTCTCACTCTCAGGAGGGGTCTCAGCCTTCTGGCTTTTCTCCTGAACCGAAGAAGACAAAGAACATAATAGCGGTAACAGCAGCAACAGAGAGTCGTAGTAGTGTTTCTTGCATCACATACGTGTAGAGACAAGTGCTTGAAAATTATGCCGAGTTCTAGTAAAGAAAAAGAAAAGAAGAAAAGCGTACAAAAGACACAGAAATAGAGTACTAGTATGAGGAGAAGTCAGACCTCTTGCTCACCTCACAAGAGTTAATATGCAGACCAAATAAAGCAGACTGCACACCACCCAGCCATGCCAGCACTCAGCACCACCAGTAGTCAAAGCAGCCACAACATCAACATGAAGAAGTACCAACGCAACACCCGCAATTACTATTATAGTAATTATTTTTGACAATTAATTAACCCTCTGCCCCCGTCCGGCCTTTTGTACATTTTTCGTATTCTACACAAACATTTGTGTGTGTCAAACATTAAACATGTATAGGTTAGGTCATTAATTTTAGCAATGGCAGTGCCAGAATGTGTGTGCTGGATTGGCTTCAAGATTTTGAAGGTTGTTGACTGGTGAGGAAGATAACAATATAGGTTTGTTTCGACAGCAGATTATTTGACCAAATATATTTACTTACATCATCATTATAATTTTCAATACACCTTTTTATCTTCTCAATTACCTTTTTATCTCATATACATCACATCACAACAAGTGCTACAGTAAAAATATCTCAAATAATTTATAATTCAAACAAAAATAACTGTAGCCGGTATAGTTGACTTGAAGAGGCAACTCCTAAATGAGCTACTAATTAGGTAGTGAAATAGTTTAACATGCATGTAGGAAACAGAAAATCGTTGGTTCCAACTTGATGTTACGTTTCCATGAAAACTGCTCTTTCTTAAGAATTAACAAACATCATTATTGAGTGTGTTTGGATTGCTAAATTATTTCAAATAATTAATATTTTGTTTGTATCATAAATATATTTTTTAATTCATTTTTTTATATTTTCAATTATTTTTTATCTCACGTGTATCGCATTACAAAAATTTTGATTAACAATCATAGACATGATGCCGGTGTAAGTTTAAGAGCAAGATAAAATTTTCAATTTACAAACAATTTGCATTCAAACAAATGATTTGTAACTTAAAATTAATAAATGATGAATCGAAATTTCCATTATTGCAAATGACAGCGACAGTACTGCATTTCTCCGATTACAATTGAGCCACTTGCAAATTTATCCAAAAAACTCAAAATTAGTTTCAGTAACCAAAAAGGGCAAACTATAATCACAATTACACATCGCAAAACACGTACTACAATATAGTAATTCTAAGGCTGTCGGCTGTCCTTGAGGGTAATTTCGTAACCTGAGCTTAAGACTAGCAACAGTACAATACATAGGCGCATTTATAATTCCAGCAAGCTTCGGTCCGAAAAGAAAAGAAAGTAGCGTTGCGAGGTAATGTGAGGTGGTGGTGACTCGTTAGTTTATTGTTCTTTTCAAACAAACATTCTCAAAGACTCAAACTCATCCCCCCCCCTCTCTCTCTCTCTCTCTCTCACACACACACACACACACAAACTAATCTTTGCTGCCGGATTAACGGAGAGAGAGAGAGAGAGAGAGAGATGTAGATAGAAGCAATTCTCCAACTACAATACTATGTAGTAGTGTAGAGCAGAAGATGCCTAGAGAGAGAACAAACCCATGGGCCAGAGTATGGTATGGTTGGGTTCCAAATCGCTAGCATTACCAGGTACATATGTAGTTCAAGAAACTGCTGATGGAAATTTCTACTAACTAAAAAGGCTAGCCGGAAAACCACCCTTCCGCTTGTTTCCGGCAACCAATTCCCCCCCCCCCCAATCACACCAAAAAAAATCATGGGTGACACTACTGGTTTTGCTTCCCGTTTCCCAGGAAACCTC
Organism: Coffea eugenioides; assembly: GCF_003713205.1. Lineage (NCBI taxonomy): Eukaryota > Viridiplantae > Streptophyta > Magnoliopsida > Gentianales > Rubiaceae > Coffea > Coffea eugenioides. The sequence continues at coordinate 46,785,189 of NC_040045.1, forward strand.
GACCCAAGAGCTCAAGAATTCATTCCAACCACCCATCATCATTTACCACCTTTACTCTTTCCGCATCTTTACGTTCCTTACGCTTCTCCACCGCCTTACCACCAGTTCTCTCCTCCTCCTCCTCCACCGCCGGCGTTCGTTAGCAGTGACCACCCCTCTCTATTAAGTCCTCCTGGCAGTACCTCTTTGCCACCTTCTTGTAACATGCCGTCACGGGCCTTACTCTTGAGCATGGTCCCCGCTGACGTCAGCGAGTCGACGGTGAGGAGAGAGCTGGAGGTGTTTGGTGACGTCAGGGCAGTTCAGATGGAGCGAGTTCGAGACGGGATCGTCACGGTTCATTTCTACGACTTGAGGCAAGCGCAGGAGGCGTTGGCGGCAATTCAAGAGCAGCACATGCAGCAGCAGTTCAGATTGAGGAGGCATTACGATGCCGTCTTTGCGCAGAATTCCGTGGGTCTTAATTTACTGCCTCCTCCTTCACAGCTTCTGCTGCCGCCGTTGCCGCCGCCAGCACGAGGGCTCATAGCCGGGAGGGCTGTCTGGGCTCAATATACAGTCCCCGTGGCTTCTACGCTTCCGGATGGGAATAACCAAGGGACTCTTGTGATATTCAATTTGGAGCCCGAGGTCACCCCAACTTACCTCAAGCAAATTTTTGAAGCCTTTGGTACGAAACGATCTTGTATTCAGGATAAATCTTCTGAGCTCAATACCAGGATTTTTTTCCCTTCTTCGAATTTTGATTGATTTTTCCCCCTTTTGTCTTTAATTGGATTGTGGTTGCATGTTTTTATTTTATGTTTTTACGGGGAAATTTTTCTTTTATTTCCTAGCATTAAGTATTCTTGATAATAGGCATCTATCCATGTCAAAAAAAAAAAAAGACTCGGTAATCTTTCTTTTTTTTTTGGGGCGGGGGGGGGTGGGGGGGGGGTATTATGTATAATTGTGGTCATGCTCTTGGGACCGCATCCATCTGAGGCATTATGTTGCCTGTGCAGGGCCTGTTAAGGAATTGAGAGAGACACCAATGAAGAGGCATCAAAGGTTTGTGGAGTTTCACGATACTAGAGATGCAGCCAAGGCCTTGTCGGAAATGAACGGGAAGGAAATTCAAGGTAGGCAAGTTGTGATTGAATTTAGCAGGCCTGGTGGTCATAGCAAGAAAAGTTCATCATCAAGAGCCAGCCGAGGCAATACTATGGCCACTTTCAGCGGACTTGAATATTCTTTGACAAATTATCAAGCAAGGCCTTCACGTAACTTGCCACCATCTCCACCACCTCCCATGTCTCGTAAAATACCTGGTCGGCCGCTTTGTAAATCTCATGACATGAAAGCGGCGAGTTATTATTCCAAGGGAAACCCTAATGGAAATGGTGATAACCGGAGCTCTAGTTCGAGTAATGCCTCGGTTCAAAATTCAATGGCTTCTCTGAGACTTGTTGGCCAAAATGGAAGTCGAAATGTAGGAGTACAGGAAGAATCATGGAACTTTAGGCCTTCGAGTTCAAAGAAGAATTGCAAGAAGAGAGGAGGAAATTGTACAAATATTGCAAGTGGTAGTAGTGGGACGGCTACTAGTAGTAGTACTTCCAAGCATCAACAACAACAGACCAAGGGTAGTCGACCCTGGAAAGGTTCATCTAGACAGTCAAAGGAATACGATCCGCGTTTCTTGATAAACGAAGATGCGATTATAGAATCAAATTGCCCAGATTCCAGAACCACTGTCATGATTAAAAACATTCCCAACAAGTACAGGTTCGTTTGATGCCTTGTTTATAAGGTCAAAATCTAATTAATTGTACGATTAGAACCATTTTTAGTCCGAACCCTTGACACTTTAACCGATTTTGGTTAGTTGTGATGAGAATATTGGACTTCTTCTCTTCCTTTTTTTCTTCGGTTCAATTTTTGGGCATGGTGCAGTCAGAAGCTACTGCTGAACATGCTAGACAACCACTGCATCCACTGCAACGAGCAGATTGACGACGGCGATGATCAGCCCTTGTCTTCCTACGACTTTGTCTACCTTCCTATTGATTTCATGTAAATTTTGTTCATTTTCGTGAAGATTTTTGTTTCTCCTGTATTTCTTTTGGCTTAATTGCATAGAACGCAGTGATTTTGGGCCTAAAATATACAGCGTACTTGAAAAATGCAGAAACAAGTGCAATGTGGGATACGGCTTCGTGAACATGACCTCCCCAGAGGCAACCTTGAGACTATACAAGGCATTCCACCGTCAAAGCTGGGAAGTCTTCAACTCCCGCAAAATTTGTGAAGTTACCTATGCCAGATTACAGGTAAAAAATAATGCATGGATTGTCACGTTTATGCATGTATTATCTTGGATGGTACTTTATTAATAAATTCCAGCTAGCCCACAAGTTTGAAAGGAGATATTTGGTAGTTGTTTAATTAAGTAGCGTACGACATATCCGAACTTTGGTACTCGCGAATTAAGAATTGATGTTGTGAAAAGGGAGTGGAAGCGTTGAAAGAGCATTTCAAGAACTCAAAGTTCCCATGTGATGTGGACGAGTACATGCCAGTAGTGTTCTCACCGTCACGAGACGGGCGGAGATTGACGGAGCCGGTCCCGATAACCGGCCATTCCACCGCGTCTACCCCTCCTCTTCTTCTATCTTCTTCTCCAGCAGCAAGTTCCAAGGAAGACTACCATTCGGAAGATTACGACGAGATAGACGGTGGAGATTCGCAGGTCAATGGAGTAAATGGCGATGTTATTAATGATGATGTTGACGGGAATGATGAGGATCAAGAAATGTACAGCTGCGGTGGCAAAAGCAGTACTAGTAGGAATAGGTGTAGCAGCAGCAGCAGCTCAAACGGCGGCGATAGTGGAGATCCGTGTGATGATGGCGATGACGTTTACGGTGGAAGACAAAAACAGTAGAAGCGGTGGCTATAGAGTTAACTTTGGATTTTGCAGTTTTTATTGTTACTAGTTATAAACAGTAGAGAAGATTTTCTTCAACTCTCAGGCTATTCACTACTACCAATGCCTCTTTGCCCTCTTTTTTATTTTTTATTTTTTCTTGATTTTCGTTGTTTGTTGATATCTCATCAGTTATCCATTTCATCTGTGTAGAACTAGAAAGGCCGCTACTACTACCATTACTGGCTATAGTGACTGCCAAGAATAGGTTGCAGCAGCCAATGGGGGCGGCGGGGTGATTGTTGTCGTTGAGCTCCGAGCCCCCATAGTCTCTCAGAAACCCCAGACTTTAACGTTTCTTACGTTCACAAAACTCCTGCCATTCATTCCCCTTTTTTTTTTTTTTGTTAAATGCCATACCTAAATATTGTGTCATTCATACCTGCTAGTTATTGTTGTCCAGGTTACGCTAGCTTTTTGCTGGACTTGGCTCCGTTAGTATGATGATTAGGTGCTATTTCCATGCATCTCTGGCTAGGTGGCTCAAACAAAAAAAGAAAAGAAGAACTTTGTCTAGGAGGTGGAACATTTGTTGTCACTTGTCGTAGCTTTTATTGGAAACATATATAGAATTGAATGGGCGTTAAAATGACATGTTGGATTTGTTTCTTCTTTTTTCGAGGATGTGAATGATGGGTTTTTTTATTTTTTGGAGATGTAGTATAAAATTTCTTGTGCTTTCAAGCAAGGAGCGCAAAATATTTGCATTGGAAACACTGAAGGGCTTCTTGTTAACCGGCACTTTAAACGTTCAGACTTTATTGTGCGTGTGAGAGTGACGTTGAAAGAAGAGAAGAGAAAGTGCCATAATAAGAGGGAGAGAAGGAAAGTTTAGGCCAGCTCAAAACTACCACTATTTGAAATAATTTAACGTCTCTCCGTGCTAATTATAATTAAGTGATATCGGGCAGCGTGGGAGGAGAGGGTTTAGGAGTTTTCTCTCTCTCTTTTTTTTTTTTTCCTGTTTCTTAATCTTCTTTTACTTGTGTTAACTGTTCTCGCCGATGATTTAAGTTATAGGGGTACAGCTCCGTCTCATACTGTCGGTCTTGGTTACCGGAACTTTATCCTTAGAATATCATATTCACAAATGTAATTTTATGACCTTTTTAAAAATAATATACTGATACGAACTGTTATACAAACTTGGAATTTTCCGAAAAGAAGCAAAGTTTTTGTAAAATGTTGACCTGTTAACCAAGATTAAAGACACAAACAGTAGTTCATTCTATATGACATTTATGTACTTTTGTAGTTGAAGTTTGACAAGATGCAGTAAATGTGGTAAAATGTATGTATGGCATCATTCTAAAATATTTTGTATTCAAGGATGCACAGCATGCTTACAAGGACAGACAAGTAACTTTGGTAAACTTATTTAACTCAATTGCCATTTCAAGACAGATAAAGCTTCTTGGTCACTTCTGATTATGTTATCTAATTAGTAAAGAGTAAATCTTATATACAGTGGCACAGTGTATACACTATCAACGTTGGATGAATGACAATTATGTAAAATTTGAATTTGAGTGACAGCGTATACACTATTAACGTTTGATGGATGATAACTATGTAAAATTTGAATTTCATACACTATCAACGTTAGATGAATGACAACTCAAATTCAAATGTTACATAGTTATAATTCATCAAACGTTGATAATGTATATACACTGTCAGTATAGAAAAAATTCATTAGTAAATAAAGTTTGCTCAACAGCGTGCTTTATTTATTTAAATGCAACGATATTATAAACAAAAAATAAAACAAAAGTTAAAGACCAGAGGGTCGTTCCCAAAACCACCTCCAAGAAATGCTTCCAAGTAGTCGATTTCATTCTATTGTAATAGTATAACTTTGAGCTTTAATAAGTAAGAATCAGTCAAGTATTAGTCATAAATAACCTACTAGAAAATTGAAGTAGATATGTCAAAGAATAGGTGTTCTCAATCTCAATCTTTCAATCATCTTGTAAATGCGCAGCAACGACAGCATCACGCTACGAGTTTTAGCTAACGGGTGCTCTAAGACGCTCGTTAGTTAATAAATGCACAGAAACTTTTCTTTTTAATCTTTTCCATGGGCGCTACTAATTTTCTCATTTCACAAACTGCTAATATACTAGCGCCACTCAAGTATTTTGTTTTTTTCCCCATCAAATTCTTCTTCCATTTGCAAGGATTGGACCAGTAATCCCATCTAATCCCTCCCACTCTTTATCTTTATCTTTCCTTCTTGTTTAAAGCGATCGATCTCTTGCATCTTTCACTATTGTCAACGATAGCTTCGTCGTGCCCCTCTCATACGCTTGTACTAAGATTCCATTTTCCATTCATGTCCTGAATATTACCGTTGATGTGCTGAACGTCTGATTCTTCGTTGTGCACTACTATTTCAGGCAATACCAACAAGAAGTCCCGCGAATTTTATCGCAGTACACTTGACTCGTAAGTCCCAGTTGGTTATGTTCTTCATATGGTCGAATGGTCTCATCAAATAAAGCATTTTTTTTTTTTTTTTAAAAAAAAAAGGGAGGGACAGATAAACTCTTCCAAAATGAAAGGCCTATAACGTAGCACCTGAAAGTTATGCAGCATGTAGCGTTCTTTCCTGGAAAATATTCAGAAGGGCAGAGGAAAAGCAAGAAAGAAAAGAGAGAAGCCCAGGCCGGCCAGCCAGCCAGCAGCAGCAGCGTAGCTAGGGTTCAGACAGACATCTTCAGAGGGAGGGTTATAGTATAGTATAAAAGCAGGCAAATGCAAATATAAATGCAAATGAATGTCCGATGGGTCAATGGATGTTCTGCATATGGAGAAGTGAATCATTGGGAAGGCTCGGTTATTCACGGTTGTGAAACTCGCCTAGGATTAGATAATGCTGAGGTGGCTGACCGTGTAATATCTCCCGAAGTTTGGATTATCATTTTTTTTAAAAAATTTTTTTTAAACCTTTTTTATGAACTTATTTTATAGTTATTTATTTTTTATTTTATATATATCAAAATAAACTATTATCGTATATTTTAATCAAAATTTCAAAAAATAGCAATTCAAATATTTTTTTATCTTATATACATCAAATTATTACAACATATTATTTATAAAAATTCTAAAAATTAACAATTCAAATGGGTTCTTAATTAACAAATCTATTGATGCGTGTATCCCTTATTTCATTAGTTATTAGTTTGCAATGCTTGAAAATTTAAAGATTCGCGAAATTATCTAAAAAATATAAGCAAAAATACTTAAACTATGAAAATGAAAAGATAATACAATGATAGATTCCAAAAAAAAAAAAAAAAGTAGTTGAAAATTTTCTGTAACGTTCAAAGCGTATTAACATTCTTATTTTCCTTTCTGTAAATAATTTCAACTTATAAATTCTGTACGGCTTGATCTCACTTTTAACTTAGAACAACTCGTCACACACTGATTTTTTTTTTTTTTTTTTGGTTTTTGGGGGTGGGTGGGGGGGGTTCTTAATATGCTACTCATAATCATATTTTATAAAATTGCTCACGTAAGGTATTTTTGTGTGGCGGGGGGGGGGGGGGGGAAGATGGGAATTTGTTTGGGACCCGTCCCTGCAGAGAGAGATTTGCTGAACATTTTTTGAGGCTTTTACACCAAAATGGATGATGGCAGCTAGGCGACAGCGGTCATTGAAGGCTCATGTACAATTACGACATTAACCCACTCGAGACCGTCCCAAGCGAGGAAACAGCTTTCACTGACGACCTTAACAGTCGCATGCCAACAGCACAGCAAAGCACTTCCGGTCCCGATCGTGAAACCCATTTTAATTTAATTTAATTTACTTTGAATGCTCCTCCCGTTGCTTCTCTAGCCTGCAGCTCCTCTTTCCCTGTCGTCCTGTACCCTTTGTCCTTTCACTTATCTGCTGATGTTCTGGGGCTTTGACACGTGGACCCCCGATGTCCGTCAAGATTCGGCGCTTTTCTTTTGATCCGTCTCGTAATGGACCCGGATAAATTGAGCTTATTCAAATTAAGACCAAAAAAAAAAAAAAGCCAAAAAAACTTTAGGCCGGTTTGGATTACTACACTATTTTTGAAGTTTTTTATTAAAAAAAAAAATACTGCAGCAATTTGATATGTCCGAGATAAACAGGTTGGTCTCATCAACGTCAAGGTTTTCAGAAAAGTAATCCGTGAATTCTCAAAAGGGAAAATACCGGATTTCATCCCCAAACTTTGGGGTAAGGACACATTTGTCCCTCAACTTTTGGGCACGACACATTTGATGTCTGAATTAATAATTTTTGACCAATGTCATCCTCAAACGGCAATTTAGCCAATTTTTAACGGAATTGGTCACGTGAAAATCACATGACCGTTAAGTAAACTTAAATCACATTTTTAACAAAACCTGCCAGTTTCCCATAAAGAGCTGGTATGTTATGGACAATTTATTATTTTTTTTAACTTTCACATATTTAATTTATATTAAATACAAAACATACTAGTTTTCTTTTGAGCGCTATTTAACCAATTTTTCCTATAAAGAGTTGGTATGTTTTCCATAAAGAGCTGGTATGTTATGGGTAATTTATTTTTTTTTAAAACTTTCACATATTTAATTTATGTTAAATACAAAACATACTAGTTTTCCTTTGGGCGCTATTTAACCAATTTTTCCTATAAAGAGTTGGTATGTTTCCCATAAAGAACTGGTACAAAACATACTACAAAACCTGCTAGTTTCCCATAAAGAGTTGGTATGTTATGGGCAATTTATTATTTTTTTTTAACTTTCACATGTTTAATTTATGTTAAATACAAAACATACTAGTTTTTCTTTGGGCGCTATTTAACCAATTTTTCCTATAAAGAGTTGGTATGTTTCCCATAAAGAGTTGGTACAAACGTACTACAAAACCTGCCAGTTTCCCATAAAGAACTGGTATGTTATGGGCAATTTATTATTATTTTTTTAACTTTTACATATTTAATTTATGTTAAATACAAAACATACTAGTTCAATGGGTAAAAATATGTTATGAATAACTCAAAGTTTATACTTTTAATAGTTCAATGGGTAAAAATATGTTATGAATAACTCAAAGTTTATACTTTTAATAGTTCAATGGGTAAAAATATGTTATGAATAATTGAAGGGCCAAATTTTTACTATTCAAATAGTTCAATGGCTACTCAAATAATTTGCTCTTATATAAATAGTAAATGCATGCAAAGTATATGTAATTTTTAAATTTTGAGGGGAGCCTTTTGTAACTATTAAAAATCTCAAGGGATGTTTGTGAAATTATCCCTTTTCATTTTTCATGCTGATTATTTCTTTGCTTGCCTATTTTTCATTTTATCCTTATTTTTAGCTTTTTTCCCCCCTTACGTACGGGACGCAAGTGTTTATTGATGGATGCTTAGTCAAAATTGCCAAAAGTTGACTGATTGCATGCAGGAAACTGGCAGGTTTTGTTAAAAATGTGATTTAAGTTTACTCAACGGTCATGTGATTTTCACGTGATCAATTCCGTTAAAAATTGGCTAAATTGCCGTTTGAGGATGATATTGGTCAAAAATTATTAATTCAGACATCAAATGTGTCGTTCCCAAAAGTTGAAGGACGAAATGTGTCCTTACCCCAAAGTTTGGGGATGAAAACCGGCATTTTCCCTTCTCAAAACACTAGCGCTTGAATACGTAGACGACGACATTGCCTGCTCATTTCTTGCGCACAAGACAGATTTCCAAACTTGGAGGGGGTACAGTACTAGTGTTATCATAGTGGGAATTCAGAAATTGGAGTAGCTACTAGCTACACATAATGATGAGATTTGGGCTTTGCTTGTAGATTTGGAGTTGGAGATTGAGCAGCGAGCCTCAGCCGCACAGAACAAAATGAGGGTCACGAAGCATCATCATGGCCTCCCCTGTTAACACTTCTTTGCCATTTATCGACTAGACACTTTGACGGCGATATGCCCATTTGGTTGCTGCAGCCACTACTACCAAATGTATTCTTATCCTACAAGAAAAAGATCACGCCATGCAGCTTCCTACGTTAATTTCCTGTCATTTTTCTCTCTTCCCCAAGCCCCCAACCAACTTCTCCTCCTTAAAACAAGGCTGCTGCTGAACTACAACTATTACTTGGAGAAAGTGAGGGTAGTGCTCATCACTATTGACTGAACATTGCAGGAATGAAGAAAGCTTATTCATAATGAATGACATGCAATGCAAGTAAACGCCTATCTAGACGCATCCACCTAATTTCCTGTTTCGAAACAGCAGGCTACGTCGGTACTCATAACTACTTGAGCTGGAACATCCTCCTCCTGTTCATTTTATTGAATGCAAAACTCTTCACTGATCGAGCGAGGAATTATGAAGAGAGTGGTGGCAGGCATCATATTATGATTTGATTTGATTACTGTCTAGAGAAGTACTTCGCTGGTGGTTGCTGTTTTCTTACTATAAACCAACCCTTGGGAGGAGTTGGCATTAATTACTATATATGACGATTATTCACTAATGATCTTATGGTTATAGTAGTGTTAGATCTTGAATCCGGGAAGGAGACTCTTTTAAGTGCTTGCTGCAAAGGTTGGTAAATGAGTTTAGCTCCGTCAATGAAAGAAAAAACAATAATAATTATTCTGGTTGTTTTGGGGCCAGAGCCGCAAAACAAACAGAATAAAAAGATGTTGTCCCTTATAAAAATAGAAGAAAGGCAACAAAAAAAGGACCATAAATCGGGGGTTAAAGCACCAACAAACCCGACAAATAAGTGGGATTACAAGTCAATTAAAAACACTAGTGTAGTCCCACCTACTTTATTACAGTCACCTGAAAAGTGTAAACCCCGACCCTTTTCTGTAAAGCCCATCATGGTCACCTTTTACAAGCCTTTCATAGTTTAACTGGATTCTTTTGTCTTTTCCCAAGTGGGACGTTGAAAACTTCGAGGACGTTGTTTTTTTTTTTTAATCTTTTTAAAATCTAATAATAATAATAATAATAATTGATGTGTCTTTAGATTTTTTTACTACTCGTATGTACTATGAGATTATGGGGAATTTGTCTTGTTATTGTACACATTGTGTAATGCAGTAAGAAGCTTTTTGCTGGCTAGTGGGGTTTTGACCGGAACAGGGTAAAAACCGGCATGGGTCAAAGAGATTTTAGTAGAGGCAAAAGGAGGAGAGAGAAAACAGATTGTCCGCTACCATAAAACTTGCGTTGTACTTGCACAAATAAAACTCTCGCCTTTTTCTGGCTGCCTAAATCCAAGGCGTGCGTGCCCGCCCTTTTTGAGTTGATCAAGACCACACGGTTGGCCGCCGGTTCCCCGCCCTCAACGCTTTCTAATCCTTATCCGGACTCATCTACCCCTACTCCTAAGTAATCTTTCATTAATTTGTGGTAATAACCATTTTACTAGTAGTTAATATCGTATACACTCGTAGTGTACACACCACGCTATGGCAGATATGCATATAGAATGTTAGTCATTGTAGTATTAAATATTTATCCTTTGTAACCTTCTCATGGCATGCAAGCTATTAATATGTTTTGAATTAATTTTATATTCATTATCATCATTAGATATATGTTACACGAGTAAATTTTGAATTTAAAATTTACTCGTGTCATCCATTCAATCATAACAGTGTAGTATATACACTGATAGTGTATATAAAATTTACTCATATGTTTTTTTCCCAAAATAAGGTTGCCACCAACCATAGCAGTTACGTCAACTAAAATTTGTCCTTTTTTAACGCATTTACCTCGTTGGACTCGTGTATATGTATATGTTACTGTCAGTGTATATAAAATTAATCTTAAATATATATTGTATGTTTGTTTATTAGAAGTACTAAAAATACAAATTTAATCCTAAATACTTATCGTTTTATTTGTTTGCTTGCTTATTGGAAGTGCTACAAAGATAATAATCTTATTAAAGGCTTGCCTTGGTGCACTCATGCTTTGTATGGCTTCTTGTCGTGTTTCATCCTTTAATGTTATCCGCTGGATGGGTTCTTCCGGGGCTTTGTAACGTGCAGCAGATTGGGCCTTGGTTTTGGGTTTCTAAGGCGAAGAATCTTAATGTTCTCTAAATTAAACTTCTAGGCTCGTAATGTTGTCTTCAGCCAACTCCTCCTATTACTGAGCCCACTTTCATCCTGAAGGTTCAACTTTGAACAAGACAACAGATGCGGTCTTCAATTTTCTATTTTTTTTTTTTAAAATTTTTTTGTGGGTTTCAACTGCCGGTACTTTGTTCTCCTTTCTCATTTCAATTTTGAGGCCCAACTATCACAAGGCAGTGGTGAGCAGACGCCATGCGCCCGGCAGCCCATAAAATCCTGCTAGTTGGAGTGATAAATTGCAAAGACTTGATCATTGGAATCAAGAGCAGCAAACACCACCATTATTAGTACTACTTATTATTTATTCAAACCATCACAGGAGCAGGATTACGTAAATCTATGCCTAGAGATGACCTAAGTCTTCAGAAGCACGTAGTCTGTAACTAAAATTCAATGAATCTACTGAAATATATATATATATATATATATATGTATATATATAAGAGGATCAATCTAGAGCTCGTCCTTAGGTGGGGATGGTTTTGGATTGTGGGAGGACAATTTAAGTGGATAGGAGGCCTCCATTGCTATCCCACAAACTCCGCCTTCAGCATCATCAACACCACGTTGCATCCTAATATAGCCCTGTTCTCCCCATCCTGTTCCCCATGAGTTCTTCACTATCCAGTATTTAGTACCGTCAAGAGCAGTTCCATAGCCGACGACCGCCACGCCATGATCAAGCTCATTGCCACATGAGTCTCCAGTGTAAACACCCTGCAATTAATTGCAGATCCCATTGTTCATCAATAGGCTCTCAACTGCTACAAGCTGAAATGGCCTGGTTAGTTAGTAGCTTAAGCCAATGTTTTGACTGTCCCTGTTACTATTTTATTGTTCATAGCAGCACCACTAACTAACAGCTTCTAAGGAAACCAAATAAGGGAAAAGTATATGTTGTGCTGTTGCCTTGCATAAACGGTACCTCTGAATAAAATTGCATGTCAGAGCCAGACGCATCTATAGCTACTGATACAGGCTGGTTAGCAACAGCTTTCATCAAGGCATTCTCATCGTTTGCGGGTACCATTTCATGCCCATCAATAGTCACAACAGGGGCATTCATCTGTGAAGTTCATTCATCAAAAGGGCACAGGAAAGATGAGTGTATTAATTTAATAACAGTCAACATAGCATCACAAGTTTATTCTTCATGACGCTAAAAGTATCATGAAAAATTCAACCTTTGATGAATCACAGCTGCCATCTCTTCCCTTGTAGGGATATAGCCTCTCAGTTGTTATTCCCCCACTTTTCTTAATAAACTCGTATGCATTCTCCATGAGTCCTCCGTTGCATCCTTCATTGTCCGTTTCACAGTCAACAAGTTCTTGCTCGGACAGGGAAACTAATTGGCCAGTTTTGATTTTGTTGATTCCCTCGACTCCAACCACAGTTGAAAATGCCCAACAGCTACCTGTGTAAGTGTGACGAATAAATCCCACAAAAAAAAAAAAAAAAAGTGTTCCAGTCATATTCAAACATCATACGACAAGATGATATTTTTCCAAGGCCTAATTGCACCTAGAAAAGAATACTTACCACATTTGCCTTGATTCTTGACGCTAGTCACGGCTCCTTGCTTTCTCCAATCAACGGAGGCTGGCAAACTTTCAGTCTTCCCATGCATAAATCCAGTATTAGCACGGCTGCCATGGAGCATCCGGTAATGTTTCACCTTAGAACTGTAGAATTCCCTGAACTCGTGGTTGGTCATATCAGCGAAACTGTTGAGTTTCAGCTTGTAAGGCTTGTCCTTCTGGTTCACCTTGTGAATATGATGGACATTTGCCTTGAAAACATTAAAGCGCTTTCGTTTCTCAGAAAGGTCTCGAGAAACAGTATGATGGCTCCTCCATCTTTCGTACAAGTCCCACAAGCTTTCCTCAGATGCCAAATCTCTTTCTGTGATCTCCATGCTCATAGCCGCCACTAAGATCACAGCCAATACAACAGCAAAAAGGAAAGCCTTCCCCATTTTCATAATCGAAGTATGTCTACCAAATGTTAGTGAGCGACTGCGAAGATTGAACTTCACGAAAGGCGAATCTATAAAAATCAGGATTTAAGATGTAAGAGACCGCTCGATTTTGGCTAGTGTGCAACTATATGTTTGGTTTATATAGCCGCTTTCTAGGTTCTCTTTGCATAGCACGAAAACTGTGTCATGGCCGAGACTTTCTTGACGTAATCTTTATCAGAAATTAAGGAGAAAGGCTGCTACTTTTCAAAGCTTATTCTGCTATTATTAGATGGGGGGTTTTGTACTCTTTACAGTGGGTGGTATACTTCGTTTATGTGTGCTAGTCACGTTTCTAGCTAGTTTGTTAGCAGAAAGGGACGAAGAAGCTCATATCAGAGGAGGCTCTAGGACACGATTTCTTTGCGGGTATGGGATAAAGTGATCATAAGTCAGAACTCTTTCCCTCCTCTTTTTGTACGAAGTGTTGAAACTTTTAAACCGATTGCTGGAGTTGGAGGTCTTTAAGTTGTTAGAATGGCCTTTGTTGCAGATGGTAATAACTTTTCGCCTTTCACACCTGTCCAACCATGTTGGATGTGGAAATGAATGATGGAAACTTGCGTGTTCTTGATGCATAGTCAGTTAATATTTAGAGTATGTTAGCTAATATATAATAGCTGAATCTAATAATCCGCATCTTCCTTCGTTTATCCAAATTGCCATGATGGATTTCTGCAGAATACCTTTGATTATCCCAGTTATCCGATATGGGCTGTAAGGGAAGTGCTGCGTCTTGAAGAAAACTCGAAACTAGATTATACAGCAAGATTTCTCGAGACAAACGGAAAGGAATTGATGCTTCATTTTTGCATATTTAGAACTTTCAAAAATGTTTATATTTTTTGAGCCTCCATCTGCAATTGAACCCTGTTACTGCTACGCGTCAGAATGGAAAGTGTATCAAGGGGACCATATTTAGCTTAATCCATCTCTTTTAACCATTTTTTTTTCTTTTTCTGGTATGCTTGGCGTGAAATATGCTCAACTTCTATTTGGTAAAGGAAGGAACACCAGAACCCAGTAGCATCTGCTAACATGCTATTGAGAAGAACACTATCCTACAATTTCCAGTGAGAAGTCAAACTAGTATACCAGGGCCGGCTACAAACTTGCAGCTACGAAAAGCATTTGCCATGACAAGTTCAATCATCAATGGAGACAGCTTCCCAAGTTGTAATATCTAACTGCTCTCTCTCTCTCTCTCTCTCTTGGGGGGGATTGGTGCGGGGTGTAGGAATCTTACTCCTCTTATTTGACCATGCTCAATAGATGAAATTGAAACTTCTAAAACTTAAACGACTCCATACAAAATAAAATCTTAATCCTTAATGCCACTCTTAAAGTTAAGGTAATCCGCTTCACTTTTTGCTACGCCGGAACTCCAAAAATTTACAGTTCTACAAACTTTGACATTGCTCTCAAGCTAGATGCACTTCATATGAACTTACTATGCTCGATTCTTAGAGTACTCCTATACTATGCTGACTTTTTCAAATGCAATGAACTTTTTTTTTCTTCATCTTCAATACAGCAGGTTCAGCAACATTTCCAAAATAATCACTCACAAAATCATTCATGGTGGTTAGTTCGACAAGATTTATGTGAACAAAGTTGAATGTTGACAATGCATATGCAGCTACATGGTTTTCTCTACATTGATGGAGAAAAGTCACCAGCATGCACATCCGCCTGTTTAATAAGCTAACAAAAACATCCCAAGAAGGCACAGGAAGCATCTGACTCTGACCAAGCACAACAACAAGAATTGCAGAAAGACAACAACTCACTAGAAACTACACTCAAACTTCTAACTATCTTGTTACACAAGCCCTAGTCTCAAGGGCCTCATTAACACTGATCACAATGCAACCGTAGGCTGCTTATCTAATACACAAGTTTCTTTTTTCACTCTTTAGTCTCTTGAGGCAAACTTCTCAAGTTTACACTTGTAAACTAGAGCAGTTAGATATGATCATCATTAACAACTCTCATAACCTATTAGCATCAATGCAAAACCAAGTTCTTCGGTAACTCAAATGACATCACTTCCAAATCGCTGTACAAAGCTGAACACAAAGGAAAAAACCGATGCATGCAGTAAGAGATGAACCCGGCTATAGAGCTCAACAAGTGAATACCACTACGAACAACTTATTCAACATGGAAAATGCTAAAGCATCAAGGATTCAGAGTAACTGCAATCAAACTTCCAGAAAAACAAAAAAAACAACATACACAGCCAATTGTTGAGAGAGAAGCAAAGTAGGCTTCATGGCTGATTCTAGTAAACAATTTAACAGAAAAGTCCTCAGTTTATGATCAATCTGCAAAAGGTAAACTGGATGATCTGAAGCTGAACCAGGAAAAGGAAAGGTACAGCAGGGAATCAATTTGGCATTTAATCTGATGCCTCCAAAATCAAACTACTGAGGACATCAGAGAAGAGTATCACCCCTTTCTCTGTTCTGTCGCAACAGCTCCTCTCTCATCTTCTTGATCTCAGCTTCCTTTGCCATCCTCTCTTGCTGCATGAAGCAGACAACTTTTCAGAAAGAGAAATTTCAAAGAATAGCAAACTACAAAGTGATGCTAAAACAACCAGAAAATGCATGTTAATGATCAGTTTCCAAAACTCAACATTCCTAGAACTTAAGGAACCAGCACCATAACATTAACAAGCACAATTACTAGCAAGAATCCATCTGAATGGAGCTTTGAATCGTAATGTTCAGGGCCAAAACTTGTACCCAATTGAAAATTAATTCACAATAACACTAATAACCAACTTTTCACCATAATTCCAATATTTATCGACGAAATCCCAATTCTGGAGGTGCTCATTAGCTACAGCAAGCATTTTTTCCCCCAACATAAACCCAATTCGATAGATAACAACTTAAACACTAAGCCGCTAAAATCTCAAAAACTAGAGATAAAAAATATTCAAACGGTTCTCCAAAAACTTTGTGAATAATAGCAGATCGATTACGAAATGAGGATTCCGAGATCAATGTACTGAAAAAAGTAGAAATATTTAAGGATTTCAAACTCACGATTCTTTCTTTCTTCAGCTATGAATGGGAAAACCGGGAGGTAGTAATACCGCAAAAGGAAGCAAGAAAACCCAGAAATTTACCATTGAAAAGTGAAAAAAATTGGAGATTAGCAAGCAAAATTAGTAATACCTTTTCGTCTTGGTGGAGGGCAATCCAGACGTGGACTTTGTCCATAGTTTGCCAGAAGATGAAGGCCCCGAATGCCATCCCGAAGAACGACGCTACTCTTACCATCTTCTTCTTACCCGAGATAATTAAGACTTCCAATTTTAGACTCTGCTGAATTTCTTCTGGAAATAGGGGATTTTCTTGACTCTTCAGCCCCCCAAATAAAAATGGTTTCAGGGTCCAGGTGAATTTCAGAGCCATGTATACTACCTTATGCTGAGCGTGGGCTGAGAAACGACGTCGTTACAGGTGCCATTAACTAACAGAAGCAAAGTCACTAATTTACTCGGATCAAATATAAGGTTACAAAATTTGACAAAAAAAAAAATAAATAAAAAAAGAAAAGAATGTCTCTTTTTTTTTTTCAGCAATTGAAAAAAATAAAAGAATATCTCGGCAGAACATAGCCTGAAATTCTATTACGGCAAAAGAAGCATAATGATGCAATTATGCAAGGTATGATTTACAAGTTCTTTTTTATTGACTTTTTTCCCCCCCTCCCATAAGACACATTTTACATGTTTATATGAAACTTTTTCTCAGCGGAAGGATGAACAGTCGATTAAGCTGTTGTTGTTGTTTTTTTTTTTATGGAGTATTGTGCTTTTGTATAGGTAAAGGTATTTGAAATTTGACTAGAAAATAAAATGAGCTAATAATAACAAGGCAAGCCAGCACATTATTTTAAGGATTGTCAAATCCACAAGTGGATTTTCTTGATCAGTAATAGGAGAACCAAGTCTAAAATCAGTCACTGTCAATCTATTAACTTCTTCAGAATAGGCTAGGCCAAAATGCTTCCAATCATACCAGGAAATAACTAATCTTAGCATTTTCCCTGTAATTATACACCATTTTGTAATTCAAAAAAAAGAAAAGAAAAGGATAGTAATTCAAGAGTCGCACGAAATAAAAGAAGGTCACATTTCAGAAATTATAGCCTCTTTCAAAGGAGGACAAAGAACTACGAGAATAGAATATGTTAGTATGATACGTTCCCAACATTCCCAACACTCATATAAAACAAAGAAAAGATGAAAGCCGGACTCAATTGTTGGAGGCTTGGAGCTATTCAAACCAACATATTACAATGTTGCCGGCCATCTAATCTCATCTAGTGTTGCTTTAATACTAGTAGTATTTAACATGAGGATCGAAGCAAATGATGCTGACTCCACCAACGGGCTCTAATTTTGGTGTGCGACAAATGTATATCAAGAATCCAAGTCCTCATTAGCAGGTAAATACAGCATTCCGTCAGCCTTTCGCTGTGTATGTGCATGCTTCTAGTGAAATGGGAAGCAAAGGAGGAGGTGGTGGTGGCCTTTTCCGGTATGCTGATCGCCTGGACAGGTTACTTATGTTCTTTGGTGCACTTGGAAGCATAGGAGATGGGATAATGACTCCACTTGTCTTGTGGGTTCTTAGCGGGCTGATCAATGAGTATGGAGGTGGTGATGTTTCCTTCTCCAATAAAGTCGTGGACAAGGTATCCATCTTTTCTAAATGTTGGTAAATTTACATGGCTTATTGGGAAAAATCTCAGTATAACATGGTTGTTCAATAATAATCCGGATCATTACTTCAACAACAACTTTTCTACTATTACATAAAGTCAAACTAGTAGCTGAGTGACTATGTGATGTACAGTTTTCGCTCAGGCTGCTCTACGTTGGTATTGGAGTTGGAATTGCAGCTTTTATTGGTACGTCATACAATTGCCTAAAGATCTCTTTCACATGTATGGGAGGGCAGGGTTTGGCTGCTTTTCAGATTGCTGTTTCTCTTTTGAAATAAACTTAAAAAGGCGTAATGTCAAATTTCTCATGATGTTCTTCGTGCACTGAGAAAATCAGAGAATATTAATAGCTTTCAACTCAATGATCTACGAGACATAAACCTTTACTGGTAAAGGAGTTTAGTGGAGTTTGTAACTTCAGTAGTCAGTACTGGTAGTTGTAATAGTTTTTTTTTTTTTATTGCCATTGACTTGCCCTTGGCTTCCATTTTACAGAAGGTTTTTGTTGGACAAGAACTGCAGAGAGACAGACATCTACAATTCGCACAGAATTCTTGAAATCAGTCCTCAGGCAAGAAGTTGGTTTCTTTGACAACCAAGATGCTTCATCCACCACCTTTCAGGTTATCTCATCCATATCTACTGATGCCCTCTCAATACAAGATGTCATCGCTGAAAAGGTGCGTTTCAACTTTAAAATACTTCTCAGTTCCAACAAGTCACAGTTTGTTTTCTGATTAACTCCAGGCTTTCTGATTCATATGTTACTCACCTGATCAACAATACTAATGAAATCCTTTTTCCCCCTATTCTGCTGCAGATACCAAACTGCTTGGCTCGCTTTTCAGAGTTCATAGCTGGCTCCTTAATTGGCTTCCTTCTTTCATGGCGACTCACACTGGCTTCTATCCCGTTTGTTATTGGATTTGTCCTTCCATCTGTGGAATTTGGGAAGGTACTTATGGACCTCCAGATGAAAATCAAGGATGCTTATGCGATTGCAGGTAATATTGCAGAACAGGCAATGTCATCCATCCGAACTGTTTATTCCTATGTGGGGGAACACCATACACTTGATGGGTTCAGGCAAGCGCTTCAGGAAAGTGTGAAGCTCGGAATCAAGCTAGGTATCATCAAGGGTTTGATGATAGGAAGCATCGGAACAATGTTTGCTTCATGGTCATTTCTTGCATGGGTAGGGAGTATTCTTGTTATCAACAAAGGAGAAAGCGGTCCGCGTGTTTTCATGGCAATTTGCTGTGTTACCCTCGCTGGCCTGTAAGTCCTATTCCCATACAATATTATTTCATTTCATCTATCGTGTAAAGAAACCAAAACTGAGCATTTGTAAAACCTTTCATCAACTATGTAGTGGTTTTCTTTGGTAACAAAGGTATTTCTTTTTTATGATGTTCTCCAACAAAACTTGAGAAAGGCACGTAGATAAGAATGCAAATAAACATTTGTAAGGGCACTTTTTAAGGGAATTAGAAGTGTGAAATGCAAAACTAACTAACTAAAGGGGTACTTATATTCTATGCTACTAGTTTTACATATGTAACGGAGTCCACCTCGTGGTTCCAGCGGCTGTATGGGTGCTCTTCCTAATCTATCATTCATCTCAGAAGGAACTGCGGCAGCTGCACGAATTTTCAATATGATTGACCGTATTCCTGAGATAGACACTCAAAATGTTAGAGGCAAAGTTGTCGCTTATGTAAAAGGACATATTGAGTTTAAAGAGGTTGATTTTCGATATCCATCTAGGCCAAACACCCCTGTTCTTCAGGGATTAAGCTTCAAAGTAAAGGCAGGCAAAACAGTTGGCCTTGTAGGAGGCAGTGGTTCTGGAAAATCCACAATCATATCTTTGCTTGAAAGATTTTATGACCCAATCAAAGGAGATATTTTACTTGATGGATACAAAATAAAGAGACTTCAGCTAAATTGGTTGAGATCTCAGATAGGATTAGTGAATCAGGAGCCAATTCTGTTTGCAACATCAATTAAAGAAAACATCCTGTTTGGAAAGGAGGGAGCTGCAATGGAAATGGTGATAAATGCTTCCAAGGCAGCAAATGCTCATGACTTCATTTCCAAATTGCCAAATGGATATGAAACTCAAGTAAGCCATATTCTCGTACTTCTTATTAATACCTCTTGTTAGTTTTTGGTTAAGAGCTCTAGTTGGGGATGACTTTTCAGGTTGGGCAGTCTGGGGTCCAGCTTTCTGGAGGGCAAAAGCAAAGAATCGCTATTGCAAGGGCTTTACTGAAAGATCCGAAAATCCTGTTGCTTGATGAAGCAACCAGTGCTTTAGATGCAGAGTCTGAAAGAATAGTTCAGGAGGCCCTTGACGAAGCTTCATTAGGAAGGACAACAATCATTATTGCTCATCGACTTGCCACAATTCGTAAAGCTGATAAGATAGTGGTTCTCCAATCAGGCAGAGTTGTTGAATCAGGTTCACATGAAGAACTAATGCAAAATGACCACGAAGAAGGTGGGGTTTACTTCAAAATGGTGCAAATGCAGCAGTCAATAAAATCAGATGAAAATATCAGCAGCCCTTATCGTGCAACAGAGAGATGGAACAATAGAAGAGCTACTTATGCCTTGACTCCCAAATCTCCTTACACTGCAGGATCAAGCTGGCAAAACAGCCCCGCTTCTCCTTTCAGTCCAGCATTACCAATGAGTCCGACGCCCTCAATTCAAATGTACTCCTACAATGCAAGTGATAATGAGGGTGGTGATTATCCTGCTTATCCTAGTCCTCTGCAGTGGCGATTGTTTAAACTGAATACTCCAGAGTGGAAAAGAGCTTTGCTTGGCTGCATAGGAGCTGCAGGATTTGGTGCAGTTCATCCTATTCATGCCTATTGCTTGGGGTCAATTGTTTCAGTGTACTTTCTGGACGACAGGTCAAGATTAAAGTCGGAGACCAGATTTTACTGCATCATATTTCTGATCCTTGGCATTGTCACTTTCTTCGCGAATTTACTTCAACATTATAATTTTGCAATTATGGGAGAACGCGTAATAAAAAGGGTGCGAGAGGAAATCCTCCGAGCTGTGCTTACATTTGAAATTGGTTGGTTTGATCAAGATGAGAACACTAGTGCAGCAATTTGTGCACGGCTAGCCACTGAGGCCAACATGGTTAGATCCCTTGTTGGGGATCGGATAGCATTACTGGTTCAGGTTTTTGCAGGTGCTTCACTTGCCTTTGCCCTTGGATTGATCCTCACTTGGAGAGTTGCATTAGTGATGATAGCAATGCAGCCTTTAATTATTGCAAGCTTCTATTCAAGGAGTGTTTTGATGAAAAATACGTCTGAAAGTGGTCAGAAAGCACAAAATGAAGGAAGCCAACTTGCGAGTGAGGCTGTGGTCAACCACAAGACCATCACAGCCTTCTCTTCTCAAGATAGAATTCTGAGCCTATTTATAGCCACACTAAAAGGCCCCAGAAAAGAGAGCATTAAACAATCTTGGGTTTCTGCTGTAGCCTTATTCATCTCCCAATTTTTATCTGTAGCTACCATGGCCATGACATATTGGTATGGAGGCAGGCTTATGAACCAAGGCTTGGTCACCTCAAAGCATCTATTTCAAGCATTCTTCATCTTAATGAGCACAGGTAAGAGTATTGCAGATGCCGGAAGCATGACTGCAGATATAGCAAGGGGTGGCAATGCAATCAGACGTGTCTTTGCAATTTTAGACAGAAAAAGTGAGATTGAGCCAGAAGATCCTCAAGGGGTCAAGGCCGGAGGAACACTGAATGCCAAAATAGAGCTAAAACATGTTTCCTTCTCCTACCCATCCAGACCTGAGCAAATGATTTTTCAAAACCTGAGCCTCAAAATTGAACCTGGAAAGACAGTGGCACTAGTTGGACAAAGTGGTACAGGCAAATCCACGATCATTGGGCTCATAGAAAGATTCTATGATCCAATAAAAGGATCGGTGCTAATAGATGATCGTGATATCAAAACTTATCACTTAAGAAGCCTGAGATCACACATTGCACTAGTGAGTCAGGAACCCACCTTATTTGCTGCAACCATCCGCGAAAACATTGTTTATGGCAAGGAGGATGCAACGGAAGCTGAGATCAGGAGAGCTGCAATGCTGGCTAATGCTGATGAATTTGTCAGGTACTAAAGAACTCACCCCACTATTTATAAAGGTGGAAATTAGTAATTAAAACATCTTCAACAGCGATTCATTGAATGAAAGACTTTTTTCGCCATGCAGCTCTATGAAAGATGGGTACGAGACATACTGTGGAGAAAGAGGAGTTCAGCTATCGGGAGGACAAAAGCAGAGGATAGCACTGGCTCGAGCAATTCTGAAAAATCCAGCAATCCTGCTCCTGGATGAGGCAACCAGTGCGCTGGACAGTGTGTCAGAGAATTTAGTCCAAGAAGCATTGGAGAAAATGATGGTTGGTAGAACCTGTGTAATCGTAGCCCATCGGCTATCCACAATACAGAAGTCAGATTTCATAGCTGTGTTAAAGAATGGAGAAGTGGTGGAGCAAGGATCACATTTTGATTTACTTGCTGTTGGACACCGGGGGGCTTATCATTCCCTGATGAAGTTACAACATGGCCAATCTCCTTACAGGCAGTGATCCTGGAGAAGGTCATGCGCAAGAGCTGCTACTGTCTCGGGATTTACATTAATATCGTCCAAGATTTTCTCTTGGAGTTAAAGTTACTACTATGTTTCAAAACAAAACATCTCAGACAGTACCAATGTTATGTACTACTAAAATAAATCTAAATCCGCTCAAGTAAATTTCTAGTATCATCAGATCATCAAGACAGGTGCAAATGTTTTACCCGGAGGCCATCTTGCGGTTATGAAATACTACTACTGCTGCTGCTTACTTTTTTTTCACCGTTACCACTTGCAAACTTTCGTGTTGGTCATTATCCAGCCATCAAGCAGGGCCGCCACACTAGAGTGGAGAGTGTAGGCCTTTTACACTGATTGTTGTTAGTATTTGTTTTAATCTGGGTTCTCAAACGAATTCTCAGAAAGCCAAAAAAGAACAAAAAACAAAAAGATTATTTTTTCTTTTTAATTCAAGGCTAATATTAAACAACAGCCACCCAAAAAAAAAACAAAAAACAAAAAACTTGCACTGTCTCCACCAACAAAAGGAAAAAAAAAGAAAGAAAATGACTTCGACATTTTGTGATTTATCCAACAAATGTGTCAATTTGATGTCGTAGCTGTTGCAATCACGAGCAGTTAAAACTAGACAATAGCCTCTCTCTCCAGTTTTTCCTTAATTTCTTGCATTTTATTACTATGTGAAATGCAATCATAGTCAATAATGAACACACAAACAACAAGTTGCTTTTTTTTTTTTTAAGTAAATTAGAAGTCACCTGTCAACAAATATGAACTCCAATGCCTGCATAATCAATTTGTGTTAAGATCTGCTAAATATCTGGTGATGGTGAGATTATGCTTATTCTTGCCGTGGATGATTGATGTTTGCAAATGCCACTTTTTGTTTTTACTTATTCACCAGGGCGTTGGCTTTAATTTGTGTGTTTTTTTATCATATATATATATATATATTAAAAAAAAAAGACGGACTCTGCTTTGCATTTTGACCAAGAATTGATGATGGCCTCATCAGCTTTGATGTGCCCCATTTTCACTTGAAAACAAGGTTAAACTTTCAAACAGACGAAAAGTGGCACATAATTAATTAGTCCAATGACAAGGTTAGTTCCATTTCACACACTAAGAACTAATTTAAAATGCTTTAAGTGGACAATTTAAAGCAAAGAAAAGAATTTGGATTGGATTTGGATTTGGTCGTCGTCCCAAGCCCCAAACCCATGCTTAATAATAATAATAAAAAAAGTTCAACAATACCTTAGTTTATTTTCGTCACTTAGTATAGAATTTTTCTTCAAAATTGCATGGTTTAATTTCAAATTTCGTTGAGTGCATTGAACGTGACTGTGTGTCAGTATCTGTTCCACCGTTGATGAATTATTGTAATATTCAGCCTCCCACCGTTTATATGTTAGTTCTTATATTGCTGAAATTTAATATGCTTGTATTGATTCATCGTTGTGGTTTATCGTGATCTTAAAACTTTTTTATTTTAGGTTTGTTTGGCTTTTATTTTCTTTGGTACCTTAGCAAGTATTTCACTTTTTTTGAGTCAAATAAATAACCGGAAGCAATACGCCATCCATCCATGCCGCATCTGACACTCGGTCAAGATTTGCTCCAAGAAAAACAAGCAAAGAAAAGAAAAAACTTTGAAGGCTTTACTAAATCCAGATAAACCAAACGACAAGGAATCAAAAGAAAGAAACAGCACTCTGTCCAATTTCCCAATCAAATGAATAGAGAATTAGAGCAAGACGCAGTTTTCCAAGACGACAATCCAAACACCCTTTTTTTTTATATAGGCAAATAGCATAGTACTACTATAGACCAAAATTGTTTTTGGTAAATACTATATTATAGACCAAATTGACATTAATTACGAAAGGAAAGAGATGCCTTTTGATACCAAATCATTGATGGATGAGCACAATTTTATGAATCTTGATTCTTTCTTGGTTGCCGCCACTGGGCTTTGTTTATTGTCAGGGGGCGAGATATTTACCAGAAGCCTTGCAACTCATATTCCTCCGTCACCATTCATCCTCAAGAAAAAATTAGAAAAGCAATAAAATCAAAATCGAGTTACAAAATTCTTCTCTACTAACATTTTGGTCCGTGCTATGCACAGATTCACATATTGAAAGTAAACTAATAATATTATTATTTTATAAAAATAATTTATATGAAAAGAAAATTTTAAAATGAATAAAAGACTTTCGTATTCGTATAAATTTCTATCAGAATATCTTATATTAAAAATTCAAAATGGATCCTAAAAAATGTACAAAAGTAACTTAAAAATTACCCAAAGTTAAAGGCATACTAAACAAATATATAATCACCATCTCTTTTCACCACTTTCCCCACCCTATGATACTCTTTCCGATCGCCTCCTACACCATCCTCCCTTTGTCCGGCAGCTCCACCTTCCTTATGGTAACCCTTTCCTTCTCGCGGGTCCTATGTTTCTTGTTCTTGATAGACTAATAGTAGTTTTCTCTCCCATCTATCCCTGTAACCTATTCAAATTGTAAAACCAAAACATGCAATGCCAATCCGCTGAAAATGTTGAGGTCTGCAAATTTTGGTGTGCTATACTGTGGAAGCTTTTGAAGTAATTAAAAATTTGAAATGAAATGTTTTTAAAAAATTTTGAAATCAAATGCATTTGAATGGAATAAATAGATTTTGTGAATTTAAATAAATTAGAAATTTACAAAAAAGAATATATGGTGAATTTGGAGGTCTATGAAACCTTCATACTAAAAACTCTTCTCAAATTTACATAGAAATAGATTCTCATTTTCTTTGTTATACACAAAAGTATTGAAATGTTAACGTTTCACAATCACGAATCACCTCACTCCGTTTTCTTTTCCTCTCTAATCAAATTGATTGATTGGTGCCGCCCTATTTTTTTTTTCCTTTTTCTTTGTCTATTTGACCATCATAAAATTATAATACTTGCATTGGCTACCTAAACTCAAAATATGCATATATAGACATCTGCATACTCCAACTATTCCATTGAGGATCCAAAGAAAACACCCTCCTCTTCCCTTTCTCCCCTCCCCATCCACCCCCACTCCAAAACACAAAAAATAAAAAATAAAAAAAAATCCACCACCACCTTCCTCCTTGTTCCTCCCGCACACTTGAAGTCTCTATTTGAACAAAAACCAAAAGAAAATTTTTTTTTAAAAACAAACCTTTTCCTGTAACATCTCTAGGCCTCTCTCTACAATGAAGGTGAGATCATGGCTAAGGTCAACATGCTCCTCCTCAACCTGCATCTCCACCGCCAAAGACGCCATCGTCCCTCCACCAACGCCAAACCAACTTGTCATTTCTGATTCAAGCAGCTGCTCAGTCGACGCTCAAGCAAGTAGTAGTGCATCATCCTTAACTTCTCAAGATTCCACCTATACTACTCGTAGTCATACCAGCCTCGAAAGCAACCTCTCCATCTTAACTCTCCCATCCGTCCCCTCTCTCCAAAAACTCTCCCCCGAAGCCTTAAACCTCTCCATCACAACCCTTTGCATCACCTCCCTTAAACCCCAACAACCCGCCCACGTCAACTTCCTCGCACTAAACAATAATCTCCTCTACGCCGTCTCAGGCAGCCAAGTCAACGTTTTCAACACCACTAACTTCACGCTTTTCGATTCCTTCCACGTCAATAATGATTCCTCCTCATCCGGCTCCATCAAATCCTTAGCCTTTTGTGACGGAAAGATTTTCACGGCTCACCAAGATTGCAGAATCCGAGTTTGGAAATTAACGTCATCCTCGGTTGGACAGCATAAGCTCATCGCCACACTTCCCACGGTCGAGGATCGGTTGAGAAACTTCATATTACCCAAAAACTACGTCAAAGTTCGACGTCACAGGAAGAAACTATGGGTCGAACATTATGATGCAGTATCGAGTCTAGCCGCGGCAGAAAATTTGTTACACTCGGTCTCGTGGGATAAATATCTAAAGATTTGGCGGGCTAAGGATTTTCGATGCACAGAATCAATCAAAGCCCATGATGATGCGATTAACGCGGTAGCAGCATCACCAGGCGGTCTCATTTACACGGGCTCGGCTGATAAGCGGATTAGAGTCTGGGGAAGAGCATTTGGTGAGAAGAAACATGTTTTAATGGCTACTCTTGAGAAGCATAAGTCAGCTGTTAATGCATTGGCATTGAACTTTGATGGCTCGGTTTTGTTTTCCGGAGCCTGTGACCGGTCGATATTGGTGTGGGAGAGGGAGGAGAGTGCTAATCATATGGTGGTGACGGGAGCATTGAGGGGCCATTCGAAGGCTGTATTGTGTTTGATTAACGTGTGCGATTTGTTGTTGAGCGGGTCGGCTGATAGGACGGTGAGGATTTGGCATCGGGGCCATGATGGACGGTACTGTTGCTTGACGGTCTTGGACGGACATGCTAAGCCGGTGAGGTCGTTGGTGGGGGTGGCGGAGGAGGATTCTGGTGGTGCCGTTAAGGTGTTTAGTGGAAGTTTTGATGGTGAGATTAAGGTTTGGAAGGTTATGATTTCCTCAAGTAGTGTTAAGACTCCCATCCCCATGTCCTCCTTCCAATGTGGATGAAGATTGAAACACTGAAATTCACGATATAGTAGTTAGCTAGGAAAATTTGTTTTTTTTTTTAAAAAAAAATAACATTTATATTAATTTTTTGGTTGATCTCAATACTTCTCAGACCCACCCTATTGTATCGGTCATGGAAATTCACAAACAACAACAATGTTGATAAAAACTTTCAAACCACACACACACACACACATTCATATATAATAATGATAAAACTTTCAAACAACAATAATGTATGTTGAATTGGAAAGTGGAGCAACTTGGCTGGCCTCCTGCGGTTCGGTTGCATGAGACAGCTTGAAGCGATAAAAACTAGTTCCGAGTACTTAAATGAGAAAGATGACAAATTGTAGTAAAACCTGGGATGGATGCATGGCCGATCAAAGGGCAGCTCCAACTAATCAACGGTATTAGATTAAGTAGTTAGCTAATGATTATGCCAAAATCAAGAACCAAATCTACGGTCATCACGTGAAAATACGTGATTAACTCGGTCTGTTCATCGCTTATGCCAACTTTAAAACGGTAATAAGAAGATTTATATATATATGTATATGTATATGCAATATTTTTTTTTTAGAGGATACATCCACATTATCGTTGAGCTCAAGAATCGCAAGGCGGCTGTACAAGTACGAGAAGATGATCAATGACATTTTTGACAAAATATTGCATTGCTGGAAAAGCAGTGCATCATCATAACGCTTTGGTTTAGGATAATGTTAATTATATAGTAACTATTATTGCATTGCTCAGACAACAATTGTTAATTATGGCGGTTTGGTTGAAAAAGTGAGAGATTTGAGAATACACAGAAAGGGAGAGACAGCGACACCTAATAATAGCAAATTTTATAGCGCTTTGATCTGGGTTTTTTCATAAGTAATCGGTTCAGCCTGCCATAAAACATGGAAAATGCAGGTTTGTTTCATCCTCTTTTTTTCTTTTTCTTTTTCTTTTTTTAGCATGAATTAAGCATTGTTTACCAAAGTTGGTGAACTAAAGTAAAAAAAAAATTTCGAACTATTTTAGTAACTTGCGACGATTAAGGATTCGGAGAAGAAAATTTTCCCAAAAACCTGCACGAATGTTGTTGGTAGTGTATCTAAAGCCTAAAGGTGTCCAGTCCAGCCGATTTGAAACAACTGATTGAGATCAGG
Source organism: Coffea eugenioides (assembly GCF_003713205.1). Lineage (NCBI taxonomy): Eukaryota > Viridiplantae > Streptophyta > Magnoliopsida > Gentianales > Rubiaceae > Coffea > Coffea eugenioides. Next base: position 46,813,484 of record NC_040045.1, read on the forward strand.
GTAGAGAGTTGAGAGTATAGTCCCCCCTTCTCCTATTCCCACGCCGCCTTCCCATTTAAGCAGCAATGAACCTGCCCAAAAAAACAAAAAAAATCTCTCGGGTGTGTTTGTGGTGTACAGCGATTTGCAAAGTGCCGTACAGATCACCAAAGAAAACTGCAGGTCCAAAATCCAAATGCTTTTTTTTTTTTTTTTGTGAAAAAGAAAATCCAAATGCTTGGATGAGAAACGACGAGAGCTTTGAACTTTTTGAGCCTCATATGATCACATCTTGCGGTGCCCAGAAAAGAGGTGGACAAAATGAATGTGAGGCAATTGAGAAGTACACACTTGATTTGATCCACATCCATCCATTTGGTATGTAAAGAAATGAAAAGCTGATTGCTTTATTGCATTTTGATAACATTTATTAGCTTTACAACTAACTTCGCCTGCTTCTTTTTTTTTATTTGGCTAATGTCACTCGGGTATTGTTTGCCAATCAAATGATTATTTGAATTTTGGACCTGTTTGGAACCTGAGTTTTTTAGGAATTTATCTAAAACTTTATTGTAGTGCACTGTAGGAGTTTTTGAAAAAAATTTGTAGAAGTTTTTGTAAGGTGAAAAACTTTTTTGTAGAATTTTTTGTAAGATAAAAAATTTTGTAAAAGTTTTTGTAAGGTGAATTTTTTTTTCTTTCTTTCTTTCTCTTTCCCTTTCTTTTTTTCCTTTTTCTTTTCTTTCCTCTCTTTCTTCTTCTTCTTCTTCCTTCACCCCCTCCCTTTCCCCTTCTCCTTTCCTCTGCATTTCCCCCGCCAGCCCTTTCCCCGCTGCCCCGCTAGTCCCTCTGCCCTGCCCCTTCCCCCTCCCCTCTGCCCCGCCACTCCCCTTCCTCCCCTGTTCCCCGTCAGCCGTAGCGTTGGCATGATTGGAGGGAGAAAGAAAAACCAGAGCAGGAGGAAAGTAACTGCTGCTGCCGCATAGGTTGGGGGAGTTTGGCTAGGGAGGGGAGGGGGAGAGGAGAGGGAAGGAGAGAGGGAGGGAGAAAGGAAGGAAAAAAAAAATTTGGGAACGCCAGCGCCGGAATAGGTGGCCGGCGCCGAAAACGGCGGCGGAGGTGGTGGCCAGCGATGAAGGTACGGTGGATGAGGTGGGAGAGAAAGAAGAAGAAAGATAGAAGTTTTTTGTGTATTATATATTTTGAAGTGTGTAAGTTAAAAAATTTGATAAATTTTTTTGGATTCCTATAGCTAAAGTTGTTAAAATACTTATAGCTGAAAAACTTGACCAAAAAACTCACTTCCAAACAGGCCCTTTGTCTGTGTTAACTTGCTTACACATTGCAACGGAAGAAGGTACGGCGAGATTTCAGATTTGCTATACAACAAGCACTTCAGATAAGCTCTAGCCTCCTTGTACTCTTCTTCTGACGGCAAAAGAAAAGTAAACAACATTTTTTTTCTTTTGAATAAAAGAAGGAGAAGGCGTTCTGTTGTGTGGGTGGGGGAGAGAAGAAAAGTCATCCGTTTTGGATAATGCAACTTGGCAAGTTGCAAAATGTGGGAAATCGAAGCAGCCATTATAGTTATGGTGAATTACTCGAGGTGGCTTGGAGCGTGAACGGTGATGCAGAAGAATTTCTGAATATTTTCAGAGGGAGTTGTTGGACACTCGCAAGATGCGTCGAAAAATTCAAACATCCACCTCACTCTTGTTTTAAAATGGATCATCAAGAAAAATAGTTGATGCCCTGTCGCAAGTTGATGTAGAAAATTCTGCATGATTACCAGACCCTGAGCTTTGCAATAATTTCATACGCTAATTTACGTGGCAATACTGAATTTGAGTGATGGGCAGGGCAGTGCCCAAAAGATATGATGGTAACATTATAGTAATATATAAAAATATAGTACATCCAATGGATGTATTGGTGGTCGAAACTTGGAAGTCGTTGTAACAAGTAATTATTGACCATGCATGCCAAATCAAGATTCAAAAAAAAAAAAAAAAAAAAAAAAAAAGTTTCAGCCCCTTACGAAAAAAAAAATTGCTTTGTTTTGCAGCTGCACGCTTCCAAGTTGCCAACTTGCTCTTGCACAACTTGCTGCCTAGAATTGTTTTCTTGACTGGGAACAAGAGGACAATCATAACAGCCACAAAGTGCACAAGCCTTTTAAAAGTTTCTAATTGCTAAGAGTATATATTCTTGTGGGGGAGGGGGAAGGGGAGGGGAGAAGCACTTCACTACTCGTCTGAGGCTCCTCATCCCAATTCTGAAAGCAACCTGGATAAGGAAGCACGGTTAGACCAGAAGATATTTATGAAGAAAAAGCATTCACCAGAGAGAGAGAGAGAAATACGAAAGAAAGAAGAGAATGCTATCTAGCTCTTTATTTTATACTCGTAATCTTATTTTGGTCCCAGGATCCTTTTAAGTTGCTATGACTGTTCAGCTAATTGATCTAGAAACTGGACTAAAATGAGAAAAAACAAGAACCAGTAAGGGTGCTGTGTCATCCTGAACCGGGAGGGGTGGAAGTTCGAGTCAATCAGACGCGACATAATCAAATGGTACACCATTCATTCTTACCCATCTCAATAACGGCAGAATATTTGTTCTTGTCTGTTGAATAATCTTGCTCAACAAGAATCTGAACCTATTATCTGTCGCTTGGAGTCTTTGTTAACTAAGGCCATTAAAAAGGAACTCAGGCTAAGTACCTTCATATACGAGTTTAATGTATCCTTCCCAAGTTCTTGAAATAGAGAGGCTGCCTAGCGGGAACAAAAAAAAATCAAGTGATCTAAATATTTCTTCAACTCAACAGACAGAAAATACTGGTCAAAGTTCAATTAATTATTGATTGTCTTGACTTCAAACAACCTTGACAAAATCATGAAACATTTGAATGTTCTTATTCTTCTCCTTCCTATTCTCTTGTTCAGCTATTTTCGCTCACTGTAGTATTCTCTAGACTGTGCCAAAAACTGGGACTGAATCAAAACCACACATTATTGTCTACCAGAATAAAAACAGAGGTAAAAAAATTAAAGTGCAAATCTAGTGTAGACCCCCCCCCCCCCCCAAAAAAAAAACATTTCAATTTAATTTATTTTGGGGTGAAGATTCTGCATAATTTGCTCAATACGACATTACATATTCACCTTCTAATGTTATTGAGATTCTATTGGGCCAACACAACTAGATAGTGCAAAGCCACGGCCCGTTCTAAAGAGAAATGATGTTCACACCCTTTTCAGTTTCTTGCACGCCCTTGTCAATTTTTTCCAGCAAAATATTTTCACTTGAAGCGTGTGTGATAAACATGAACTTGTTTGTAAGTCCACAAAATTTTCACTTAAAGTGCATGTCCGCAATGTACAAGAGAAAATTGTAGTAAAAATCAAACATGGGATTCATGTAAGTATCCCTGTAAAAATTTCCTTTCCCTCAACGAAACTTCTAATCTTTTCTTTCAAATTGTCTTGCTCTCGGTTCTGCATATACATTTTTGCCACTATTTGTTTGAAGATTTTTTTTATTTTTTTAAAAAAGAAAGAAGTGAAAAGAAAGTCTTCCCCATGTGATATGTATAACATGCTTCTTCATTTGTGTGCTTCCTATTATCAAGTTCATTGTGTTGAACATTGTTTCTTTGTAATTGTAGTCAACTAGCATCATGAAATGGCACTTTATGATTACCGCCGTGGATGATGCAAATGCAAAAAAAAAAAGCATATCCTCTACATGGTGTCAGAAATCACCTAAGACAATTAGATCAAAACTATAATCTACAACTAAATGCAGAGACAAGAAGAGAAACATGTTAAACCTGATGGATTCCACTAATATGCAGGCAAACCCATTAGTTTTTGAGTGCTGCACGGTATGTTATAACTTCATTTGTCATTGATTCCAGTCGACCAAGTAAATCCCCATACTTCCAAAAGAAAAGAATGACTAAAAGAGTTATACGCTTATAACTTCTGGATTGTTTTGACTTCAATCTATTCTCACAAAAATTATGAAACATCTGAAAATTCTAAATCTTCTTCCTATTATTAATCTGATATATCTTACTTCTGCAATTAGAATTAAAATTCTCTCTGTACTCAATCATAGACATTTAAATAATGAAGTCCAATGTTCAAAAGAAGATAATCAAACACTGAGTGCAAAACTTACAAGTCAAATTTCATCAATCATGTAACCCTCTTTTCAGTAAGTAGTCATGAGCTGTAACGATGCTCATAACTTTTTTCATTTTTCCTCTTCTCTTAGCAAGAAATTCAATTTTATTTAGATTGAACTACTAACTTTCTTCACTCGTGGCATTACAAGATTAAGATTACAGGGTATTGGTTCTGAGCAGACAAGGTTTTAAAACTTGCTAAAGTACATCTGACCATGGTCTAGCAGATAAGACATGGAGTTAGTAGTGACAGTAGCAGTCAATGATACATAGTTGATAAGAACCTTCACATCTCTTTGGAATACATTAACTCCAAAGCCTCAAATTATTACGACGCTGATGAGACTCCAAAGAGAAATTACTAAACACCACATATATTTAACCTGAATCTTGTCAATCTGATTTACAGTTTATCCATGAGAAAGCAACAATAGTTCGTAGATACCGTGTCATAAACAGGTCTTAGGTATAAAATTTGGTATCCGATGTTTTTCAAATTCAATCGTTTTACCTTATTGCAAAAAAGGAAGTTAAGCATTTATGACCATAAGATTTCTAGATAAAGAATTTCAACAATTTTCCAAACACCAAACCTCAAACTAATGAGCTCATATTCGATTTCCTACTCATAAGGGAATTCTGAGTTATTTTAAACAACTATTTGCCTGTAACCAATAATAGAATCTGATATTCCACTTTAATACCTCACGGGATAACAGACCTAAGAGGCCATTTAGTAGCTTAAGGGCTTAAATGCTCCAACTAGGCTGTGAAACAAATACGACCAAAATTAATGGTTAAGAGATACTAGTGTTGTTATCTGAAGTCTAGCAACAAAGCTAAAAGCAAGGAAGGAAAAATAATTCCAGACAAAATGCACAGCAGTAGGAGATGATAATTTGCCACCATTGCTGGAATTGATCTAAGTACAGCTTCACCTAGAAAGGTTCCTAATTCTGCTCTCGGTACTTATTCAAGTTCAACTATAGCAAAGCAAGCATATTTTTTCACGTTTATCTGTTTAAATTAGTTCTATATTCTCTTTTAAGAGCTTACTACAAGCATAAATCATTAAGTTGTGCTTACTAGGGCAGATAAACACAAGCCTAACACCGGTATTAAATGCTACCACCTAAAACGTATACATTTTTGCTAAAACTAATGAAGCCAGAGAACTTTCAAGAATTATAATCCACCGATATTATTAAGAGAAAATACACCATATTCCAAGATCAAAATTCAGTAATACCTAGACTATAATGTCCTCAATTTTTTTTAAAAAAAACGTAGAGAAATTGTATCATAAAAATGGGGAAACAAAAAGATTGAATCTTTATCGAGTGGACCTTGTTCATGAATGGCCTCGAAGGCGTTTGCGAAGTTTCCTCAACTTATGCTTGTTCATCTTCCTCTTTCTCTTCTTCTTGACACTGTCAGCCCACATTAGTCTTGACTCATCCAAGTCCAAATTTTTTGCTTCAAGTGATTGAGACTGATCTAACTTTAGCCCAGATGAGAAGATTGGATTCAAAAAATACCCAAATGAAAAACTGGGATAAATATGAAAGTCATTTTTGTGGGCAAATTTCTCCACGGTCGAACAATTTGAACTGGGATTTTGTACGAAAGAATGAGGGTCGAGTAAGGTTTGCTGGATAGTTGTTGGAAACAAAGGAGTTAACGGCTTTTGATGGTTGAGACATGTGATGATTCTTTGATCTGGCAGCTTCTGAAGCAGCTTCTTCACGACTCCGGCCATAATGAAAAATTGCGGTCTGCGGGGCAAAAGAGGTTGATTTGTGAACTGATAAACTCGAGGGCTACCGAAAGAGAACTGAAATAAAAGAATGAAGGCGGCAAAAATGATGAGTGCCCCCACGCAGGATCGAACTACGGACCTTCAGTTTACAAGACTGACGCTCTACCACTGAGCTATAGGGGCATGTTTGCCCTTAGGACTAACTAAAATTTAATTATGACAAATATAGAACCATACATTTCCCTGAGTTTAACATGATGTCGAGTATATTCCTTCGGTTTCCCTTTAGTTTTAACTTATTAACCTCTTCCTTTGGTAGGATTCATAAGAAATTTGGAACTTCAAATATATTTGTATAGCATTACAATGGAGATTTTTATGTGCACCCTATTACTTATGAGCGAGGGGCAATTTTATGTAGTATCATGTCAAATATATAGTGTAACATTACAATGGAGATTGTGCTTGTATAACGATTAATCTATTACTACAATATTTCTATAGTAATCATCATATTATATGATATTTAGCAGGCATAAGACATGAAGTAGAACAAGAGTAAAGATGATTAGAAACTAAGAATTTATGTGGCAAATCATGAGTGGTGTACTACTATATGTCAAAGATTTAAATCAACTTTATTTGAGATCTTCATTCACTATAAGGTTTGTATGGTAAATTACGAGTGACATGCTAAACATACAATACGTATCTCAAAGAGAAATATATAATTTATGAATTGAGAGTCTATGCTCAATTATTTTTGGTACAACAAATTGTATGAAATTTTAAAATGTTAAACTTGAGGTTTGGATCTCTAAAATTCTACCAAGTGAGCCAAAGATATAGTAGTGTTAGAAAATGAAACAAGAATAAATAGGCTACAATAATATTGCATTTATAAGGAATGCGTACAATCACCATAAGAATCTTAAATGAAAATACTCATTTATTATTTTATAGAGAAAAAAAATATCAATACATCATGCTTTCATATTAAAGGGAAACATATCGTGTAAGCCATTAGTACTATTAGATGTACTAGTTGGTTTGCTTTTTAGATACCATGCTCTAATTTATACTACTTAGTGAGGAGATTTTCTCTCATATGTATTCAAAAATAAAAAATGAATAAAGGACAAGCAAAGAATAATAAACAAAAATAATATTACAACTTTAAGAACAAAAAGCAGGATCTCAAAATACAGGGGAAGAAAGTGTAATTTAAGCATCTTATTATCCTCTCCGTGGCAAATATATTGGAGGCCCCGTCGTTTATAAATTGAAAGTTGAAACCCTCCACTGCGCACTAGGGCCTAGCTGAACCCTTCCGCCGCTCGACAGCCGACAGCCCCTGGGATTTATGATGGCCGCCTGATTCTTGCTCCGGCATAATCGGAAACTGCAGAACGACAACTTCCTTTTTTATTTTTTTTTTTGTTTTAAACAAAAATTTCTGTAAAGTTTGTATGTTTGATTTTTATTCCCTGGATAATTACTTCTACATACATCTCTCACCCTCAAAATCATTGGGATCATGTTCACTTTTAGGGGTTTTGCTTCAGTGAGGCGTTGCGTTCGTTGGCTCACAACGGACGCGTCAACGGAAGCATAAATCAATACTCAAAAATGCAATCCGACCATTATATACCTTGAAAGCCACTAGTTCTCACGTTGATGTAGTTGTTCAATTAAGTCGGATTGTTACATATTAGTCTTATTATCAGTAATTACTACTTGCATATGCTTTTGCTTGGTATGGTTTATTTCCTTGAATTTTTTTTGGTAAATAAACGAAAGTTGCTTCTCAATGGTGAACTCTCTCTGGAAAAGTTCCAAGTGAGGGAGTTCAAGTTTCCCGAAGCATAAATCAATTTCGTCAGTATTAAGCAGCGCGGTGTAAATCTCTGTTGCATCGTGCTACCTGTCTCCTGCTACAGTGTTTTTTTTCTTTTCCCAATTTGCAATGGTTGATTTACACCCGTATGAAATAATGATTTTCCCTATTACTGTATCTACAACCGTGATAATCAGTATTGATTTTCTCTGCATGGTCAAGCAATGTTGGTAAGATTTTCATTTCAAAACTTAAATCGGTGAATTTAGATTCTAACAGTCTTTTTTTTTTTTTTTTCTAATATAGTATATATGTACAAGTAGGAGAGAGATGGGATTTAAAGAAAGTGCAGAGGAAGGAAAGGAGATCTGGAGCAATGACCTCTTATTTGTCGAGGTTGAAACCCCATTATCAGAGTGTTGTTTCGAGTAAAAAGGTGTATGGATTAAGTATTTTATTGGTCCTCCCAGGCCAGGAGTGGAATTCATGAGTAAGAAGAATCCAGGAAAATACCAAAGAACAATCTTCTTTTTATATATGGTAAAAGAAGAGGAAGTTAAAGATGAAGAATGAATTACTCCAAAAACGAATGAGTTCTAATGAAAACAGTTAACTGTCTTCTTCTCAACCATACTTGCATGGATCATGCCCAGAAAAGCCCAACTTCGCATCCCTTAGACGTCATTGATTGAACTTGGTAGTAGAATGCAGAGGGAAACATCAAGTAATCATAAAGAGTAAAAAAGTTGCATATATTGGTAATCAATCATCACGTACTAGTACTAGTTCTGCATTCTGAAAATGCGGAGGCAGAAAAACAAACCCGAAAAAAATAATGAAAGGAAGATGAGACAATGAGAAGGTTAAGCGAAAAGTTTCGTTTATTCACGACTGGGAATATTTCATATTTTTACAGCACACAGCACTATTAGTGTCATCGTAGGAGGCAGAAAAGCCATGGAAGCAAAAAGTACAGCAGCTTTATTCTTAGGAGTACCACGGCATAATAGCAAACTCTTTGAATATATGGTAGTAGTAGTTTAGTTTGGACTTTGGAGAAGCAGAGCTGCTTGCTTATTATTGTTATTATTATTCAATGTTGGTTCTCCAAAGCTAACGTGACCTGGGTTCAGCTCAAATGCTGAATTTAATCGATGCAGCAACGGTACATGATGAACCTCTCCATGGGACGGCCGCATTCAGCACAAACCACCCTCTCAGGAATTTGCCCAGTAGTTCCGGGCAATATCAGGCGGTTGCAATGATGGGGGGTGTGGAGCTCACGAAGATGGTCATTCATCGCAATCACAAAGCCATCGGGGTAAACAACTTTGTCCTTCCACCGATCAAACTGGCTCATGCATTCATAAATTGTTTCGGCTTTTCCTTTAGCCATCTCATGCGAACCTCTGCTGAAGACAGCCCATCCCTGGTCACTTCCGTCAAAGCTAAGCATGGTCACAATCTCTTGCATTATCGGATCATTCTCCACTGTCATCCCATGTTGATTCTTGGAGTGCCACATGCTCTCCAGCCTCACCCAGAAAAACCAGATCAGAGTCAGGTCAGGCAGAATGTGGCTCAGGTTCTCAGACTGGATGATGGAATTGTTTCTCCTCACCCTTTCCTTGGGGTTGCTTTTCCCTACATAGAGCATCTCCAGTCGGATACCTGCAGCATTTGCAGCACCCCGCACAGTATTTGTGAATTTCCTGATCCATTCGATGTCCTCTCCACCATACAAGCATATGTATCTGTTTTCATTTACCTGTGTTAACATGAAACATGTTCAGTACTAGTTTATATACTTGGTATCAAGATGCAATATGAAACCACTCCGCATAATTTCAAGTTTGGCTTTTTTACTATTTCTTGACCCAAATTAGCAAGTAATTGATTCCTGAGATGAGAAAAGATGTCGATACCCAAAGGAAAAGGTTTGGATCAATGGAGTCAGCCAACAAATCAATCCTCCAGGTTTCTTCCCTCCACAGTGCTTCTTCTTTTGCTTTAGTGAAAGGGAAAGCTAAACTACCCCAAATCCACATCATGTGCAAAGCATTGCGATTTGAGTCTTTTCCCTGTGGATCCAGGACAACAAGCTGAGGTTTCTTGTTAAAGCCCCAGATCTCCTTGATGAATCTGATGACAGCAGGGTCAAGCATCATTGGGTGAGCCACTGAGTACCATGGCATTGAGGTTTGGACAAGCTGAAACTGCTTATCAGTTGCATCATGCCACGGTAATAATCTGTCAATAACTGGAAGCCAAACAACCTCGTACTGACTCTCTGGCCTAGTTGGCTGTTGCCTTGATTCAGAGTACATCTGATGGAGGACTGAGAGCTCTTCATGGGACATGTCAAGGTCTGAAATGAGTAGCAATACATGTTTCCTCCTCAATACATCAAGGCTAGCCTGCCATCATTCAAAAGACAAAAAGACGTCACGTACATGATAGTCGACATGCAAAAGGAGGCAAGCTAGGTTGTGGTGAAGATCTGAGAACAAACTCTTCTCTTGTGAGTTCCATCAAAGAGGGGCAGCTGGTCCTCCTTGGCATATATCAAAGCCTTAAGAATCTTCATGTTGTCAATGTGGGTTGTCTCAAAGAGTCGAACAAGTGCTAGAAATGCGTCATTTTCTCTCCTCTCCTCTGCAACATGGGAAGACTTGTGTCATTAAATGGTGAAGTAGGATGCGTAATTCTGATTTACCTATTTTCTGAAGTAGTATGTATATTACATAACTGTTCTGAACAAGTTCAATATGCAGGTAATTACCTATTCTCCGGTTTATAATATCCATTTGCCTTTCCAGGTGCTCTTTTATGCTGGCAAGCTTATGAGCCAAGCTATTCAATTCCCACGCCTCTGCAGCTGAGGCGACATATCTGTTAAAAAGACAAAAATTATAATTCAGCAATCACAATAATAAGTTTGCAACTGTCGGTCTAAGTGCTTAGTCATACCCTCATTACAGTGATTAAAATTGCAAATAGCTAGGCAAGCGTAACCTTCTGGTTGAGTACTGCTAAAAACATTGTAAGAAATAGTGCAGATGGTATCTTCTTGTTGCACATGCTAGCATGTTTAGCTACTAGGAGTGTAGGACATTTTCTATCATTAAACCAAGTAGTCAGAGAAACCAAGAATATGGCTTGACAAGAAGTGAAAATTGGAAACATACTCGTGTCCAAGGGCTATAAGGTTCAGCAGTATAAACGAACAAGCAACAATGCTACGAACGGTCCAGTAAACTGCTGTGGGGATATGGGCAGCAGCAGACATCATTTCAGGTGATTCAGGGTTAATGTACTGTGTAGGGAGCTCCTTGAACTTAACAATGCAATGAGTCACATTCAGCATTGCGTTAATGAGGTTATTAACTGCCTCAAACTTTTGCTTCAAGGCTTCAGTATGCGCCATTATTTCTGGAAGTTCCTTAAGAACTGCAACTGACTTGGCTAGTGGATTTGTGGTGTAAAGCTGAGCAACCAGCCAGAACTCACCATAACTCACAGCAAAAGCCGCAAAGGCTATTGCCACCTTGGCCTCCCAAGTATAGCTTGACAGTGTCTGGAAGAGTGCCATAGTTATTGAATGTGCATCTCCTCCCGAACTGCACTTGCAGATTAGCTGCCATATATCGCGTTTACAACATTTAGTAACAATGTCAGTATAGCATAATATATTCCTTCGGGTAGAGATCTGTCTCTGCAATGTCCTCTTTTTGTGCGTGTGTGCGTCTTAGGTGCAACATCTTTTTTTTTTTTTTTAAATTATTTCAAACATGGTTGAATTCACTGAAATTGTATATAGTGACAGTGCTTCATGAATGCCCTATGTCCACTGGAGCTTTGATAGGCATATATACGGAATGCATACCTCAGAATTTGTTTTGTTGATAGGATATGCTAAAAGTTCTAGCATGTCAGTGTAACCGCTGTGAATAGCCCTATCCTCCCACGTATCAGCAGGAGCTTGACTTTGTGCTCCCTAAAATGATCAAAAGAGATACAATTTTATGTTAGAATATGTGATACGACTAAATAATAAATTCATGGACGAGGACATATACTCCATTATGTACATATCCTGAAACGAGGGCGATAAATAAGAGACAATAACATACTTCGCCAAGAAATGTAGCACGGCGCATGATATCCTCAACGATGAAGACGAGAGCTTTTACATCAAATTCACGGCCATCTGGAGCATGTGCGGCTAGAATTTGCTTCATCATGGCATTATCATCTGAACTTGAGAACAGATGACGTTCCCTCGTCAAATGGCCGCTCCTGCCGGCAGGTGCAATTGCAGTTTTTGGTTGAGTCTTCAAAATACCAGGCACATTTGTGGGGGGATGACCCCTAACAGCAGCAGGCACTTCACCAAGGTGAGCCTGCGCTTCGCCAAGGTGAGCCTGCCCTTCTCCAAGGTGAGCCTGCCCTTCACCAAAGTGGGGGCGTGATTCACCGAGGTAAGGGCGAGCTGTAGTCGATGGCTGACCCCTGGTACTGGGAGCTATTTCGTGGGTTGCTTGAGTCATTGGGTGGCCCCTAGTGGTGGGTACATTTTCAGTCATTGGGCGAGACACAGGCTGCAATTGCTGAATTGGCTGTATGGGCTGCAATTGCTGGCCCCTTGTAGTTGGCACCATTTCACTAGCCATTGCGGGAATAGGTTGAGGTCTTTGATGAGAGATGTGGTGGCGGAAGAATGGCTTAGCTTGGTTTGTTCTGCTTTCTCAAGGGGCCTTATATAGCTTCTTGTCATGGAATAAAGGCAGAATGAATCATGTTCCTTGCTTCGACTATGGTTTTAACCAATGAAGTTTGTGAGAGGTCGGAAATTCCCATCGCCTGATGAAGTAATAATCTAAGGATTTCGCCTTCAGTGTATTTTCACGACGCCTGTCGGTACTGTCAAATGTCGAGAGTTCTCGGACTGAGTTATGTACGATATTTCAAAAGTGATCTGTACCTGAGCTGATCAGGCTTGCACAAGCAGCTAAATTGTAATGCTTTTATTAGGTTTGCATATCTCGTTAAATCTCTCTACATATGGTCTGAATCTGGTTGAATCATGTAAATGGTCTGAATAAGTTAGGCAACTCAATTATCAATTCCTACCTGATTAATGACAACATGTTAACCAAAAATTTCTTCTGTTGCTCTTGTTCCAAGGATGGTGGAGCCATCCATGGTCGTCATGTACCATTCTTGGCGTGAGCAGAGGTGAATTAGTTGCAGCAGATGACTTGGCTACTTTAGCGGTGGAGGGATACTTCTCTTTTTCTTTGCTTGATACTTGGGTCTATTATAGTACAAGAAGCCTAAAAGGAAAGAAGTCCAGGAAAGCACATTTCCACGCACTGCAAACCCACCATAGACGGTGTGACTTTTAAGTTTCTCTAATTCTTTCTTTCACCGTAAAGCTTGCTCACTTTGATACAGGATCTTATATTTGCGTAAAAATTTGCATTGCGAGAATGGAGGACAAAAACACCTATCGCATTATGCACTGCAGCGTCATCAATAAGGAGGACCCTTTTGCTGGAATAAGTTATGCAATTAACGTAATTAGTTGGTAAATGTAGATTCTATCATGCTAGCCAAATGCAGGTAAGTTATAAATCTATCGCGTAAAGAAAAGTGTCAAAGGGGACTCTAAATCTCTCTGAAAATATTGGAATCTTGATTTTGGGGACCCAACAGACGAGGCCTTGCCCTTAAGGAATTCCAAGTAGCCAATCACAAGCATAAGTAACTGAATAAAGCAAAGTTTGAGAAGGAATAAGAAAAAGCTATGAATAATGGAATGTCTTGAGAATGCTAGCAGACAGAATCAAGTCCAACCTTTTCCAAGCTCTGTTCTGTCCTTTAGCCTATTTCTTGTTTTTTTTTTTTTTTTTTTTTTTTTTTTTTGGCTTTTCATTTTTATAATGTTGAGCTTTCATCCTTGCATTTGATTGCCGCCTACTTATGGAATTTCATACCATAACGCAGTTGGAAGTAATCAATTGAGAAAAGTTTTGTCGAGAGAAAGGTGAAAGAGAAGGTAAATATTTACTCGGGAAGATATTAACATGAAAATCCCCTTGTGATTTGGTGATCATAACATGTCTGATTTCTACGTATAGGAGAACATTGCTGTTATCGAACTGGTCCAAGCTCAATACGATTTATTCGAAACTGTAAGTACTATTTCTTGTAAAAAATGGAATTGCTGGTGTAGGCAGTGAATGTGTTCTTTCTTGCCAATGGAGGCTTCGTTACAACCATGGTTCAAAGTCGCGGTCGCGGCCTGGACCGTTCCACATCGATCTCAACATATTGGTCGCGGTCTCGACGAGACGCGAATTTTTGAAATATTTAATATTTTAAAAATTATAAAAAAAATGATAAACAAAAATAATTAAAAAATTAGTAAAAATAATAAAAATTCGAGTTGACTCGGGATGACTCGGCTGTTTCAACCCTTCACGGTGTCGTCTCGACGAGTCACGTATCTCGGTATCGTTTCGTTGCGATCTCGTCTCGGACTAGGCCGAGTCGAGTCTTCGAACCATGGTTACAACCCAATGTCTTGCAGACGGTATTCTAGCGTTGGATTGTTTTTTTTTTTTTCCCTCTCTGTTGAAAAGAGACCATAAGTCTGAAAGACAATGATGATGTCTTCCTGTGTTGCTTAGAAGCACATTTCGATAAATGAACTTTTTTGTTTTTCACGTCTTTTATAAATTCAAGTTAATATCTAATTTAAATTTTTGTCCACCTTTTATCTAAATACATTATGTGACTCACACGTGATCATTTATTAGGAGTAAAAATTAGATACAATTTGTAGTTAAACAAATAACCCGATACATTTTCATGTTTGCCTCTAAAAAAAATATAATCTGAATTGAATTATATTCATTTTTTCTTCCAAAAAAAGTGAGATATAACCCGATTCATATTCATTTTTATCCCTAAACAAGTGGAATCTAAACTTTTTTATACCTAAAAAATGATCACATGTGAGTTGCTTAATGATTTTAGACTAAAAAATGGCTAGCAACTTAGGTTATGATCAAATTTTGCTGACTTTGAATTTGTAAAGAACATAAAATTAACCTTCTAAGAGTGAAAGACGAAAAATTCATTTAGCAAAATGTGAGAAACATTTTAAAAAATTTTTGTAAAATTTTTTTTTTCCCTTCAGGGACACGCGATAAAATTGGAACTACCAAGAATAAATTTGTACTCCTGTCTGTCTATTCACTTGAGTAAATTCCTTTTTCAGGTAATGCTATAGGAAGATTGGATGGATGATTGTTAACAGCCTGAAACATCCGAATACAATATGGTACAGGTAAGAAAATAGGTTTACTTCCTTCTTATTCTTCCAATTTTTTTTCCCTTTTTATTGTTGTCTGTTAGCGTGTCTCTGTCTGCGCAGCAGAAGCAGTCTTCCCAAAAATCTGAATGTGTTTTACCAGAAAAGCAAGGATATAGACCATAACAAGGATAAGTTATTAGTAGTAATATTAGCATGGACAGTTCATTTTCTTTGGTTGCTACTTGCTTATCCCCCTGACATGCTGATCATCCTATTTTATATGGTTAAATGACTGGAAATTTTGCAACTTTCTATTCAGTTGCATCACATTTGTAGAGTACATACTTCTCCTTCAGGCGTTTACATACTGCACAGAACACAGGCCCCTTTAACAATCCCTCATTGAATGCAAGAATTTCAGCATGATCGCAAGGTCCTGTGGAAAGGGTAGGCTCAAGGGCACTTTTAATAGCACCCACTATTCCCATAGTCCCTAAATTTTCAGCCCAGAAGGGGAAAAGATCAAAGAATTCTGTAACTTTCTGTCCTTGAAGCTTTATCAGGCCTGGCAAAGATCCTGTCCCAATGAGCACCCATCCATCATCACTGTCGTCAACTTCCAACAATCCCAATATCTCTTTCGACATATCATCATCATTGTTTTCTTGGCGACTAGTCAAACTTTTCATACTCTCCAATCGCAGCCAAAAGAAACGAATCTTTGTGAATGTGAGATATGTACACAAGTTTTCTTGTTCGATAATACGTAAAATGCTTTGTAATTTTTCAGTTGGACTCCTCCAGCCAACATAAATCACCTCCAGCTGAAGTTCTGTGTTACTAACTTCCTTGATTTTGGAACTGAAATTTCTGATCCAATCTGCGTTCCCACTTCCAAAAATGCAGAAATTTTTACCTTCCTCGATCTGCTATTAGAAAGAAATTGTGAGCTGAAGCATAAAGGTCTTTTTTTTTTCTTGGGAACATAAATATCTTCAAAATTTTGAGCTATCTATGAGTAGGAATTCTTACCCATTTGGTCAATAAAGGATCAATACCATCAATCATGAGCTGTAGTGTCCACTTCTCCACTTCCCAGAGCTCTTTCTCTCTAGAAATTGAAAATGGAAATGCTTTGGCACCCCAGATCCATATCATGTCCATTGCATTTGAATTTGTGATCATGCCATTAGTATCCAATACAACCATCATGGCCTCCTCTTTGAAGTTCCATTCTTGTATGATGAAGTTGACAACTGCTGAATTTAGTAACCCTGGCTGCTTTAATGACCAAAATGGCAAGGAACCTGATAGAAATTGAAAACTGATTTTATCTGCGTGACTCCAACCATGTGAAGATGAGAGTGGAACCCATAAAACAACATAGCTCCCTCCAATTTTCTCCTGGTGGGGATGATCGTATGTCTGATGCACCAGCAGGAAGATTTTCTCAATAGGGAGGAGCTCAGGCTTTGATATTAGAAGGATGACCACCTTATTTTTCAGTTCAGAGATGCTATGCTGTTGAACATGAGATCAGTAGTGAGGAGTCTCGCAGGTTTCAAGAATGCCATGGTTAGATAAACTTCTCAGAAGTCCAGAGATCAATATGCCAGCAGGAAGAGAAAATCAATCAAGTAAAATTTACTACAAATAATCTGATCAGCAAGATTTATCCCCATGTGTATATCCCCAGATAACGAATTGGCAAAAGAAAATACCTTTTCTTTTGATAAACAATCCATCAATGGGAAGTTATCCCCAGAAGCAATTAGCATCTTCAGCTTTTCTTGGTTATCGACATGAATCTGATTGAATAGATTTGGTAGTTTCTCATACAACCTTGAATCTGCAAATCGTGCGAGGAGACAACCTAATAAAAAGTGACTTTGCACAGTGAAAGCTTCAATTAAAGCTTGACAAAGAGACCAACCTATTTGCTGATGGCACATTTTGACCTGCTCTCTCAAGTCGCAGTACAATGCGCTCAATTTGTAGACTAAATTGCGCATTGTCCATGCTGCAATTGTTATAGAATTTGAATTCCTGAAGAAAGAATCCGCAACTTACTTGCATACTTGTAAGAGACTTAGAGATGCTGGCAATGGTTATACATGACGCAAGTAACATGCGAAGTGTATGCTATTACCATATAATCATTAACATGGGGAAAAGAACAATAAAAAAGAGGTAAATGAAGGGAAAGAACATGCACTTGGTCCTGCTTTCTGGTTCTCAAGTCTGCAATGAAAGAAAAACATGCCAATGAACTCCTAAAAATCCAGTAGCTGCCCAAGTAGATTTTTGACTTCGCAGCAGATATGACCTTGTACTCCAAAAGTTCTTTTTGCAAAGGCAGGCTTTCAAATTCAATGATAACTTCTGTCAACTCCATGACGGTCTTTACTAACAGTGTAAATGCCTTAAATTGCGCCCTGAACCCACTCACGTCTGATGGCACTTGTCTAAGTAATGCAACTAGCGCTGCCAAGGGATTACGGGATTGAAGCTGCACTTGGAGCTGCAATACACCATAATTTGTGAAGAATGCTGCAACAACTAGAACTACTTTTGCATCCCATCTAAATTTCCCTAACATGTCAAATAAGGACATTGTCTTTGTGTGTATATCCCCTCCTTCAAAGCATCTGCTCAGTACCTGTAAGTAGAGCTATTATATGTTAGGTAGACTCTTATAAAAGGATAGCAAGACTGGAAGTTGAATCAAGAAACATATAGTTATGACCTCATGTGAGATTTTAAAGATGGTGTATCCCAGCGAATCATGTAATCCAATTGCATCAGCATCCCATACGGCCACATTTTCTTGATGACAATCCTGAATCAAGAACTTTCAAATTCTAGCAATGCAGTATCTCGTATATATGAATCAAGATATAATAATCTTTATCTGCTGATGTCGACGTAGCAAATACGGAATGTTATTCCATGAATTCTGATGGATCTCTTGGCAATTAATTTTTCAGACCATCATTAAGGTATCAAGATCAATTGACTCCCACTCCAAAGCATGACAGTTTGCTGGCAATTGGAGCGTATTTGAACTAGAACACTGAATTTCATTGTCAAAATTTACCAAAAACGAAATTTCCATGCCTCCAAATTAGTCAAAACTCCCAACACGTCTGATATGCTAGACTTCAAGGGAAGGCCACGACGATAAAATCATTGTTACGGGGATTCGCTTCATCTTTTTTAACTCTGAGATTTTCGAATTACAGTCCATGATTAAGAAATTCTAACATACGACATCAAATTCTAGAGGGCCACTGAAACAGACACAATATATGTGAAGAAAGGACAAGATTTATGGGGGAATGTATACATACAGCTTCTGATACAGGACTAGCACGATGGATAATATTCTTCACAGCATGAAGCAATTGCTGAGCATCCAGCTGACGACCATCAGGGTCATGGGTCATAAGGATCTTTCTTATTAGAAAATCTTCTTCGGTAGACACTGGTAAATGTATATAGCGCTTTTCAAACCCGGTTAAGCTCATGGCAAAAGTGAAGGGGGAGCCTGATCAGGTGCCTTTCTGAATTGAGAAACAAAAGAAAATTGGCATCTGAAGACGATGTATTCGAAATGCTGATGATCGCTGAAACGACTGCTCTTTTATACTTGTGAGCAGACAGGAAAAGTAAGACAAACAGCATTACTTGCTCCTTCTGGTATACTAATGTGCTTTAGTGCAAGTGTGTGAGCAAAGTTCTTAGTGAGAGTTGAGAAATTGAAATATCGAAACTTTTCCAACAGAGGTGAGAAATACTTAAAATAGTCTTAGGTTGCGTACTGATAGCCATAGGGTAATTTTTGATGCACCATTGCTGAGACATCCCTTTAGGTACCTTTTTTCCGTATCAATAAAGAAAAGATTGTTTACCATTAGATGTTTCACTACAAACAATTTTGCACTAATAACTCGGTGATCAAGAAAAGCGCATCAATTTAATGCTTTTCAAGGTCAGTGTAAAGCACTGAAACACTAAAGCTAGCAAATCTTCACTAATAAAGCTTTAAATATTCCTTCTCATTCTTCTGGCCCTTCGCACCTTCTACTTTTCGACTTATTGGGAAAAAAAGTAAGGAAAAGCAAAAGAGAAGCTGAGTATGCAGAGTCCACCACCTTCTAAGCGTTAGCGTCGAAGAAGATAAAACACTAAAGATAACAGAGTATTGACAGAAACGGCTTATAAACTACCGGTGAAGAGACGGGTGAGTAAAGCTAAACTCGATTGGCAAGAAATTCAAGATTCACATACCATATGAAAAGCACGGAAATGTCCCTGTTGATGACTGTGCTTAATATGGCCAAGTTCCTTAAAAGTACTGCAAAGCTTCTGGAGGAGAAAAAGAATCAAAGAACGTTTTTTTTTTTTTTTTTTATCATGGTTAACGCTCCAACTACTTGTATCAGTATGTAATTAAAATTTGAAAGAGCAGCGAAAATCTGGTCCACTGACATGAAAAGCGCAATGGGATTTACTTTCAGAAGTAAAGATGCGAGTTTTGGCCAAAAACTTGCGTTCAAATATTTTCTTTTCCCCTTCGAAAAATTAGTGCCCCGTAACAAATAACCCAAAAAAAAAAAAGAAAAGAAAAGCGAAAAAAGAAATAGAGAAGAAAACTTTGATTTAGCAAAGAAACTAGTTATAAAATGAAAATCAGAACCATTGCATCGGTTCACTGGTTCATACATCATTTCAGCAAGCTGAGCATAGCAGAAACATAGTTTGTAATTTGACAATGTATTAAAGAATCACTTATTAAGAGTTAATCTCCGAGTAATTCCGGTTTTCTAGACTAGAATTAGTAAATCTATTTACTGAATAAAGAAAATCCATTTACTGATTTGTAGGTAAACCTAACAAGGTCATTGCAATCTGGCATTCAACCTTCGAATTCTTGTTACAAGTATTTAGTGCTGTAGCAACTTATTCCCGTCCTATTCATCATTATCCAATGAGTCAATGACCCTTGACTTTTGAGAGAGCTGGAAGCTTGATTGCATCAATCGCTTTGACAATGCTGGTGGTTGTTGCCTCGTAAGGATCTTGATTGTTGTCTAGAAAATGCCGGTGGTAATTTCGAGCACTTACTTCCTAATGAACTGTAAGTCACAAGCCATGGGGAATATGACCTGCATCTGCATGTGTGATTACCTCGAATTGAATTGGTCCAATATTTTCCATTTTCAGTTGAAAAAACCACTCTGCAAGTATTCAAACTCATCTCCCAATGAATTCCAAAGCTCCGTCGCTTCGCTTCAATCTTGAACGCAATAATTTCGTGTATAACTGTGCATTGGCGGACAAAACACTACTCTAATATTCGATGCAGGTCCCCTGCTTGAGATGTGCAGACTTAATGAAAATAGAATCTCAAAGAAACTCCATTTCCCTTCTGGGGATTAACAATGATTCCTAAAGTGCAACTAATAAGCATCCCAGTTTGATTTGCCTGTGATAAAGCTCACCCTATTTAACTGAAGTGTAGGACTCTTAGGATCACAGAAAGATGATTACTACTATATGGATATGTTCGTGGGAGGCTTTCTTCTTTAATGGAATAGTTACGTGCATATTTTTGGTTTTCTGACATGGCCATGACACTTGTTGGGCCATTTCTCATTACTTCACTGCCTGAGAGACTCACCAACAAGGGTCCCATGCTATGGCCGGTAATGGGGATAGTACCATCTCTTATTCTCTGTACCAATGACGTCTATGACTGGATTACAGAAGCTTTGATCAAATCTGGTTGCACATTTCACTTCAGAGGAATGTGGAGAGGACCGTTGGGTATCATAACAGCTGATCCTTCTAAGATCGAATACATGCTGAAATCAAAAGAACTTCCCAAAAGGAAGCTACTACAGAGAAAGACTTCTGACTTGCTTGGTGAAGGAATTTTCAATGCTGATGATGATTTGTGGAAGCAACAAAGGAGAGCAGCAATTTCAGAGCTGCATTCTGGTCACTTCGTTGCATACTCGAGGCAGACTGTGGAAGACTTGGTGCACCAGCAGCTGTTGAAAAATAATGGAAAAGGTAAAAGGTGGCAATCTCTAAAGAATCCGTTAAGCAACACCAATGTAATCATCGTAGAAACTAAAGGAGTATGCCTGCCTAACGCATTGAATTAAAATGCTAACCAAATTGAGTGCACGTTTTGAAAATTTTCCAAGAATCCTGCAGGAATGTTTCGGTGGATGTTTACTTCCCAGAATCCCATTCAAACCCTTAGGCACTGTTTGTTCTATGGAAATAGCAGGGAAAGGAATGGAAAGAAAATGAAGAGACAAGAAGGTTTCTGATGTTCGGATTGATCTTTGAGGATAGGGAGAAAAAGGGGGGGATAAATTCCAATATTGTTTGTCAATCTACTTTCCATCAAAAAGTGAGCAAAAAACGTGGGAAAGGAAACCAAAACTAATAAAAATTTTGAAGTGTTTTTTTATGCTCCTGCATTGGCATTTTTATTTATGAACTTGAGGTCGAGTTCTTTTGAAGTTGAGGAATTTGATGTAAGACATCCACTCACGATTTGGAGAGTTAAAAGATACCTGTCTCGAAGTCAAGGGATCATGAGAGGGAAGACGGAAAAAAGAACCACGTAGCTCTATTTTTTCATAGATCTTGTGTGTTTGTATTTGAATAGGAGATTATTTGTGATAATATTTTAATAAAACTCTATAGTACTATTTTTGCAATGTGATATATTTAAGATAAACAAATGATTGAAAAAAAAAATCAAAAAAAATTTTGCAAACAAAGCTCTATCCTGTTTGGGATACTATTTGAGCTTATATTTAGGAATTGGGATAGTCTCTCATTTTTTTATTTGCAAATTGGGATACTCTCTCATTTTTGTCCCCTTCTCCTCCTCATGAAAGATTTTTTTTTTTTTTTTTAAATATAAGTGAGAGGCCTTTAATCAAAGCTTTCATTTGTACTTTTTTCTTCTGTGCCACCCAAGACTAGACTTTTCTATACAATTCCCCTCTGAACTATTTTACCTTTCTCTAGGCCCCAACAATTAACATAATTATGAAAAGGCCCGTCATCTTTTCCTTTTCTTATTCCCCAAGCTTTCCCGAAGAAAAAATATACTTATTAACTCCTTCCAAACACGCTGGTCTGTTGCTCTCTCTCTCTCTCTAAAATCATACGTTTAGAGATCTCCATAGATCTTTCTGTCATAGCCGGAATTTTCAGTTTCAATTCTGGTAAGTATAGAACTCAGTTACGTTACATAAGTATATGTGTGTAGGATGATATCAAAATACATATTACCATAATATAAACCCTAAATTGACGTTTTATGATAGTAAATCAGCTTGGTTCACGGGATTAAACTTCGGGTCTGGTAAACTTCCTCTATTTTTATACTTGAATTAGGTTAATTTGAAGCTTAGCAGTCAAAGATGTCGAAGGCAGCAATTGAGGTCCCTCCAAAAGGCGGGTTCAGCTTCGATTTGTGCAGAAGGAATGAGATGCTGGTGAAAAAGGGTCTAAATGCCCCTTCTTTTCTCAAGACTGGAACAACAATTGTGGGCTTAGTTTTTCAGGTTTCTGTGCAATTTTTTTTAATGAATTCATCTTTCTATGTTCTTTATAGTTTTTTTTTTTTTGGGCGAATTAGATTTTCGTGGGTTTCATATGAACACCTATCACCGAACACTTGTAATTTTTTAGTTTTGGCTATAGGATGAGTGTTATTGTTTGATTGTGGATGATTGAAGAAAGCTCCTTGTTTTTATATGTGATTATGTATCTACTTACAAATGAATGCCTGGATGTACTCGGTTTTTGAATTAGTAACGAAATAATAAAGCATTGTCTGTTATAAGTTGTTTTAATGCTAAAAAATGTTGATACTAGAGTATAGTGTTAATCGATTCCAACTTCTTGGCAGATTAAGGCAACTGTATGTTGGCTTAGAGGAGTTTCGAAATAGGAAGATAGCTAAGAGAACTGCCTTTTGTGATTATAGTCATTAGACACTATTTTCTGTCTGGTCACTGCCTTCCAATTTGATGAATCGCCTAGTTGATGTTTTAAGTGGGTTCGGCCTGAAAACTGTTTCTATAGCTATATGTAATATAATGTTAGTCAGTGGATTGATGGATATGTTGTGCATGTGTGCCATAATGACCTATAATTTTCCCCTCCCACCCCTGCTTCCAAACCTTTTAAAAAAAAAATTTCTTGCTTGGTGTTGGTCTATACCTAAGTGGTGTTTAATACGGTGAACCAGACTTCTTAAGTGTCAAAAGACTGATTTTTGGTACTTTTGGTAGATGAGCCAGTTCAATAACTTGCTGTTCTTCTTTCTACCTTTTATTTGGAATCTAGAATCTTGTATCATTGAGAAACAGTTAGATACAGATAACTTAGGCAAAAGGCATTGGTCGATGTGCTATGCTTATTTGCACTAATATTTTGGGACTATTTTGCGACATCTTGCTTGGTCATGAAATCTCATTGTTTGGTGTGAGAAACCGGAGAACCTATGGGAGAAAAATGTTTCATGATGAGATGTAGAGATAAGTGCAGTTTGAGCCTTTTAAATGTTGATAGCTTTGCGCTCGTAGTTGGTTTAGTTGTAGTCTTTCATGACTATTGATAGATGCTTCCTGTTCCATTTAAAATTGCTGGATTACGCAAG
Organism: Coffea eugenioides; assembly: GCF_003713205.1. NCBI lineage: Eukaryota > Viridiplantae > Streptophyta > Magnoliopsida > Gentianales > Rubiaceae > Coffea > Coffea eugenioides. The sequence continues at coordinate 46,837,276 of NC_040045.1, forward strand.
AAATGCTTTACTTTCTGGTACTTTTAACTGTTATTTTGTTTCTTCAGGATGGTGTTATTCTTGGAGCAGATACTAGAGCAACAGAGGGACCCATTGTTGCTGATAAGAACTGTGAGAAAATCCATTATATTGCCCCTAATATTTATTGTTGTGGAGCTGGTACTGCTGCTGATACAGAGGCAGTGACAGGTAATTTAAGATCATTCTTCTGCAAAAAGTGGACAAAGCAGTCATTATGATATTGATGAGGTAGAAATAGGTTTGTCTTCAATTCTGTGGCAGCCAACTTTTAGGATGTTAGAGAATCTGTTGTGGCTAACTTATATTGTAAGATCATCTGGTCTCCACCCTTCCCCCAACCCTCCCCCACCCTTCCCCCCCTTTTCTTTTTTTCTCTTTTTGGGATAGGCTGGCATTATCTTTTCATGACTTAATGTCAGTGTTTACTTCTGCTTATCTGTGTTGCTATAAAATTCTGAAAATCTATTTATTTCTGATATTTAAATTTCTGCTTTTGTTGTCTAGACATGGTGAGTTCACAGCTAACACTACACCGCCATCATACTGGTCGCGAGTCCAGGGTTGTCACAGCTCTTACACTTTTGAAGTCTCATCTTTTTAGGTGAGTTTCATTTTATGGTAGCTGCTATAAGCATGATTTGTAATTTCTCTTTCTAAGCAGATTTAATTTTTCTTGTGATAATGCAGCTACCAAGGTTATGTGTCAGCGGCATTAGTCCTTGGCGGGGTAGATTTTACAGGCCCACACCTCCACACGGTGTGTTAATTTGGCTTGTTAAATTCAATTCAAATTCCGCCGCTATATTTGAATGTAACAGTTATTATATTTATATTGTGCCACAGATTTATCCACATGGATCAACGGACACACTTCCCTTTGCAACCATGGGTTCTGGTTCCCTTGCTGCCATGGCTGTCTTCGAGTCTAAATACCGTGAAGGTCTAACTGTAAGTTTGTATGCTGTTTTGTTTGAGCATTGAATTTGTTAATTGCTTGGAGACTAGGAATTGGTTAATATTGGTGTATTATAGAGAGATGAAGGGGTTCAACTAGTTGCAGAAGCCATCAGCTCTGGCATTTTCAACGACTTGGGGAGTGGTAGCAATGTTGATATCTGTGTTTTGACAAAGGTGCATATTTAATCTTTTTGTCATTTATCAAACCAATATTAAGAAATGAATTGTAAGCTATTGAATGGCTTGATAACTCTGGTGTCTGGTGGAAACTTTGCAGGGCCACAAGGAGTACCTGAGAAACCATCTTCAGCCTAATCCTCGGACCTATATCAGTGAGAAGGGTTACTCCTTCTCGAAGAAGACTGGTAAGTAGTTGCATAGAATTTTCTTATTTGGAGATGGCTAGAACCACAAGTATGTTTTATTCTGAATGCTTTTGCTTCATTTTGGAGTATCCCCTTGTTTATTCGTGTATTCATTCCGCTTGCAGAAGTTCTGCTGACAAAGATCACGCCATTAAGAGACTCCATACACATTATTGAAGGAGGAGATGAAATGGAGGAGTAGGCCTTTTCGGATTTGTCTGATAGCTGAATTTTAAGCTTGAATTGGAATTTCTTTAAAAGGATTTGCTGCATTTTCTTAATAGAAAAGTCGACTGCTTTTCATATTGCGTATTAACATGAAATTTTTTGGGACTAAAGTACTACTCTTCTAATGCCTTCTTACATAATGTTCTCTCACCCTCCCTCCCCCTCCTCCTCCTTCTCTTATATGATGCTACTTGTTTAGGAGCCTCACAAAAACATCAATCTGCCAATCCTAGCTCTTTCCCCAACTAATAGCATTCACTCTCTACCACCATCTCGCTTTATTTTTTATTTATTTATTTATTTTTATCTAGCTTCTGGCGATTCATCAGATGACCTATTACACAATTTGCCTTTCTTGTGATCAATGATGGGAAAATTCAGAACAGAAAATTAGAAATCCAATCAAGCAGAAATTGGCGTGCTTTGTACATGGAAGCATGTATATTTGCATTACGTTATAGTGTTCATGTAAGTTTGTTCACAATTTTGTGTAAATTTGCAATGGCATAAGCAGAGGCTCAAAAGGCCGGTCCCCGTCCCTTTTTGTCGTCCACATTACCAACTTCTCAAGCTTTCAGCCAGCGTCTTTGCAAGATTAAAGAGGATTGAGTCATCCATCTGGGAAAAGGATTTTGTGGAGCTGGTTCCATGCCTGCTACTGTCAACCAGTTTGAACCACTGGCTCGCAGGGTCACAGGAACTGTCTCTACTCAAACACTTGCAGTTGTTCGTGACAACAACGTTGTTGGAGTCTACGTCCAAGCAAACTTCACTTCCATCGCAAAGCTTGGAAGATAAGTGCATCTTGGAGTCTGAGATGGCTTCCCATTTTGAACTTTTATCAGTGCAAATTATACCAAGTTTTGCTGGCTGCCCGAGTGCATCTGCCTGCAGGCAATAGTACGTTCCTTTTATAGTTAGTGTTTTCTGAGGGCTATAGCCCCATGCCTCCGCCTCAGAGCAGGGTCCTAGTTCCAATGGTTTTAACAATGATTTTCTTTGCACACAAAGCCCCGTTGCCGGATGGAATATTATTTTGTGTGGACGGCTTTCCGAGACACCCGGTCCTGCATTGCATAAAAAAATCCTTTATTTTCCAGATCATTCGTTTCGAAGTTTCGAGATACGAAGAAAGATAGGAATACCTCGGAAAGGGGATTGAAGGGCAGAAATCCTTTGAATGAAGCTTGAATTCCTGGTCTCGCACCAATTCCAATTGTAAATCCCATAACTCTCATCCTTTCCAGCCACCCCTTCTCGCAAGTAATAGCTTCCAACGAGTGTCCAAAGCGCCCAGTCCAAGTCCAGTTCAGCAGCCCAGCCCAAGAAGCAATTCAAGAACCTGTTATCATTCACATTAGTTCCCCTTAGATCCACACCAAATTCGCTCACGAACAGCGGGTACCCTTGATCCAACAAGAAACCCGATTTCCTCATCATGTCGTTCACCAATCGTCCACAAACTTGGTTCGGGTTGCCCGTTTCCCAAGCCTTTCCGTCTGAGAAGCCATACCAGTGCACCTCGTACACCAGCTTGCCGGAGAACGTTAAGTTGACCGGCTTTTGGAGGAGGAAAGAGAAATCTTTATCGTAGTTCAGACCAGAAAGAATTATCAGAACATCTGGGTTTGCTGCGTGCACTGCTTCTGCTCCTTTCTGCATGTACCTGTTCCATTTTACAAGCATTTGTTGGTGGATCATGAGACCTTTCATATGAGATCAACCTCAATTAATTCCATGAAATTAAATTTTTATTTTTTTTTTAAAAAAAGGAATAGTATAAGAGATGGATTATTGTTGCTATTGTAATTTTATTGTTCCGCTACAAGAAATGATATGTTAATTCAATTGCAATCAATGGCTTTTGAGTTGGAAGTGTAACTATTAGTGGGAAAAGCACATCCTATGACTATGAGCATGCAAATAACGAAAAAAATTAAGTTATTTTTATTAAAACTTTTAATTAGCGCAAGTTATTAGAGGTTTTGTTAACTGATTAATTTCTAGTGCCTAATTATTAGTATTGAACATGATGTCATGTTACGTTTTGTACCTGTACCAATCGTTTACATTTTGTTTGGGTCCTCGGAGTTCATTTCTTAAGCTGATGCCAACCACGTTGTTGATTCCACAGAACATGGCGGCAACCTCAGTCAGGCCTTTGATCCACAGGTCAGGGTTGAAGTACCGATCGCCAAAGAAGCCATTGCCGTCAAAGTTGCTACAGCACCAGCCTGGTTTGCTTATATGATTATCCAGGATGATCATCACATTGTTGCTTGCAAGACTAGCCACCACTGCCTGTAATTACGCAAATTTCATCATCATCTCCTAAGAAAAAGGATTTTGATTTTATTCTTTCCTCTGCAAATCAAAGACGTGGGTTTATAATTAAGTCGCAGATATATATATGTGTGATAGTTGGTACGTACATGTTGTGGCATCATGTGTGAAGTTCGATTATTAATTATCATTATACCATGCCAATAAGAAAAAAGCCGACAACAGATGATAACTTCTGTTTCATTGTCATCCAAGTCACTCTCAACTGTTGTTTTTGAAGTCAATACAACGGTACGTATGTGTGTGTGTGTGCTTATCAGAAAGGAAAAGTCTTGCAGATAAGATTTTGGATGGTGCAAATAAATTGTAGCCAACAATTTGACTTGAATGTTGTTGTGTCACTATAACATATTCATTACCTACGCCACAAATTGGATGAGATCATCGTATATATTTGGATACAACGTTAGGCTTCTTGGGGCAATTCTTCGGCCGGTAAAACTTTATATTATCTTGTACTCCTACTATTTAGCATACACACGTCACTGTGTATTTGTGTGGCAAATATTTCTTTCCAACTTTTCTAACCGATCGACACAAGTGCCTTGATCAGTCTCCATAAGCTAATAGGACCTGTAATATTGATATCTTCATCTCCCAAATTCTTGTTTCTCATGCATAATTACAAACTTCATTAGTAAAACCTGCACCCTTAACTCCGGCCTTCGTTTTTGATAGTTGGACATATGAAGTCCTCAGTCAAACTAAGAATTTTTAAATCATTTATATACCTGATAAGCATTGATGAGGCTAAGATCAATTATGGAGGGGTTGTTGGCTTGAAATCCAGCAATGGACTCGGTCAGTCCAAGCTTCTGAAAAGACTGCCTGACGGAGAGGGAAGCCAAGGTATCATTGGTGAACAAGAAAAGTGGCCAAGTTAGCCTGACACAGTTGAATCCCATATCTACAATACTCCTGGAAATTACATCCACCGGCTGCTTGCTCAGGCCTTCAGCCACAACAACTTCAAGGTGTGTTACCCAGTTCACACAAGCCAGTTTGACTCGTTGCCCTGATCCGTTAACAATCCACCGGGAATTGGTGTAAAGCGGTTGCCCCATCACAGCTTTCTGCGAAAAGATACCCAGACTAGGGAAGAAAAGAAAAACTAAAAAGGTGAAAGAAAGAGCATGTTGCCAAAAACTGAACCCTTTCATGGTTTTCATCCTTTTCAGGACTTGATCTGTGGTTTATTATGGCAAAGCATACATGAAAAGGAATAGAATGATCTGTGGTTTATATGCTATGGTCCAGAAACAACAAGGGCAAGTTACAAAGATGGTTTGGTCAAGAAGCGATGTGGAGATTGAATACTTATTAGATTTGTTTCTATATATGATGACTGCGATTTATGTTTCTTCTTTGTTCACGTTTCCGTTTCGTGGAAGTAAAATCTGTGAGAACAGCAGTTTAACGTGGGGTTTAGAATAAGGCAAACTTGGCGTTGGCTCTTCTATCTCCAAAGGTCAAAGACTCCAGCCTTTTAAGTCTCAATTAGCTAGATTACAAAAAGGAATAGAAAATAAAAAAGGACAAATAATAATATTTCTATATATATATATATATATATATATATATGATTTTAATGTTGTGAGCAAGCACGAATTAATACTTAGATTGGATGAAAGTGGATTACTTATTTTCAAATTATTCATCCTCAAGTAAATCTGGCCTGTTACAAGCGTTTGGAAAACTACAACTGCATAGTTTTGAAACTTTTTCTCTACCATGTGTTAAAAGTTTAAAGATCGATCATTTAATAAAGGAGTCCGAGATATATTCTTGTCACTTCAAAGAGGAGTGTGAACAATAAACTTGTGCATCATATAAGACACAGTAAAAAACTTTTGTAATTGATTTAATTAAATTTTTTAATCACACCATCACCACGAGCAGTATTATCTTGATTTAAGTACGTTTGCAACGAGCAACTGGTCAAAAATGTTATTCGAAATGGCTGTTAGATCTTTTGGGGTTTAAGTTAACTGAATTTTGGATGTAATTTTATTAAGAATCCATTTAACAAGTGCCAGCTCGTTAAAATGTAATTTAGATGTTATTTTTTTTTTAAAAAAAGTAAAATTAATTAAAAAAATATAAATATAATAGAAAATAATAATTATTCGTATATACATTTACATGATTATATGTTATTTAGGTGTGGCAACGGATGATCTCGACATCCTCTAAAAAAAACCCTATAATTAAAGGCTTACCTCTACATGTAAAAGATTTAGTGTAAGAAGGATCCATACCGAAATGCTTATGGTCGCTTGTCAAGATAAAATAGAATTTGTTTGGACGTTAAAGTACTTTTTCCCGACCATGTAGTAAAAACTAGAAATCATTATGCCGGGAAATAAGCCTTCATGCAGCGTTCTTATCCATATAATGCTAATTATGGGAGGAAAAGTTTTGTGTCTAAGAATTGGTGTTGGAATTAGCAGAGTCTTTAAGCATTAAGAAATGGAGAGGTGTCGAAGGTCACGCATGGCTAGCCGCCATAGCCGGTAAAAGTGAGGTCCAGAAAATTAATAAACACAATAATTTGTTAATGCTTTCGGGACAAGTTTTTAGATTTGGAATTCTTACAAGCCAATCCTTTTTTTTTTTTTTTTTGTCAGCTACGGAGGCTGTGATAAGGGATTAGTGGGTATACAGATCCAACTAGACCAAGAAAGTGCTCCTACAGCCCAAGGAGAATACTTAAGCCCCTCCCTGGTGACTACTGAGCCATGCAAGTGCTCTTGCTTACAATTGGTTTTGCTTTCATTTCATGGCGTTCAGCTAAACATGGAATGTTTAAAGACGGAAAAACTACTCTTTAACAGCCCTTTCATCTCCTACAATAAAATAGTACTAGTAATTATTATATACACGACTATTTCCTTTTCTAATTGAACATCTCAAAGAAGCTAATTATACAAAGGGCAATTATATATAGGAGAGTTGAACTGTAAACAAATCAACATTAATGTCTTGGAGGAAGGTTGGTTTTTACACTTTGGAATCAACTCTTGCTTAATTTGGAATCTACCTACCTGATATTATAGGAATAGTGTATATGCCATGATATTAAATTAATTGCAACAATGTTTTGGAATTTAGGTATACAATAGTGAGGTAACATCTTTAAAAATAACATGCATTATATGCTTCTTGAGAAGTAAGAGTTAAATTCATTAACAGATGACAGGTAATTTCATAAATATATTTTTTTTTAAAAAAAAGAATGAGTGGTGAAAAGTTCTTAAAAGTGGTGGAAATAAAAAAAATATTTATGATTAATAGGGCATCGCTATTAAGCTGTTGATTTTGCCCTCCCCAAAAATTATATATAATTCTTACTCCAAACAAAAAATATCAAATTTTCAGGATAATAAAAAAATTATAAGAGGTTCGAAGGCTTGTATTGTAATAAATTTTAGAAAATCTTATATATATTGATGGTGTACACCATCACGGCTGAAGATACGACATATATGCAAAATTTGAGTTTCATATTTAAATTCAAATTATATGTCATGCATTTAATGGTGAAAGTTTATACACTATCACTATATAGAAGATTAATTTGAAAAAAAAAAAAGATTGGGGTCTTCGGGCGCCACAAGGCGCGAAACCTAGAGGCTAGAACCAGAGAATCCTGTACAAGAGTCGCCCATTCAATGACACGCCTTCAAAACCCCAACCTAAAAGCGGAAGGAGGAATTTATTACGTAGTTGCACATAAAATCCACGTCTCCAGCCATAATCAGACCAGTCAGCTGCAAGTGCTTCTCCGTTTCGCTGCAAAAGAGAGGGCTGCTGTCAAATTCACATCACAATACGTTCCCAATTTCCCGCCCCCTGAGTTCATCAGCTCCGTGCCGCTGCCCTTGCCGTCGCCCGGCAATCCGTTCTTTCCAATTGGATACAGGTCAGCATATCTTGAATTTCCCCGTTCCCAAAATTCTTTTTTTGTCCCGAATTTTGAGCTAGGGTTTGCCATTTCCTTTTTGCAATTGAACTGAAAAGACAAAGAAAACCTAAATCTTTGCGTAGATACGAAATCCAAGCATCTAGTAGAAGTTATCCACCTCTGAGAATTAGGAGGCAGCATTTCGTAACGGTGCACTTCTCTTCCCAACTTTGGCCTCGACTGAGACAATGTAAGTGATTTTTTTTTTTTTTGGTTTGGTGTTCAACTCAATATTAATTTTTTTTATCTTTTTTATTTTTCCTAGAGTTTTGGGGAAACGAATCAGATTGCACTGATCTTTTATGGTTCTGTTTGGAACAGGAAAGATTTTACTTTAGAAGTCCGGTATCGGAAAAATGCAGATGGAATTGCAGCGGATCCACAGCCTGATTGGAGTTTTGATGCTATTCTTTTCGACCTCAACTCACTCGAAAACAGGCTCAAAGTCTCTTTGCAAATTTCTTCTCCTCCTAGCAAGACTGATGCTCCGTACGCTTTTCGCCTTACTTACCTTATAAGCTGCATGACCATTACAATTTAGCATGTCTGTGTGCGTTGTGATTGTATATAGAGATATTTACATTTAAAGTCTTTGTGTGCTTAAAATCATTAGTACCTTGTAATTTCGTCCAGAGTTTTAAAGTGGAAGGCTAAGAATGAAAGTCCAGGGCCATTTGTGATGCAAGTGCTGGATGATGAATTCGGTGTTGAAACGGATAATGTTGAGGAGGGTCATCATAACCATCGAGCCATGGTTGCAGGCAGGAGATTTGGTTGTGATGAACTCTCTATAAGGTGCGCTTATGTATTATGATTCTTTTCTCTGAATATTATGTGGAAAAATTTTCTGACCGAAAAAAAGTGTGAAGAGGGAGTTTGGTTGGGCCAAGTTACCAAATGTTAAGTGACGAAACTAGTTCCATTTGTCTAAGGCGACATAATAGAACAGGTCCTATTGTTTTGTATACTTAGTTTTGACTCTCAACCTTCACCAATCACTTCCTATTCTTCATCTCAATCTTCAGTCTAGTAATCAGCTGGTCAACCACTACTTTACCATAACATACTTGGTCTTCCATAGAGCAGTATTCAGGTCTTTACCATCTTCCTGTCTCCTTCAACTTTTATCACCACTTGAAGGTTCAATATAATTTTCCTTACCGTTGCTCAATTTGATTGTCTTGAGTTCTCAAATTGTTATGTTTATAGGGGATCATCAAATGCCTCCACAAATGACAGTCAAAATTCTACTCTGCAATGTACTCTTTAGTACTAGAAATGTAGATACTAACACAGAAAGTGCATGAACTTAAACAACTAGATAAAAACAACTTTTGATATGCAACTTCCAAATTATGTGAGAAGTTGTTGTTCTTACACTGTTGTGTTGATATAAATTTCTTATGCTAGTTTGTACGTTGCACAGTAACATGTGGCTGACAATTGTTGAGGCTCCTCACCCACCTTATAGGCGTGTTGTTACTGCAGTGACGGTGAAGATTCTGAGGATGAATCCGTTTTTGGAATGCAAGGAAATTTGATGCCTCATGTTGGTTTTGCTGAAGGCACACTTTCTGAGCTAACTCATGAACACCAACTTGGAGTAATGGTATATTATTTTGCAAGTTAACAACTTTTTTGTTGTTTAATTATTTGACTGTGTAGGAAGTAGAGCTGTTAATCGAGCCGAGTCGAGCCGAGTATTTGGTTGCCGAGCTCGACTCGAGTTTAATTCGAGCCGAGCTTGACTCGAGCTCGTTAGGAAAACGAGTTTTAAAATGTGTTCGAACTCGGCTCGTTAAATGTACATGTGGCTCGAGCTCGAGCTCGAGCTCGACTCGTTTATCACAAACGAGTCGAGCTTCACGAGCTCGAGCTCGAGCTCGTGCAAATTAATCTTAATAAAAACCTATAATTTTTAATTTTTATAATTTTGATTTCTAAAATGACAAATATGCCCTTCATTAACGAGCTCTACCGAGCTACTCGAGTATCTAACGAGCCGAGCTTACTCGGCTCGTTAACTAAACGAGCATGTTTCGAGCTCGAGCTCGACTCGTTAACCAAAATTAACGAGCCGAGCTCTAACGAGCTTTCGAGCTACTCGATTGACTTAACAGCTCTAGTAGGAAGCATGAACATCACACATTACCGGCTGTTCTTTAATTTTTATAGGAATGTGAAAGTTGATTTGGAACAAATGCTGCTATGATACTAGTGTTGATAATTTCAATTTTCCCTTTTACCCATGGTAGCACAATTTTCTCTTCTCATTTGATTGCTTGTTCTACTTGTTACATGAGATACTTTTGATGCTCCGTGAATCATGTGGCGTTATAATATTTTCTTTGAATGTTTAATGTAGAGCAAGTTTGGTTTCTGGCTTTGTCATTGAAGCTTGAACTCTTGTCAGACTTTTTAAAAGGGGAAAGTATCACCTTTTCTCAAGTAACTGTTTAGCACAATCCACTTTTAGGCTTCAAATGTACTATATCGTTGCCTCATTCCCTTCCTCGACTCTCCAAATAGAAGTGTCTACTATCTGAGTTAAGTTCTTCCGGTCTTTTTATTAGCCGTTATAATGAGTCATATAACATTGTTGTTCTGATTAACAGGAAGTAGTTAGAAACCAAATAACAGAATTGGAAACTTGCCTCATTGATGAAAATGAGAAGTTTGCCTCTACAGTTGCTCGTGTGGAGAATTACACAAAAACAAGGCAGGAATTGGACAGAAAATTCGATATGCAGTACCAACGCAGAATGTAAGTAATTTGATTGTAGCTTCCAGGGAGTTATTAAAAGTGGTTTAATTTGCAGCATATAAAAGTTTAATGATGATGCTTAGTTAATTTTATTTCAGAAACTTTCTAAAACGTTCATGTGTTTTGCTTGTATTCTGATCATGGTGATTACATGATTTGTGAGAGAAGTCATGATTTATTTGCTACTTTCTTGGTTTTTGCCAATGCCCATTATATTGTTAAAGAATGTTAATTGAAAATCATGTTTTGGTATAGAGAGACGGTCTCTTGACATTTGAATTTTGTGCTGTAGCGCAGAAGCATTGGATAATCACCTGACAGCTGTACAGAGGGATCATGAACACAAGTCTCAAATAGAAGAAAGGAGAATAAGAGATGATGCAGTTCGTGAAGAAGCCCAAAGAAGGGAAAGAGCTCTTCATGAAGAAAAAGTGCGGCAGGAAAAGATTAAAGCTGAAGCTGAGGTTTGCCTTAACGTTTGTCTTAATGATTGAAGTTAATCGCATTTTACTTGCTGATACTATGTTATGCTTGCAATTGGTTGCTGCTTGAAAGAGAAATTTTAGCTTGATGTCTTCCTCCAGTTCCCAGCATTTACCTATTTTTGAATCTGAAGTTTGAGTATTAAACTTTTATTCAGCGAATGGTAATTTCCTTCGTACTGATGGTTTTGGTTTGTCTGAATAAGTTGGGAAGAGGGTTGCAAGAGAAGGTGTGTGGCATTGGAATGGTTTTTATGGCTTGTAAAGAATAAGTAGAGCTGATTATTAAAGTAGGAAGGCGGAGTAGCTGTTTGTTTGCTTTCTACATTTGGCACTCTATTTTTGGGTTTTCCTTTTGCCCATTTTGCCTCCACTATTCCTTATTGTTTACCCTTTAGTCTTGCACATATTGCCAATTTGTTCGGAGGTATTAAACTTTCTCTGTGTAAATCCTTCATTAGGACTTCATAAAGAGTATCGGATAAATCTTAGCTTGTATAACTGGTAAATTGTCACTTACCAGATGCAGGCTAGACTAGAAGCAGAGAGAGTTGAAGCAGCAAAAACAGCAGCGTTGGAAGCTGAAAAAAGAGCAGCAGAAGAAGTAGCACAGAAGAAGAAATCTGCCGATACAAAAAGTTCTGCTGCTGGGGTTTCTATCAATGCTACTGAGGCTAATGGATCCCAGGGTTCTGTACTTCATGTCACAAAAAGCGCACAGCCACAAGGTATTTGTGCTCTCTTGTAGTTACCCTTCTAAAGTTTTGTTGCACTGCACACTGCCTAGGGTAGGCAATGGATTCTCTGGTTCCTTTGCCTTTTCCTTGTGCCACTTTTTTTTTTCTCTAAGAAACTGATACTCTAGGCTAAGAACTTAAAGTTTGAATTTTTCTTATTAATTGTCAGCTCAAAATCAAAGTCAATGTTAGCTCTGTACACATTATGTCTTTGACTTCTGTTTTCTGGGCCTTTAATGTATGCACAGAGTAAGCTGGTTTGTTGCTTTAGGATATGTCCATTGTTTGATGTTCAGTGAGTGTTGGTTCCACTTTTGTACTGTTCAGTCACTTGTATTTTCCAACTTGGTCACAAAAGCGTCTAGAATAATTAATTACTGCTAGTTTTACACATTCAGTATCAGAACTATTAGGATATTTTCTTGCTTCTACTTGTATTGCAAGTAGAGTGAATTTTGATTTGAGTTTTACCTTGCTGGTATGGTTCCAGGCACCGTAATCAGAAGTGCAGAAAATGCTTTAAAATTGGAAGAAAGGAGATTCCAGATTTATAATGAAGTAGCTGCTGAAATGCAAATGAATCCTAAGATGGTAGGAACAGAAAGACCTAATGCAGTTTTAACTCTTATTTAGATGTATTTCTATGATACATGTTTCTTCCTTCATAAATTGTGAGTAGAAACGAAGCCTGGCCACATCTCTCTTTTAGCCACACCAACCTCAGGGAGAATGCCAATCAGGATTTCAACCATTTGCATTTTTTAATTATTCATTTCTGTGGATTTGTTAGAAACATAATTTAATCATTGTTAAGAAAGAGCTGTTTAATTTGTATTTTGCTGCTGGAATATGTTGCAAGTGGTCTAAGCCATGAAGTGCATCGCATGGTATCATTTCATATACTGGACTTGCTTGTTTTGTGGCACTAACAAGCTGTCTCTCTGTGTTTTCAGGACTATCGTAAACATGAGCAGAAAATAGCAAGAACTATCCGCCAGATCTCAGGATCAGAAGAGAATGTCAGGTCAGATGTCTACTTTGGTCCAATTAACAGTTTTGGCTCCATAAAATCTTGAAGCATTGCATTCTTCCTGTTTCCTGCAGTCCTAGATTCTCAAAGGGTAGCTTTTGTCACAGATTTTTGAATGTTTTCTCTTGAATCCTGATTGGTATAATCTGGATTTATGCATGAAAGAGTAGTTTGATGCATCTTTTATTTCCTTTTATTGTTTCTTATTGCAGTGCTAAAGCCTCGGAGTTGTTTTATCTTATTAAGGATCCTTCTTGTCCCCAATCCATCAGCATCACAGCGTTTGCGAAGAAGGTGATCTCTTTAGTTCCAGAAGATGAACAATTTCTGTAGTTTTTTGCTGCAATCATATTCTTCTGAGATGTGATGTTTTATCTACGTGCATATCCTCCAAAGTTAAGCTTGGAATTAAGGAAAATGAGATTAGTTTCTATTTTCATGTCTTTGATTTTGCAGTTTGTCTCTCTGTGTGAAAATCCTACTGGAAGCTTTCATAGATCTGTTTATGCATATGCTCGTGTCATTGTTCTCGTCACATCAAAGGTAATGTACTTTGTTCTTCCTTATTGTTGCATGGCTACTTCAAGTGATTTGAGATCTTTTGTCATCAGAAGTCTCCCTAGCAACAATGGAGGGTAGACTCTTCCTTACTTTTATTTAATGCATTGGACAATCATTATTTTCCTGAAAAAGTAATTATCATGAAGTATCTTAGCTCAATTCTTTGTGTTTGATTATGTTCTATTTTAATTGATATAACTATCTCGGTAGTGGAGGAAATAAAGTCACTAACATAGTCTTGACTCTCTCTCTCTCTCTCTCTCTCTCTCTCTCTCTGTTGGAATGGAGGCTAGTAGAATATGTGTGTATTCTGGCTAAGTATTGCTGCCACACACATGAGGTGGCTCATCCATGTAGAACTGTCTCAAATTTTATTAGCTAGTATATCTGAAATTGCTAGACTTTTTTCTTTTTATTATAAGATTTGACCTCCATTATGTGTTAGAAAATAATAGAGATGAACCAGAATAAGTATACAAGAATTTCTTACAATTTTCAGTGTTTGTTCAATTTTGAGCACAGGTGCCACGTGCCATGGATGTACTGATTTCTATGTTGAACCAAGCTTGCATTTATACTGTACCCAAACACATCATTTACTCAAAGGTATATACGTATATTACTATATTTTCATTATATGTGGTGGTTCTGTAGAAACCCTAATTATGTCCAAGTTCCCCACTTTCTCTGTGAAAATTGTCTCTCTGTCTCTTTCTCTTCCCTACTTGATTTTCCTGGTGTAAAATAGCCCCTGTCTTTTCTACTTAATTTTCCTGGTGCAAAATAGCCAGCAAGTTTGAAGATCGGGAAGGTTCTGATTTATTAAATTGTTAATTTTGTTGGTTCTTTTCTGTTTTTTTAATTCGTTTCTTGGTTAGTACATTGTTCTCAGAGCATGACTTTTCCTGTTGCAGCTGCTAGCTGCTGTTGCCTAACAGATTTTAAACTATTTCTTTGTTTACAGTCAGCATTTCAGACTAAAGAAGCATACTACAAAGCCATTGGTTACAGAGAAGAAGATGGGGCTATTGAAAGTACAGATAAATATGTTTCACGCTTGAGTTTATGTGTGAAACTTTATGCAGCTATAGTCCAGGTTTGTCCATCTTGTACTCACTATAGTACGATTCCGTTAGCGCATATTGATAGTACTGATTAAATTGCATATTTGGCAGACTGAACTCGAGGGTATCCAAAACTTGCATGGCCTTGCAGAAGGTTGGGCATGGCTTGCCAGGTTCCTCAATGGTCTCCCACCGAATCTTTATACGGTTGTTGCTCTCGAGTCATTTCTTCAAGTAAGTTAATTCAAAAAATTTCCTAACACACCTCTTGTTAAGTTTGCCTAAGAAATTTTCTGGGTCCTAAGAAATTTTCCATGACCAGATGGCTGGATTTGCAATGTACAGGAGATATGGAGCACAGTTCAAGAAGATACTACGTCTTATAGCTCGTAACTTCTTAAGTGCATTAGGAGAGCAGGAAAACACAAAGCTGAACATGGCAATTATTAATATTCGTAACTACCTGGAGTCTAACCAGTTTCTCCAAAAGCCAACAGGATGGGAGCTGGAGAGCCATATCGAATCCCATAATATGGCTCCTTAGCAAGATTTGATTTATTCATTCATTTTCCCTGTATCTCAAACAAAATGCACGGGCCAAAGTCGCACTTGATTAAAAGCTACACAAGCTTAGGTAGGATAAGAGAAGCACAGCTTTTCGTAATCCATCAAGTAGATCTTGTATTTCCCCCCCAACATGTGAGAAATGCTCCCTTGTAGTGGAAGCTGGTTTATAAACAGAACCATTTTACAATCAGAAATCAATGATAGTGTAGTTAGAATGTGGTCTTTTGCATCATTTGTTGCCTCAGCGTTTTGCTTTTCTTAATCTTTTAGTACCAGTGTCGAAATATGTTGCCGAAAATGTACATATTCGGTATTCCAAAACCCCCCCCCCCCCCCCATTAGGAGCCCGCCACACGCTGTGGACATACATCGAAGACATTTATTGGAATTCCAATTGCATCACAAAAACATTTCTTAGACAACATCTGGATACCCACTCAGGAATATTATCAAGATATGTTGGACTCATCTCCCTCGCCCTCTACACTTCGAATATCTTCATAATCTGACAAAACTAAATCCCATCCTCCTATTAAAAAAAAAAATTACAAAATTTAAAAGCAAGACCTTAGAGAATCATGCGGGATGACAAGATGGACTGAGCTACCAGTATGGTCTTCGAGCAGCACCACCATCCAATTGTTCGTTTCTACCAAGATTAATCAATAATATTCTTAACCAACAGGTGTCTGGTGCGTTACCAAGAAGAGGAATCAACCCAGAGACGAACAGAAAGTTCCATGGAAATCTTGGTTAAATTAGCATTTCACTTGGGATATCTTTATTGGCCTTGGCCAATCAGGCGCTCTTGCTCCATAGAAAACGACCTGATCAAATCAATCAGAGAAGCCCCGTCTTCCAGTTTCCTGGAACATGAAAATCTTGTGATTACCGTCAAAGCACACTGAGGAATGATACTACAGAAACAACTCCACAAACAGAGATCAATGAAATCTGTGAGCAGCATGTGCTGAACACAGCACAATGGAATGAAGAACGTCGGATCCCCGCCCGCATACAGCTAAGAATAGAGCTTGATTTTGATTGTTATTGGCATCTGGCATATTGGGCATGACTGAAGATCTATTCCACAGTTATAGCAAGCCTGTCCGATGATGTTCTTTTTGTTAGATTAAAGATAGTTAAAAAAGAAAGGATTCATTGAGTAGCATTGTCACATTATATCTCGTATACCTGATGCCCACATTCAAATGCCAAGTCCTTAGTACTGCCTAGACAAATGGTGCAGACCTGTCAAGAATAATGGGATTAGAAGAGATGAAAGTTTGAACTAGGGGGCGGTTGGCAGGGAAATAAATTACAAGGTGTGGGTTATGGTCTGGCTTGTCAGGATTTATTCCGCCAACATTTGAGGCTCCAGAAGGTTTCAACTAGTTCATAATCATACAATTTATCGTATCAAACTAGGTTCCGATTAGTTTAGACTGATTCATGTAGATAATCTTTCATGTAATACATGTCCAGTTTGCTTGCTACATGCCCAAAAAAATTGCTAGAAACCAGAGAATTCAGTGTGGAGATTGGGGATTGTCTTAATGATTCTGACACAGCAATGGTTTGAAGACACTTGCACGGTACAACAAAATTAATCTGCGACTGTGATAGTTACTCGAATTGAACACAGTTTTGCCCACGAATAAAACATTACAGCAGTTATTCAGGATCACTGGAAAACTCCTGCAACCAATATATCTCTGTTTACCTTGTTATCCGGAAGAGAGCTTGATGATGGAGCCTTTTGAGCAGCAATCTCAGGAAAAGGATAAGGATAAGATTGAGCACTACGCTGGAAACTGTTCGGACGACATGATTTCAAGCTGCTGCCATAAATAGGAGGAGGAAGAGGTCTCCTGCCTGGAGCCTTCTTTGTTTCGCATCTGATGATGTTACTGGATCAGAAACCGTATATAAAAACCAATATATGATAGTCTGCAAGCGAAAGTTTTCAAATTTGTACCCCAACATGTCGAGTTCAATTGTAGCTTTGTACTGAGAAGGTATTTCCATCAAGGCAGCAAGAGCAAATTCTGCTTGTTTTCTCAATGGATCCACATCCTTTGACATAATCTCCGTAAAATTGACAAACTGGACAGAGAAAAAGTTTAGAACACACAAATTTATGGCTTCCTTGTGATACATTTAGGATCAGGCAAGTCACATGAGAAGTCAATGCTGTCATTAGTTTCAGTCATTGAATGGCCAAGTTACTGCTGCTGACCTGAAAATTATCAAATGCTCTTGCAGGGATATTATCATCAAACTCCCTCATCATGTCCCAAGGACCGTCTCCAACCCCAACTAGAATTATTGATAATGGATAGTCACTGCAAATATAGATGCATTAGAAGATGAATGTTGGTAAACTACGCTATAGCTTTTCTTGAGCTCAGTATGCCACTCTACCTTGCTCTGACAATGGCATCAACTGTCTTCTGCTCCTGTTGACTAAGTTGACCACGAGGAGTCTCAGTACTTCTTGTCACCTAGAGAGTAGGTGTAAGTAAGGAAGATGTCATTATTGGTTAACATTTCCATTCAGAAAAGCCTGAGGCACAAAAAATTGTCGCAAAGCCATAGGTGAAATTCAGAGAACATTATCCCCCCCCCCCCCCCCCCGTCCCCAACAACCATGAAGATGACGGGAAATAACCATGAAGATAGAAGCTGAGATGCCCCATTCCCATCCAACTACGATAACTGAGAAATAAGGGGATAAAGCAAAAGTGGAAGTGTGAAGCAAAAGAATTTCACAGTCAAGAAAAGGTAGAGTAAAACATTACTTGTCCATCAGCAATTATTAGCAAAACATGGTACTGGCCAACACTGTCCTCTACGATTCTCATAGCCATTTCAATGATAGGTGCAAAAGATGTTGGTCCTGCAACAATGAAGGAAGAAACTTCGAGTGTAAAATAGATGGAAGTCTGAGGTACACCTAACAGTTGACCCAAAGCGAAAACGCACCTGAAAGTCTTAGACGGGGAACTAATTCCCTGTATCTCCCAAGCACTTCTTCAAATCCATTACAAGATCTAGCATCTGGATAGAAACTAAATACATCTTGATCATGTGTTGAGGCTGCATGCAGAAATAAACACCTTTACGCGAGGTATATACAGATCAAAACCTGAACATCTTGTATGTAGGAAATCGACAATAAATAAATTCATATTGCGTACCATCTCCAAATCCGAAACATGGAATCAAGTTGTCCTCATCAAAGGCAGATAAGGTTTTCCCAATGATGGAAATTGCCTGCTCATAGGGATTCTGAACATTTCCCATATGATGTAAGCTTTTGTGCTTGAATGACCTTGCACCTAGTTTTAGCCGAAAACATTAGCTTACTGGATGAAGCCATTAAATAGCAAAGCGCACAAGGGAATATCAATACCTGTCCACTCATTGCTCTTTGTGACATCAATACCAACTATAAGGTTAGATGACTCTAATCCTGCCTCGGACAGAGCAGCTGTTACCTGAGGTAGAGATTCACTAACAGCAGTTGATGACGTTTGGACATAATTTGGAGGGCAAAACAGAACACAAATCTTCAAATGGCCTTACCTGGTCTAAGGTTTCATAGTTATCGGCTATCCTCGAATACCTGCTATCTGACTTCTGATATGGCTGAGGAGTCCGGGCACCATAGTTGAAGGAAGCAGGTGCATGGTGAGGCTGAGGGGTATAATACGGAGGCTGTTGAGGGTACGGTGATCTTTGGTAACCAGCATGACTAGAAGAAGATGAGCTGAAGGACGAAATGTTTCTCCTACTGGAACTTGCACTTCCCATCAGTTCCACTACAAAGCCTTCAAAAAGAAACTTTAAAATCTCCTGTAACAGCAATCTAAAGCCCACAAAAACCTTCAAAAATACGAACCAAGATTGATTCGAGAACTCACAATGAAAACAAAACTTCTGGCTAGAGGAGACCTTGGAGCAAGGATGATATCTAGAGACGGAGAGTTGACCAAGTATGGAAAAGCAGGAGTAGGAAATTACAGACCAAATGCATCATTTGGCGGGTCGAAGTCATAATTATGGAATTTGAAGCACTCAGAAAAGGAAAGCAAACAAAAGCGTTTACCTTTATGATATTTCTTCATTTGAGAAACCTCCTAGAATATGTGTAATAGTACATAACCTAATAATAATAATAATTGAGGAGAAAATGATAGGTGGGTTCTGAGAAAAAGAGCACGGAAGTGAAAAATTGCATACGGACAATGAGTCATCAAGAACAGTCAACGTTCTGCTTGTGCCGATAGCATGACTTGGAGTCTTTGGACCAAACGCATGGCTTGTACAACGGAAGAGCAAGCAATGCTACCGCTAGCTTCATCACTTTGCTGAAGCTTCTTAGAAGCAAGAGCTAGTCTTCAATCCTGAGTCGTCTCTAGAGCGAATTAAACTGAAGAAACACTTGTCATCTACCCAAGGGAGCAGGGTAGAGTGAAACCAACTAGAACCAGCCAAATCTAATGGCGTCAAAAGTACCACCTAGCTAATTGTGTTATGGAGAACTGCTAAGGTAATTATACTGCGTCTGTCCGTCCATCTTCCTTGATTCGTTGGCTTGAGAAGTCAGATGAATATTTCTCGTTTTTCTATCTTTTCCCAGTTTTGCATGAAGGGACTATTAATTAGTCAATAATAATGCTTTACTTGTTGATTTATTCCGTCTAATTCAGCACAGCTCAGTTGTTGTAATGATTTTTAATGTAAGTTCTTATAATTTTAATGTAATTCTAAATTAGTTATAGTATAAGTTAATAAAATTCAGTTCACATCAAAGTTATAGTAACATTTTAAAAGTTGACTTGGAAATTCCCTGATCCATTTATTACCGTGCAAGTTCTTGGGAAACTTTCAAGCATTCGCCCTTGATTGAATGAGGTTATAACTTATAAGAAGGATCCAGGGAACAAATATACTACTGTAAATTCGACATCATCAATAGGTCAGGTCCCACTCCCCCACCGGGGCGCATTTTTGACATAGCCCTGCACCCGCCAAGCCAACAGCGGGAAGCTTCCTTCTCCGCTCCGTCATCTGCTGGTCAGTCTCCGTCACCGTGACTCTGACTCACCAGAAAAGAAAGAAAACCAATAACTCCAAAAACTTCTCTTTAATTCCCAATCCAGCCGTCCAAACCCCCCACGCGTCACCATCGCAATAATCAATAAGCCAAAAGCCAAAATGCATCGAGTAAAGAATAAACCCGATTAACCGAACCCCGACTGGTAGTTGGTCTCGGTTTAGCTGTCTCTGGATCCTCTGCATCTCCAGCTCGGCTCTCAAGTTTCACCCGCATTTTCAGAACCTGAAAATCGTCGTTCTTTAATATCTGATTTAAGTTATCAATTCCCCGTTTGTTTTTTTTTGGACAATTATTGACGTTAGCAAGACTTCGGAAGCCGCCGGTTGTAGCGAAGTGATTTGTCAGTGGAAAATTAGGTTTTTTTTTTCTTTTTTGCTTTTTTTTTGGGGTTCAGTAATTAATGGCGGGGGCCGGTGATGAAGAGCAGGATGCTGTATTAAGCGACGTGGAGGAGGACGATCCGGTGTCGATTGATGTAAAATCGACGGCGCCGGAGGAGATTTCCGTCGAGAAATTTAAAGAGCTCCTGGTGGAGCTTGATCGGGAGAGGCAAGCGCGGGAGGCGGTGGAGAATTCAAAATCGGAATTGCAGGTATCGTTCAATCGGCTTAAAGTTCTGGCTCACGAAGCTATACGAAAGCGTGATGAGAGCTCAAAACAGCGGGACGAAGCGTTGCGGGAGAAAGAGGAAGCGTTGAAGACAGTTGAGGAAGTGACGTCGGAATTGGTGGAAGCCAATAAGGGTAAAGATGAGGTTTTTAAGCAATTGGAGGAGGTCTCGAAAGCAAAAGATTCGTCGAGGTCGGAGATTGAGACTGCTGCATCGATGTTGGTGAGTGGGATTGAGAAAATATCAGGAAAGGTGAGCAATTTCAAGAATTTCACAGCTGGTGGATTGCCCAAGTCGCACAAGTACTCTGGATTGCCCGCAGTGGCTTACGGAGTAATTAAGAGGACTAATGAGATTGTTGAAGAGCTTTTGAGACAGATTGAATTGACTACAAAGTCGCGGAATGAGACTCGAGAGCAGATGGAGCAGAGGAATTACGAGATCGCTATTGAGGTTTCGCAGCTTGAGGCCACCATAAGTCGGTTGAGAGAGGAGGTTTTGAGGAAGAGCTCGGAAGTTGAGAGTTTGGAGAGATCAGTGGTTGAGAAGGATGACAAATTGGTTGAAATGCAAAGGGAATGGGCCGAGAAGCATAGTGTGATGGAGAGGGAAGAGTTGGGATTGAGGAACTTGGTGACTGAGTACGATGACAAGTTGAGAAGCATGGAATCGAAAATGGGGTTGCAGAGGTCGTTACTGATCGAACAGTTGAATTATGTTACCAAAATACATGAAGAGATATCAAATGTTGTGAAAATAGTGGACGCGAACAAGTACTCTGAGTTATCGGAATCTTTGTTTCTTGCAAAAGAAACGGATTTGGAGGAGAACATTAAGGCATCTTTGGCAGGAATGGAGTCTATATATGAACTTAGTAGATTTGTTGTGGAAAGAACGAGAGATTTGATACAGGAGAAGAATGGGGAGGTCAAAAGTCGAGATGAAATGGTTTCTCAGTTGGTGAGGGAGAAAGAACAGATCGGATCATTGTTGAGAAGTACTTTGTCGAGGAGAACGTCTGTGGATTTGTCTTCAAGGACAAATGAAATGTTCAAAGTTGCAGAAAATGGGCTAAAAGCAGCTGGCATAGATTACAAGTTCAGCAATCACCTTGGGGAGGGCAAAGTTCCAGCTCCTAGTGATGGAGTTATTCCTGTGGATGCAGAGGAAGATGAAGTGTATGCCTTGGTAAGTACGTTCTTTTTGGTTGCCTTGATTATTCTGGAATGACTTTTTGAATTTTCATTTCTTCTTTACTGACTATTCTTATATGTCATCAATGAAGGCTGGTGCTTTGGAGAATATCATTAAACAGTCTCAGGTTGAGATCATTGAGCTAAAGCATTCTATGGATGATCTAAGGTACCTTCTGTTAGCCCTACTGCCCTTATCTACAATTGGCATTGCCTTGTTGATAAATGAGATAGACAATAAAAGTCACCTTGACTTTTTTGCATCTTCAGAAGTTCCTTGAGATTGAAATTACATGACACAGAATGCTGTTATTAAATTTTCCCATTCCAGTTAAGAAATAGCCAAACTAGCTTACTCATAGACATGGTAATAAGTTTTTGGTTTGTTTTCAAATAATCACATATCAGAGAAGATTTCATTAGTGAATGATGAGGAAATTGTGGTCTTTATGGAAAGAAACCTTGATCAAGGCTTTTCCAGCATCTATAGTAAATTGTATGTCTTGTAGAGTTAATTTGTTTTGAGCCCCCCCTCCCCCCTCCTTCCTCTTCCGGTGCATGTAGATTCTTTGAAATTCAGGATACTGCCAGCAAATTCCTGTGCTAACAATCAGTCATTCTCTCTCTCTCTCTCTCTGTGACATATTTCTTTGCTGAATTAAGGGCAGAGTCAAATTTATTGAAGGAGCAAGTGGAATCTCAAACAAAAGAGCTCAATCATTGGAAGCAGCGTGTGGATGAGCTTGAAGAGAAGGAGAGAGTTGCAAACTCTAATGTTAGTATATCTGCTGTTCTTTTCAATATGCTATTCTACCATTATGTAGTTTCATATTCCAGAGATTGACTGGCATTTGGCCCTTATTTTTGTTGTAGTCTTTTTCATTGGTACATCTGAAGTAACTCTAAATTGATATTCTTAATTGAATCTAGGTTGAAGGCCTTATGCTTGACATTTCTGCTGCTGAAGAAGAAATCACAAGGTGGAAGGTGGCTGCACAACAAGAAGCAGATGCAGGTAAAGCTGTTGAACAAGAGTACACGTCACAGGTAATTTTTGTTCTGATTCTAACTTTGGACCTTTACACTGTATGCCTTTATCACATCTTTTCACTTGGCATCTTCATACTTTACTGAGTATGCAGTGTAATTTGAGCGCAGGGTTGCTAAAGATTTCCACTTATATGATAACTACCTTCACCCCAGGAGTACTATTACATGATTTATATGTGTTGCCTGCAGTTTCTTCTTCTATTTCAATCTTACTTGTAGTAGTGCTTATGCATGAAGAATAAATGATGGTGAATTCTGAATTTCTTTGTTCCCCTTTTTTTGATGGAAGAGGTGTACAACAATAACATTTATAGTTATTTGCTCTGAGGAGTTGGGTGTTTTTTGTTTTTAATGCTTTCAGGTAATGAGTAAAATGTTTGCACAGTTCAGTGACCAAACTGTGCCATTTTAGATAATTTAGTGATCATTTTTGCCATTTACTGGTGATAGAATAGTAGGACATTTGGCCAAGCATGATGGAAATGAATGCCAACCTAAAAGAAGGAACACTTGTGCTTGAGAGAAGCTCAGTAGTGATAATAATATTTATTGTACCATTTTGATATGTATAAAAGCAAGGCTGAATTGATGATGCAGCACGAAGACTTGGTAGGCACAACAGCTTTGTAGAAAAGCTCAGATGTGGAATTTCACTCGAATTTAAAATAGCGACTTGGAATAGGGTGAGAAAATATGCTTAACAAGATGAAAATCTGATTAGCAATTCTACGAATCACTCCTAGGAATCTTTAGGCGTCACATCTAAAGTAGGATGTATCACACAATCCTAAGAAAGACATTGAGCCGGCAGGAAAATTTTATTAATGATAAAATCTGACTTCCCTTTGTGGAGAAGTCATTATTTGTAGGTACTAGAACAAAGCCAACTCCAATCCTAATTAGGACTCCTAACTAGTATAAATTTCTAGTAGAAAGCTAAGCTTTCTTATTCCCCCATAACAACGAAAATACTAATTACACAAAAATAATTATTAAACAGAAAATTACCATAAACATAAAATTCCTGCAGCTAACCAAATTACTAAAATACCCCTGCTGGTGAAAATCAGGAAACAAACTCGATAGGATTCAAATCAACTCCTAAGTTGGTTCCTTGTCATCAAAAGCATGCCAAATCTATGCATGGGCATTCGACACATCTTTCCCACACCTCCTACAAACCTTAGTAGATTTTTGCCACTTATCTCTATGAATTGATCTAAGTACGATGAGTTAATTGTAGTTGTTTAAGATACAGAAATATGATTTGCCCTATCTGGTTTGTCAAGAGATCTTTTTAGTAGTTCTATCTTTTTTCTTGATTCAAGAAAAAAGAATCTCTATGTTGTACTTTGATCATTGGGTGGAATGCTTGGTAGAGATACATATTGCTGTTGTTCATCTTTGTTAGTTTGGATGCTTAAAATAAAATTCCCTGTACTTTTAGCACCCCTTTCCCTTGCGTCTCCGTAGTCTGCATATCCATTTTCCCCCGGCCAAAACAATTAGACCATCACATGAATGAGAAAGTAAAAGTTTACTGCTAGAGAGGGACTTCTGTTCTTCTATCATGTAACCTTTCAGGCTCCCATTCTGGGAGACTGATGCGTTTTCTTCCAGAAATATCTCGTTTGAGTGAATGTGAGGACGTGACGGTATAGTCTCTTTCCCAAACAAAAACAGAAAAAAAAAGGCTAGTATAGTCCAGCAATACTACTGTATGGCTCAAAGTTGAAAATGATCCATTGTCGTGATTGGGTCCTATAGATTGCTAGTTTTCTCCTTTATAAAATATGAGACTACAATTATTGGGTACTTTTTGCACATTTGTTGAAAATTATTAACAAAGTTTAGAATTACAAATTTAAAAATGAGGTTTTGGGATATTCATGCAAGTTTGAGAATACTTGGTCCATGACTGCTCTACGTCCCTTTTTTTTTGGGCACAATGGAAAGCTCTTTTCTCTGCATCATAAAAGTTGTTCATATAAGTTGTGATATATGCTTCTAGGAAAGACCATGTCAACAATAATACTTTGCTGACATTGTTCTGAATATCGTTGCAGTTGTTAGCCATACGCCAGGAACTTGAAGAGGCCAAGCAAGCTGTCATTGAGGCTGAGAAAAAGCTGAAGTTCAAAGAAGAAACAGCAGCTGCTGCCATGGCTGCTAGGGACGCGGCTGAGAAATCTTTGAAATTGGCAGATATAAGGGCAACTAGGTTGAGGGATAGAGTGGAAGAACTGACTCGTCAGCTTGACGAGCTGGATACTAGGGAAACATCGAGATCAGGCCTATCCAGGCCTAGATATATGTGCTGGCCATGGGAATGGCTTGGGTTAGATTTTGTAGGCTTCCACGGAGCTGAAATACAGCAGGAAAATACCAACGAAATGGAGCTTTCTGAACCTTTACTCTAGTAATTCCTTTTCTTTTATTAATTTCTACTTTACGATTCTCTCTCATACAGTATTTTGTTTTCTCGCCCAGTTGTATGCATTGTAATCTTCCAAGATCAGAGCTGTTAGACAACAGCGGTGTATAGTAGATTCATTCTTTAGGACCTTGGTCAGGTGAAGGATGAAGCCATCTTGTTAACCTGTACACACTAGACACGAACTCTTAAACATCAAGCGAACTTTTTGTTCAGGAGACAGGAATCTCCATCATTTACAATTGTTTTGAGCGTCAGTTTGGCCCCATGATGTTTATCCTCGCTAATTCTTCAAGATGGCTCACATTTTGCCTTGATTGTATGAACATGCATCTCTGATCTATGGCTAGTGTTGACATGTCATCATAAAGTGAAGATGCATCATTAGGTCTGGTCTAAAACTTACACCTTTAGAGCAGAATGAATAACATATAATTCAGGGAATCGCTCTTAAGAGAGTTTGTTTAGGTTCAAGGTTCGAATTGTCAATTGGAGGTGGAACGGGTGCAAGAAGGGCTGTTAGGTTCAGGATTCGAATCCTTAATTGATGGTGGGTGGAAAGGATGTAAGAAGATTAATATATATATATATATATATATATATATCTTAAATATATAAAAGGGGGAAGGGGGAATAGCTACAGTGCAGTTATGGACCGGTTTCGATGGTAATTCTGATGATTTCGTGGGGTGTCTTGGTCTTTCCATCAACAAAATCCTCTCAATCACACAACAAAATCCATCACCCCAACACAAGCGCAGGGCCCAAAAACTAGTATATATATATATATTCACGTAGTTACCTAGTTACTAATAGTGTTTCAAACTTTAGGTTCAAGTAGAAAATTCTGTTGACACAATTTTTCCTTTACCAATATCCATAGAATTTTGATTTGGGAAAATTATTGTAAAATCATCGTCTATGCTTTGAAATTTGAAGCAATCCTCAAAACCAATTGCATAAAATTTTGTTGATTACATCTTCTCAAATGGTCAATTAACATTACAACTCTTTATCACCTTAATAATCTTATAGTTTAGTTCCTATTTGCATAAGTTCTAATCTAGTGAAACGAACGGACATAACTAAAATTGTAAAACAAATTGATCAGATTAAAATTTCAATCCGGTGAAATTCTATCATTGGTGCTCTTGTCCTTAGGACATGGGTTCACAAATCACAAGCGAGGAG
The DNA here is from genome assembly GCF_003713205.1 of Coffea eugenioides. Classification (NCBI taxonomy): domain Eukaryota; kingdom Viridiplantae; phylum Streptophyta; class Magnoliopsida; order Gentianales; family Rubiaceae; genus Coffea; species Coffea eugenioides. The sequence continues at coordinate 46,863,962 of NC_040045.1, forward strand.
ATTAACATTTGGAGCATTCCCAGACAAAGAAAATTAAAAAAGAACAAGATGGCATCAATAGGGAGGATGAATAATTTCAGTGGTCATGTAGAATATCCAAAACAAAAGGGTCACCAGAACAAATTAAGCAAATACAGAGATGGATAAAATTAACTCAACCACAGTTGACAAACCCAACCAACATTTAACCAAACATTAACCGTAGCTTAATGGACGGCTTGGATTGATCCTCCAGTCAATCCTACGTCCGAATAAATCTCAACGGTCTGGAGCTCCAGGAACTCTGATACACCTCAATCACATCAGGGAGCCTTTGGCCCTTAATCTAGGGTTAGGGTTTCAAACCCCCTTTCTCTGATTCTATGCTCGAGCCAAAATTGATCTATGGAAATGCAGTTCATGTCGGATTATCCACATTCTCATATGGATCGGAGACCAAATAAGCGGCCCAGATTAGCTTGGGACCCATCTCATACCCCGAAGGTAAAATTCTTCCCCCACTTCCTTTTATTGATTTATTTTTTAGTTTAATTTTCTGAAGCATTTTAGCAGGGGTGTCAATAAATTTGGCAACTTTTTTACTCAATTATGGTTTTTCTAGAATTTGTAGCTTGATTAACTAACTAATATCAAGAAATGAAAATTCGAGAATATGACAAAAAGAAGGAAGTACAAGTTTTGCATATCGGATGTTTCATTTGTATATTGACTGGGAATGCAACTTTGATATCATAAACATGTTGTTTTCATTGATTTTTTATGGAAGCCTTATAATTTTGCAGTTGACTATCTTTGTGCTCTTTTGTGTGTGTGTGTGTGTATGGTGATTACTTTGGTCCCTCTTATGCGTCACTCTGAAATTCAACGATATATATTTTTGATCTCTTTCTTGAGATGATATATATCAGGTCTAGTTGAGATAAAAATCTTGGCTTTTGAATTTTAAGAAGGCTAAGTTGGACTTAATGAAGATCAGAATTCTTTTTTAAGCGAGCATTAGCAGGAAACCTGTTAAAAATTCTTTCTTGTCTGAAAAAAAATGTTTATTTAATTTTTTTCTTTTTATTTTGTTGTTTCAGTGTTGTTATTTAGGCCCCGTTTGGGGTTGCGGTGCTTTTGGTGAAAAAAAGTACTTTTAAGTGCTAAAAGTACTTTAAAAGTACTTTTAAAGTGTTTGGTAAATATCATCCTATAGAGCTTTTAGAGTTAAAAGCACTTTTAGCAAAAGCTTAAATTTGGTGCTTTTAGAGTAGATTTTGTGATTTAAAAAATAAAACATCAAATTTAATCATCTTATCCTATATTATGAACCAAATAAGAGATAAACACTTTTAAAAATTTTCAAATTACACATTATCGAATACAATAAGTACTTATTGAATTATATCTCCAAACAATATATTTAAAAGCACTTAAGGAGTTGATAAGTACTTTTATTAAAAGCTCTACTAGAAAAGTACTTTTCAATAAGCCACCGCAACCCCAAACGAGCCCTTAATAAGATTGGCTCATGAGCTCTGAAAACTTTATGATTGATAATTACTTTGGTAATTTCTTGTCCATGTTGCTTTTGAGGGAGATCAAAAGTATTTGATTTGAAATGTAATCAGTAGCTGAGGGAAAGCTTTTATTTGATATTTACTTGGCAAAATATGAATGAATGGCTGTGTGTAGGCCCAATCAGGAATATATTATGGGCAAGAGGTTGGCAATGTGTCAAGCTTTGGGCATTCAAGGGTACCCCAAGACCATGGTAATCTATATGTAAAGGAAGTGGCTCAAAGAGGATCTCCCCCGTGGCGAGATGATGATAAAGATGGACATTACATGTTTGAGCTTGGAGAGAATTTAACTACTCGCTGTAATTACAGTTTATTTTCTTGTTCAAATTTAGGCATCTGTACATCTATGTGATGATTCTGTTTCTGCATGCTTCTCGATACATTTTTCTTCAGTCAACTTTCTAAGTATTTTTGAAGAGAGGAAAATGAAGAGGGAAGAAAGAACTAACTAAAAGACGATTAAGCTCCCCCCCCCCCCCCAACAACAAAAAAAAAAGGTTGGTAAGAATGATCAATACAGGAAAATTGAAACGTAATGGAGACATTATACAACTTCAAAATATAATTTTAAAATCTGCATTGCTATTGGAAACTTTTGGAATTTTATTAGGTAGAAGAGAAAATTGAGGAACCCTTATTTCATTTGGTTTACTTGGTGCTCCTTGCTATAGTACCGGAGTGCGATGACCAAATAAATGATGTCTTGCTTTGTGATCGGGATAGTGCTGTCCAATCAAATGATCCTTTGGTCAACCCCGTCCTCACCTTAGGGCTTCTCCTAGAAGAGTGCATCTAAAAACTATTTTATTGTTATGTTAACAGAGTTCTCTTTGAAAATATGCTTTTGATGTTGTTAATGTCTGTTTTGTTGTCTGGTTGAAATTGTTAGTTTCCTTACCCTGTTTTTGTGCTTGCAGATAAGATTCTAAGAAAGATAGGAGAAGGTAAGTCTTGACACTTCTATAGAAGATCCTTTTAAACACCTATAACTATTATGGTCTATCCGCATAATTTCTCCTCTTATGGAGAGTATGCTCCTTTAATGTGACAGGTACATTTGGTCAAGTGCTAGAATGTTGGGATAGGGAAGCCAGGGAGATGGTTGCAATTAAAATCGTTCGAAGCATCAAGAAATATCGTGAAGCAGCGATGATAGAAATTGATGTGCTCCAGTTGCTTGGGCGATATGACAGGAGTGGCGGCCGGTAAGCTCACCTCTACACTGTTTTCCACAGTATGTTTAATTGACTTTTTCTTCACGCAATTGTGAATTTCTGGGTGGTTAAGTGAGTTTATTCCTTGCAGTTGTGTCCAATTACGGAACTGGTTTGACTATCGTAACCATGTTTGTTTAGTAAGTATACCAATATGATTTTCTAACTTTATAAATCTTCTGGGGGGTTTTGGCTTGTGAATGTATTTAAATGGTCTTCACAGGTGTTTGAGAAGCTTGGGCCAAGCTTATTCGATTTTCTACGCAAAAACCATTACCGCTCTTTCCCGGTTGACCTAGTCCGTGAGATTGGCAGACAACTATTGGAATGTGTAGCATGTGTGTCTCAAAACTGTCGCTTACTCTCTAGTAGGATATATGAAGCTGTTTGCTTTGGTAGCCTATGTGTTTGTAGCTTCCATCTCATTCTCTTTTCCGTTCTGATCTTCTGGTGTTATATCTGAACTTGTTATTTTCATGCTGCATGTTTTGCTCCGCTGAGTTTTGTAATGTCACGAGCTTTGTTTTTATGAGATTGTGATGCTATGAGTGTTTATGTTGATTTTTGCTGCAGTTATGCATGATATGCGTCTCATTCATACTGACTTGAAGCCGGAGAACATTCTCTTTGTCTCTCCTGAATACATCAAAGTACCTGACTACAAGGTACATTAAGCTTCTAAATTCCGACAACAGTTGTAGTTCCTTGCTTTCTTAATGGTCTCTGTGCGTTTTGCATCTCTGGGTATTGTATATTCCATCTTCAGTATATTCTGTTTCTTTTTTTCCCTTTTGCTTTTCCCTTCAATCTGCTGTTAAAAGTTCTATTGGCGGTCAGTATTTGCAGGTTGCGCCATGGTCATCAAGAGATGGGTCGGTCTATAAGAGGTTGCCGAAGTCAAGTGCTATTAAGGTCATTGACTTTGGTAGCACTGCATATGAGCGCCAGGATCATAACTATATTGTCTCTACTAGACACTATCGTGCACCTGAGGTTATTCTTGGTACGGTGATGTCCTTTTGCTCCAGTGATGATGGACCTACATATTTTGAAAGTGACTCAGTGGTGATTTTTCTGTTTGTTTCAGGTCTAGGTTGGAGTTATCCTTGTGACATTTGGAGTGCTGGTTGTATCTTGGTGGAGTTATGCTCGGTATTTTGACTGACTGAGTAGTTAATTTACCAGTTCGTTAAATAGCTGCATACTGTTGCTCAAGAGAGTTTATGCAGGAAATGCTATATATTTATCATACAAGTCTCTGTTCATTCGGCAGGGTGAAGCTTTGTTTCAAACACATGAGAATTTGGAGCACCTGGCCATGATGGAGAGAGTACTTGGGCCTCTGCCACAAAACATGTTGAAAAGAGTGGAGTGAGTGGCCTGTTTGTGTTTGATGCTGAAGTTCATATCTTTGTTATGGTTGGCTCTCCTTAGGCTAAAATTTTACTTGATTGATGTAGCCGACATGCTGAGAAATTTGTACGAAGAGGTAGACTTGACTGGCCTGAAGGTGCAACCTCCAGGGAAAGTATCAAGGCTGTCATGAAGCTGCCACGCCTTCAGGTGGGTTGTCATGTTTTGTCTTTCTTATATTTTTCATTTTCATTTTATGGTCTTTGAGGATCCTACTTTTTGTTCTTCTCGCTTCTACTTACAGTTTATTAGCATTGCAGAATTTAGTGATGCAGCATGTGGATCATTCAGCTGGGGATCTCATTGACCTCCTGCAAGGGCTCCTCAAGTATGAGCCTTCACAAAGGATGACGGCTCATGAAGCTCTGAGGCACCCCTTCTTTACTAGAGATCAATTCCGAAGATCTTAGAAGTGGAAGAGACCATTCAAATTGTGAGCAATTTGTACTTCGAATATGGTTTCGATTTGCGACTGAATCCGTGATATAGTAAATAATCCGTTGCAATATATTGAGATCTTTGCTCGTACTATGATATTCATATTGGATATTCTTCATCTTGTAAAATGTTCTTGGTCAATTTTTTGTCAGTACACAAAAGAGAAACCTTCAGAGAATTGAAGTGGTAATTATGGAGATTTTAATGGCTTTGAGTTTCGCAAAATAAGAGGCAAAAATAATACAATCAGATTGCCGTTTCTGATCTACTTTGATAACCAGATCTACCATAGATGTGCTCGTGTACGATGTGTTCTGCTTGGTGAATTATTCGCTGTTAATTAAGAAGCAAGGAGGAGGAAATAACCCTCGCGTCGTTGTATGCTAGTGTCTAGTAGTGCGTCAACTATTTGCAGACGAAACAGACTAGGAAGAGTACGAGCTGAATGGAAAGAAGAAACCTTGCATGGAATATCAAACTCGCAGACGCATTCAGTATTTGCTCCTGTTGGAATGCCTGATCTCAATTACTTTTTTGGGTTATTGCAGGCAGCTGGAAAAGATGATAATCTTCCAGGAAGGAAGCCCCTTCTGACATGCTTTTCGGGTAGATATCAACTTGTTTCAAATCTTATTCAAACAAAGGACTAGATGACAAATTAAATCCAAGTTGTCTTAAAGACAGAATATGACATCCATGTCAACCAAGAAAATGACAAACTGCAGATCAGCCGTTGCTAAAACTAGGCTCTCCCACAAAATAGATTCTTTAGCTCACCAATTTTCACCTCTTTGTCAAGTTTCCTTCTAACGCTTTGTTGTGCATTTTTTGCTTATCAATACACCCGAGGGAGGACCAGTTAGTGTTATAATGCAATGGGTGTACAGCCAATAAGAATACCTCAACGCTCCACCCAAGTTCGACCTTGCTCTGAACAGACCCTTCACGTCAAACTTCACTCCTCCACTGTTCATTTGCCTCGTCAGACCTTGACTTGGAGCAATGGGAAGCCTAACTTGACTAGTAACCATGTGAATATCTTCAAATATGGATTGACCCCTATGTGCCGTAAAGGGCTCAACATATCTCCTAGCTATTAAGTTTGATTCATAATAAAGATCCATTATCACATAACTGAAGTCCACATTCATTTTCTTGTTTGGATTGGTGAAGTTTGCTAGTATGGTAAGATCAGCTTCGAGAAGATACCCCGTGTCAAGATAGGCTGCATTCAGAGTTGCCGTTGAGATGTCGAATTTTGGAAGCCTTGGGCGATAGACTAGATAGATGATCAGTACTGCTAGACCTGCCACTATGACTATGATCCAAAACAGAGTACAAAATGCAGCAATTATCCAGGCTACAGGTCTAGCCTTACGTGTAGTATTCACTGGAAGAGGAGATGGCCGCTGTTGGCCCTGCCCTTGTTGCGACCTTGGGTCCTGCTCTGGGTCATCACCATGTTGGCCGAAATGATGTCCTCCCTGATGAAGCTGCGGTAGGGGCATTTCGCCTCCATGTTTACGATGAGTCCTGGTTTTGGGTGGAATAACTGGTTGCGGCAGGTGATGTCTGGATGGACGTGGCTGGAGGGGTGGTTGGAAATGAGGGTGATGGGTATCATGTGGCCGTGGTGAAGGCTGAGTAAAATGGCCATCAGGATGTCTAGGGCCTTGCGGCGGCAGCCTTGGCCTCTGTTCTTGGAGCTGTGGATATGGTGGTTGTGGAAGAAAATGGGGGTTGGTCTCATGCTGAGGATACATGGGTGGTTGTGGAGGTTAAAGCTGGGACGTCCAAGATGATGAAGAGAAATGCTTTGTTCTGGATTGATCCCACGTGAAGAGATAGCTTCAAGGAAGAGTTAGAGTTCGTGGAATTGGATGGAATCATGAAAAGGCAAAGAATCAGAGATTAGTTAAGCATAGAAGGCAAGTAAAATCTTATTCTTATTGATGCCTTCTTCCCTTTAAATTTGGAGTATTCCATCTCTTGCTATGCTGATACAGTCGCAGAATTTTAGCATGGAAGCACTGTGGAGAATACAGAATCGGCAAGCATGTCAAGCAAGTCGGATTCCACTCAGGAGAGTAAAATGTTTAAGAAAAGCAATTCTCATCTTTGTGTCATATGGTTGCAGCAAGTAGAGGCTTGTCTTCATTGAGGAATTCTCATATAAACCCCTTCATAGTCAACATACCCAAGGTTTATTTTCGATTCTATTATCTGTCAATGACCAATTTTCCTCATTCCAGATGCAATTTTTGTTTTAGTAAAAAGTAATTTGGTTAATTACAGTTTGCACACCTAATCTTGAATCTTTGCAATATTTTCCCCCGTGAATTTCAAATATATACACTTTACTCCGATCATTGACTAGTCAAATGTTAATGATGAACTTTTCATCCAAATTTGATGCGATGACTTTAATGCCCATACATAATGGTTACAGATTGATGCTACCTGTTTAGTCGAAAAATGAAACGTGTTATCAGAAAAAATACCAAGTAATTGAAAAAATCATATTCTGGGGCAAAAAGAACGTAAAAGATACCACAACTCCCACACTAGCTTTCTATTGCTTCTCTTTCTTTTAGATTATAAACGGATTGATCTTGATAATTTTCATTTACGATGCAACTTTTACAAGATTCTCACGGGTCAATAAAATGCAAAAAATTGAGATTCTCTAAACACATTTTTCATTACATATTTTATTTTCTTTAATCATATTTTTATCTCATATAAAAACACAACTAAAAAAAGTTAAGAAAATTATCAAATAATCTTCATTCCTAATGTACTAACTAATTTTATTTCATCTAAAGGAAACATTACTATTGGCATTGAGATAAACACATTAAGTTGCTTAGAGTTCCTTTTTGCAGATTTTTTAGTTCTTTTTATAGTTAAAAGGTCAAATATATGGTTTAATTACGTTTAAATGGATTTAACAAATATTGAAGAAATTGTTATTTATTGTGTTATAATAGTTGTATGTGTTCAAGAATTGGTTAGGGATATTTTGGTAATACAAATATAACTTCATTTTAATCCTGCCAACAAGGTAACCACAAAGGCTAAAATGTATTATATATTTACAGTTCAAGAAGACAAAGTGTTACTAGGAAAATCATTTCAGAATCATTTGTTTGGATTGCATATTTATGAAAAATAACACTTCCGACAAACATAGCCCGCAATTAGCCACAGTCAAGTTTCCCTCTCTACATGAGAGTTTCCCTCTCTACGATGAGAGCTTCGCCTCCTCTTCAGTGGGAGCAGGAAAACTTTTGAGAACACCCAAACCCAACCCTCTTAGATCCCGTCTCTTTAGCTCTTCAGTAGTTTACCCAAGATCCTTCAAATCTTCTCGTCATCTTTCCTTGTTTTGGAAAAAAAAAAAAACAACAACAAATTTCCTCTCTCTGAAAACATCTTAAAAATCTCTGCTTTAATTTATAACTTCCTTTCATCTAGGTTCTGAGACTTGGGGGTACAAGCCTAACTCACACTTCTTGATTTTATTTCTCTTGCGCAGGTTGGTAAGTAGCAAGTCATCGAGTGAAGACTCTGGAATACCATTGAATATCGCAAAATCATGGCTGATGAACTTGTGGATGTGTTTGACAGATTTGATCTATCCAACAAAGAAAGTTCAGGAATTAGCTTGGATGGAGTGGATGAGGATATAGGTAAGGAAGAATGCAGGAAAAGTCTTTTTGGAAGAGTGATGGGGGAAAGAATCACCAACTTCACAGGAGTGAAGAACTTTGTCAGCAAAGTGTGGGGTTATCCAAAGAACATGGTAGCGGTCGAACTTGGAGCAAATTTGTTTCAATTTAACTTCTCCGATGGGATGGATATGGAAAGGGTTCTGAGTGGAAGACCATACACAATTGACAACCAACTCCTAAACATCAAGCCGTGGGTGGAAGGCATAGACCGCCAGTGGGAGGCATTCCAAAAAGCCCACATCTGGGTTCAACTTTGGAACCTGCCAGTACATTGGATCACCAAGGAAATAGGGGTAAAGATTGGTGGTATCTTTGAAGAGGTGGAGGACATCATCATCCCGATGGGGGGCAGCAAAGAAGGGAGACACATAAAGCTGAAAGTGGTGTTTAATACAGGCCAGCCACTGTTAAGAGGAACGGTGGTGAAATTAGGTGGCCAGAGCATATGGGTGGAATTCAGGTACGAAAAGTGCCCGGATTTCTGCTATGGATGCGGAGTAATTGGGCACGGTGACAAATCATGTAGGCACAAGTCAGGGACAATTAGGGGCAGCTCCAAACCTCAATTTGGTCCTTGGATGAGAGCTCAAGCCAAGGGTGCATCACCCATAAAGAGAACAGAACACAGATCAGAGTTCCCTAAAGATCCAAAGGAACCGATGAATGCGGTTGCACAGAAATTACTGTTCGAAGGAGAATACTTAGTTAACCAGGTAAGAGATCTGGATTCCAGTAGAACTGCCATTGACAGACTGAAGATTGCCAGGAATGAGAGGGAAGATGACTTAGTCTTGTCAGGCAATGAGCGGGACCAGAAAACCTGCGATCAAAGTTCAAAATTGGGTGGGGGGGAAAAAAAGGTGAGCAAGGCCATTTCTGAAAACCCAATAGAACTGGAAGGAGGCAAGTGGGCCCAAGGGGAAGTCAAAAGTAATGTAAGCCCAACTTGTAAATTGACTCCAACAAGTCCCCGGTATAAGCAGGACTGCAAACAGGACATGAAGGATAAGATGGACATTTCGTTTGAAACTAACAAGGAAGGAGGAAACACCACCGATGTCGGGCATTCTATCGGAGATCAGTCAGCTGCAATCCAAAGTGCAAACAGCATAATCCCAGCAGGAAGGGCGATGGGAAATAAAGGGAGGAGGCAGATTAAGGTAGCCAGGAAAGATGGCAAAGGGCAACAAAGTCAGCTATGCAGGCTCCCTCTTTCAGAAATGGACATGAACGTTGACACTACAACTGTAGCTGCAAAGAGGAGATCACCAGAGGAGGAGGAGGAGGAAGCCAACCATATGCAAATTGATGGGGGCTTGGCAAAGAGAACCAGACGGACGCAAGGATACGAACGGGTACCAAATACTGAGGTCATGGAGGCCAGCCTTAATTGGTCTCCCGAGTCCACATGATAGTTGCGGCGTGGAATTGTCGAGGGGCAGGGAGCTCCTTGACTATTCCCTGTCTTAAGGAGGTAATTCACCTTCACTCCCCTAACATTATTTTTTTATGTGAAACAAAAAATCAAAAAAAGTTTTTGAACGGTTTTAAAAGGAAAATTGGGTATGAGGAAATGGCTTTAGTAGAACCTGTTGGCAAAGCTGGTGGGCTTGCTGTTTTTTGGAAAAACACCACAAAGGTTTTGAATGTTTTATCTACCCCTTTTACCATTGAACTCCTGGTGAAGGATGATAATGAACCTGATAACTGGTGGTGCATCTTTGTTTATGCTAGCACTGACGATAAAATTCGGAAAAAGCAATGGGATTGTTTGTGTAGTAGGAACACTTTTTGGGGTAAAAACAAAATTTTAATGGGCGATTTTAATGATATTATTTCCAATGATGAAAAATGGGGGGGGCAGAATACGACCTAATTGGACCTTCTCTGATTTCAAAGCCTTCATCAATAAAAATGAGCTCCTGGATGTTGGGTTTGAGGGTCTACCTTGGACTTGGAGTAACCTGTGGGAGGGTGAGGGCGAAATTAAACAGAGATTGGACAGAGCTCTTGCAAGTGCTGATTGGTGTGAGGTTTTTAAAGATGCAAGAGTAACTCATATTGAGGTTGAAGCCTCTGATCACAACATCATCCTGCTGGAGACAGAACCTAGAATTAGGAAGCCAAAAAGGAGATTTCACTTTGATCCCAGATGGCTACAATTTAGGGAAGTAGAAGGCTTAATCCAAGAGGCGTGGGGCAAAAATCAAGTGGGGTCCAGAGGTATGCGAATCAGCAGGAAGATAAAGCAATGTAGGATGTCCCTCTCAGCTTGGAGCAGAACGTTGAGGTTAAATAGCAGGATAGAAATCAAAAAGATCAAAGAAGAGATTCAAGCTTTGAGGACCAGACATGGTAGTGATAATAAAGAAACCATTAGGATGCTTAGGAAACAATTGTCTGATGCCTACAAGCAAGAGGAACTTTATTGGAACCAAAGGGCAATAATCAATTGGCTTCAAAATGGGGACAAGAACACAGCCTATTTTCATGCTGTCGTGAAGGGTAGAAGGAAAAGGAACAGAATTTCCAGACTGGAGAAGGAACAGGGAGGATGGTGTGCAACTGAGGATGAGATTGGGGAGGAAATTGCTCAATTTTACAGCAAGTTGTTCACATCCTCGAAGCCATCAGAATTTGATGAGATATTAAATGGTATTCCTAAGACTATCACTGAGCAGATGAACCTGCAACTTACCAGACCTGTCACTGAGAAGGAAATCAGGAGTGCTGTGTTCTCCATGCACTCCAACAAATCTCCTGGGCCAGACGGTATGTCTCCAATTTTCTTTCAAAGATATTGGGATATTATTAAAATAGATGTAGTGAATGTTATTCGAAGCTTTTTTCACACTGGTGGCCTTCCGAAAGCTATCAATGAGACCCTAGTCACCCTTATTCCTAAAATAGACAACCCCCTCAACCTGGTTCACTTTAGGCCTATTAGTCTGTGTAATGTTTTTTACAAAATCATCTCTAAGGTTTTGGTGAACAGACTCAAACCTTGTCTTAACTCCTGCATTAGTTACTCCCAAGCTGCTTTTGTCCCAAATAGGCAAATCCTGGACAATGTCATGGTAGCACATGAATACATGCACTGGCTGAAGTCAAAAAGAGAGGGGAAAGAGGGGTACATGGCCATTAAACTTGATCTCTCCAAAGCATATGATAGAGTAGAATGGAATTTTCTTTATGCCATACTTTGTAAGATGGGGTTTGCCCCTCTGTGGATTAGATGGATGCATGGTTGTCTGTCCTCGGTGTCTTACTCCTTTAACGTTAATGGTGTTAAGAGAGGGTATGTTAGGCCTTCGAGAGGGATTAGGCAGGGAGATCCCCTATCTCCGTATCTTTTTTTGTTTTGTGCTGAAGGGCTCTCTAACCTTCTTAACAAAGCTGTGCGTAACAAACAAATCACAGGAGTCAAGATTGCAAGACAAGGCCCCAAAGTTTCTCATCTCTTTTTTGCTGACGACTCACTTATCTTTTGTAAAGCTAATGGTGATGAAGCAGGAAATATAAAAGAAATACTTGAGGCCTATGGGAAAGCATCAGGGCAACAAATCAACATCAACAAGTCTGCGGTCTTCTTCAGTAAAAATACAGGCAGCAGAGAGAAAGAGGAGGTTTTACAAAGGTTAGGTGGAATCCAACATGTTACACAAGGGAAGTATCTGGGGTTACCCTTAGTTGTGGGAAGGACCAAAAACAGTGTGTTCAGGTTTATTAAAGAAAATATGATGACTAAAACCCAGAGTTGGAAAGGGAAACTCTTAAGTAATGCAGGGAAAGAGGTCTTGATAAAAGCAGTGGCTACTGCTCTCCCATCTTATGCCATGTCTGTTTTCAGATTATCCAAAAGCTTGTGTAAAGAGCTAAGTGGGTTAATGGCCAGATTCTGGTGGGGAAATGACGAAGGGGAAAAAAGGATGCATTGGAAGAAGTGGACTGATATAGCCGAGAGGAAGGAGAATGGTGGGCTTGGGTTTAGGGACCTGTTATGCTACAATGAAGCTTTGCTAGCCAAACAAGTTTGGCGAATCCTTACATGGCCCAACTTGTTAGTTAGCAAAGTCATGAAAAGCAGGTACTTCCCTAACTCAAATATCTTTGAGTCTAAGGTAAAGGCTGGGGCATCCTGGATTTGGCAAAGTTTACACAGCTCATTAGAATTGTTGGAAAGTGGGATGTGGAAGCAAATTGGGGATGGATCCACGGTCGAAATCTGGGAAGACAGATGGGTAGAGGGGTCAAAAAGTGGAAGAATCTCTACTCCCAAACCAAATGGCTACCAACTGAGCAAGGTTAGCAATCTGATTAAAGGGAGGCAATGGAACAAGGACATTATTCAAGGACTTTTCGCAAAGGAGGAGGCAGAGGCAATCATGGCAATTCCTCTCAGTATATTCCACAAAAAGGATAGGTTCAAATGGAAATATACAGCAAATGGCTGCTATTCTACTAAATCTGGTTATGCTAGGGCCAAAGAGCGAATCAAAGAGACCAATGAGAAGAAAAAGGCGCATGTTAACTCCAGCACAAACAAAGAACGTTCTAAGGTATGGAACCAGATTTGGGGACTAAACATCAAACACAAAATTAAGCACTTTTTGTGGAAATGTCTCCATTGCATCCTTCCAACTAATGAGGAAATCTTTAGAAGGACGGGCAAGGGTGATCCGACTTGCAAGTGCTGTGGGGAAGAGCAAGAAACTATTGAACATGCATTACTTCATTGCAAAGCAAGAGAGATGGCCTGGGCAATATTCCCTGTTGCATGGGACGGCATTCAAGACTATACATGGAACTTTTGGAGATGGTGGGAACATATGCAGGGAGCCAGATCAAGGGAAGAGGGAACTAAACATATTGAAATTACAGCAAACTTCCTCTGGCAAATTTGGAAGGCAAGAAATGAAGGAAATTTTAACCAGGCATCAACAGAGGGACACCAGATAAACAAAAAAGCAATGGATGAATGGTTAGAATATGAGGATGAAGGTAGGAGGACTGAGAGGGACAGGGAATTCAGGCCCCCCCTAGATGACAGAAGGAGCATGTTAATTGGTCTAATGGAACAGCATAGCTCCATTATGTATACGGATGCGGGAATGAACCAGGCAAGAACGAAAGCTGGAGTGGGAATCATAGCTAAAGATAACAATGGAAAGATTCTGGCAACTTGGTCCATCCCACACTCAGGAACTAGAGATGCTGCAGAACTGGAGGCTATGGCTATTAGAACAGCCTTGAGCAAGGCCTTAGAGGAGAACATGACATCCCTACTGATTCTCTCTGACTGCAAAGCTGTAGTGGACAGGATCAATATAGGATGTCAGGGCCTAAACTCACTGGACATGCTAATTGAAGACATAAGGCAACTGAGTCGCTCATTCTGGAAATGCTCCTTCTTTCACATTAGGAGAGAAATGAACCTGTGTAGTCACAGGTTAGCTAAGTTAGCAGTTAGCGTGGTACAAGAAATTAGGTGGAAGCAATCCTTCCCTGTGTGGCTTCACAAAGAAGCTCACAATGACTTCCTGGCAGTTGCCAGACTTTTGTAAATCTGCTGTGCAGACTAATTTGTATCCTTTACCTACATATATTGAAGTTGATATTTGACAAAAAAAAAAAAAAAGACAAACATAGCCCGCACGTGTCCGTCTCGTCTCGCGACCAGCGAGACATGCACTACTATCAAAAGAGAATTCTGTGAAAAACCAGGACTAACAGTAGAAATGGAATAAGCTAAAGGAAGGCCAGAGAGAATTTTGTGGGCTACGAGACCAGTCTAAAAAAGTTCAAAATAATCGAAGGAGGGTCACCCCCAACGTACGCAAATGCAAGTCATGGAAGTTGGTAAGATTAATAATAATGGTTTTGAATCGCGTGTTGCTTGCTCCATCATATTACCTGTATCGGTTCTCTTAACAATAATATCATCAGTCCTTACAAATTGAGAAAATAAATTGACAAATATCATGCAAGCTTGAATGCAACATTACGGGATGAATTTTTGGTATAGCAAACTATTTCTAATGTTCCTTTCGTGCCAAGTTTTACTTTTTTACTTGTGAGGAAATTCCTCTCCATTCTAAAGATCCATACATGCAAGTCACTAATCTTAGGACTGGTATACATCTTTTTTTTTTTGGGTAGAAGTATACATGCTTTAAAATGTCGTGCTTCCCCACTTCTCAAGAGTCTTGCATCTTGTCCTCCTCCTTTGCTTTCCAAATGTTCATATCCATCGGTGCCCTGAGCTCTTTCAAAGAATCTCTAATAAACATTAAGGGTCATTGACACACTCAGACTTAAAAAGATCTTGACCCATATTGGCATTATATGTGGCAGTATTTTGTTAGGAAATAGATCAGAAATCAAACATCCAAGATGATCAAATCCCGCCCTTTAATGCTATCTTGTAGCCATTTGCACCGTTAGAGTCTACTGAATCATTTTGCACCTTCCGCCATCATTTCATGCCAAGGGCATATAAGTCGTACACGCCTCCTTTTCAAACGCTTTGTGGGCCAAACCTATTCAAGAATCGAGATTATGTCCAACAAATCACCTGCATAAAATTGATACCTTTTATGATCAGTACAACCTTGAAAGGTTCCCTGTAAAGAAGAGGAGCCATGTCAGCAATTCACTTTCTGATTCAAGCTCGCTCCTGAGCATAATTTGCAACCTGGAAAATGTTGCCTTTTCCATTTCTCTTGTAGCCATTTGCTCCGTCAGAGTCTACATAAATATATCTGCACCTGCAAGAGAGAGACTGGTTGAGAAAGTTGCACATTGATGATGAAGGGATTATATCTGCACATAGGATGCTAAGGATTTCAACCTCTTCTCATGCATAAGGTCTGTCCAGGATCCTACTTTACTGGAACTAATACGAAATACTGAATTTTGGCCTAATACCAAGACACGTTCAGGAAACAATGCAACTGGAAACCATAGCCAGCCGCCTGAAGTGGTAACCTTTATCATCCAGGCATTCGTTTACCAAAGTAAGAAGTTGGGGCACCTGAGGTTCCACCTCTATGTGCATCATTAAATCTTGCAGTACGCAGTCTTTGGTGCTTTAATTTGAGAAAGCATGTCTGAAAGGGGAAAAATAAAAACTGGATCAGTGAATTGTGAAACATGCAACAAACCATTATTTTCCTAGGCTGTTGTTTGCAGAAAGGAAAAAGAAACAATAGAATGGCACTCTTTTTAATGGCGGAACAGCTATAAATCTTTATGTATTCCTAATTGCAGAACTAAATTAAGTGACTAAGGAAGACAACATTGCTGAAAATGCAACCAAGTCCTAACCGTTCAGCTCTTTCTGCAGTGTGCAAGGAAGATCATTTGGCTTCGCAGACTGACATACAATGGTGCTACCTTAACAGCTCTCACAGGATCTTATAACAACTCAACCTGAAACATTGACACAAGAAAATCAACTCTCAGTGAACAAAAATATTGATCCTCATGAAAATCATCTCACATATGATGTATCTAAGAGGAAAACTAAAGCTCTGCTGAGCTATGCGCTAAGATAAAAACCTTTTCTCTTGGTCCACTTTTACAAGTGTAATTGTTATCTGAAATTACCTTTTTCATTTAAAATTAAATGACATTAAAAATTTTGTCAAATTTAAGATTCCTAGATTTCACAAGCAACACATATATGCAGAAACAAGCAAAAGAATAAGTCATCAAAGACAAACTCGGTACAAACCATGTCTGATATTCATATAGGACGCGTCCTTCGAATGCATGGCATTGATAAGGGTATTGGACAATTTGTGGTCAAGAGTAAAACCCTTCTCCATCATGCAATCCCATACTGCAGAAGCCAATGAAATCTTTTTTTCCTGTAGGAGACCTCCAATGATCAATCCGAAAGTCACCCCATCTGGATGCAAACCTCTAGTTTTCATGTCCTCGTATAAATGCATGGCTTCATCAACTCTAGAAGCTCTGCAGAAACCTCTGATGAGAGCATTGTAACAAACCACATCAGGGGCAAGACCCTGTGCAATCATATCCCGGAAAATACTCTGAGCCCTTTCTACACTATCACTTTGGCACAGATGATTAATTATTACAGTATACAACACTCGATCTGGTATGAGGCCCATCTCAGTCATCTGGTCAAGAAGCTTTTTAGCTGTGCTAGAATTACCTTCTCTCAGAGAAGCTTCTATAAGAATTGTAAAAGTTATAACATCAGGTATTACTCCCTTTTGCCCCATCTCGTCTAGTAGCGCGTAAGCCCTCCTACTGCGGCCAACCTTGCACAATGAACTAATGATAGTGTTAAAAGTCACAACGTCAACCATGCCTCTGGCCTCCATCTTATTCAACATCAACTTGTAAGCCTTATCAACTCTATTGGCCTTGCAGAGTCCCTTAAGAAGCTGATTATAGCTATAACTATCAGGCTCCATTCCGCCCTTCTCCATATTTTCAATTAATTTCTCCGCTTCCGCCAACATAACCTCATCACAACAGAAATTCAGAAGCACATTGTAAGTAACTATATCTGGCTCACAACCATTTCTCTTCATAAACCTTTTTATTGCTTGTGCTTTATCAATCCTACCAGCTCTACAAAACCCATGAATAAGTGCATTGTAAATCTGTGTGGAAAACTTAACTTTGTCTTTCATTTGTCCTAATGTAAGCTCATATGCCAAATCAACCTTCCCATTTTGGCACAATCCTAAAACAAGTGCTCTACAAGCCTTATTATCCAAACTAAGGCCTTTCTTAATCATAATATGCCACAATTCAACTGCATCATCAAACCGCCCAACCCCACATAACCCATTAATTGCTATAGTATAGCTTACCCGATCAGGCTCCCTCCCCTTCTCTCCCATTGCTTTCAAAACCTTTAAAGCAAAATCCACTAAACTCTCACTACATAAAAGATTCAAATATATATTACACGCCCAAATATCCGGTACGACACCAAGCCTATCCATGTCAACTAAAAGCCTATCAATCAGCTCAAAGTTCTTAACTTTACACAAACCAGAAATGAACCTCGAATATGTAAATGAATTCAAAGAGAACCCTTTCGGCTGCATTTCAGTATAATAATGTTCAGCTAAGTTAAAACGTGAATGGGCAATCAAGACGCCAATAAACCTATTGTAGTCAATGCTGAAAACTCTGCAATCTGATTGAGTCATTTCGTCGAACACCTTGATCGCTTGATCAACTAAGCCAGTTTTAACGTAGTATGCTACGTGAGCCCGGTAGATGAGCCGATTTCGACCCAGAGACCTGTACATATTAGAAGTTCCCTTCTCAAAAATGAATGCATAGCATCGATTTTTGAGCTGTTTACCTCAATGGGACTTCAAAAAAAATACTCTTTTATATTGAATTTTAGACTTGAATAGGGAGCCCCAGTACCATAAAACAAGCTTATGAATATATCTATTATACAAATGGTAAAATGTAATGCAAATATAAATATAGGTTGTCTATGTATAGGTATGGAGAAAGATGAAACCTGGACGCTGCAATGGAGAAGACGGCGATGGAGAGAGAGCGGACGAATGAGACTTGGGGCGTTGGCCCAAAACCAAGTCCGCACTCAAAAGATAGGGGCTAGAGGGTGATGGACCTAGAAGTCAGGTGACGGGTTTCTACAACGCGCTACTGAAAATGTAGATTGGGCCCATTGTCTTCTGTTCAGGATGTGGTGGATGTTTCTTCAAAATCCGGTTGAGCAGCAATAAGGCGTTTGGGTATTCGGGAATTGGAATCATTACCGGATTACATACACCGCATTGTTACATACACCGCATTGTTTACCCTCCTTGTTTTTCAAATTTGTCTCGAATTTATCAACCTTAAAACAAAATTAAGCTGAAGTCAGTTAATCATTGAAACTATTGTTCGCAAATTCTTTTGGACATGTCTTATTAACTATAATTACGGTAACTATGCATTTTCTTTACTTCAGACACTTGTTCTTTCAGGTTTGCAGTTGTATTTTATGTTTGTCATTTCCTGATAAAAGCCGGACGGCAACTTTTTTCGAACAAGACATCTTCTTGATAATCTGCCAATTCCAAATCAAGACCTGCTATGAATTTCACATTTTCGAACTCTTCATTAAAATTTGCATATGATGGTCATCTGCATCCAACTCTTCTTTTATTTATATAAAAATATAACGTGGCATCGAAACGCAACCTAGTTGATAAAATGTTTCCGCAGCTGTCCTCAAACTTTCTACATCTGAACACAGTCCTACCCATCCATCATAAAGGTGATGCTTCAGCTTTTGGCTTACATGCTTCAACCCATTGTACTTTTCTTTTGTTTTAGAGTTACTCTGCAATCCAATATCTTGTCTTATGGATTGATTAATTTCAAAAAAAAAAAAAAAAATTCTATCATTGCATGGCATGGTTTGTGTACATCATCAACTTGATAGAATATTGACAAGAATAATCGGTCCCATTCGAAACTCGCATCTCCTCCTTATCTAGAAATCTCTCAAACTATTAAATGATTGCGACTAAGATATATATGCAAGAATGAAAGAACCTATACTCAAATTCTTCATTTTGTCTTGTATGGATCAATATATTCTCCCAAATCAATGTATAAATACTGCTTCAAAAGCAAGTGACTGCATTTCCTCATTAATTAATGATCCAAGGGACACAATTGAAAGCCAAAAAGATTTTTGGATAGCTGCTACTTGCCACTGAGTTGACATCAGCCAGAATACTTCTCGTCATGCCTAGGTACGTTTTACTTTCTGCATCTTTCCTGTCACGCAAGTAGCCTTGTGGAGCTTCAGTTTTGATTCCAAACAACATACTATACTAATTGATTCCCAATTTTTCATGAAAGAATGTGGTTTGTACATTATTAGCGCATCTAGCCTGTATGGTGGTGACCGGTGGGAAAGTAAATATGTGACCGAAGGAAAAGAAACTATTAGTGGGTTTGTCAAGATATTGCTCATAAGGTGAGAGGAAGGGTCAAAACGAGACGTATTGGTCCGAGTCATCCATCTCTGGAGTAATACCCTGCAACATATCCTCAACATCCACGGACGATGGGGATGCAATAGTAGGCAAGGACTTTTTTTTTTATCTAAAGCTGAGAAACTCAGACTTTTGAATTAATAAACCTAAATTCCCAAACAACCTTCAAAAGCCGGCAACTTTTGAAGGCGTCCAGGGGACTTATTAACCCAGAAATCCAACCCCCCCCCCATTACGATGTGGGATAGGAAACCCCACAGGGTGCCCCGCTGCTAAGAAGTAAAGATCCCCCAGACTCCCCGAGAAAGAGTTTCCTGTCTTTTTTATCTAAAGCTGAGAAACTCAGACTTTTGAATAAGTAGGCAAGGACTTGATCAGCATTTTTATAAGTGAGCTCTATAAAAAATATTATAGCATTTTTCAAAAAAGCTATTCCAATTATTCTCGTTTCCGACTTCCCAAGTATTATAGCGTGCATGGGCTGCAAATTGAGACGGCAGAAAAATACATTTTGGGCTTTCCTTCGGCTCCGCCCACCTTCCTTGACTTGAATACCCTGACTGGGAAATTCATGTTGTGGACCGCGGACTGAGATTGCGATATGTCCACTTGAATCACTCTTGCGTGTGTATGTGTCCGTAATGTGTCTATAACACATACATAATAACGTCACGTTGACGCTGATGTAATTCTGGATGCATACTTATGTTAACGTATAAAGGCGTTTGTAATTTACAAAAGATAGAAACAATACGATGTACATCCGAAGATGCAAATTTACAGGAGATAATTGCAGTTTTGATCCGAAATATTTGGCACGTTGAGCGTTTCTAATCCTTAAAGTTTGCAGAAAAGAAAATGTAACCCTAAATGTTTCGATTTCTAAACACATTTAGTCCTATCGATTGATCTTTTGCGAATTGCTACCCGAATCTAAGCAAGTGCTATTACGTGCCGGTAATTAATTTTTTAAAAAAATAAAAAATGAAAACTATTATTAGCCATAATTTGTAGTAAATGAGGACTAATGACTCACATGTCGATCGTTTGAGCAATTAGTATTTAATCTAGAAATATAAAAATTTGATTGATAAAAAAAATTAGGTTAAATACTATTTATTCATGTGATCAGCGTGTGAGTAATTAGCCATATTTTATTACAGATTATGGTTAGGAGTATTTTATCAATTTTTAAAATTTTTTTTAAAAAAATTAGTTGCTGGCACATAACCTGATTTCGATAGTCATTAGAAAAAATCAGTTGCTAGGACTAAATGTACAATTTGATACTCCATTTATTTTCATCTATATTGGAGAGTTAAAAGCGCTCGTACCCCAAACATTTGAAACAAAAAGTGCAATTCTCTCGATTTATAGTCCTAAGATGGAGGTGTAACTTTGACAATTGAAGGTGTAAATTAGCAAGAGCGTCACATGTGTCGTGAGCAGCAATAGTGCATGGTTGTAACTAATGTGTTTACCATGCAGCATCAAATACCACACCCCTTCTCATCCCTACTCTGCAAATTCAGCAAGATCTCAAGCTGCAATAGCTCCAGTTTCCTAGCTATTCAATCAAGCGGTGGTGGTGCCCCTGCTCGTTTGATCACGGCATCTTCCTTAAGAGCCGTTGTCCAATTTCCCGCAAGGGTTCGAATCTCATGATTAACGTGTTCAGGGGATAGGACCTCTCCTCTCGAACCGGTGAGAGATTAGTCGGGTCCGGTTTACTCGATGGTCCAGATATCCCTTCCGTCAGACCAAAAAAAAAACAATCAAGTGGTGGTGGTGGTCAAAATACAACAGCAGTCTACTAGTAGCAGAACTTTGAAGTTTGAACCATGCCAGCAGTTTAGTTGACCACACTAACTCCATTGCCAGGGGATGATGCTCAAACTATACTACTAGAAAATTGGAAGGTTATTGGAAACTAAGCTCGAGTGGTGTACTTTGAATAGAAAGATTACACAATTCAGAGGACCATAATCCTTAATCTACTAGGCAAGGCACGCTCAGTAATGCCTCTGTATGTTCTAGATTACGAGAAATTTGGGATTTTGGTCGGCGAGTTTAGTTTGACTGTTGACTGCAAAGTTCCAGCGTTGCATCTTGCATGCTTTTTCCTTCGGCTGGGCTGCAATGTAGGTTTTATTTTAATTGTGTATAAGGAGAGCACAGTTGAAAATCTGCAAATTTGGAAGCTATATCTAAACCAATTTAAAAGAGTGTTCCATACGAATTTCAATCTTACAAGTACTTCATAATTAAAGTCTGTTTGGATCAATTTTTTTTTTTGGGAAATTTTGTAGAAAAAATAGTGTAAATATGTGTACATGTGGAGAAAAAAAAGAAAGAAAAATCCGTCAAAAAAAATTTCAAAAATTTTCCCTACAAGCTCACGATCCAATACGAGTGAGTGCGTTCGAGTATTGCTCTTGCTCTTTCTAATTAAAAGACCATTTATTCGTGACCTTAAATCATTTTCTAAATAAGAGAACAAAGAATCTCGACGCATTCTAAAGCCAAACATCACAAACTCAATCCAAATCAATGGGTAAAATATCAAAAATCTCCCTGTGGTTTGTTAAAATGTTCAATTTTAACTTTCTCTAATTTGAAAGCTGACACTATAGCTCCATATGATTCCGACTAAGTTGAAAATTAAATGGAAAGCATCCAACCTAACGATTGTATGTGAAATGTCAATATTATCCTTACTGTACGATAAATGCTTTTCATTCAATTTTTAATTTAATTGAAATCACAGGGAATTATAATATAATTCAGTAATAGTGTAATTCGGTAAATCATAAGGAGTTCATTTATATAGGGACAATATTGATATTTCACATACAACTGTTAGATTGGATACTTTCCGTACAATTTTCAATTTAGTTGAAACCACAAAGAAATATAATGTAAGTTTTCAAATCAAAGGGAATTAAATTGAACATTTGGTAAACTACAGGGAGTTTTTTTTTAAAAAAACCAGCGCGAATAAGAAGTTTAAGGCTAAAAGCTAAATAGAACGCCAGAATCATGATACAACTAGAGGTGCAATCAACTCAAGGCGCTTGTGAGTAGCTTGCGAGCGGTTTGGTCAAAAGTTTGGCTCGAGCTCGAGTTCGAGCTACTTGTTACATTCAACGAATCGAGTTCGAGCTCCAAAAATAAATACTCGAGCGCTCGACGAGCTTAATCGAGTTTTCATATTATATTTGTATTATATATTCATATTATATTTATATTATATTTATATTATATATTTTGAGAAAATATTTATAAGTTTAGTTCAAAACTCGAGCTCGAGCTCGAGTAGATCTGGCTTTATATTTACTCGAGATCAAACGAGTCGAGCTCGAGTTTAATTTTATTTTATTGAGTCGAGCTCAAGTCCAAATTTATATACTCGTTCGAGTTCAAGCTCGAGTAACACTGATTGTGATCGAATTCGCCGAGTATGGTACTATTCGTGCGCGACTCGGCTCGATAGCATGCCTAGATACAACCACTTTTATGCTGATTTTGCAATTGCAGTACTGTACTGTCAATTCAGAATCCAAAAATACCTACTTTCTTTATTCTCATTTTAGTTTTTGTCCCCCATAAAGCAAGTAAATTAAAAGAAAGTTTCTTTCGGCTTATTGAAAGCCACTTTTGAATCAAATACAAATCCTTGAAGTTAGAATTGTTTGGGTTGTATTTTTTAAAGAGTTTTTAGGATATAAACATTTTTGAAAATGTGATGTATTTGAGGGATTAAAGGGTAATTAGAAAAAATATATATAAAAATATATTAAAGAAGGACGGCAATCCAATAAAAGCCAAATCTCCCAAATTTCTTCTCGATCCCTCGTATCCATCAGAGATGCTAAAATCAATAATCTACGTCAAAAACTCTCACGACGGAGTTCAAATATTTGACTTTATTCCTTTTATTAATTGGACAAGATTATCCTATAGGCTATAGCATACCAAGATCCTTCGTTCTTTGACCGTCAAAATCTATTTGGTTTCCTCGAATTCAATGTGCTCAGTTGCTAAATCCAGTGTCCAGCTCGCAAAATTAATTGCAACATGACACAAGTTTTGTGTAAGTAGTACAAGCAACCCCCAAATAAGGAGATTTATCTCTCGTTTGGATTCTTACTTTTCAAGAAATTTTTTAAAATATATTTTCTTGACAAATTTTATATTTGTCATTTTATTTTGCTGTCTGTCTAATTTTTAAAAATATAAAATTAATTTGAAAAAGTAAATAAATATAATGAAGGTTATGCAAAATTAAATAGTAAAAAGTATATAAATGTAAGAAAAAATAATAATTATTAGTATGTGTATATATACGGTAAATTAGGTAAATAGTAAGCTTGTGTTTGGATTACAATTTTTCAAAGAAAATTATAATATTTTCTGTGGACACATTTTCTAATCACCTTTTTACCTCATATATATCAAATCGCTACAGTAATTTTTTTACAAAAAGTCTAAAAAAAATAAAATCCAAACAAAAATATGTTAATGAGTACTCTACAAGCACCCATAGATATAATTCTTTATTTTATATACGTCACAGTGCTACTATATATTTTTATACAAAAACTCCCAAAAACTCCAATTTTAATAAACAATTTATGGCTGATGCTCTATACCTAAAATTGTCACTCTTTCATTCAACACTCCCTTCTTTTTGACAAAAAATATAAGAAGTAAGAAAATAAAAAATAAAAAGGGAAAATTGTGCTCTAAAGGGTAAGAATTTGAATGCAAGCAATCAAACAATATCCCTACCATAGAAATTTTGTCCTTTAATACAGGTCCCATTTGGCAAGTGAGTTTTTTTTGGTATTTGTCTAAAATTTTACTGTCGTTTACTTTGCAAGTTGTAGAAAAAAATTTTGAAATGTGTAAATTTTTGGATATTTTGAAATGTATAGTTTAAAATTTTTGAGAAGTTTTTTGAAATTACTGTATCTAAAATTGTTAAAAAATTTATAGCAGATAAACTTGATCAAAAACTTACCCGCCAAACAAGGCCAATCACAATCTCCATTTTATTGCATCCATTATCAAGTCTATGGTTCCACGTGATATAATGGAAGAGAATACTATAAAATTACTTACACTGCTAAATGATATGAATATGCCAATATCATATGTAATCAACCGAATCAAGTTACTTGCGCTTTTTACGTATGCAATCCCAATTCCCGTATTCTGTAAAACAAGGAAACAAGTAATATGTTATCAAAGTTATACTAATCGTGTACAGGCGAAGAAAGCGAGACAAATCAAAATATCTCAGTACATTGGTAAATATGAGGACCAAATTTCAAGTAGATTAATCAAGTAATTAATGAATTTCCATAACATCATAAGTACAAAATTCCACCCAAAAAAAAAAAAAGAAAAGACAAAACAAAATACAAAATAATTAATGAACAAGTCTCCATCCGATGATGACATGGCAGTTTGACCAATTCTGTTCCAGTCAATTAACTGCCACCCTGTCCCTTTCAATTGGGTTTTTTGTTGGCTTACATGCCACTCCTCCTCCTCCCTCTTCAAGCTCTTCTTTCTCTCTCTTTTTGAATACAATTACACAACTTGCCAAAACTCTACTCTTGTTTCTTGATTTCTTCTTCTTCCTTTAATCTGTAATTATTGTCACTCAATAATTTTAAGTTTAAGTTTAGGTACTTTTCTGGTCTTCTACAAAGATCAAATGTCTGCTGCAATTACTCTGAGACCAACCCACTCTCTCAAGTAAGTCATATTCATGTAGTACTAGTATGATTTTGGTTGTTTCTTTTTTCTTTTCTTTAAATTGAATTTGAGTGGAATTCTTTATGCACTCCCCCCCCTCTCTCTTTCTCTTTTATTTTTATTTTTGCGGGCTGTTTACCGTGGATTGATAGTTGATATGGTGGCTTTCTTTTGGTGTTTTACTCGGTCATCTTTGTGATTAATTTCTTATTTTCTATCTCTTTCTAATATGTAGAAAGTGACTTGGTCAAGGGTTTTAGGTGAGGAAAGAACGGAAACTTTGAATGGTGGTTAAATGTTTGAATTCCCAATTATGTCATAGACCCTTGACTTTGAAGATTCCTCATGTGGTTGTTTTTTTCTTTCTTTTTGGGTTGTTTGAAAAATTCAAGTTAAAAATTTGATCTTTTTGCGTCAAGACTCAATTTTTATATGTTCCCTTCTAAATTTTTGAATTTATTTTATTGAATTTCGGAATTTTAAGCAGAGTTTGTTGTGTTTGAATAGTCAAAGACTCATAGTTGGTGTTTTGTAATGGGATTTCCAGGAACAATCCCCCAATCTTTCTGATTGGAGTTGTAGAAGTGTAGTTTGTTGCTTTCAAATGTTAGGGGAAGGGGAAAAAGATTGGTCATCGGTTGGGAACCGGAAAAGTTTTTCACGGTCAGTATCCTGGACTGGCCGGTCACCCTCACATTCTAGTTCCAAATCACAATGGAACAGCAAGGCTCGAGCTTGTTTGCCTCCCCTTCAGCCTCTCTCTATTTCTAGACCGAACGTTGAGGAGTGGCCAAAGCCTGGTTCAGATGATCTTGGCATATGGAATAGTCCTCCTACTCCTGGTGTTAGACCTGGATCAATCACTCCCCGTGAAAACTCATATTCGGGGCAGCCTCCAAAAGAATTTGAGTTCAAGAAAGACAAGCTTGCATATTTCAACAAGGAGTGTTCAAGGATTGTAGATTATGTATATCTAGGAAGCGACACGGTGGCAAAGGATCGTGAAGTTCTCCGTCAGAATGGGATTACTCATGTGCTGAATTGTGTTGGATTTCTTTGCCCAGAGTATTTCAAAAATGATCTGGTATACAAGACATTATGGCTACAGGACAGCCCATCTGAGGATATAACAAGTATCCTTTATGATGTATTTGATTACTTTGAAGATGTTCGAGAACAAGGTGGCCGAGTCTTTGTCCATTGTTGCCAGGGGGTTTCCCGATCTACCTCTTTGGTCATTGCTTATCTTATGTGGAAAGAGGGGCACAGTTTTGAAGAAGCATTCCAGCATGTTAAGGCTGCGCGAGGAGTTACAAACCCCAATATGGGATTTGCTTGCCAACTTTTGCAATGCCAAAAAAGGGTACATGCTATGCCTGCAAGCCCAAGTTCATTGCTAAGGATGTACCGGGTGGCGCCTCACTCACCATATGATCCCCTTCATCTGGTAGCCAAATTGTTAAGTGAGCCAGGAGCAAAAGGGCTTGATTCTCGTGGAGCATTCATTGTTCATGTCCCTTTAGCTTTATATGTATGGATTGGAAAGCACTGTGTGTTGGTGATGTCTGATGCAGCCAGGGCAGCTGCCGATCAGGTTATCCATTATGAAAGAGCAAGGGGTCCAATTTTAATTATCAAAGAAGATGAGGAGCCATCTGAATTCTGGGATGCTCTTGGGAAGGAGAGAGAAGCTGAAACTGTGGAAGCCTTGTCTGACGGGAGCTCCATTGTTGTGGCTCCAATTCGTCCACATATCACTGGGCGCGCTGTTCAAGAATATAATTTAGATTTTGAAATTTTTCACAAAGCACTTGCTGGTGGAGTGGTGCCTGCTTTTCCTTTGTCAGGGAATGGATCTGAGACCCATCTTCCTGCTCGTGTAAACGGCTGGAGCAGATTGAGAAAGAAATTTGCCAGTGGAATTATGAAAGAACTTATCACATCATCCAAATTAAATGGTGACCGGCCCCAAACAAACCATGGATGTGGTGATGTTGAGACTTTGGAAGAAGT
This sequence comes from Coffea eugenioides, assembly GCF_003713205.1. Lineage (NCBI taxonomy): Eukaryota > Viridiplantae > Streptophyta > Magnoliopsida > Gentianales > Rubiaceae > Coffea > Coffea eugenioides. The sequence continues at coordinate 46,891,120 of NC_040045.1, forward strand.
TGAACACGTCCTCTCACCTACAGATCCTTCGTCTCCTTCAAGTTATCAGTGTGATTCACCAGATTCTTTTGCTTCTTATGCAACAAACAGCCCAAGTTGGATAAAGGATTCTTGTACAGAAGTGAATTACGCAACTCCTCTAACTGATCCTTCACTATCTCGAACCCCTTCCTTCAGTTCCTTGGATTCTTTTCCTAGTCCTCATGTTAGTCGACCAAAGTCTGATACTACATCACCCTTGCTCTCACCTTCAACTTCTGACTACTCCAGTTCTTTTACCTTCTCACCCTCATCTTCTAACTGGTCTGATCTGTCCTATCTGTCTGCTCAGCCATCACCTTCAGTATCGGAATCTAAAGATTTAAATTCTGGTAAAAATGCACACTTGGAGGAAGGTGCACCTCTCCTCTGTGAAGGAAATTCTCCACCAGAAGATAATTCTTCTTCTGCTCATGCTTGGCAGATGGCGAACACTTGTTCTCCATGTAGAGGGAGGTCCCTTTCTTTAGCAGAGCGAAGAGGCAACAATCCTCCTCCTCGGATGATGTTACCTTCAGTCGATGAAACATCCCAAGTTCCAGTCAACTTGATGAGATCGTGGTCATTTGCTCTTCCTGACCTTGAAGATGAAATGATGAATGATGTCGATTTTAACAAACACTCTCAAGAAAGTTCTTTGGAAATGAATACTGAAGAGTTAGTATTGGACAGTGATACTTTCATGGCAGACAATGAAATTTCTAATGCAGTCAAAGATGAACATTTTGGGACTTGTCGTCTTCCACCTGATGCTGTACAAGATACTGCTACTGAAGTAACTAACTTAGTTCTTTATCAGTGGCCTTCTATGCATGAAGTGGAAATGCATTATGGCATCCTTGATTCGAGATCTGTGTATATCATGTTTGTTCAAGACACGAATTTGGGCACCCAAGATGATTATGTTTTGTACGTGTGGGTAGGGCGTGAAGCATCACAGAAGGGAGGGAAAACTAGGAAGAATAGCACATTTGAGGATGGATGCATCAAGTGGGAGACAATTGGGCGTGATTTTCTTCTTCAGAAGGGTTTAGCTACAAGCTCTGTTGTTCAGGTATCCATTCCACCTTTGTGCTTCAACTGACATGTCTGTGAGAATCATTTTTAATCTTTTCCAAATATACTGACTTAACTATGAAGTGCAGTAGCTTGTATAAATTGGGTTGTATTGCTAAAGTACACAGTGATTATTAAATTGACATATCTGTGAAAAATTCAATGACCTTCTATATGGTATTCATTCTTTCCAGAAAAGATTCCCATTAGGGTAACTTTGTGTTTGGCTTTTCATGAGTGGATATAGATGAGAATGCAAACGAGAAGTTCCACCATATTACCAGCCCAGTTTCCTGTGGAAGCAGCTATTACTTATTAGTTTATCAAGTCTAGTAATTTAGCGTGTATTCTGATAATCCAAAAGTTGTATCCTGATGTAACCTTTGGTAAAAATTACAGAAATCATAGGATGCTAAAAGAAGTATATTCTTTTTATATGGTTGCTTCTTAAATGATAGAAAATTAATTGCTTTAATTTGGTGAGCATAGCTGGAACAACTGATTTTGAATCTATATTCATTTTATCGTCCTTTCTACATTCAGAGGCAGAAAATTGGCAATTTTAGTTGGTGGAGACCATTGCTTTTTATTCTATCATTTTTTTTTTCCGGGTTTGCAAGGAGGGTGCAAATTGTTATCTACCTGGAACTTGGTTTGATTTTAGTTGGAAATTGTAGTGCTTTCATGGAATTTGGAGGACTCTTTACACTTGTTTTCAAGTTTAGTTGGAAATTTGGATTTCATTTGCCTGTCGTAGCTTAGTCATTGACAATCATCTGTTCAGCTTCTTTGTTCTATCTTCTTGTTACTATCTTGAATGGATGAACTAATTGAAGTTCTACTGATTGCAGATAGTCAAAGAAGGTGAGGAACCAGAGCTGCTTTTGAAGCATTTTCCCTGTTTCTCATTCCAGAACACATTGGATGATGGGAATTAAGTAGGAGAAAGGAGCCAACAGTTTTTCTAAGTCTAGTTCCTGAATTTCAGCATCCGCCATATTGCGAGGGACCTGCAACTGAATACAGGTCTCGTAAGTTAATTGGGATCCCAGGCAGTAGAGTTATCTTTCCGCTTGTGCGATGTAAGGTGCGGAACATTCCTGGGATCATGTACAGGTGACCAGTTGCGATAAAATCCAGAAGTATGTAAGTTTCTTTGGAATAAGTTAAAAACTACAGTCATTTTCTTTAGTAACTTCATTCAGCTATAATTGGTTACATCCAACCTCAAAAGGTGTTGGTCTTTAGTCTGAATATGAAGACGATCTTTGCTGACTTGCACAAGTTTCGCCGGCTTTGAATTTGATGCTGGGGAAAACTCTGCTTGCGGAGATTTAGGTCATGCAGTGAGGCAAAATTAAGTGATTCTCTTTCCTTCTTATACAAGCTATACTCCTGTAATTTTTGTATAAAACATAGTGAAAAGAATCTTATAGAAACACTCTGCAGGTTTGGATGTTATCCATGCTTTCTGTCATTTCGAAGAATTGTCACTTTAATTTCATTTCAGGGGATCATTCACTATATACTGAAACATCTATGGGGAACCATCATGGGAAATGTATACAACACTAATCTTACTACGTTTTGGTTTCAGTAACAAGTTGGAGTATCATGTTCTAATAATGTATCAATCATCAGACAATGTAGCTAAGGGCCAACATTCCTCCCGAAAAAAAAAAACATAAAGGGCCAACACATGATTTTGTAAATGATTTCCAACACTCTCACAGCACATTCGCACAATCCTTGCAAGTTGGTCCATTACGTTTATTCATTGTAACGAAATTAAAAGCGGAACTGGAGGTCAAGGACTATTAAAGCGCTTATTACCGAAGCGTGCAATTGCTTTTATTTTCATGGCAAGATAAGCAAGCTCTTTGGCTTCATGTTTGGGTACTAACACCGCAATGACAATCAGAACTGGAACTTCCTACCATCATTTTTGCTGAGGTGTTACAATGGTATAATTGGCTGTTCTGACCCCAAAAAGACGGGATGATTGGCAACGATTACAGGTGATCTTACCTAAATGGGAATACAGGGCAATATACTTCCACCCATCCAACAATTCTGCCAGCTCCCGAGTGTAAAGAGCATCCTTAGAATTTAAATACGACTTTTTCCAGAATGCAAATGACCTCAAAAGTGATGTTAATTAGCACCAGGTACACATTATCAAGGAAAGCAGTGATCCAATAAGTAAGGTTCGCATAGATGAAGAAAGTTGGGAGCGGTATTCACAGTAGGCTTCAGCTTGGTTAGCACAACTGAATATATGCAGGTTCAGAAGTTACAGAGGCTAAATGTCACAAGCCAGACTAAACAAAAATAGTTGGGGAAAAGCAACGCCATAGCAAAATTTAACCCCAACTTGCCTTCTCTTCATCTCATAACTTGTTTTTAGATCTCAACAGAGCCATTGTTGGGCCGAGGGCACTACCTTTTAAGGCTCTATAGGACCACGAGCTTTTCCCTGAACTGGCCTTATCCCAAGAGTTTCCTTGGGAGAGTTCTTCCTTCTTGGCATTCAAAGCCTCACTCAATTGCTCCCATATGTTTCCACCATTTTCTATAATATAACGAGTAAGAAATTCAAAACCCAAAATGGTATAGAAAAAATCACATACTCAAGAAGCAGTCAGTTTCAGGAACCAGTAAGGTCTTGTAAGTACCTGAGCCTGAGGCACTTTTTTGTTTCCCACAATTTGCTTCTCCACTCCCTGCATATAGTCAACAAAAGATAAACTTATTACTTACTTTCAAATCCCAAACATCCTGATCTTAGCTAAAAGTATCTAGGAGGAGAAAGGAAAACTATCCAAAATGTGAAAAAACCATTAGCTTCACCATTTGCTTGCACCAGAATACCAATACCTTTTGTTTCTAACTTTTCTATGTAGCTCCGACAAATATCGTTAACCAATAATTTCTAGAGCAACAAAAATGACCTAAAGTAACCTCCCTGAATTTGCCACATTTCTTACCCAATTTTGCAGCATTAGGCTTCCATGTTTTACCAAGAGAAGTTGAGAGTTAAAAAAAAATCTTGTACTGACATTGAAACTGTGCATTTTCTACAACTTGATGACACATTTTTTAAACAAGCAGCTGTAATTTTCCCAACACAAATGATTATCAATAATTTTTCTGACATAACCAACCATGCATACCGGGGGCAGGGGCATCTATTTGTGTCTCATTATTGGCAGGTGGATCAGAAACTGTAGCATTCTCAGTAGCTGCAGGACCTCCATTTGCCTCACCAGTTACTGCTTCAGTTGAACCTTCATGGCCATCTTTGACAACACGAACATCAATAAGAGTTGCAAAACCTATCTGCAGGTTTATGCATACAGTTATTAGTATAATAAAAGCAACAGTAGCTTTAAACTGTGGTCCTTCCTGATCCACAAAAAGTTGTCATAATTAACATTTCGCACGGGAGAAAAGATAACATAGGCAACTAGTAAAATGACAGGTGGTGAACAGCTTTAAAGTACCTCCAAAGATCCATCTTCTTTGTAAAGGGAGTCATCTGGCTGCTTATCAGGTTCTTCATCCGCATTCTTTGTAGTAACTGGATACCCAGGGACTGGCATCAGAATGAGTTTATCAGATTTTGAACTACACCATGACACATACCCAACCTGCAGCATAAGTTCAAGCCAAAAACCTGTAATCATGGTGGTATATTAAGAATCAAGAGTTTTTCAAAGTGGTGTTAGAATTCCATCATACTCGAAAGGGAGAAATTTCAGGAGTCCAGGTCGACGACAACTCAAGTAAGCGATACGCGATCACATCACCTACCTGAAAAGACAATAAGACACCTTAGAAGGTAACCAGGAGGTAATTAGTGCTCTAAAATTATATGCATATGACATCTCAGGTCGGAGGTCAAACTTGTTCACAATTTCAGCATGGACTTTTACTTCGTCAACACAATCCCCCACCCATCCCCCTCCCTCCAGGCCCGAAAGACTCCCCCCACCCCAAAACTAAAGGAAAGGAGGCGGAGGGGAAACAATAAAATTTATTTTGAAAAAGAGGATGATTGTGTTTGGATAGGAGATTATTTGGAATAATTTTTTGGAAAAAAACTATAGCACTTTTTTGTGATGTCATGTATGTGAGATAAAAAGGGGGTTGGAAAACGTGTTTTTGAATGCAACCAAAAAAATCTTTTGCAAATAACAAGCTTTCCAAATAATCTGTTCAAGATAAAACACGAACAGCATGTCAAAATTCTTAATCACTTTTCTGGCATAAACTTTTACTTGAAAATGCCAGGTACCACAGAAAGTGCCAAAGAAAGTACATAACCAGAGAATTTCAACAAATAAAAGTCTTATTCCAAAGCCATAAATATGAACAATATGACACTGAAATATACACCAACCTTTGGCATATAGGAAAGGAGAGGAAGCTTTTCAAAATCAATTGGTCCATTCAAATGTACATCTTTCGGGGCACTTAATGTCACAGGACGGTCTCTGTTGGCATTATTATAATCGTTTCTCCTGGAAAATGAATTTTTCTCAGTTCCCCACTTTTGGCCCTTTCTTTTGCTGGTGATTCCATTCCACTGGAAAGATTCCTGAGATGCAAGAAATTTCACTCTAGTATCTCATATATATATATATATATATATAGACACATACACACATATATATAAAATTTGAATGACAAAGATGATTTTGAGATGTTTCCATCCTTCAAAAGCACAAAATGAATGAAAGCATACAACTCATGTCAGAATAAACAAGAGTTTTGCAGTAACCTATATCAGATCAAAAAGAAAAGGACTGACCAAATACTGGGCAAAACTTTACTTACGGCCATCAACTCTCATAATCAACATGAGAAAAATTTCGGTCTATAGTTTTAACACTTAGCATACACTTTGAGATATCAAAATCACCATGACACAGTTGTACAGTTGTAGCATAAAACCCTCAGCAGACAAATTGAAGAAAATAGTAACAGAGTTTGTTATAAATAGCAAGAATTAAACCAAACGTACAAGAAAAAGCTGTATGACAAATAACATACCTCTGAGACTTGATTTTGTGCCTCAGCTTGATCTGCATTCAAAACCAAATTTACAGATATTAGGACTCTAAATTAATAGCATCAGTAATCTACACTCTCCAACAAGTCACCAATTTATATTACTTCACTCTATCAGAAAGTTGAAAAACGTGCAATATGAGGTTGTAATAAGCTTATATTTAGTAGACATTGAAAATCAAAATGTCATTTCATTGACAGTAGAGAACAACTGCACAACTTAATAGTTCATCTAGTAACAGTCTACCATCTTCAGGAAATCGATTGCTTTAGGCTGGAAGCTGTGAACAAAAGCTGTTCAAATTTCTCTTAACAAAATCGTTCAAAAAGGGTGGCCTTTTAGCAAAAAAGAAATGAGCACGTCATTGGAACAAAGGAAGTGGCTGTATTAAGCAAACAGTTTTGTACACTGGTAGACCATTTACCACTGGTGGGAATTTGACACAATTTTAATAAATCGATTGCTTCAAGTTGGAAGCTGGTGGACAAAAGAAATATTCTCATAACAAAATCATTCAGATAGGGTGGCCTTTTTTGGGGGAAAAAAATGAGCACGTTCTAGGAGCAACGGAAGTGGTTGTACCAAGCAAACGATTTCCCACCAGTGGTAAGTGTGTTCTTTGGAAAGAGGATATATTGATAGATGCATGATACAAAGTCAGAACAAAATCAAGGTAAGGACGCATCAATTATCTTGTGCTCTTGATGTCGAAAGATTGGACTTCTATCAGAGAAAAAGCATGCAACTTCAACTTCATAGCTATCTAATGCTTGCAACTAAATTGAACAGACAGATTTTATGCAACTAAATGTCAAGCAACTCCAGCAAACACAAGAGTGGGCATGCTGCAAATGCTAAAACAGGCTATTATATTCCTTGTTAACGTCATCTAGTAAGCCATAGATTTTACAATAAAAAAGCAAACTTAAGAATGGTATTCCCACGTGAAGACATACATTGCAACTTATTTGCATGGTTTCGCCATACAGCCAAAAGAAAGAGAATAAAAGTAACATCAATTCAAAGAAATATAAAAACACAAGCATGCGTCCAACCATTCTCTAGAGGCTCAAAGCGGATGTGCCCAGGCCTAATTACAATCGGAACAACTTCGTCATCCAAGCTTTTCTTCTGATTTGATTGCTCAGATGCACTGCCATTTTGAGTTGCCTCTCCATGTTTTCTCTTATCAGTATTTGTATCTTTTCCAGACCACTGCTTCCAGTATAGCTACATATCAGAAATTGCATCAGAAAAAGAATTCATGTTTTGAGCAACAAAGAGGATATGAATCTTTAATCACTCACCAGTCCCTTTGGTTGGCCATCATCTTCTTTTACATCAGGTTTGGCTGGTCTCTGTTTCCAGTTGTTGTACTTCTTCACTTCAGCTCTAACTGGTTTCTTTTTCCAATTTTGCTGCAAAATTCAGCAAGTGGTTCTTTACAACCAATTCTGGAAGTCAGAGAGGCACAATAATGTACATGTCTGACCACTCACAATTTCCTTAGGTTGAGAAATGGTATCTTTCTTCTGAATTTTGGCCATTTCACGTATCCACCGCCTCTTAGCTTTTTTGCGCCTTGCACTTCTGCTAGGGAGCTGCAAAACAAATTGTATGAAATCTAAGGCAATATTGAAGACAAAGCAAGCAAAAGCTCTGCAAGCAGCGTAAAGTTTAGAGCAGTATAATGCTGTGTCCTTGCAGCACTTTACTTCAATCATCTCAGATAATAATTCAGATGTCTCACTTCCAGAACAGGTTGTAGATGTTTACTGTCTTTTCTACCTTTCTTTTACTTTCTTTTTTTTTTTACCTCTGTTTAAAAGTCCATTTCTACAGATTAAATCATCAGAGAAATCAGTGATAGCCATAATTCATTCAGTCACAATTCTAAAAAGCTGTCCACCACAGGCATTCTTCAGTTTGAATTTTGAAGTACAAATACTGGCAGGAGACAATGCATGTAATTCAGGCAGACAACAATACATTAAGTGTTCAAATATCAGTAACAAGCAATGATTGCAAACCTTCTTTGTTCCCCCAGATACTTTTTCAGTCTCCTCTCCATTTTTTTGAGTCGGGTCACTGCTGCAAAATCAGATTAAATTATTGTCAGCAAGATACCATCTAGATGTTTGAGTACTTCAAGAAATGTAGTATATAATACGGATGTATCACTGAAAGAGTTAGAAAGGAGGACAGAGAACAATATGCCTCTCCCTAGGAGGCCATAACGAGAACGAGACTTCTCCAAGTCTAAGTTGCCTACTAGAAGAAAAGGTTCTATCTTCCTGCTAAAATAGGCTTGTGCAGCGAAGTACTGCCTCAAAATATTGATTATGATAAGAACTCCAAAATTTAACATACACAGCTCTCAGGAAAGTCTAGATAAATATGACCAAGATGTTTATGAGTGTCCCCCCAAAAAAAAATACAACTTAGTCAATTCAGCTTAGCTCATTTGAGATACCACTGCAAAAACATAAAAAACAATGGTCTTAAAGAAATTGATTAATGAAACTAATATGGAATCAAAACATCAAAAACAATGGTCTTATGTCATATATACCTCTTCATATTTGGTGAAGCCACAATACTTCCATCGCCTTGTTCAGCAATATCACTTTCATTTTTCTTCTTGATCTCAGGTACCTTTTTCTGTTTGTGAGTACTCTCCTTTGCTGCATGGACACCATCTTGCTGACAATTTTCAATTTGCTCTGCTGGACCAGCATTGTCAACCCTACACTGACGCTCTGCACGTAGTTTCTTCTTTCTGGAATTTATGTAGGATAAGAAAAGAAAAGGGTCGGTGACCATTTTAGTTAGAGATTGAAGCGACCATTTCAGTTAGAGATTGAAGTTTGACTCCAAGCATAAGTTATCCAAATACAGCATAAAGAAGCAACAACGTACTTTGACCCCTGCAGTTTTTCCGGAGCTTTCCTTTTCTTCGAAGTTGCATTTTCTTGCGATGGATTATGTAAAGAATTTTCCAACTGCTCTTCCCTGACCTCATCCTCAGCCTCTTCAGTTACATCTCTAGCTTCCTCTTTATCATCCCCCTCCGCACCTTCGGATTCATCTTCAGGCTCATCACTCTGATAACCTCCAGTTTCCTTCTCGAATTCCTCATTTGCTAAAAGCAGTGCTCCAGTATTTACAGGTTGCTGCTCCACAGCTTCCATTTCTGCAACTAAATTGATTGGATTGGTTCCCCGAATAGCCAAGGTGAGCCCTTTCTTCCTTACACTATTAACAACAGATCAAATACAGAAAACATCTGTCATCCTTTCATCTACCAACTTGTTAACTTATTTATGGGTAACATAAATTCAACCTTGAAATTAATAAGGATTAAGACTAAGAGTGAATGCTTAGCCCTAACCTGATTACATCTTTATCCTTCAAAATGGTAGTCGATTCAAAACCTGGTAACACGTAGCCATCCATCTACAAGCAAGGAAAATACAGCATCAATCCAGCAACGAATACACCGTAGGCACAATTACAACTAAACAAAGTACCACAAATTGGAGAGAAAGTCATGATCTTTATTATTGCCAAACTTTCAAAAATCTATCAACTTAAAAAGAACAATTCATACCCTAAATCCAGTGAAGTTGGGTTAATCAGGTCTCTTACACTCCATAAAAAAAATTCAAAAACAGAGTCGGAAACAGAAAACCAATTTAACTGCTTTGCTGAATCGTCAGAAAAAGGAGACAAACCCTTTGATCACGTTGACAATTCCAAACCACTAGGCCACATACACGTTAGCAAAGATTGCATTTTTTCTTTAACAAAGGGGTATATTTACACCCTAACATTGCAGTTTTTATTGCAAAGATAGGGCAAGAATTAGATACATACGTAGAGGAGGAGGCCATGAGGGCAAGAGGGTTGAAGTTGAAAAGCGTGAAGAATGTAAGCAGCGAGGTCAGCGATGGTTCTGTGGTGGTGGGGTTTAAGGAGAAGCCAGCACTGTTGAAGCCCCTCTGATATTTGGGACTGGCTCAAAATGCCCTCTTTCTCTGTGAACTCCAATCGGAGCCTTGTGGTTTCCATCCTCCCATGCAACTGCTGATCTCCTTCTAATGTGGGCTGTACAGGCGAATTTTTGTAACGAAAAGAGCTCCCCTCCTCCTCCTCCGTCCTTCACTTCTCCGCTGCCGGGCCTTTGTCAGCAGCATACAAAAGCTTAAACCCCTGCTAGAGACTGAAGAAGTGATTTTAGTAGAAACCCCTTCGACTCCTGCTTTAACCATGGTAAAGCGCTAGTTAGTGAAGTACTATAGTTTTTTTTTTTTTTTTTTTTTTTTAAGAGTGAAGTAATATATAGTTAAAAGACAAATTTTTCTTTTTCTTTTCCTTTTTAATAAAACATCCTCAGTTTATTAAAATCTCGACTAACAACAGAAATTATATTAAACATTGATAGTACAATTTTTCTTTTCTGATTTCTCTACTTCGGCTTTTGCACTTCAAAAATGGGGACTTGGGTAAAATTTGGCCTGTGGCCAAGTCTGCAACATCACCATTTAATAGTTGTACTTCCCTAGAACTTTTAATGGGCTTTGTACGAATTATTATATCTATAAATATAATAATGGGCTTTGATACGCACTGCACAAACAGTCTATAATCCATGCAGCATGAGATTTACCTCAATTCAATCAAATGGGAGGATTGGCAAACACCACCTATGACATCTTTCTTTAACCATTGAAATCAAAATTTTTGTTTTTACATGTTTTTCGTTTTTTCTAGTACAGCAGCTCAAAGAAGGAGACACTTTGCTAAATGGGAAAAAAAAAAAAGGAGAGGAGAGATGCTTAGCATTTTCGTGGCGTTTCTAGTGACATTTTTATGCTACTTTTGTGTGAGATTTGAGAATTTGGGATTACTTAAAAAGTAGTAGCTACGGAGCATTGAGTAATCAATCAAACCAACTCCAATAATATCAATCCCACCAAACAATTTTGACATTTTTCGGCTAAACCATCGTATCACCAATAAAAAAGGTCATCCTTAAAAGTTTCCATAAACTACACATGCTTATTAGTTAGTATGTTGAATGCTATTTTTAGAAAGCAAAGGTCTCTCAAAGCATTTTGACCATTTGGAAAGAAAAAAGAGATAAACTAAAGCCCTATTTGATAATAACTCAATTTAGTACTTAAATTTTAATAAATTCAAATCATAACATGTTTAGATGTGCTTGTAGTAAAACAAAATAGAGCATATTAATTGACTCAGTGAGTTCGAATTGTGTAGGTAACATTTATTTCAAAAAATAAGTACAAATTATTTTCACTTATCACTCAAATGAGTGTTTACTATTCAATAATTTAATGAATCAAAATTTCATATTTCAGTTTCATCAAACATACTCTAAATTAATTTTCTTTAATATTTGCTAAAATTCCCTTATGACGATGGTATGTCTCTCTCTCTCTCTCGGACTACAATTGCAAGCTTTTAAAGCTACAATGGCTTCCTTTCATCTTTCCTTCCCTAACATGTTAGTGTTACTACCAGTTAAATAATAATTTAAAAAAAAAAAAAGAAGAGAGGGAGCTGAAATTACTAAATAAGAAGTTGGTTAACAAAAAATGTGTGTAATTTTAAGAACTGTACAGCGTAAGCATTTACAAATATAACAAACTTAAAGGGCGGATAGTGCTATTAACCATTAATAAAGAGGATTATTAAAGAAAAAATGTAACAAAAGAAAGGAGAGGCTCAAATGCAGTGCGTTGTGTGGGGGATTAAACTTAAAAACCCGATCTGAAGTCACTTCCCCCATTCTTCTGCACCAGACGTCTACAGTCAGCGCAGTCTAGTCACAGAAGATGATGCGTCAAAGAGGAAACCAGCGATTTTAGCTAATTTTATTTTTATTTTCAATAATAATAATAATAATAATAATAAAAGGGCGGCAGCGGCTAAGCTGGCGTACAGTCCGAAGCTAGTAATGGCGGAGCTCCGGCACTCAAGTTCGATGGGAAGCCGAGCGGCGTCAGCGTCACCAAGGAAACGGGACGATGTCGCTGTGGCTTCCTCCCCACTGTCTCCCGATAATATTCCCACCTCCTCTTCCTCCGACGACAATCGTAGTCGTCATACTCGAGATCGCGGCGGCCTCCGCTCTTTCTTCTCCGCCGGGCACTTGCACTCTCTCTTCCCCTTCTCCTTCACCGACGACGCTAGGCTCCATACTCACAATTCCAAGATCTCGGTTTTCGTGCTTTGTTTGATTTTCCTCGCCGCAATTATTTCAGTTTCTTCAATTGTCAATCGATTGGTGAGCACTTGCTGTTTAGCTAAACCTTTGGCAGAATTTCTGGCTTCTCTTTTTGATTATACATAAAAGTGCTTAAGTTTTTGAGTTAGGTGTACGAAGTTTCGATTTTTAATGTTGTTTCTGTTGGAAATTTTGAGACTTCTGATAAGTAAAATAGTTACATTGGTGATTTTTGGTTATGGATTAGCTGGGGGTGGTTTTTTTCTCGGGCCTTTATTGTTTGAGGAGTCGTTTATGTTTGTTGATCATCATGTTATCCGGGGGGTAGAGTGGAGTGAGAAGGGGGGGGGGGTGGAGGGGATGGAGTATTATTGGAGCTCAATACCTAGAGTCTTATAGGCTTAACTTTTGATGCTCATATTGTTCTCTTGGGTGTGGAGGTACTTACATGAAAAAGACACCTTATGGGTTGCAGTGATAACTTGGAAATTCCCTCCCTTGCGTAGAAACTGGCTAGGAAAATGAATTATCTATTTTAGAATATTTTGTGATTGTATCGTTTCTGTCCATTATACAATGAACCCTAATCTTGTTAATCTACATCAAAGATCATGGAGAAGAATTACATCAGAGCTGTCTGTGCTTATTCTTGGATAGAGGAGATCCTATTATGGTAGTTTGTTTGGTGAATATAGCCTCAGAAATTAGGCTTTGAGTTTGACTATAAGGGTATATGACAATTGCTGCGGCTTTTGTTGAGAATGCTAATAGAAAAGTGCAGTTATATTTGGGCTGTGCAAAAATAATAGCTTAATTAGGTCACATGCCTATCATATACAATCTCTGATAAAAAAAAGGGCTGTCTTGATATCCGATGCTTGACATTTGGGTTAAAGTGGTGTGAAGCCTCACAGAAGATGCCAGTTTGGCTAGTATAATCTTATTTAACAAGTAGAATATACTATGTATAAAGTGTGTTTGTTGCATTTCTTGTGCCTGCCTTTTTACTCAAATGGTAGAGTTTGAATAATCTACAGTAGGTAAAATGTTATTAACTAAATAAAGGTAAAAATATCATGACAACAAGGTTTCGTGCCCTATTGGACGTTTTCTTGTGCTTATTGGACAAACATGATGATATGCATCTGTTTGTCACTGTTTATCCTAAATTGTGCATTCTTTCTTTGACTTTAATGAACTCTTATATTCTCCTTTATTTTAAGTAAAGCATTGCTTTGACTTAATTTCTCACTCTCAAACTCTTTACTATTTTTTTTTCTGCTTCAATGCATGCTTAGTATACAGCACTTCTTGACGAGTAGGAAGTTGTTTCTTCTTCTTTTTTCTTTTTTTTTTCCTTTTTTTTTTTTGCTTTTTACAAAATTTAGTTTCTTTTTCTGTGGCACTTTTGGCATTCTATGTGAGACCCTGTAATAGAGGACTATTGATGAGTTGCTCATAAAATTTATTTAACATTCTTCTCTTCGAAGAAAATTCTTAAGCTTATTTGGGATTCCCCTCTTTAATATTGTTTTCATGAATTGTAGAATGCTCCATATCTGTGCAAGAAAGATGGCATAGTACTCCACTGTCCACGGGTAAGTGCTTAAAGAAATGCTTCTGTACTTTTTCATGTTTCATTTTTTCTTAAATGACCAATATAATGATATTGGTTGTATGATTCATCTCATTTCAATTAGGTAAAGGAGCATCCTTCACTATGGGAGAATCCATATTCAGCTACCACTTCATGGAAGCCATGTGCTGAGCGACGTGTGGGCATAATTTCTGGTACTCTAAAACTGTCACTGATTTGCATTATATTGCCCATTTATGTGATGCTGAGCGTGAATGCTTACTTTTTTATAATTTGGCTGCTGTGATCTTTTTTATTTTGAAGTTTATTAAGCTATAAACTGTATGAAGCAAAATTAAAATCCTATCTTGAAGCCACTCATATATGAACCAATTACCTCACATAAAGTTTACCATGCTCAAAAAACTACTAATTTCATTCTGTTATGTAAACTACGTGGTGGTGAACACCAATAATGATAATATGCAGCAAGTGTCATACAAAAGATATTGGAATATATATTGTCAAAAGGTTAAATTCTATACTTGACATTTGCTGTTAATTGTTATCTGAACTCTGGTATGCCCAAATATTTGTTGCCTATCAACTAATAAGAAATGATTTTATACTAGACTGAAGTTGGTAACAAGACTAATGATGTAATAATGTTGTGTTTAAATTAGTTAAGACGATTGGTACAATGACTTTTCCATATGGTTAGGACCAGCATTATACATGAAACAGAAGTGTAAAATTCCTTTTTTTTACTTTAAAAATTTTTCTGGAATGGGCAAATTTTCATTTACCGATGAAGTTGTTCCATAAACTTATATGGTATTATTTTTGATAGATAGAGCCAAAAATTTTGATTTCTGCAACTTGGCTTCTATTTCCTACTAATTTCCATGTGCTTTGGGCCTTTGGCCTTCTCTTCATAGTGCATGGTTCCATCAACTATCGAATAATTGGAAACAGGAAAGTGTTTGCTTCATGTAGTCTGCATATGAAGAAATGAAACTATTAACTTGTAAAGTGAAGTTTTTGGGGAGAAATTTCGAAAGAAAATAATCTGAGTAGAAAAGACAATGTCATCACTTCTTTTCTCTGAAATTCTGTAATCTCTTGCTTGCTTCTTTTCTTCTTTTTTTTCAATTCTTCCTATTTTTAATTTTTTTTTTAAATTTGCAACATAACTCGGATGAATGAGAAAGGGATTTTGTGTTCACTAATTTTACTAGTCTTATCTTCTTCATTTTTAACTTGATGGCAAAGTTTTTCTTCCATTGTATCTGACTACCTATACTTTTGACTCTTTGTAGATATTCCCGCTGAGAATGAAACAAATGGATATATATTTATACATGCTGAGGGTGGTTTGAACCAGCAAAGAATTGCTGTAAGATTCTCTTTGTGCTATCAAATAATATATATGTTTATGAATTGTTTCTTTCTTACTTTTCTAATTGGTCAACGAGGATGGTCATGTCTGATTTCATCTTTCTTGTATCCAGTCATGCACATTTTATCCAAGCGTTTTCATAAACTTCTTTCCAGTTCTACTTGACCGTGTGGCAGGGCAATTGTTAGCATTTGCGTGTCTGATCCATTACCTGTTTCCTAACTTACACTTCTCAATTTCTCCCCTTGCTTTTCATCCTCTTTTTGTCGGTGAAGTTCCATTCAAAGTATTGAACCTTCTTTGAAGCTGCTATTTTCCAGGTTCCCCCCCAAAGGATACACATTGTTTATAGGCTCCTATCTATAAGTGCCACTGCTCAGGCATTCACTCAATACATAAACTCATTCTTACTTTTTTGTTTTTGGGGTCAGATTTGCAATGCTGTGGCTGTTGCGAAGATAATGAACGCCACTCTTATTTTGCCAGTGTTGAAACAAGATCAGATATGGAAGGACCAGACGTGAGTGAAGCTTTCATGAAAATGCTATACACTGTGTACTGTATGTTACAGAAAATGAGGCTGCTATTCAGCCAAGGGAATGTTGACATGCACTCTTCCACATCTTCTGTATCACCTATTTTGCTGTTATCGTTAACATTCAAGTTCTCTGCTTCACCACCTTGACCGGGACCTGAGCTTATTTCAGTTACCCAGTAAAGCATGCTTCATTGTTAAATATTTTAACTGTTGTTGGTTCTGCAAATTTTAGACCTAATTTTGTGCTAAAAACTTGAACTCTGAATTACATGGAGTATACACCATCTGATATGTGCAAGGGTTTTGTTTGTTTCATTGATATGCACGCATGCAACTCGAAAGTACATGCTTTTTTATACAACACATCCTTGTCGTCTTTGTATCAGTTGGCAGATCTCTCTCTCTGTCTCTAGTACCTTCTCACTGCAATAGCTAATTTATTTCTTAATGTCGGTTGAGCTTGATCATTGCTATTAAAAGTACTGAAAACCTCTAGGTACTT
Organism: Coffea eugenioides; assembly: GCF_003713205.1. Taxonomy (NCBI): domain Eukaryota; kingdom Viridiplantae; phylum Streptophyta; class Magnoliopsida; order Gentianales; family Rubiaceae; genus Coffea; species Coffea eugenioides. The sequence goes on from NC_040045.1 coordinate 46,907,554, forward strand.
ATTCAGTCATTTATCCTCTGCAGAAAATTTGAAGACATATTTGATGTCGACCATTTTATTGACTACTTAAGGGATGACGTACGAATTGTTCGTGACATTCCTGGATGGTTTACTGACAAATCAGAGCTGTTCACCAGCATAAGGTCTACTATTCTATGTTTTCTCTTTTTTAGTACTCTTATTACAAACCACAGTTTTGACTTGTGAATCTCTGGTTAAAGGTTTTAGCAACTCATCATGACCTTCTTTTCAACATATAGACATGCTAATTTTTAACCAATTTGGTGAAACTGTCATTAGTCACTAAAAATTAAATGTACTCCTTTTCCCCAGTGTTCATAAGATTGTGCAAACTTTTTTGGGTCAGAACTCAGACATGGGAAGGTCTCTCCTACTTATAGCCATCTTAAAATTTTAAAATACCTGCTTAATTTGGTCTATGTTGGAAATTTTAATTGGATTGATGTGTCCTACATGGTTTATTTGTTTCTGCTCATGTACTATAATTGATAGACGGACAGTGAAGAACATCCCCAAGTATGCTCCAGCGCAATTCTATATTGACAATGTTCTACCCCGGATTAAGGAGAAGAAGATAATGTCCTTAAAGCCTTTCGTTGATCGACTTGGGTGAGGAATGAATGTCAATTATTGGTATTTCTTTAATCGGTTTGACTAATTGGCAGGTTTAAATATATCATAAATACTAACTATTTAGTTTTCCATTCAGATATGATAATGTTCCCCCAGAAATAAACAGACTAAGGTGCAGGGTAAATTATCATGCGCTCAAATTTCTGCCTGAGATTGAGCAAATGGCTGATCAACTTGTATCAAGGATGAAAAATCGCACCGCCAGTTCAAATCCTTTCATGTACATAATTTGGACAATGTAGTTTTATCTCCTCTTTTTTCCTTTCCATTGTGAGGCTTGAATTTTTTTTTTTTCCCAAACAGGGCTCTTCATCTGAGGTTTGAGAAAGGGATGGTAGGCCTTTCATTCTGTGATTTTGTGGGAACAAGGGCAGAGAAAGCTCTCATGGCTTTGTACAGACTGAAAGAATGGCCTCGACGTTTTAAGGTTCAGTTCATCATAATTGCCATACAACAAAGAGAAAAAATTTAACAACATAAATTTGATAATCTGTTTGTTTTCTGGCAGGACGGCTCTCATCTATGGGCTCTAGCTCTTCAGAAGCGGAAGGAAGGTCGGTGCCCCCTTGAGCCTGGTGAAGTGGCAGTCATGCTTCGAGCAATGGGTTATCCGAAAGAAACCCAGATATATGTTGCTTCAGGACAGGTTTATGGTGGACAAAACCGCATGGCTCCCCTTAGGAATATGTTCCCAAATCTCGTAAGGCCACTTGCTCAGTTTTGATTCACTTATTGTTCCTAGGAACGTTGTTTTTGTTGTTGTTCTTTTCGTGTCATGTCTCTAACCTAAGCATTCTATCCACAAATGAATGATGAAACAAGATACATTTTAACCTTTCGATCAAAAAAAAAAAAAGAAGGAAATCATTTAACCTCGTGTGTGTATGCTGAATACATGAATTCAGTATGATTGTTCTTCTGCATACAACAAAAAATTCGTATGCTTTGAGTTGTGTTTGGTGCTAATAGGTTTAACACTCGTAGTAATAGATTTTGACACTTGTTTTGGTCTAATGACCAAAATCAACTTTTTCGGTACTCGGTGATATATTGTCCTTGAGAACCCTTTCAGGTGATCGTTGTTGAATTAGTCTTTTGATGCATGGTGTTTCATGATTTTGGTAATTATGGGCAGGAAGATAATTTAATCTGAGTAGCCAGAAGGGAACCTTCTAGTAATTTAAGATCCTATATTCAAATATCTATATGAAGGTCAACCTTTTGGAAGGGCTTTTAGTGTGAACTACTTAGTAGCTATTTCCGTTGTATTATGTTTATAGAAGATAAGAGAGTTGAAAGAAAGTGTAAATAGAAATATGGGATGTTAATTGACTGGGGCTTAACTAATTTTATGGGCTTTGCTGTCATCTGAAGTCTTGAGCGTGGTTTTTCTATTACTTTCGATTGGCACAAGACGAGCAGTGTTCTTTGTGGGGTTGTGAATTATGTTTGCTCACCTACGTATCCTAGTTCACTTGTCATTTTTGTTTTCTTATAGTTGATATAGTAATTGTTAAAGGATGTATAACAGGTAGCAAAGGAGGAATTGGCAACCAAAGCGGAGTTGGATGGCTTCAGGAAGCATGTCACTAGTCTGGCCGCCCTTGATTTCTTGGTCTGCTTGAAGTCTGATGTGTTTGTCATGACCCATGGAGGAAACTTTGCTAAATTGATAATTGGATATCGTCGTTACATGGGTCACCGTCTGAAATCCATTAAACCAGACAAGGGACTGATGTCCAAATCATTAGGCGACCCATACATGGGCTGGGCGACCTTTGTGGAAGACGTGGTGGTTACCCATCAGACTCGAACAGGATTACCTGAAGAAACCTTTCCTAATTATGACATCTGGGAGAACCCTCTAACACCTTGTATGTGTAAAGCCTGATTGTGATAACTTGTATAGTGAAGGTAAACACTAGGAATTTCATTGGAAGAGTCTCTTTGGTAAAGTTGCAGTCATGCCCTTGGAAAGTTGTCCAAGCTGTTCTGCACTCAAGAGACCTGGAGAATCTGAACTTGCATGGTGGAAACAATCTTGGGGATTCTGAGGTCTGCTTGGAGATGGAGATGGAAAGTTTGTGAAGTGCAGGCTTGCAAGTGGCTGGCATGGAGCAGCCTCGCAACTATTTGCATGGCCTGGTGCTCTTCCTTGAAGAGAATACAACAGTTTTGCATCTTAATATTGGACCTCTTCATTGAATTGAGCAACGATGTGATGTATATTAGTTTTTTTTTTATTCTGGTACATGAAATCTCATATTTCAAAAAAAGAAAAGAAAAGGTATACTTGGCATTCAATAACTCGAAAGCACCTGCTCTATTTCTATTCTTTTTTTTTTTTTACCCGACAGTGATAATAATCTGCTCTATTTCTATTTAACACGTGGTGTTTTTAAGTGGCTTCTGCTGGTTGCCAGTCGGGTCAAAACGGATTTGGGGCAGGGACGGTCATCAGTATGACCGTCCCTGCACGGTTCATGGTCCAGATTGGACCTCAAAAAAATGTGCGGCTCAGATAACAAGTGGTAACTCGATTTCCGCGCCAAGTGTGGGGCCCACCACTATCTGTTGTGAAAATACAACCTGTGAAAAAAAGTTACACGGTGAACAAAAGAAGTTACGCGCTGTTGATGAAGAGGAAATTTGTCAGGGACGGTTGCACCTGCAACCGTCCCTGCCCCGAGTCCGGTCAAAACTCCACCATGCAAACTTTTGTAGCTTTTGTAGTTTTGCTCAAGTCCACTGCACGCGATTGATTTGTGGTTAAATTGGTCCAGATTTCCTTATGAAGTAATCTTCCTTCATAAGGAAGACTGCACCATTGTCTCTGTTGCCATTCATTTCCTTGCGTCTTTTACCTGTATTATATGTATATGGACAACAAGAAACTTATGCAAAGTCCGACGCGGGTAAGTTCCTACATTCGATATTTCCATAAGCAAAAACCCCACCAGACGCCTGAATTTGTAAGCAACTCGACGGGTCCAGTGTCATTATTCTCTGTCGTTATTTTTCCTTTCCTCACAAGCTGACCAATGTTCATTGCTGATATAACTATTGGTTTTCATTCTAAAGAGATGTTCTAACTACTGCTTATTAACGAGACAAGTGGAACTGGAACACCAAAACTATGCCCTCTGTGTTTTTTTTTTTTTTTTTGTTTAAAAAAAAGAAAGAAAAAAAAAATCCGTGGCGAGGGGAATGGTAGATGGAGTTAATTACGATAAATCACATGATGATTCCTCCAGGCAAAAAGCTATCCCCTTTAACGCTGTCAATATGCGATTCCTCTCCTCCCTCCTTTGACCCAGCGGATGGAAATCAGCATATGTTTATGTAATTTCTAGACTTGTATCCTCTGCGTGTACTAAACGACAGCCAAAGAATCCGTCTTTGAGAAAGATAAGAGAGTTGTGTCATTGAGATTATATATTACAAGGCTGAAGATTAAACATTAAACATAAGAAGGCTTCTAGTTCTATCAAAACCAATAATGCATGGCTGAGGATTATTATCCTTAATAGTAGTAGTATAGCTTGAAACCAAACATCCTTAATAGTAGTAGTATAGTATAGCTTGAAACTAAAAAAATGTTTTACTAGGTATCGGAGTACAATACAACAACAATGCTTGTACGCTCCCGAACAGCTGGTGACTCGCTAGCTATAAATTCCGAGACCAAAGCCTAAATGGACGACAGTGATTCACGGGACATCTCTCAATTTCAAGACCCTGTGGCGCACACTTGTCACTATCCAGCTATAAATTACGTGTCATTAAGCCGTTAATCCGTGTCATGTATCAGCATGATGATTGATTCATCATAATCCATCACTACTGAAGCAGAGTTGGTGGAACTAACTTGTTATCTGACTGCGAGTTTTACTAACAGTAAAAGCTTTGCATCCTATCAAGCTCCATTCATCTTTACACGCATATATAGATAAGATAAGAAGACTGAATTCACATTTATTCACCATTCTCTCTTTCTTCAGCGTCATCTTTTGAAATTCACCTAGCACCAGAGGAGTCAAGATGCAGATTTTAGCTCTGATTGTTGTGTTTTTCGCCTTCTGTGATTCCCTTCAAAGGTACTTCTGATCCTCCTTCAAATCAGTTGCAGCTCGTCTAATCTCATCTCGTGGGAGTAGAAAATTTTCTTCAAGCAATTAAATGCCCCAAGGCCGGCCTTTTTCTGTTCCTTCTTCTGTGGTGAATTCTTGCATTGAAATACTGACACTAAACTCCACAATTCTCCTACTTGTATGGTGTCATTCATGTTAACTTGTCTTGTGCGTAGGGGTTAGGACTTAGGGTGCGGTGCGTGGTTTTGAGCTAAACTAATGACTTTTGTCTGAGACTGGATGTATTTATGCATAACTAAGCGAAACAACTCACGGATACTCAAGAATTCAGATACTCTTAGTAACTGGTTGATTTTCCTCTACAGTAGCCGCATATTTGTGATCAATAGGTCGTTCTAGAACGATGATGACCAACACATGCTCGATGCTCATTCGTATATGTGACTTTGGTTCTTTGTAAACAGTGGTTACTAGCTCATACTATTAATGATCATGGTCAGGGGAATGTCAAAGAGACCATCTCTGAGTGAATCGGAAGTGCGAGCTGGCTGCCCCCCGAGAGGCTGGAATTCCTATGACTCCTTTTGTTGGACCATCTCCGAGGAAGAATTTCTCCAAAATGCGGAACTTGTTGCTCAGCGATTGCATTCTCATGGATATGAGGTCCCAAGAACATAGTTTACTGACAATTTTACGTAGTATATGATGAATTGCTTGAAGATATCGGAGCTAACCGGTTTCTCTTTCTGTGATGAGCTAATCTCATCTTTTGGATTTTGTTTCTCTTTGCAGTATGTTGTGGTGGATTATCTTTGGTATAGAAGGAAAGTGAAAGGTGCTTCTGTTGATTCTCTTGGATTTGATGTAATTGATGAGTGGGGAAGGATGATCCCTGACCCAGAAAGATGGCCTTCCTCCAAAGAAGGGAAAGGGTTCACACAGACAGCCAACAGAGTTCATGACCTGGGATTGAAGTTCGGGATCCATGTCATGAGAGGCATAAGTACACAGGCATTCAACGCCAACACCCCTATTTTGGATATTAATACGGTAGCCTCCTTACTCTTTAGCCATAAGGTTATCCTTTTTTTATGCTACTACATTTGGAATGTGCTGCATTTATAAAACTCGTAATAAAATACTTTCCTTTAATGTGGGGGGAATATAAATGCCAAGATTAGTTTGCAGACAACTGATTATATTCTCCTTATCCTGTATTTTAGGGCAAGGCTTACGAAGAGTCAGGCCGAAAGTGGTATGCAAAAGATATAGGCATTAAAGCGTTGAGTTGTCAATGGATGCGCAATGGTTTCATGAGCGTAGATACAAAGTTGGGAGCTGGAAGAGCATTTCTCAGGTCACTGTACCATCAGTATGCAGCATGGGGTGTTGATTTTGGTAATCTGAATATGTCAAGGCTAATAGCATCACTTTCTCTAGCACAAAGTTTTGATGAATATCAACACTGACGTCTTTAGAATAGCAAAAAAGAATTTATTTTAACTTCTGAGCTTTTTCTAGTAAATGCTTCATAAGATCTTGACATTTTGAAGATAGTAAGCTGACTAACTTTTGAGGTTTTTATGTATGATGAGGTTTTTTGATTAATTTTGAGTTGTTGAAAGCAAAAACTTGAAGTCTGTATAGAAAAATCCACAACTCTTGTTACATTTAGGAAGGAATTGCGGAAGTCTCACAGATTTTTATTAAAAATTCCATATAATATTTGCTGTTACTAAATGTGATTTTCTTCTCTTTACTTGCAGTGAAACATGATTGTGTGTTTGGTAATGATTTAAGCATCGATGAGATAAGTTTTGTTTCAAAGGTACAAAATGCTGCATTATTCTTTCTCCTCCTCCTCCTCTCTCATGCTTGAGCTTGGTGTTATATCACCTTTCCCCTGAATACAGTATTTAACTTCTACTGATAATCACATGCAATTGAAAGCATTCCTTGTAAAGTCCTTACAAAAATGAGTCGATGCGTGCAGGTTTTGAGTGAAATTAATCGCCCCATCCTATATTCGTTATCTCCCGGAACTAGTGTAACACCAAGCATGGCAAGGGATGTCAGCAGCCTAGTCAACATGTATAGGATAACTGGGGATGACTGGGATACATGGGGAGATGTTGCATCCCATTTTGATGTTTCACGGTAGAATATTTACTTTTTGTTGTCATGGTCATTTCTTTTTTAACATCTGTAACGTTTCAAATTATTGAGTTAAATTCTCCATTTGCTGCTTCTTTCTCTAATCTGGCTTGTACATGTTTGCTATTCTCCATTTGCTGCTTCTTTCTCTAATCTGGCTTGTACATGTTTGCTATTCTCCATTTGCTGCTTCTTTCTCTAATCTGGCTTGTACATGTTTGCTCTTTCCTTGTGTTTGTAACAGGGATTTTGCAGCTGCTAATATGATAGGAGCCAATGGTCTGAAGGGAAAGTCATGGCCGGATTTGGATATGCTACCTTTGGGTTGGCTAACTGTTGCAGGTAAAGCATCTAAGAAATTTTCTGAGGACTGATTGAAAGAACTCTTGCTGTTATAAAGATGCAATTTTATTTTAAATATATGCTTGTCCTGTCACTATGATTGAATTTAAGACAATTTTGCCAAGCTCATGGATAGCAGACAGGCTGTCTAGAAACTTATCACCACAGTCATTTAGTTCACTTGACTATACATTCTAATAGTGCCATCTCTTCCCCCATGACCATAGTAGTGAGATGAATTAGAATAATCTAGTCTTGCTGTAACAGAACCATGAAACGAATCATTGCACTGGATGATCTCCTGAATCCATCACATTGGCCAATTATGTTGTGCAAGCTTCAAGATCCATGTTTAGCTTCTTGGTGATAGAGGAGTCACCTAATAATTTTTGCAAGGCTTTCAAGCCAAGGATGTTGCATTGGTCATGCATCTCATGTTTTGATACAGAAAATGCTGATGTCATATAATTTCTTTTTCAGGACTAAATATTATGGAAATTGTTCAATTACTTGTGTAAAGGATCTAGAAAGAAAGAAATTCACAGTAATTTCGTATGCCCTTCTTAATAGGTGCAAATGATGGTCCACACAGGAAATGCAATCTAAATCTTGATGAGCAAAGAACTCAGGTATGTCTGCTCCTGAAGAAGTTGAAGTGTATATAATACTAAAGCTTCAGTGGGAACTTTATCATCATTGCTTTATTCTGGCAGATGACACTATGGTCCATGGCGAAATCTCCTCTCATGTTTGGAGGAGACATGAGAAATCTAGATGAAACCACATTCAGCCTCATCACAAACCCTACTTTAATGGAGATTAACTCTTTTAGCTCAAATAATATGGAGGCAAGTTTATAAAGCCATCTTTTTAAGGGAATCGTAGGTAGAAGTACTGGGTAGTATACTAATGTTTTGAGTGCAGTTTCCACATATAACAGGTGCAAAATACTTTAAATTAGGACGATATAATCTCACCAGCCGGCCAGAAAATTATGGAGTTAGGCATGCCTCAGAGGACCTCTTTATGGGCCTAAGTAGCTGCAAGGACAAGCATGCTAAAGGTTGGTCAGTTAAAGCAAATGGTGATGATCTTGAGAAAGTTTGCTGGAAAGAGAACTCAAAAAGCGAACATCAGGCATCTTTCTGCCTATACAAGGAAAAATTGCTTTTGGAAGTGTAATGATGTTCTCCCTTATCTTATTCTCTTGGTTGTGACTGACAAACTTTTACTCAGTATCGTTGTTGACATAATGATGTTTGACTCTACAAAGATGGTAATGCAGAGATGAAGAAACAGAAGACAAAAGAAGTCATGGTAAATTCCGTTTATTAGCAATAGAAGGAACAGATTTCTGCCTTGGTGCATCTGCAAGTCGAAAACTTAGCTCAAAGGAGTTCAGCAGAGGCTCATTTTCGCCTTGCCGGTTGGATGCCAATCAGGTGTGTTTAGTTTCAAAACTTGAAGTCCAGGGATTATGAAATCATCATAAACATAATATGTTATGAATTTATGGTCTATTGAAAACATGGTTAATTTGGGGATCAAAATTAAACTTAATTTTGTCTTTTCCTTTTGAACTTTTCTGTTTTTGGGGTTCAAAATGATATTCAATGCCGTTGTTCTTACTAGATGTGGGACTTGAAGCACAACGGAACCCTGGCAAATGGTTACTCGGGTCTCTGTGCGTCAATGAAAAGAAACCAAGGTGATAGAAAATATCTGAATATTTTTCTCTCTGTTGAGATAGTATTGGTGGTCATAACTAACTAATTGATTTGTCATGCAGCTGATGCAGGAACAGGGGGGACTCGTTCTTGGCTTGCAACTGGAAGGAGAGGTTTGATATCCCAAACTAGAAACCAATTTGACCACGGATGAGCTTAAATTTCTCAAAAATTCTAAAAGTAATCTAAATGGCCACTTCTTTATGATCGTCTTAACTGTTCTCTTATGCATTCTTGCTGACTATGTCTTAACTTTTCTTTTTATTTTGGGGTTTTTGGTTTTTTTTTTGGCCCTTTGTGGGGGGTGGGGGGTTGTTGGACAAGGGGTTGGCCCAAAAACAGAAGGGGGTTCAGGAAAATACCATCTTAATCTGTAAAGACTAATGCCATGAAGTCAGATTACTGATGCATTGTTAGGTATCGGCAGTATAAAAAACTAGGCTTAGCTGCTCTGCAACTTTCATCCACATGATTGGCATTTGTGTCAATCGCCCTTGCAACAGTCACTCAAGCGAGTTACTCTGAGTATTTGATTTCCGAACTAATTATCTGTCTCTCTTGTCATGCAGGAGAAATATATCTTGCGTTTTTTAATTTAAATTCAGATAAGACAGTAATCTCGACAACGATATCTGACATAGCCAAGGCACTTCCTGGTGGAAATCTTATTCATACTTCATGCACTTGCACGGAGCTGTGGACGGGGAGAAATTTTGGAGTTGTAACAAGCTCAATATCTATGGTTGTACAGCCGCATGGCAGTTCACTTTTTACCTTGAACTGCACCTAATGCTGAACACCTACTTCACTTACTGCTGTGCTGTCAGGGAAGCCCTTGATCTGACGGCGTATCATTGAACCTTTCTTCAATCTGGTCATGTTCTTTCTCACCTTCATATCTTGCTTCGCCCGCGGACCGTATACTGCAGTCTCTTTGCATTTTGAGATTCCCGTTTAATATGACGGAAATCAGCTAACTTTTATCTAAGATGAGATTTCAGTTATCTCCGCTAATTACCTCATGTTTCCAAGGAATTGGTGGATGTCTTTCTTTGCCTAGGACAAGTAATATGCTTTGGATCATGTCAATGAAACTGTTGTATTTCTGGTCTCCGAACCGATTCCATTTGTCATTAATGTGGACCCAAAGAAGTGAATCATTCTCATGTTTCCTGGTCGCGAACAAAATCAATTCAAAATGTACAAGGCAATTATTGATGTTCTCCTAACCAACGGCACTTTAGGCTATTGATCACCGTTAAAGACTTTAAATCTTAGTGGGATGGGATCTTGTCTTCCATTAATATGTTTCTATATGTGAAGTGTGTTTGAATAGAGTATTATTTGAAATAATTATTGTAACACTTTTTGTGATGTGATATGTGTGAGATAAGAAGCAGTTGGAAATATAAAAAGGTGGATTGTAAAATGTGTTTATGATGCAAGCGAAATATTATTTGAGATAAATTTACAATCCAAACACACCCGTGATTTTTTCTAAATTCATACGAGTGCATCTGTCTGATTCGATGGTGGTTCAGTTTCCGTCGATTTTTTAGGTTCGGTTAGATCTTTTCTAATCTAGGATCCCGTTTGGCAAGTGAGTTTTTTTAGTATTTGTCTAAAATTTTACTATAGTTTACTGTAGAGGTTTTTTAAAAAAATATTTGATGTGTGTAAATTTTTTAATATTTTGAAGTGTATAGTTTAAAAACTTTGAAAAGTTTTTTGAGATTACTGTAGTTAAAGTTTTTTAAAAACTTGTAACAGATAAACTTGGTAAAAAACTCAAATACCAAACAGGGCTCTAGATTAGAATAGGAGTAGAAGTAAGTTAGACTAATTGTTGTCACATTCCCCTTAGTTTAAGTTGGAGTAATCTAGATTATAGTAGAAATAGAAATAAGCTAAGACCAACTGTTGTGTTGTCCTGATGTTTTCCTTTAGGCTCATGGATGGTCTTGGGTTTCTTGTTCAGTTGTTCCCCAACTGTAGGAGGAATATCCATGCTATGAACCACTGGGAGGAATATACCATACTCATTACGCTGTTTACACTTTTTTATTCGCTTTTTCCTTGGGATGCCAAAAAGGGTTTCTTGACTCTCTTCAGCTAGTAACTACCGGGCCAATGGCTCAGTGACCACCAGGGTGGGTCGTAGGTGAAGTTTCAAACTTCACCTGCAGCAAAAAAAATCTAAGGGTTGTGTTATAGTATTTTCTTGGTCTAGTTGGAACTGTATATCCATTAGTTCCTACCACAGCCTTCTTAGACTCCCCTCCCCTCTAAATTAGGATAGAGTAGATTATATAAATGTATCGTTACTGATAAATAAAAAAAAAACTCGCTTCAGCTAGTCCAATTTGGACACACCCACCATCGCAGACGAAGAGAAGCGAGTTGTCACGTTGTTACAATAATAATTTTTAGTTACTCGGTGGTTGGTTCCTCTGACGTACGCACTCACATATTTTTCCTCTTGGCTGCTGATTTAAGCACCACCAACACTATATCCTAATGAAAAATTTGAGAGAACTTTTGTTGCATCGAGATCTGGTAAAATCATTCAAAAAGAAAAAGATCTAGTAAAATCAATAATATTAACTTTATAGTGTACGGATTTTAGGTGCATGTATTGTTTTACATGGTGATGGCTAAAATAAAATGTTTTTTATTGATAAAATATGATGATCCATGTTAAAAAGGGGAAAGAAACACCAAGGTATGCCTGCTAATCCATGTAGACAAGGAAAAAGACATGACCTGATTAATTAAATTATAAAAAACGACAATGAGATCATATCATGAAGACTCCATGAAAAAGATTTTCCATTTGAAACTATTAAAATTTGCAGTAGAAACTGAGAGAAATTACTGTAGTGATTTAATATATGTAAGATAAAAAAAATAATTAAAAAATATGTTCATAAAAAATATAATATTTTTTTTTAAAATAAATTACAAAAATTGCAATCCAAACACACATCCGCCTCCATTTTCTCCGTTCATCATCGTTGCTTGCACGGTTTCCTGAGCTACATTTTACCATCTTTTCATCCAGTATTCCATTCCATTTCATTGTGTGACGGCACTGTTCTCTGCCCATAAATGGATCTACTTGTCATGCTGTAATTCAATAAAGAGAACAAGTTTAGGAAGATATTGATTTAACGGGGTTGACTTGTTGAGCTGGTGGGCCGCCATTATGGCTATGTTTGGATTCAAGAGTTTTTAAAAAATTAAGCCTGGTTTGGATTGTATTTTTTTTAGATCTTTTGTAAAAAAATTACTGTAACGATTTGATATATGTGAAATAAAAAGGTGATTGGAAAAATGTATTCACAGAAAATATAATAATTTTTGTTTGGAAAATTGCTGTCCAAACAAGGCCTAATACTATTAAAATTTTAAAAAGTACTCTAAAAAATAGTCTAAATTTTTTTAATGTTTAAAAATATCTCAAAATATATTCTAAAATCTCTTCTACTCTTAAATATTCCAAAATATTTTCTAAAATATATTATAAAAACTCTGCTACAGTAAAAAATTTTAAAAACACTCCAAAAACAGCTAATTCAAACAGATCCAATACAGCAACTATTCCCTCTAATCTATGGATAACATTTGAACAGTTGGATGTACTAAAATTTGCTTTGGCAGGGAAGATTTGAATGTGAAATCTTGCCACGATGGAGAAAGCCAGAACAGAGCATCACTCTTTACACTTTACCCATAGCTTTTATTCGCGGTCAGTCTGACTCCTGTCTGTAGAACTAACAAGGCCGCAGAAGTAGTTTCTATCCAAGACTAGGGCTTAAAATCAAGCATGCACATTTGTCAATGATTGACCAAGAAGGTGTTATACGGTGTAACTACTTCAATTTTATATCTCTGTCTGCAACTTCTTTCTCTTATTTTTTCCCCTTCTTCTGCTTATCATTAACTGAAATGTTCCTGCAAGTTTCTTTTGTAAAGTCTTTCTCCATAGTGCATTTTTTATCGTTACAAAAAAAAAAAAACTCTGGGTGATAAAGGGATTTGGATTTATACACCCGATATAAGAAATTCATATAATCTTGTAAAAGATTAATTTGCAAAGGTTTAGACTGGCTTAAAGAGATAAATCTTAGCACTGAGATTGTGTATATGAACCACAATTTATCCCTCACGAATTTCACCCTTTACTCATTGGACCGTTCCTAAATACTTTACACGAACTTTATTATTTTAGATAAATTTTTAGTCAAAAAGTAATTGGGAATAAAAAGTTATATTAAAAAATATTATTTGTAATGCAAGTAAATAATTTTTTTGACCAATGATTCCTATCCAAAAATATCCATCTGCCAAAATCCAAGTCTTGATTTACTTACTGTCAAAAATAGACCTTTCTTTTGGCGCCTTCTGTTGTTTATTGGAATTGTCTGCGGCCACTAATAAATCAATTTTTCCTCTATTTCAATCCCTCCCTCCTCCTTATAAAGGGCCTCGGATCAGAAGCTGCGACCTTCTCAGTTTCTCCCTCAGACTTACAGAATCGGGTCCGCATTTCAAGGATCTCCACTCTGCTCCTTCCTCTCTCGCAAAAACTCTTCACCATATACTTGATCACCAACTAAGTCCCACCTTCATCGTTTAACAGTCACTAACCTTAGCCTTGACCTTCACAACTTTAGTTAATTTCTTCTTTTCTCTTTGTCCCAAAAAATGCAATCTCTAACCCAAAATTTATCATTTTTATCGCCTTTGTTTTCACAAGTTAGTGAAAGCCCTGAGCCCAAAAAAATTCAATTGAAATCAAGTTTCTTCAAAAACCCAATCTTTTTCACATCCCACAAAAGCTTTCACAGTCCTGATAAACCAATTTCAACAGAAGTGTTCCCCAAAAATCCCATCTTTTTCACATCCCTGAAGTGTTATCACAACCCTGATAAGCCAATATCAAGAAACTCCTCAGTTTCTTGTATAACAGCTCATGAAACTCCATTGCAACCTTTAACGATGCCCGAAAAGGTTCATTGTTTGGCTTGTGAATTCAAGTCTTTACCTGAGCCAATTGATAGGGTCAAAAGACTGTTACATTATGCCACTCTCCTCCCTCCATTTGATGAGTCCGGTCGGGTTGAAGAAAACCGGGTCAAAGGCTGTACAACCATGGTCTGGTTGGAGGTAGAAATGGATAGTAACAGATTAATGAGATATAAAGTTGATAGTGACTCAGAAATCACAAAGGGATTTTGTTCTTGTTTGATTTGGTTGTTTGATGGTGCGATGCCTGAGGAGGTGTTGAGTGTAAAAACTGATGATTTGGCTGAGATGAATGTCGGGATGCCCAGTAAAGGTCATTCCAGGGTTAATACTTGGCATAACATATTGATTAGTATTCAGAAGAAGACTAAAAATTTTGTTGAGGTAAAGGATAAAGACCGGTCTTTGACAGAGTTTCCTCCCTTGGTTGGTAGTACTGATGGCTTCAGCGTCTATGGAAATTACAAGGAAGCTCAGGTTTGCGTCAGACTTCCACTGTCCTCTTCTTTAATCTGTTTCTTTCTTGGCCTATTTATTTGTATTATGAAGTGCTCCCATTTTACTGGTTAAGCAAATTAAACTTTGCTCTGTAAGGAGAAAAGTCAATTCATATTTTGAGCATGATTCAATATTTTAATTTGCTTGCTAAATCGGCTGCGGTATATTATTGCTGTTTGTTAGGATATTTAGGCTAACATTAGATAGAACACTAGGACGGTGTTTTTTTTTTTTTTTTGGAGGGGGTTGGGAAGAATTTTGGAGGGGAAGGGGGAAAGAGATTTGGGGGATAGGGGGATGCACTTAATTATGTACTTACTTGTGCACTTTTGAATTTCGTAGTATATGCAAGAATCCCGTCAAGCGGGCAACGAAGTTGAGGGTCCAACTTGAGCTTGTTTCGGTCATGAGTGGTAATGGTCAATTTACTATTCCACAGTATAAGAAATGAGAGAGTCCTAGATGAAAAGAAAGACTCTTTGCATCTTCTCCTACTCTTCTCAAATCTCAAGTCGATGCCAGGCTTTTGGCTGTCCATTTCAAGGTTTGCAAGGGAAACTAGAAAGCCTTTCTTTTCTTTCTTAAGGTTTTGTTCCTCTTTCTTCTCTAGGAAATATTTCTGCTGATCATGTGATGCTTTTCTTCAGAGCCTTCATTCAAGAAAACTAAGCCGGTTGCATTTCCTACTTCGAATAAGTCTTTTGAGGTTCAAGATTTATCAGCAAACTGAAGCAGAGGAAAGTCATATATACTTTGTGGAGAATCTAGAAGTAGAAGCGCAGCAGAGTTACGTACATGCTGCGCTGCTGCTGCTGGACTGGAGGAAGTTGGATTCAAGAAAATATTTTTTATTATGCTTTGCTAAAAGTGGATATCCTCATATGTACAAGTACCTATAACAGTGCCTTTTTCTGGTCAGTAATATTTTGCTAAGCAATTTTGAGCTGCAATGTGATCCAACTATGGCGTTTTCAATTGGATGATGGTTGCTGCAGCTAACAGCGACTTGAAATGCACTGGGGGGCAAAAGCTTCGTGGCCAGATTGCTCAGCCAACAACTAGGGGTGTATTCGAGCCGAGTGGAGCTCGAGTACCGCTATACTCGAGCTCGACTCGGCTATAATATAATTATACTCGAGCTCGAGCTCGAGCTCGATCGAGTCCTTAAAAAGCTCGACTCGATAAGGGTACTTACCCGTAATTTCTCAGAATTTATTTACCTATATTAGTAATTTTATATATATTTTTTTTTTATTTTTTTTATGTGATACTCGATAAAGCTCGTCGAGCTCTCGAGTATCAAATTTCTGAGCTCGAGTTTGACTCGATAGCTCTAACGAGCAGCTCGATGAAGCGAGTTCGAGCTCGAGCTTCTGATCGAGTACATATCGAGCTCGAGTCGAGTAGCTTGACTCAGCTCCACCCCTAGCCAACACTGCATTTTTTTGAGCATTCTTGGGGCTACTGCGGTATCAATATGCAGATCTTTAATAATCAGTATAGGAATTTGAGCAAAAAACAGAGGCCTTTTCGCTTTTCATTGGGAGCGAGTCTTTGCCTCCCTTTCCACTCTTCCAGCCCAAAAAACTCGCAATTATTGTGGCCCAACACAATGGGCCTGACTTCTTGTTTTCCATCTTGTAAGAATAGAGTAGAGTATCGGTTGTGGTGGTTTCTTCTACCATAAATCTTTAGATAGATGCAGAATGGGCAATTTAGTCATATAATAATGATAAGGGAGGAGTTCGTTCCTGTGCATGATCGAATCGATTGGATTTGTTGATGATGATGAAACCGAATTAGGGCCAAGAATAGTTGCAACCGTCAATGATCGATCAGTCAAAAAAGAAAACGGCAAGGTCTTCTTCCATGGTGTGTATCGGTTTTTTAACGTCATATATATATATATATATATATATATATATATATATATAGAGTTTACACGAATTTGTGTTCAACGGTCCTTGACTTGAGTTGGTTCATATTTGACCAGCATATGAGGAACGAGTAACAAGCACAAAAGACGGCATAATAATATGTGATTTTTCATATCATTATTGTCAGTGGATTTTATTTTTTTTTTAATTATTTTTGAAGGATTATTGTCAGTGGATTGATAATTCATTCTACTACTACTACTAGCGGACACAGCACAGCAAGACACCGTGATTCACACTTTTCTTTTCTGCCAAAAAAAAAAAAAGAAAAAAAAAAAGGAGCAAAATTTGACAGCCGTTGGAAGTGTGGACAAGGATGGTGACCTGCACTTGTTTGACGTTTCTTACAAAAAAAAGAAAACGTAAAATACGAAAACTGGCAAGGAGAAGAATATTTGTATACTGATTGATATTCTAGTAACATATTTGAAAGCCCCTGAGCTGCTTAACCTCCAAAAATGGGCATTTCCTTCCTTTGTGTTGTGACGACAAAAACAAGCGGAAAAGGAAGGTCTGTCTCGCGATTTGACAATCTGATTCAAATCCGACCACTGTCGTTTCTTTGAACCATCATGCAATTGAAGATGTTTGCTATTTCAGGTCCACAAATCACGCAGGTAAGTACATTGTACAAAGGTACATATATATATATATATATATATATATATCACTACTGATATTAGTGCTAGGAGTAGTATTTTGAAAGGCTACCACCTACCACATATGGTCAGACCAACCACAAAATCAAATTTTGCTACTACTACTGTAAAATACTTTTAGGTTGTGTTTGGATTGCATTTTTCATGATTTTTCATGAAAAAATTACTATAGCGATTTGATGTATATGAGGAAAAAAGATAATAGAAAAATATAATCACGGAAAACGACGTAATTTTCCGACGAAAAAGGCAATCCAAACAATGCCAGATTCTAATTAATTAATAGAGTCATTGACTTAAGGGGTAGGCTGTGTACCCAGGCTCAACCAACTTGATGACATATTGTGACATATTGTGCTGTTGGCGGTTACTTAATCAGTACACGCAATTGCCTTCTCTAGTTAGTAAGTCAGCAAATAAATAAATAATTCTAGTTCTTTTTTGCCACAAATGTTGGAGTAGAAATGGAGAAAGGGAGTAGAGTTAGACCTACCCTTCTAGTTTTTTGTTTTGTTTTGTTTTTCTTCCCTCTTGATAGTAGTGTCTTTAAGTGAAAAATAGCACACTTGAAATTAAGAAAAATTTGGTGTTTATAGTTAGAATAAACCGTTGTACCCACCAAACATTCACAAATCAAAATGCTCAAAACAGAGAGGATACCCTTTCCCTACATACTACTACTACTACTACTATTAGCGCAAGCAATTCAACAAATTGATGTTAGTTGCCAAGATACAATCATACAAGTCCATTGCACCGAAGAAGTACCTTAATCTGGTTTCATTAAGCCAAACATTTTACAAACAAGAAGCCAACCCCTAATGAATGAACCACAAGTAGTAATATTCTAACAATTATTAACTTTTTAAAAGTCATTTTTATTTAATTTTTTTTCCGGCAACGATAATAATTGTATAACCTATTTTATCCTAATCTACAGGGAGGGAGAGCCTAAGGCGGCTTGTGTGTTAGAAACTAGTAGGTATGCAGATCTGTCTAGACCAAGAAGGTGCTATGATACCATTCTTAAATTTTTTTTTATTGTAATTGAAGTTTTAAACCTCCACCTACAGTCCAAGAGGAACTTCTCCTTAGCTCAGTGGCTCAATGGTTCGTTTTTATTTAGTTAGTACTGAGCAGTGGCAATGGATCCACATCCGTCTCTCAAACACAAAACAGTCCCACGAGACACGTTAGGGCGGAGTGTCAAGTACTCTATTCCCCGTAAGGATTAGTCGGGCCGCAAGAAATTAATCGGACCACATAAGGATTGATTCGAACACCTCAGTGTCAAAAAAAAAAAAAAAGTACTCCGTTCCGCCCAGAAAGGCAATTACACTACATAACATACACCAAAAGGCCGCGATATTTCCGACCCCCGGCCCACAAAATAAAGTGACCCTCCCATCGGAACCACTCCCACATCTCCACGTCATCCTCTTCAGGTGGGTCACAACACACCACCAGCTCAACTGGCCCCCCGCTTGAGTGACCATTTAGCCCCAAACAAAAAGAAAAAATCCCCCCTAATTCCTTCCATCTTGCTGCCAATTTTCCACTTCTCCCCCACCATTGGCTCATTACAATTTACAAGCACATTACAACTCCCTGAACCCGCCCCCTTCCACGAGAGATTCAAAACTCTTTCTGGTACCCGTTTTCATGTTGTTGGAGCTCCGGCTCCTTTCCTCGGAGCCCCTGCGATTTTTCCTTAAAAAAATAAAATAAAATATTACACCATTAGAGCAACAAATTTATAAAAAAGGAAACTTATTTTTGCCCTTTTTCCTCGTTTTAGATCTTGTGACAATCCACCTTCGAAAATGTCGAATTCGCCATGGGGAAATATCGGCGCCTGGGCCGCCGATTCCGAACGAGAAGAGGAAGAACTGCGGGAGCTAGCCGCCAAAGCTGCGGCTGAAGCGGCCTCCGCGGACGCTTCAGCCACCGGTGGCGGAGACTCTCAGAGCTTCCCGTCCCTGAGAGATGCCGTCAGCAGCGCCTCCAAGCAGACGAAGAAGAAGACCAAGATGAGCTTGCAAGAGTTCACGATGCAGAATGTTTATGGCTCCACCTCCAGTCAGCGCGGGCTAACCCACGAGGAAATGCTCCGCCTACCCACTGGCCCGAAAGAACGGTCCGCCGGGGATGAAATGCAATATGGTGGCGGACGTCTGGGAGGAGGATTTTCTAATTATGGGGTCCGGAGCAGTGGGCCTCCACCGGGTCGCATGCGAGACCGGGATTCGGATGGGGAGGGCTCCTGGGGTGGAGGGGGGCCTCGAAGATCTTATGGGGGTTTTGAGGATGATCGCCGGAGGGGCCCGCCTCAAGGTGGTAGAGGTCCAGATTTTGATCAACCTTCTAGGGCTGATGAAGTTGACAATTGGGGTGCAATGAAGAAGCCTTTACCCTCATTCAATTCGGGTCCTGCTGGTCCGGGTCGCCCCAGCCGGTATGCTTCTTTGGGCGGTGGCAGTGGTGGGCTTTCTAGGGCTGATGAGGTCGACAATTGGGGTGCCTCCAAAAAACCCATTCCGCCACCAGCTGCTAGATCTTCTAGTTTCGGGTCAGGCTTCCGCGGGGATTTTAAGCCGGAGCCCGAGAAATGGACTCGTGATGGGAGTCAGGAAAGACAAAGATTGGTTCTTGACCCTCCCCGAGGTGAAGAGGGTGAAACGGTGGTGAAGGTGAATAAGCCTAACCCCTTTGGTGCAGCTAGGCCCCGAGAAGAAGTGCTGGCAGAGAAGGGATTGGATTGGAAGAAATTGGATTCTGAAATTGAGGCGAAGAAGGCCGTTAATAGTAGGCCGGCAAGCTCTCAGTCCAGTAGGCCAGGGAGCTCCCAGTCAGCTAGGTCAGAAGGCCAGCCATTGCAGGTGACAGGAGGGGATGCAGCAGCCAAGCCAAGGCCTAAGGTGAACCCTTTTGGAGATGCTAAGCCTAGGGAGGTTTTGCTAGAGGAGAAGGGTCTTGATTGGAGGAAGATTGATTTAGACTTGGAGCATCGTCGTGTGGATAGGTTAGCATTTGCTTGATTTCTTTTGGAGCACTTCATCATGACATGTATCAACACTAACCTGCATTAGCAATATCGACCTTACCACAAGTAGGTTTTCTTGGTGCTGTTAATTCTGTGGTGTGGTTCATAGTTTTACATTCAAAGCTCACGTGGTAGAAGCTATCCTTTCTGCTTATTTGGGTGTTCTAAGATGGACATTGTGATCTTAGACCTCTTTGCGTTTGTTTTCGAAGGTTTTTGCAATTTGGTAAATGCCTGGATTCTGAAATTGAAAACAAAACACAGAATAGTTTATTCAATTATAGAACAACATTGTCAAAAGAAGTAACTTTGGAACTTGCTTATTTGGAATTTTCCTATGTTCATAAATCATGCTTGCCATTCAGCTTTAGTGTTGCCTGTGGTATATTTATTGAGCCACTGGGTCGATTTGATTACTCTTATATGCGCCCTGAACACAGTGAATGCATTTGCTTTCTTTCATAAGCATATCCTGCCATGCATGAAACAAAATGCCATCGTTATTTTCTTTTAGCATGGGTTTATTATTCTGTAATTACGATTAATTCTTCCTTTGACACGTTATTCAACCAAATTATGAGGACGGAGTAGTCGAAATATTTAACATGCTATGTATGGCTTAATGGTGGTCTGGTAAATTGATGGTCTTCTTTCCACTGATAGGAACTAAACAGTAATGTTACTCTAGTTTACATTTAAATTATAACACCAACAAGAATGCATGAGATGAGATAAAAATTCTGTTATCGCGTTCTGATTGGCCTGTTCTGGAAGCATCATTAGTACTCTTTAATGAATATTGCAGAACAGCAATGCTTGTCGCAAGCATGATTTATTCAAAATTTGCATCTTATGACGGTAAGATACTATTCCAATTGAATTTCATTGGCTTGGTTGATTAAATTCTCGAACCAAAATATGGCCCAGTTTGA
This sequence comes from Coffea eugenioides, assembly GCF_003713205.1. Classification (NCBI taxonomy): domain Eukaryota; kingdom Viridiplantae; phylum Streptophyta; class Magnoliopsida; order Gentianales; family Rubiaceae; genus Coffea; species Coffea eugenioides. Next base: position 46,928,619 of record NC_040045.1, read on the forward strand.
ACAGACTAAATTGCTGGCTCTTTGTTTATTTGGAACTGCATAGAGTAGACAGTTTTAGCACTGTGGGCTGCATGAGGTGCGAATTAACCAGGTAGGTGTAACTTTTGCCAACTCCATATACATAGTTGAGATGTTAGAGGGGTAATAATTGGTATAGTAAATAATGGGAGTGAAACCATGATGTACAACTTTCTCTGAAAGTTGGACCTGGATCTAGTACTGAGAGACTGAAATTGAAGCAACTCAGAGCAATGGTAGGCCAGTGAATTGTATTTATAAGATCACGTGTTATCCTCAACTGTGTATTTGAACTCTATTCACCATGCAAATGACGCTGAATGGAGCCAAAGAAAAAGACGATACACAAACACTGGAGATATAGTTTGACAACTATTCGAGAACAATCAACTACCAGTTTGTTAGTTTGCCTGGACCTATGTTAACTTTAACCTTTCTGTATCTCTTCATTGATGAGTGCAGTGGACAATAAACATCCGGAAGTCTAAACTATGGGGAATGCCATTTTCCTGATTCTTTTGGGGAATATATGGTGATGAGAGGGAGTGGCTTTTTTCTTTTTCTTTTTTTTTTTTAAAACAGAATTTTAGGTATGAGGATGCATGAGACAGCAGAAATGAAATTGAAGGAAAATAGAATACTTATAATCTAAAATTTTGGAGAAAAACTATCTAGTAAGATAAAGAGAACAATGAAGTGACATGGACTTATTCTTCTCACAGAAAATCAAGTGTAGGTATAAATATGGTACTAATTTTACTGCATTGATAAAATCCACGAGGTAGATGATGTTTTCATTGTTTTCGAGTTTTTACTAGCTCTGACCCACATTGCTTTCTGAAAAGAATACCTACAGACATTTAGGACACTTTGTTTAAAAATCAAGATATTCCTAGGTTCTGAGTTTTGATAATTCAAATGGATGTACTTAATCTAAAGATGAGTTGAAGAAAAAGCCAATCCCTGGATAGATAAATTTTAATGTTGACATTCGTTGGATAGTTTAACATGTTATGATCTAGGTTGAATCTTTTATGGAGTTTTTGAGATTGTATCATATTTCTTGTGATTTGAATGTGGCGATGATGAATTTGTAAAGAACGGAACCGAGACAGTGCAGTTTAATTCAGGATGCACAAATCAATGCTTACTGGTGAGCCACTGTTCGGGGGAGATGAATGTCCCGATTATGACAATATATGCATCTAGCTGTTTCCTTGCGTATTCTATTTAGAGTACCTGTTTCCTTCTTTAGGGGTTATATAGTTCCTCACAAGTGTGTGTTTAATGGATAAGATTAAGCTCAGTTGTCATTTGTTTCCTTATCTTTTTATTAGTTTTGCCCCATTCTTGAAGCAAGTTTGAAATTCTCTTTCATCAGGGTTGCACTTTTTCTGTAAATCTGTAGTGGCTCAAAAGTATTTGTGATTTATTTTTGCTTTACATATGTTAGTCTTTGAGATTCTAATGCACTTTTAGAACACTAACGCACTTTTATTTTTCTTATCTGCTAAGGTTGGTTGATGCATATTTTGTCTACTTCAAAGTTTCAGATAGTGAGCTCTCATCATAATTTAATCAAAAGCTATTACAAGATTAGACTAATTCCCAAAGACATGAAAATTTGGGTGTTAGAAGTAAATCTCATTAGTTGCTGAACTTGGAGATAATATTTCAGGCCTGAGACCGAGGAGGAAAAGAATCTGAAAGAAGAAATAGAACATCTGAAAAAGGAATCACTGCAAAAGCCTGGTGATGATCAATCTTTACATGATCAAATACTTCAAAAGGAAAAGGACTTGGAACTGCTGATTCGTGAATTGGATGACAAAGTTCGTTTTGGCCCGAAACCCACTGAAAGGCCAGGTTCTGGAGCAGGTAGGCTTACTGGGCATCCTGAGATGCCCCATTCTCAGCCTGCAGCATATGAAGAGCCAAGAGGTGGTGAGTTCATGGACAGGCCTCGTTCACGTGGCACTGGAGATGCATGGGCAAGGTCTATGGATGATAGAAGAGCTTATCATGGTGGTAGGAGCAGAGGATTTTTGGGTAATAGAGATACAGACAGGTACTATTTGTTCTGTACCCTTATCGTCTTCTTTTATAATCTTGATCTTTGGGGTGACAATTGAAATTTTAAGATTCATTGTTGCCACATGAAGTGCAAAAGGAGTAAGCTTGCCAAGCATGCATTGTATGTTCTGACTCTAGGGGTTGTTGAGTTGCGAGTAATTTCTTAGTTTAGGTTAGATTGAAATCTATGTACTCTAAATTCTTTTGTCCTGCTTAGAATCTGGATCAATCTCAATTTGTGAAGGTTGAAGAATAATTTGCTTGCCTAGGTTTTTCAGTTACCATTTTTCAATCAAGCATTGGCCGGTATCTCTTGCTACATGTACCCAAATAAGTGATTCAAGTATCATTAACATTTTTTGCATTTGCATCTGGTGCTAAAACCAGGAATTCTGAATATTCAATCAGTGCAGAAGATGCTTGAGCATAAGCTTAATATGGTTATTAAATTGGTTGTTGCTTAAGTGAGATTGTTGAGAATTGTCAGTAATTGTTGTCATCATGTGTCTTGCAGGTCAACATCAAAGGAGAGATGGTGAATGTCGCGCTAATTTTCTCTAGCCTCCTACTTCCATAATTGACTAATTCGGACAGAATAATCTTTAGCATGGTTGAATTATTCTTCTCTTAATTTTGTTGTGAATGGAGCTAGAAAATATTGAGCATTGACACTGGGCGTCTTGCGTTGATCAATTGTTGACTATGTAAAAATTGCAATTTTCCGCCCGCTTCTCCGTGCCATTTCGAGGGAGGAAACTTATTTTGCTTATTTCTTTTCTAAGACTGTTGTAATGCAAGCAGCCTACTTGGTGCAGTCTTTGTTTAGTTTTGCTCTTGTTTTGATGTTGGAGGTTTGTCTTTTCTTGTTTTTTTATTTTTATTTTTTTGTTTACCTTCCCTCTCAAGTAGGCTGTTGGTGGGGGTAGTGGTTTGTTTAGGACTGAACATTTGTTCTCAGCTCTTGTACATTCCACTTCGTAATTGAAATATGGGCTGCAATTTTGCTTTCTTGGGTTTGTATATTCTTAGATGATTCTGATTAATGTTAGACAAGGGCAGTAATTGGCGGGAGGGTGCTGCGATCTTTTGAAGATGGATCTCCAGCGCCACGCCCTCCCGGCGATGTAAATGTGCTGAAAAGCAGCATGAGGTGAACGTCTTAGGCTCGGTCTTCCATTGTATTGTATGCAAAAAAGAAGTACAGTTACAGACTTGCGCGGTTAAATTTTGAATGAATGAATAAAAGGACGCACAGAGCAACAGACCTGGGACTCGGACTCTGCAGGGTGGTTAAAATTTGGATGAATAAAAAGACGAGAGCTGTGCGCCAGATAAAAATCAAATGTGCGGGGCCTAGTTCGGGATACGAGAGAAATGGAGGAAGCGAAAGCAGAGGCAGGGTAATCCTGTGTTGTTTTTGGGTTAATCAGAAATGAACGCTGGTCAGAAAAGTGCTTCTTCGTTCAGATATTGCCCTTTCACTTTCAGTCCCTTGCCCCGAGAAAGGACGGATTCAGAAGTCGAAGCAATGAACAACAAAATACAAGTCAAAGCATGAAAGATGAAAGTGATACACAAGATTTGATTTAATGTGGTTTTCTTCTTGATAAGTGGGATAAGACCTCTCTCCTATTTCCAATTCAGGATTTCATTTTACTACCCAACTCAGTCCTGCCCTATTTAACATGCCAAGACATCATCATCATCATCATCATCATCATCATCATTATTAGATAAAAGCCCCGTACAAAAACAGAAATAGAACTTGAATCTCAACCTCAATGCTTGTATAACCTCCGATCAGAATTTGGTACCTCGTACTCCTGCCCGTAGCAGATTGGTACTATGGCCGTTTGAAAAGAGTAAAACTTAAAAAAGGGCCCGGGGAACGTATTGCCTTGTAGCTTGGGGTAATTTGCAACCAGAATTTGATGCTTGTAGGTTGAACATATATGGAGTGGGTGAGAGTGGGATTGAGTAGGTTGGGGTTACCATGGAGGCTGCAGAGGAAGAGCGCGGCACCGGTGGGCGTTGGATTCATTGTAGTTGCTGCACTCACATTTTTTTCAAGAGAGACTAGATTGGATCTTAAACAGTCAAAAGATTGCCATTTCCCAGCAATTTTTAATTTTGGAGATTCAAATTCAGATACGGGCGCTGTATCAGCTGCATTTGGCCGAGTTCCTTTCCCGAATGGAATCACCTTCTTCGGTAGACCTTCTGGCAGGTACTGCGATGGCCGGCTCATCGTTGACTTTTTGGGTAACTTCCAAACTATTTCCTGTCTATTGATATTCAGTATTCTACTTCCATCTCGCTGTACATAAATGGTGTTCCATCAATATCTAATAATTGTCGCATTCAGCTCATGTCCTTCACAAGTATACCTGCAAATCTCATTCCGTATTATGGACTGTTTTTGCTCAGTTTCTCGGCCAAAAATCTGTTTCCCCGAGTTTATTGATGCTAATTTCTGTTCTGAAGCACTGAATAACTACACCAGAGAAAACATGGGTAAAGTTGTTCCTAAAGCTTTTCAAACTTTTGAACGCTTGATTCTAAATGCGCCAGAAGGAAATAGAAGTATCCTATATCTTAGGCGCATTTCCTGCTAAGATAATGTATCTACAGCCTACTAATTGGGCTAATGCCTGGGTCTCTCGGGCTTTAATTCTCAGCTTTTTGACTTCCAAGTTCCAAATTAACATTTCTCTTGATCAGAGTCTAGGAAGATCAATCAGTCATCTGTTTGGAATTTCTGTTCTTAGTACCAATTCTATGACTTGATTAAGATGACTTGGACGTCCTTACAGACTCCCTTCAGATGTTCACCGTGTTAATTGTATCAGTTGTGATCCTAGAAGAAGCAGGTGGAATGCTTCTTATAGTGTGAACATAACTAGCTGGCCAATCTCTGCCTTCTCTGTTGAATTACGTTTTCTTGTTTAGTTTGCTTTGACTGTGCTGGACCCCTAACATCTGCAGCTGAGGAGCTGGAAATGCCATATCTGAGTGCATATCTAGATTCCATTGGAGCAAATTTCCGACATGGAGCAAATTATGCTGCAAGTGGGACAACCATTCATCTTACTGATGCCCAGTTATATGGGGCAGGCTTCAATCCTCTTTCAATCAGCGTACAGCTTTCACAGTTTGAACAATTTACAGCCCGCACCAGGGAGTTATATAACCAATGTGAGCAACCATCAGTAACCGTACAATTTGTGTTTGCTGCAAATTTACTGTCTAAAACCGTGGGTGGGGTTAAGGGGGAGGGTGGCACGGTAGAGGATAATGAAGGAAGAAAAGCTTATATGTTCAATCTCGTATAGAAAGTGATTTGACTCCTTGTGGCTCATATACTGCTAAATCTCTTTTAGCCAAGACCTCAAGCATGATAAACACTCTACCTAATCCGGAGGATTTCTCAAGAGCCATTTACACGGTTGATATTGGACAAAATGACTTGCACTTTGCCTTAACAACAATGAAAGACAAACAAGTGCAGGCATTTATTTCCGGAATAATTGATCAGTTTTCGTGGAGTATAGAGGTAATAGTTCTCCTAAAAACTGAAAATTCTTCGGATGCAGCTATCACATGTTGAAAATTAGACTCTGCAATATAACATGTTTGATTCTGTTTCTAAAACATATTTTGGCATCATGTTCATTTATGGAATTTCACAAGTTACGCCTACTGTGAGGAAGGCATTCTTTTATGTTTGTTCTGCTGCTTAGTTGTTTGATTTAAACGTTTGGAAACAATAAGCTCTCTATGAATCTGTCAGCAGTTTTATATTTCAGTTGCTTCTTAATGTAAGTTTGTGTCGTACTGCTCCATTAGTTTAGCACTTGCTCTAAAATAAATGTATGAGCGTGAACTTGTATTTACTGGTGCATAGCTTCGTCCAGATCACTCATATTTCTTCGATGTAATGTTTGTTGTCAGATAGAGATCAGTCCCCACGCCTGAAATTTCTTTTCAATGTAACCTGTCATTCTTTTTCAGTCATCCACCTTTATTTTGCTACCAGAATCTTTACAGGAATGGAGCAAGGGCATTTTGGATCCATAATACAGGTCCAATTGGATGTTTGCCATTCTTTGTTATCCCACATCCACCAAAACCTGGCAACACGGACCAAAATGGTTGCATAATATCTTACAATCAGGTGGCTCAACAGTTTAACAATGAGCTTAGGGCTAGGGTATCCAGACTGCGAGACCAACTTCAAGATGCAAGTATCATATATGTTGACATCTACTCAGCTAAATATTCATTAATCAGCAACGCAAAGAAGTATGGTAAGTCTTGTTAATGTTGCCATCTATCTCTTGATGTCTTTCAAACAAGAGATTTACCAAAACTTTGTTAGCCAGCATGGATGAAAAGCACTCTCAGCTATAATTAATCATGTTTCCTAGCTATATAAACATTTTCATCTCTTCTTTGCTTGTACAATTCTGAAATTCTGTATCAAATACAGGTTTTCCTCTTCCTCTACAGAGTTGCTGTGGGAAGATTGGAATTGTTGACTGTGGGTACAAAGAGATGGTGAATGGAACTGAAGTTCATGGGGATTCTTGCAATGATCCCTCGACATATATTAGCTGGGATGGCATACATTATACAGAAGCTGCAAATAAATGGGTCGCCAGCAAAATTCTGGATGGCTCATTTTCTGAACCTAAAGTTTCTATAGCCGAAGCATGTCAGAGACTTTCTCCACCACCATAGTAGATTGTTTCAGCTCTCACTTGTCAGAGCGGAAGCTGTTTGTGGACAAAAGTGCTGGCTATTGGTTATAAACACGAATGGTTTCAATCATTTTTCCGTCTCACCATGCTTGCTATTTTAGAAGAAAAATTTCTCAGAGATTGCTTAATCCTTTGGAAGAATGAAGATCATCATATCGAACTAACACAAAAAGACCCAAAAAAAAAATGAAAAAGATGCTAACACACTTTCAGAAATGGAACGTTATGCTTGAGAAAAGGGCGGATAAGGCTTGCAGTTTTCAATTTTAATTGCTGGAGTGAAAACAAAAACAAGGAAAAAGCAGAAAATCATAACCGTATAGATTGTTGAAAACGACTCCACTGGGGATCGAACCCAGAATCTCTGGTTCCGTAGACCAGCGCCTTATCCATTGGGCCATGGAGTCCGTTGTTGAGGGTTGAGATCAATAGCTATCTGATAACATTTGAAGACTGATGAAAACTGATTGGTTACCAAATATTGAACTAGACCTTCTTTTAATTTTTTTCTAACACCATCTTTCAATTTTTTTCACTGCTGTGAGGTTCGAACCTCCAACTTACAGTTTAAAGAGAAATTTAATCTCTTTTTGATGACTATTGAGATTTGGCTCAGTGGTTATCAATTTTGCGTATGTTATGTTACAAAAAAAATTATCATTTGAAATAATTTTTTTAAAATAATCTTTTAGCCAAATATACTCCGAATATTGATAAGGGTAAGAGAAAAGCATATGTAATTTCACAGAGATTTACTGTTAAAATACGTATAGCTGCATATATGCGAGAAGGTATTATACATCACACGGGAAACGATTGATCCAAATAATTAGAAAATATGAGTTTTCGAAACATATAAACGTCGCCTCCAAATACGTCGATTTAATCAACCTCTCTACCCTCAGAAGAAGATGAAGATTCTTGTATCTACTGGCGACTACAAGTCTTTTCATTTTTTGTTCGCAAATGTATGCATCTTTCTATGAAATTAAAGCTTCCAAGTTCGAGCTAATAGGCAGTAGTTATGTGTTATCTTGCTAGCCAGTGCATGGATTTTCATTAAGTTGAGGTTTACATCCATCTAATAATCTTCTCATCCTAACACGTACTATCTTAGTGAGCTTGCTGCTTAGTTCATGTTGTTGGTCAAATTGAACTAAAACACTAACATATATGCATACGCTCTGAAACCGACATTCCCTTTGTCCGCAAGCTGCTTTCCTCGGAGCTCCTTCTTCCAAATAAGTACTCACTCATTCATGTTCTCTAGTAGTACAAACTCCAATTGAAAATGGCATATAGAGACATGGATTAGTTCTACTTTGATGCGACGTAATTTAAGTTAATCCAATTGCTTCTATTACCTTTTCTTTTTTATGAAAAGGTATTCAACTTTTACATATACAATTTGGAACCTCTTGTAATAGTAATTAGTTAATGTAGGACAGGGTAAAAGTTACTATTTGAATAGCCATAGTTTTGGGTAAGAAAATCTTGTGGATAATGTGGGTTAAAATACCTGTCTCTTTCATGACATAAGAATGTAATATAAAAAGCCATAAACGCCGACTTTGCTAAAGGTCTGTCTGTCTGTCTTTGAACCTCCTTCAACAAAACCTCTCCCGCTTCTCCGGCCTTTACCATTGCTTTTCACTAGAAATATTCCGAGATCTTGACCGGAAAATCTCCTATGACGCCTGATAGCCAGAGAAAAATTTTTCTTGCCGCATTGTTGTTACTTTTAGTGAATCTACTTTCAGTGTCAGCGAGAAGCAAGACGCCTTGTGAATTTCCGGCTATATTTAACTTCGGCGACTCGAATTCCGACACCGGCGGATTATCTGCAGCATTTGGGCAGGCGGGGCCACCCCACGGGGAGTCCTTCTTCCATGGCCCCGCTGGACGATACTGTGATGGCCGTCTAATTATTGATTTTATAGGTAACAATACATTGCTCCTCCTTAATTACTACTTTCCCAGTATATATATATTATTCGTCACGTGGGATGTCGAGCTGCTTTGTTACTTGTTAATTAGTTCCAATCCTATACAGTATACGCAAATCTATATATATATATATATCTATATATAGTTGTTGAGCTTGAAGAAATGTATATATGAGAAATGTTGTTATACAATACTCCATAGAAGACGTTCAACAAATTAATTAAACAAATCGAAATGTTTCGTGGTTAAGTACCTTTCAGGCAATTAAATACGGCCATGCATGGAGTATAACAAATGCAAAGAATTTTCGCAATTAATTACTGGTACGGAGTAATTCATCTGCACAGGTGATTGTTAGTGAATTGAAGATTGTCGAACATTAACTAGCCTTAATTAAGACGACAGACAGGCCCATGTACCATCTACCTTCCATGCTCCTATACATTCTGATGCACTTTTACTACAAGTATCATTTTCTTACATCAGACTCAGAGTTTCATATGAAATTTACTACTCTAATTTAATTTCCAAATTTTCCCAACACTAGTAGAAAATCTTGTACTAGTTAGTATCGTTTTTCTGCTGCTCTTTTTCCTTTTGAATTTTGGTCTTACCCTTTAATGATTGTGTGGTGAAGAAGAATTGGGTGCTGGTGGCTAGTGATGGAAGAAGGGAGGGTGAAATTTCTTGTATTCTTTCTTGGGGATTACATTATCTGAAACGAAATCCACTTTGTTTCAAAAATCTGTCAAACTGGGCATCATCATCATCAGCCTATCCCCCCCGCCCCCCCCACCAGTTTGGGTCCACAACTGTAACAGATTAGGATAGATCATCTTCTTCCTTTCTTTTAGACTTTTCCTATTATTGTCTTTTTCTAAATTGGAGGATTGCTATCATTTTAGTTGCTGAAGCAGGCATGTTAGTTAACGTAGCAAGTTCCATTATATGATTATCCATGCAAATCCAATGCGTAAAATTATACTCAACTCACTACTGAACTGATGACTTTGATTAATTGTTTTGATTTTTCAGCTGAGAGCTTGGGATTGCCTTATCTCTGCGCTTTCCTTGATGCATTGGGTTCAAACTTCACTCATGGGGCCAATTTTGCAACTGCTGGATCCACAATTAGACCCCAGAATACAACTCTACAGCAGAGTGGTTTCAGCCCCATCTCCTTAAACGTACAGTTTTATCAATTCAATGACTTTCATCGCAGGTCTCAGATTATTCGTAGCCAAGGTAAACGCTAAAATACAATGCGTTGCACTTCACCACTACTTTTGTCTGTCTGTTTATTACATACACCATACACCATAATATTTTTGCAGGGGGTGTTTTTGGGGGATTAATGCCGAAGGCAGAAGATTTCTCGCGAGCCTTGTATACATTTGACATTGGTCAAAACGATTTAACTTCGGGATACTTCCTCAACATGACGACTGATGAAGTGAGAGCATATGTTCCAGAACTACTAGATCAGTTCAAAACCATTATCAAGGTGAATTCACGTGTGATTTCTTGATAAGCCCTCCAAAATCAATATGAATGCTTGAACTGCGAAATACATGATTTTGCTGCTGTTTTATGCAGGGAATATATGATCAAGGAGGCAGATCATTCTGGATTCACAATACTGGTCCGGTTGGTTGCCTACCATACGTCATGGACCGTCTCCTAATCACCGCCGCACAAGTTGACGAAACGGGATGTGCAACTCCTTTCAACGATGTGGCTCAATATTTCAACTGGAAATTAAAGGAAGCTGTTTTCCAGCTAAGGAAGGAGCTCCCAAAAGCTGCATTGACATATGTAGACATCTATACCTTGAAATATGATCTCATCAGCCACGCCAGGAAGCATGGTACGTACGTGTATTACACTACCGGCCCACAACCGAAATACTCGTGACATTGATATACTGACTTTTTCAGGGCAAGAAATGTTTGCATGATTTTATTCAATTGTTGCAGGTTTTGAACACCCTTTAAGAGCCTGTTGCGGACATGGGGGAAAATACAACTTCAATGCGCATTTCGGTTGCGGAAGCAAAATTAAGGTAAAGGGCAAAGAGATTATGATAGCAAGATCATGTAAAGATCCATCGGTGATGATCAATTGGGACGGGGTGCACTATACTCAGGCCGCTAATAAGTGGGTTTTCGATAGAATTGTGGATGGTTCGTACTCGGACCCTGTCATTCCTTTGACAATGGCTTGTCATAGGCGTTAGAGACTCCAAAAATTCTTGGGCTACTGAGAAATGGATAAAAAGAGGAGCAGATGGTACTTGCTTACAAACGCTCCAACCCTCCATTTTTTTTTTTCTTTCTGCTATCAATTTATGAATGATTTAAGCACTCAGGTATTAATGATGGCTTGATAAGTGGATCAAATTACTACTCAAGTGCCGTTTGAACGTGGCTTGATAAAAATTCAACCCGAGCCAGTTTGAATTTGTAGCGCAGGCAAGCCAAATTTGAATGCAATCAAACTTAAAACATCATCATATTACAAAGAGGAAGCAATTATGTAAAAGTACGATCTCAACTTCATTTGACAGAAATATAACAAATGCACCCAATCTCAACTCTACTTGTCCCAATTCCACATGAGGAGTAATTGAGGATGATGTTGTGTTTATGCATACGTGATCAAGGAGGTAATATATAAGTTATTAGTTATTCATTTGAAATTTTTTAATATACAGCCCTAAGAAGTTAGTATACACTAGTGCCGATCCCTACCTGGTTTATTATTAGTTATTCATCGGACATATGGGCTTAACTTTTGGGCTTCTTATATCCATCATCCATAATTTCTGTTTTCAAGCCCCAAATCCACCATGAGGATCATTAAAATAAATACTAGCAAGTTCTTGTGATATCAATCACAAAAAACAAGAATTGAGAAAATTGTGCAAATGGAATTTTCAAATACTAGCATATTTTGATCACTAAACTCTTTTATTTTATTTTTTACTCAAAATGGTCACTCAATTAATAATAAAAATATGATTCTTTTGACCAAAAAAAAAAAATGTTTACAAGCTTAGATTCGTTAAGTGACAATAAATGTACATTTTCATTAGTCATGTGACGACAAATCTACGCTTTTCTTAATTGAATGACCATTTTAGTAAAAGAAATGGTAGACGTACGAAAATCACAAATTTTAAATTCAAACATTATTGATTTGTTTACCTCTTCCCTTTCAACCTTCTTTTGGTATTAGTAAAATATCGTGTCATCAAGTGTAGTACTTTCGACAGCATTGCTCATCGAGTGTATACGTCCGTGTAGCTTTTGCTGGTGCTGATGGATTCTCACAACCTGAGGTTTTTATCCTATGATCTTCTTATCCTTTTACTACTGGTGATATTACTGCTTGGTCCAGTTTGCTCATCAGCTCCAACTTTAACCGAGTGCAACTTTCCGGCCATATTCAACTCTGGGGACTCAAACTCCGATACCGGTGGCCTCTCAGCAGCCTTCGGGCAAGCCTCTCCCCCCAATGGAGAAACGTATTTTCACTCTCCGGCCGGTCGGTTTTCTGATGGCCGCCTCGTCATTGACTTCATAGGTAACACTACAAACACAAGTCCAAAGCTGTTCTACAAATTTTAAATTTGATCTCTTATTCAAAGATTCACCATTTGAATTGCCATCTACAATTCTACTACTTAGCATGCATTTGTCTTCTTCTGTGCGGTATATTATCATCAGCTGATACCTACATGTATTCTTTTGTTTGTTTACTTGTGTCACATGATTGACTGAACAGGGAGAGTTAAGGTGCATATAATAATAAATAATGTAATAGTTTAACAACCTTGCATTTTTGTTATGATATTCAATCCTGTAAAATATTGATTGTTATAATCATTTACAGTCAAATCCCAACTCCACACTTGAGTTTTTTTTTTTTTAATTTAATTTCTTTGAGACCTTGAGTTAATCAGTCTTTTTTCGTTCGTGATCGCATACCACATTGAAGTTAACGACGATGCATTTTTGAGATGTTTTGTCACTTCAGTTGTGGTTACAAGCTGCTGTATTTTGGTTGTCAGCTGAGAGCTTGGGATTGCGTTACCTTAGCGCCTATCTTGATTCGGTTGGTTCCAACTTCAGCCACGGAGCTAATTTTGCAACAGCTGGATCAACAATCAGACCACAAAACACTACCATTTTCCAGAGTGGATATAGCCCCATTTCACTGGGTGTGCAATTCACTCAGTATTCAGATTTTCACGCAAGGTCTCAAATAGTACGTAAACAAGGTAGGTAAATTCTTGCATTTGCTCAGATGATAAGCCTAATTAGCATACGAGATTTGATAAGCTCATTTTCTTGCATATATAGGTGGGGTATTTGAGCTCTTGCTGCCAGAGGAGAACGATTTTCCTCGTGCGCTGTACACCTTTGATATCGGCCAGAATGATCTTACTGCTGGTTACAAACTTAACATGTCTACTGAACAAGTGAAGGCATATGTTCCCGATGTGTTGGGTCAGTTGTCCAAGGTTATCGAAGTAAGGAACATAATCCACAAATTTGCTACTATTACTAGCTAGTGATTGCAGTTTAACTCGAATTATCATCTCTGAAAGTTTTATTACCGTGCTCGACACGACAGAATGTGTATGATCATTTTGGATTCACAACACCGGACCGGTAGGTTGTTTACCTTATGTTATGGACCGTTTTCCAGTCACAGCAGCTCAGATTGATAAGTATGGATGTGCTAGTCCATACAATGAGGTCGCTCAATACTTCAATCTTCGGTTGAAGGAAGCTATTGTTCAACTCAGAAAGGCCCTTCCATTAGCTGCAATTACTTATGTCGACATTTACTCAGTGAAGTATTCCCTCATCAGTCAAGCAAGGAAGCTAGGTAACTTGTTAATATCAGTAACAATAATCAATGTGGGGAGTCAGTTGTTTGAAGTTGCTGTTTAAATTGCAGCATCAACAAGTTATGCACTCCATTTCTTATTTGTAATGGAATTAATTCCTGTTATTTTGCTACTTGATATCAGCGGTGTTCCTCTTTTTTGGTTTTCTTTTGATGCGAATGTATACTTTCGAATGGAATATTGGCAGGATTTCAGAATCCATTTCTTGCTTGCTGTGGTCATGGCGGGAAATTTAACTACAACAGATTCATTAAATGTGGAAGTAAGAAAATTGTCAATGGCACAGAGATTGTAATAGCAAAATCTTGCAAAGATCCATCGCTTAGGATTAATTGGGATGGCGTTCACTTTACTGAGGCAGCGAACAAGTGGATCTTTGATCAGATTGCCAACGGTTCCTTTTCAGACCCTACCGTTTCATTGAGTTTGGCATGCCACAGGATGGAACCATAAATCTTTGGATTCTGTCACGTTCTTTCTCTTGTTCCTAATTGTTGGGTTTTTGAAAAGAACAATGCGTTGCTCAATCATGTCAGTTCTGGATTTCAACAAAAATTGATTGATCACGATATCAATTTGCTTGGAAATTTGGAGCTTTGCTGCAAGTGCATTTCTTTCTCTCTTGTTTCTTTGGTTTAATTCTTCTACAAAGGCTACCCAAATATATAGCAGGGCCTTAAATAGTGAGGCCCTGAGCAGTGATTCCAGCTTGAAAACGAATGGCGGCTAAACTTATTCACGAGTAAACTTAAATAATGTGGCTTTGCCAGCAATTTGGATCGACTAGAATTACATGGTTTACGAACAATACCAATGTCCAAATCTGCTAATTCGGTTTCTATGCATGATTCTATGTAAACCTCAATGCTTAGCTTAATGAAACAGTGTTCATAAATTAGTTATGGATGTCAATGGCAATGGGCTCAGCATCAGCATAAGCACCAGCACCAGACAAAGATGAGAACCATGGTTCATACTGGGAAAAAAATGTAGGCGCTGTCTCATTTCAGCCATAACCTGCATGATTGGTCAGACTCTAAAGCTGAACATGTACAATGTTGACATACTTATTCAAACATCAAGGACAGCCAAAATTACTTTAGTTTCTAAAACTATTTAAATCGATTACCATCACAGTAATGTCATCCAAACTACCCCTCTTTACAGCTAAGTTAACAAGTTCCTTGCATGCTGCCACCAGTCTACTACAAGCAGGCTTGGTTCCAAAGATACTATTTTCATGACTTGGATGTGTACTTTTCATATTCGCTTGGCTTGATAGTGAAATTCGCTGAGCCTTGGATCGAGGGCTATCATTTTCACTACTGAAGTTAGCTTCACTTGTATTCCAGTTTTCTACTGTTCTCTTGGAGCTGGGGAACTGACCAGTCCTTTTTGACTTGAGAGACACTCTGCGCAACTTTGGAGAAGGACTCAAGTTTATCCTGCCATACTCATCAGTACTCTCCTTTGAAATAGCTTTCTCTTCACGCGAACATGATCGTGCCACAATATCTGCAGCTTCCTGATTGCCAACCTACTCGAGATAATTCATTTGGGTAACAATGTAAGTGATGTCTAGTACACACAGCAACTGAGGCTCCATCAATCCAAAGACTATCCAAATTAAATGTGAACAATAATAGGAAGAATGGTCATGATCTATAATACAACCCCCTTCCACCCACTATTAGAAAGAGGAACCAAAAAAAATAAAAGGTAAGGTGATATTTTTATGGGCGAATGCAGCAAACTACCTAGGCATGTGAGGAATCCACTACTTGCTGCCTTTATAATTGCACTCACCGTTTAGAATCCTAAATGGAAAGGATAATGGCATCTAGTGGACGTGAGCATCAGTAGCTCTTTCCCTGACATTCTCATCTCCTAACACTGGATTTTCCAAACAAGATTTTATAACTAAATATACTTAATTACCTCCTCCCAAAGTCCATCAGATGCTAAAACAAGATATTCCATATCCTTGGTTAAAGATATGATCTTTGTGTCTGGTTCAGCTGGTACCCAATCCTTCAAATGTGCATCTCCAATGCTTCTAGAAACAGCAAGTATCCCATGAACTCTCCAAGCTCCTCGATGATGTTGTACAAAACCCCCCTGCATGGCAAGTTAAAAGAAGTTTAGCTCATCACTAAGCCCTTCATCTGCTTAATGTTAACAAAAGCCCAAGAATGCTTTCATAAGTACCTTATCTTCTATTCTTCTACGTTCATCCTCCAGTCCTGCCTTATGGTCTTTTGTGAGGGCTTCAGCTGCTCCTCCTCTACATAATACTGCTCTACAATCTCCCAAATTTGAAATGACAATATCCCTGTCTTCAATCAAGGCAGTAACGCAACAGACTCCACTACCTAAGCCCTGTAATAGTCTAGCTGAAAAAATGAGAACCTTGTTCTGGGAAACTGAAACATCCTATTGATGTTTACTTAAAAAAATATGCAAATCTCTGTTCTAGGCCATTTCATTATAGTTTCATTTTGAATAAACTAGTAAAGCAGAATCACCTGTGCTACCAACAATGTATAGAGGCAAGTCAGTCATTCATGAACCTTCAAGTAGTTGGTTAGTTTGCAAAAAGTTGACATCATTCCTCCATTATTAATAGATATACTTTGCATGTGGATGTAAAACAAAATGCATGTGTATATTTTGTATAGGGCCATGCAAACAACCACATTTAGATACTCATTTGACAAATGAGTGCAGATCCGTGCTTTACTGTTTGGCTCATCAAGTCATACTTTACACCTTAACTTGTAAAAAAAGAGGTAATAAGCTCTTCAATTACAAGATTAAATTAATTGTTTACAGTTATGCTACCAATATACTACCATAAAACTCCTTGAAAATAGAAAACGTTTATCTTCCTTTTCGCTCTCAAGCATTATTTCCTTTCCTCCTTCCCCGGTAGGATGCTTATGTTATGCCACTCATAAAGTTACATCGATGCCAAGGCAACAATATACGGACAAAATCAGCAGAATTAAAGAGAAATAAGGAAAAGTAAGGCTTCTTTAATCTTTCCAACTGAATTGCTGCAACTTCATCCAACATCATAAAAAAGAGATTCTCTTATTGATCTGAGTCTTGATCCTCTGTATAAATAGAAAAGCACTACGTAGTTTTAACCCATTTTGAACATAATCTGACTGCTTAATCAAATGCACCGTTAAAATTTCAGGCCGTTCTATCTCTAGACAAAATAATCAGATGATTCTTTTAAGGCAGCCCTCAGAACCCCAGATTCTGCCATATCTGATTTCTAACTGGTACTGATCTATGTAACCAAAATCCTATGTCAATGAGCAAGTTAGTCTTGAACGAGGTTAAATGCCCAAACGCGCAGTGGATGCTTCATGCTTGTAATCTGTAAGACCATCCAGATTCACTTTGGTCACTAATTTCCACTCTTAGTCAAGGCAGCTATCATGGACCATAAAGGCAGCTATCATGTACCATAAAGGTTGGTAGTCAAAAGAAGAAAATTAGAATATGAGAAACCTAGAACCGTGGGGAGGTTACACCAGTATTTTAGTATTACCTTAAAAACTCGTCGACTTTTTCCTCAACGAACAAACAACATATAAACTAAAAATGATAAAAGACCAACTTGCCAAGTTTTTACATTACCTGCTTCAAGAAATCCTCATCAGTTTTCAAATAACCTGCTTTAATATCTTCTTCCTTTGGTGCATTTCCGGAAGAATTCTTCAACATTTCATATATATTTGAGTGCAAATGCTCTGCTACAAACTCTGCAGCCTTACTACCCCCATGTCCATCATATACCCCAAAAAATCCCTACATTACTCCAAGAAATTCAAGAACTTACAAGTTACGATTTATCCCAAAGAATTAAATAAATAAAAAGTCCATTTTTTTGACAGACATAACCAAAACAAGAAATGAGAAGCAACAGTCAAACCACCCTTCAAGGCTAGATACCTTTTTGTTAAATGAGCAAGTAACAATCTTGTGGGCATCTTCCATGAACTTTTTCTTGCCTTTGAGAGAATAAACACCAACACCATAACCACCAGAGCACACGGCATTTTCTTGGGGGGCACATTCTCTGAGACTAAGCTCTTTACCGACAAAAATTTCGCGCAAGACGTTTGGGATCTCAATCTTGGGGGGCCTCTTTCTTTTCAGTGAACAGGAAGAACCCAAAATTGGGATTGTGTTCTTGTCAGTCCCTTCCCGATTTTCAGAAGAATCAGAACAAGACTGCATCTTTATACTTGCAATGTCAATTATGGTATCCGTAGATCTCGAAACGCTTGTTGGGGCAGCTGGGCGATTAGCCATAGTGAGAAAAAAAATGGCTGCAAGAAACGGGAAAATGCTTCACATTTATGAAGGGAGGAAGGACACCGATAAAAGGAGAGTTCTGAGTTCTAACGGCTAGAAATTTGGGTGAGCACTGTTACGTATGTGTGTCAAATTGTGGGAAATGGGGAAGTTTAAGGCAGAGAGGGAGACTGACTGAAAGTGAAAGGGAGGTGGTCAAACTTCAAAGTGTAAAAAATGCAGGGCAGTTAAGGTTTTGAGGAAGTCAAAACAAAAAGGATTGTTTTGATCTTTTTGTCTCCGAGCCGTTGGGAGTACAAGTTTGAACACGTACTTCCTGCCTTCGGCTTAGATCCGACAATTTTTTTTGGGGTTAATTTCACTTTGTCCCCTCAAACTTTGGACGATAACCCACTTAAGTCCATAAACTTCAAAGTGGGACACTTAAATTCCTAAACTTTTAATTTGCTCCCAGTTAAGGAAAATTGTTGACAAAATCCTGAATATCGTTGGTGGTCAAAGAGCGTGGCAAACACTCTCCGTTAATGAAGGTGGGGGAATATTGTTACTGAAAATGACAAGGACATAAACGTAAATTTGGGTCGTAAATTAAGGACAAACAAAGGAAAAAAATTGCAAAGGAGGGAAAAACCCAGATAGTGGTCATTTCTTTCCTCTGTCTTGGACGAAAAAATAGAGAGGAGGGGAAAAACCAAAGTATGTAAAAATCCGAATGATTGTTGCTGAAAAACACTGAAGATTGCAAGAATTGGAAGGAAGCGAGTCAATGTGAGAGAAAAAGTGTCCGGATCCGCAGCGAAACAACAAAAAGCAAAAGAGAAGACAAGTACTGGTATGAGAAAAATATTTTACAGCTTTTTGTGTACTTTAATTGAATTTAAGAATCGAAATTTGGGTAAGAATTTGGGGTAGCAGTAGAAAAACGTTTTAAAGCCGTAGGGATTGTTGAAAAGTTAAGGTTTTGGATGGTTGTGGAATGCATGTCCAAGGCATTATATATTTTCGATGGTACTGTTAGTGGATCTGCATAATTTACTAAAAAGTGAGTATTGTGGGAACCCTAATGTTCCTTCTGTTGAAGACATTGTGGTCCCAAATGCTAAAAATTTTGTAAATAATTAATGGGTTAATTATTAATGATTTTTTTTAATTTAACCAGAGTGTGGTTCAAATGACATTTGGCCCGATCCATTTTCTTTGGCGATACACCATCAGAAGTTCTCCCAGCAAAGAATACGTGGGGGGAAGGGTAGACTATATAGACAACTGTAATGCTGAAAAATGGTCACTACAGGTGCTTGATGAATGTGCAGTAAGACTAGGATACCCGAAAGATGCTCGTTTTGGGTGGTATGGTAGGATTCCTGGTATGCCACTTGAGACTGGACTATATTTTTGCATGTGTGATTGGGATTGTGATCTACTTGTAAACACATTGCCATCCAATAGAGTGGCAGAGGTTTATCTACGAGTTGAAACTGATGATAATCCAGTGAGGCTTCAAACTCAAAAAATAGATGATGGAGACATGCCTGAAGGCCACAACACTTCTACCAAGCAGGCTACAAAAGAGAAAGAAACATATGAAATGGACAGTGACATAGCAATACTGGAAGAAGTTGACTTCAACGATGTGGACAACAGAAGGAAAAATGTGGCTGATGACAACAGTAATGAAGTTGCTGCAAACAATCATGAGAATTTTAATTCCAAAAGTCCTAATTTGCAACAAGAGAAGGACAACAAGGGAGATAATGCAGGGGAAGAATCACAAATGGCAACTGATAATGATATGCAGGCTAATGAGACTGATGTGCAGGCTGATAATGATGTGCAGGCTGATGACAAGTTCGATGATCCAGATTATACGGGGCAAGTTGAGGAGGATGTTTTATTTGATGAAGCCTTGAAGATTGGACAACAGTTTGGTGTACATAAAGGAGCTCCTGAAGTTGGACATTCTACCAGCAAAGACACAAGAAAGAAGAGAGCAAGTAGGAAAAGAGAAACTATTGATGAAGTAAATGTTTGTGATGAGCCTGACATGGTTAATGTGGAGGATATGCAGTCAGAATATGAAATAGATTGTTCTACAGATTTGAAGAGTGAGAGTGAATCCGAAAATGAAGATGGTCCTAAGAGGAATAAGAAGCCTAAATTTTCAGTTTTTAATGAGAAAACTGAAATGAGAAATCCAAGATTTAAGGTAGGCCAGAGGTTTTCATCAGTTGTTATTTTTAGGTTGGCTGTTAGAATCCAAGCCATTATGGAGGGAAAGGATGTCCAGTTCATAAAAAATGACACATATAGGGTACGGGTGAAATGTAGAGGCTGTGAATGGCAAATTTTTGGCTCAAAAATGCAAGGTGAAAACACTTTCCAGATCAAGACACTTAGCAAGGAGCATACCTGAAAGTCGTTGAGGCCTAGCCTTAAAAGAAAGACTTTGGAAATGCGCAAAAGCTTCTTATGTTACCCACTAGAAAGTCGAAATGGAGCAGTTGAGGCAAGAATCTGCAGCTGCGCATTCTTGGCTTGATGAAAAAGATCCCAAAACTTGGTGTAGAGCCCATTTCAGATGTGGATTGGATTGTAATATTTTGGTGAATAACATGTGTGAGTCCTTTAATGCAGTAATTTTAAAGGCCAGGTCACTACCAATCATATCTATGCTGCAGACCATTTATTTGTACCTATTGAAGAGGATGGAGAGGAACATGGAATCAATGTCCAAGCACGAAGGTTAAGAAACATTTAATTTACTAGTATTAAGTTCAGTTCGTAACTTTGAGAAATTTATGACCAATTTGTTGTTTTCATTTTGTATTCAGGTCTCCTTTGTCCAGCAATATTTGAGATACTGGAAAAGGCTAAACAAGAGCAGTGTATGTGCATAGCGTCATATGCTGGAACAATGAAGTATCAGATAAGCTGTCTATTTGGGGAACAGTACATTGTTGACATGGCTGCCAAAACCTGTTCATGTAGAAAGTGGCAATTAAGGGGAATACCATGTGGCCATGCTGTAGCTGCCATCAACAGGAGACATGATGCACCAGAGAAGCATGTTTCCAACACCTACTTGAAGAATACGTATCTACGAAGTTATGAACCTGTACTTAATCCAATCGATGGTCCTAATTTGTGGGAGCACATAGATCTTCCAGCAATGAAGCCTCCGACTTACAGAAGATCTGCTGGAAGGCCGAAGAAGATGAGAAAAAAAGCTTCAGAAGAAGAAAGACGGGACAGCTGTGTCAATCCAACTAAACCTCACAAGGTTAGCAAGGTTGGCACCATGATGAGCTGCAGCCGCTGCAAAAAATACGGACATAACAAGAGAGGATGTCCGGATAAAAATAAGCAAACTACTGAGGGGACAACTACAAGTTCAGCAAAGGAGAATAGTGATATTGGAGATGGAGGTCCATCTATGCAGCCAAATACTAAAGAGGCTTGTCCAACTGATGTGACCATTGACATTGTTGGAGTAAGTATGCAACAGAGTCACACAGGTCCATCTCAAAATTTGAATGCCAATCAGCCAAAACATGGGGCACAAGAACCAGTGACAAAGAAAAGAAGAAAATGCTCATTCTGTCGTAAGCATGGTCACTCAAAGAATAATTGTAAGTTGAGGCAATGGACCTTTAGCAGCTCACTGGACATGACTGGAGACTTGGGATTCAAAACTGTAAAAATACGGTCTGATGATCTGGAAAACCCATATAAGCATGCTCAAAAAAGTTCTGAGCATGTGGAAAAGAGTCCTACAACAACTCATGTAAATGGTCTCCATATATCAGGTCTTTATTTATGGGTGTCACGGCTTATTGATTCATGTTATGTGCTTGTTTGCAGTTAAGCTCCAAAGCTAATGGTCGCAAACTTTATTCCCACAGCCACGGAGTAACGATGAGAGCACCACACTCATACGTGGACTTGGGAACAGCCTCTCATTCCAGCAGTGGACTTAAGCCAGCACAATTCACATGACAGGGGAATTCGTGTGTTAACCTATCTACATTACAGACAGCTGCTAGACACGCGAAGGAGTCACCTGGAATTGAAAATGTGCAGCTCCTTGGGGATGGAAACCAATCTGTTAAGTTGGGAAAATTGCAGCAACATGTCAAATAGCCTTCAAGCATGAACTGACTGATGCTGGACAAACCAACTCAAGAATTGTACAGGCATATAGCCTTTTTTGTTTTGTAGATACAATCAAATTAGGCAACTAAAAGCCTCTGTTTTGCTAGTCCAGATGTGGCAAACTTTTGTTCAACTCATATAGTCCATTGGAACTAAGATTTTTTTTGTTAACATGGAATTTTTGTTAGCCTCTGTTTTTGGTAGCCTCTGTTTTGGAACTCATATAGCCTTTGTTCTGCTAGTCCAGATAGGTGAAATGCAGAGGTTGTTAATGTGGATTTTTGTCATTCCTGGTATTGCTATTGTGTATTGGATGATTTGTTGAATGATCAAAGGCTTTTGCTGAAAATTTTATGTTCTGGTACGACTATTGTTTGCTGTTGTTAATGTGACATAAACTACTTACAATAAACTTCACAAATTGGGACACTAAAATCCCTAAACAACAAATTCTGATTACATAGCAGGTCCAACGTTCACAATTATGGGACATAGCAGGTCCACTATATCCCTAAATTTGATACAGTACATATAAAACCAACACTTTTAGGGAAAGTGCTGGTAATTACATAGTCAGCAAAAGTAAGAATTTCCTTCTTGCACCACTCAAAAGGTCCACTACTTAGCAATGACAGACAAAGGTGGTCCCATATTTGAGTAAACAAAACAGGCAGTCCGACATAAGCGGTTGCTTCTTCTGGAAAACTCATTTTGGACGTTCTCCCCCAGATTTGAACAAAAACAACCACATGACAATGACAACCCAGTGGATAATCAAGTACATCTTAGCTTCCTTACTTTCGATTGTTGGCACCTTGAATTTTCTTTCAACCTGTCCAACTCAGCTTCCATCTTGTTCATCGACCTTAGCAGTCCAGGTATTATTTCTTTTGACCTTTGACACATCTCAGGATCAACCCAATCCCAGTATATGCAGCCTCCTTGTTCCTAGTTTGACAAGAACATTATGTTTGCAGACAAGATTAGGTGGCTACAATTCGTACAAACCAAAAATAAAAAACAAGTATAAACACAAAACCCTAATTTCCCTTACTCTGTACTTGGCACATCAATAAAACCTTCTTCCTGGGTTCATGGCAGTCCATGATGTCATCATCAATGTTTGCTTTCCACAATCACAAAATTGCCTCACCATTTCTCTTTGTTTGTTGAACCATGCGTTGGGTTCTCCTTTTATTCTTCCTGCCTTGTGGACAGCAAAATGACAACTTGGGTCTCTCAGCATACCGACCTGAAGTGCCCTTTTATGATTTGGATCGGGTCTACATTATCCATCTGAAGTGGGTTGCATGGAGGGAAACCTTCCCTCCATATTTCACCACCTTTTTTTAATCTATATATGTGATTTTTGTGAATTTTCATTGTTGCCCTCGGTCAAAATCTGGTGTTTGTCACGCTCTTTGACCACCAACGATATTCAGGATTCTGTCAACAATTTTCCTTAACTCGGAGCAAATTAAAAGTTTAGGGATTTAAGTATCTCACTTTGAAGTTTAGGGACTTAAGTGGGTTATCGTCCAAAGTTTGAGGGAACAAAGTGGAATTAACCCTTTTTTTTGGTCCTATAGATCCCAAAATTTGGCCTGCTCGTTGATGATGCCTATTTTCTTGCAAGTAGGAAAGGCGCAGAAATATTTTCAGAATGAAATTTCCATACGGCCAAAAAGGGGAAAAATAAAATAATGGCTTTAAAAGGTTGAGTTGGCCACAGGTTCGTGGGTTCTCCGAATAGACTTCCTTTACCAGATTGATTTGATCCTTTTATGTTGGCAAAATTTTTCAAAACCACGTAGGAGGAATTGTTTGTGGTGCTTATCCTTCTTTGACAAAGCTCAATAATTGTGCTGCTTTTAAAAGAGGACGTACAAGTCCATGAAAAATTAAATGAATACTATTTTTTTTGGGCAAAAATATCATAGCAATGATCTTGAATACGAGGAGCATCACTAGGAAGGGCCAAAAAAAATGTTGGACAACTATAGAACCATTAATTGTTCAACCAAAGACCTTAAATTTGCAAAATTAATTGGAATTATTAAAGCCCGTCTGGGAGTGAGTGCGGTACTTTTGTTTTAAAAAAAATGACACTCCATAAAAGTGTTTTGAAGTGTTTAATGTACATCAAATCATAAATTTAGCGACAGAAATTTTGGTGTCAAAAGCACTTTTACCAAAATATCAAATAATTTAACTGATACTCTTTGATAGCTTTTGTATTTTAAAAAAAAAAATAAAATAAATTAGTCATTTTGGCTTGTGTTATGAACTTAATAAAAAGATAAATACACTTAAAAAATTTAAAAATTACACGTTATTTAACACAATAAACATTCACATGCATAAGTTGTATGTACTACTTAGTACTTGCTTATGTGTTAGGTTGGGTGAGGTGAAGTATTCTTTAATGCTCAGTAAGTCACGGCAAGTGAACGGATACGTACATGTGAAGCAACCAACGGCGGGCTAAGGCTAACGAGAGCCGCAGCCTAATAATGGTGGCCCTGCTATTTTAGCCTCTAATAACCACTCGGATTTCAACACGTCACACCAACGCCGTTTCCATCATCATCGCTCATCAGTCAGCCGCAGCTGAGTAGTGAGTAGTATTGGGTGGAGCGGTGGAGCTGGACTGGACTGGACTGCAGTGGCTGGCTGCTGGGATTCAGTCCCGACCATCAAAACAAATGACTGAAATTGATTCCTTCCCTTACTAGTTACTACTTACTACTGGTAGGAATAGCTAATCAAGAGAGACAACTTCTGCGGCGATGATGCTTTCGGCAATTCCATATCCGCCGCTGCCGCAAACCACCACCGCGCTATTCAATCCTCCTAACCTTCCCTGCCAAACCACTTCTAATCTCCTCTCTATTCCCGCTGCACCAAACAATAATCCTTCCTCCCTCTGCCGAGCCACCGCTGCCCAACGACCTCCTTCTCTTCCAGTCGGCTCCTCCTCTGCGCCGCCCTTGCGTCCCGTCACCACCACTGCCACCACCTACTCCCCCGCCGATGACGATAATGACGACTCTAACAGTGTCGGAGTAGGAGAAGAGGCCAATCAGGATATGGTGGCTTCCGCAAATGCTGTTGCGGCTATTATTAAGAAAGTCTCCACGTCACCCGTGGAGTTCGTCCAAAGGATAGAGAAAGCCGGTGGCAGCAGCCACGGAGGAGGATTGGTGCTTCCCAGCGTTGACTTTCAAAGACTTTGTCTTGAACAACTGGACCTCTTTCGCCGCATTGTTCATTCCGACGCTCTCCTCTCTGTAATCTCCCTTACCAATTTCACTTCTACTTTCTTTTTGTTCCTTCTTTTTTCTTTTTTCTTTTTATTTTTATTTTTGAGCTTATTGTTTGTCACTTTAGCTTTAACTTAATTCGAGCAGGTTTACTAGTACTTTCTTTGTCCTCATTATTAAAATGTGCTTCATTATTAGTAGTTGATATGCCAAAATTTCGATGATCAAGTATCTGTTGATTTCGCAGTTAGGGGTTGCTCAGAGTAGATTGGGTTAATTAAAGCCTGTGTTGCTCAATTTATCTATTCGACTAGAGCTCACAAATTTGCCCGGAAACAGATAATGTTCGGTTCGTAAACAGCTTCCATATGAATTGCTCATTTTTAGCTTGTTACTAACTGAATTTGATACAAAAAAAAATTTGAGCTTTTGATTCTTGTTTCTTTTAAGTTGCGCTTATTTCATTTTAGTATAAACATAATGAATCAAGTGATCATCTTATTAGAAATTTGGTGAATGTCATTTGAGCTCGCATGCTTCAATGTTGAGCATATTCTGATGCTGGTTTTGTTATTTGCAGATCTATGTAAGACCAGCTGGTAGCTATGTTATGGATAGACTGGAACTGCGTCGCATTACTTTTCATCCTCTGGTTAATGCTACGGCTGATATTGTGATTTTAGTGGGTGATTTTAGGATTCCCGCAGGTCTGAGAGTCGCAGAAGCTGCCCTTTCGAGCCGAGCGGTATGATTATTAGTTGATTGACACTGAGATTTTGCTCATTTCATTCATGGGCTTCTGATGGATACTGTTTTTCATTCTAGGCAGAAATTTTCCCTGAGCTTAGATCTGTGGTTTTCCCAATGGTGAAGCATCCATTTGTTGTGGGGTTTTTGGTTGCTGAGTTTCCGCAAATGATATTGGGAGGAGAACCAACGCCATCCACAGGTGAATCTTGCTACTTACCCAATAGCGAGGACTCAAAACTGTTGGAATTACAAACATATGACAAGGGCCAGTCAAACGAGATTTTATACTTCACTACTGAACAAAGATTGAATGCTGAGAATATTTCTCGTTCTATTACAATGGCCTATGTCATGGATCAGGTTATTTTCAGAATATTAGAGTTTTATATTTGTTTATTTACTAATATGAAATTCTTTTTTGTTGGATATTTATCTCTACATCTCTGCATTTCTGTTGAATAGTTAATATATCATAAAAACTAGGGCAAAAAAACTTCACTGTTCTCATTCCTCACTGACTCTTAGTGTCATATCTAGAATTGCACGTTTGGCTTCTCCATAAACAAGGTCAAAACATTGTTGCTTTGTTCAGGCATTGTGTATATGGGCATTAGTATCACAATTACCCAATTATTTTAAAAAATTTAAATAGGAGTTTCTGGTGTATTTAAGCTTTTTGATCAGCACCGAATGGGATTTGATCCTTGTTAGATGGCAATATCTAATAACCTGAAAGTTGGACTTCACTGACAAGAGATGCATCCATACTGCTAAAATAGGATGTGATAATTGAATCTGAAGACCCTTGTTGTTTCCTTTGTATTTTACCTCTTGTAACGAATTTTTTCAATCTTGCTGTTCAGAAAGCAATATTGCTCCAGCACTCATCTTGGCAAAATAACGTGAGAATGAGTAGCCTGGTTGAACAAGTAAGACATTGTCCTGGTGTTAATTTTCTTGTTTGTCATATGAAATTTAAAACTTCTATTGGTTCATGATGATCTCCTATACTCAGATCCGGGGATCACTTTCTAGCATTCAGACCTTGAGTAAAATGCTATCTGTTCACATGAGGAGAAGTGAGGTACGTTTTCATCATCTTCGTGGAATTTACACATTGACCATCACATAGTTGTTTTTATACGTCTTTTTAGCTTTCTAACATAGCACTAACATGAGACTGCAGATCTCCTTTGATATTGTTCAAGACATTTTAGTCCAAGGTGATCATATTAAAGATGTCCTTCAACAACTTCAGGATGCTGTTTACCTGACTAAGGTGGGTCATCTATCCTTCATCAAGCATGCATTCAGTTTTCCCGCTTAATGTGGGAAAAGCCTATCTTACAATGGTTTCTTGTCCTATTGTGAATTTCAACAAGTAATCAAGCATGGGGTTTGGTTCGTGAATTGAGCTATTAGTATAGCTTATTTCTCCCTATCCTTCCCAGCCTGGATGGAGTTAGGCCTTGCATTTTAACTTGTTTGCAGGATCTGTCTGTCAAATGCATTTTATCCTAAAATATTGTGGTCTTTAATTTATGTCAGCAATGTGTTTATATGTACATGAGCTCATACTCTCTTTTTGAATCCTGAAACTTCATATGAAAGGTAAAAAGGAAAAATCTTTGCATTTTCTTCTTGAGAAGACTCCCCGACCTGAAGTTTGATGCAGTGATTGCTTTATTTTCAAGGTTAAATTCCTGATTCTATTGAAGCTGTCATGCTAAATTTGCTAATAGTTTTAGAATAATTTGTGATAGTCATATGGATTTTCCAACTGTTAGCTTTTTGTTCTTCAGGCTAATATAATTCATAATAATGGAGGGTTGAAGAAGATGCACGCACCAACTTATTATGGTGCCTCTAACTCAGTCAATGAAACACTAGAATCTTATGAGGCATTATCTCTCAATTCAACACCCAAGGATTCAGAAATTCCCATGCCACCCCTTGCACTCGCACCTTTAAAGCAGAAAGCAGTCAGGTATCCTTTTTCAGTGCAGAAAACTCTTTATCAATTTATATCGTTACCTGATTTCTAGTTTCTAATAATGCATAATGACAATGCTGGTAGATGTTGAAAGATGGACCAGAAACAGGATTTTGTTTCACAAAATCATTCCCGCTCTTTCTGGACTTGTATGGAACACTAAGTACTTTATTAACCTCAACTTTGAATTGGGCCAAACAAACTAAAATTTTGAATTGTTTTCGTCTTGGTTTTGGTCCCTTAAATTTGTAAAGTTGGGTACCTTTATGTTTGGTGCAGATTGTCACTGATTTGTCCTTTTGATTTTTATTATAGACAGCCCTTCATTCTCTTGGAGTCTTTACTGTATTGAACTAGTTTTTACATATTCCAATCAGATTTTGGTTGTTCATTAATGTTAGATATCTGAAATTTTATAATTAATCCTTTTAAAGTTATTTTAAGTATTGCAATGACTATTTGCTTGCATCAGACGGCCATGCAATGTTTCTGATGTTCTGAATGATTTGGTTGCGGGTGTGGAACATCTGGCTCATATGCAGCACCGATATTTAAGCGTATCTGAACTATCTAGGCCTTTGCAAGTTGCTGTTGAAGAGCCTGCTTTACGGCAGGCCTTGAGCAACTTAATTGAAGGTTCTTTGTTGCGAACACAAGTTGGTGGGAAGGTTGAAATCGTGTGCACAGGAGCTCCAGCAGGTGGTGCTCTTATCATAATTGATGATGATGGCCCTGACATGCACTATATGGTACTGCTTTGCATCTTTCCTAAATTACCAAAGTTGCTTGACTTTTGCCACTTTTGGTGTTTGCCTTCTTTATACCTTGTAGCATTTATGCCAAAAAAAAAAAACTGAAATTTATTACGAAGAAGCTAAAAATGGCAAGTGTGATCAATATTGATCTTAACCTCGACACGTGATATTTTTTTGACTATTCTTGGTCCATTTGCTTGCAGACCCAGATGCATTCCCTCACACCGTTTGGGATGGATCTGTTTTCTGACGACAAGGTTGAGGATAATATGACGTGGAATTTCATTGCTGGTCTGACTGTTGCTCGGGAGATTTTAGAAACTTATGGATGTGTTGTCCGTGTAATCTCACCAAGAACCTCTGATGCGAGTATTGGAGCAGGGGGAACCCGTGTAGAGCTATGGCTTCCATATGTAACTTCACCAGATGCAGATGAAGTTGATCGGGTGATATGAGGGGTTAAAGACCTCTTGTTATCTTTCTTTCATCAAGTAAATCAATGATTGCATAAAGTTCGACGAGAGTACATTGGTGTGTTTGCGGCCTAGTAATGTGGGTACATATTACCCTTTCACCGGATAGATATCCACCAGTACTTCTTGATTGTGCAGCTGAGAAACTGTTGTAAATAAAGATACCATGTATTAGAAGATGCATTGTATTACGCCAATAATACTTGCACCACAGTATTCTTACGAATTGGTGGTTAAGGTTGCAAATTGAGAAGGGCTGAGGTGATTCACCTACCCAATTTATGAATCTTTTGAATTGGATAATAGTGCATGTGAGAGTCTTAATCATGACATTTGATGACTATGTCGACATTCGCCATGCCAAAAAAGCCCATATTTTATCTTTCAGTGGCAAGGTAAGAAAAAGGGGATATTTTGTCTGCTTATTCTCTATTATGTGCCTTTAGTGCACAAGATAAACGCACCATAAATGGAGGCTGGGTTCACTTTTTAAAGTTACTATTCTCTATTATTACCACCCTCTTAATTGCGCGTACTTTTAACGCCATTTCATTTATTCTGCACCCTAAAGGCAACTGCTTGCTTGCAGCCTAAATTCCAGGTGACTTAGAAATACAAATTCAGGACGGATCCACTGCCTACATGTCAGGTGACTTAGTGCATCATTTGCCAGTTTCTTGGCTCAATTTCCAGAGGTTGCCTCAAGTACCATCCAACTTCATGGTCATCTCCCTTTCCCTAGTATTACTAGGACCAATTGTAATTGTTATATTTGAAAAAAAGAATAGAGTAAATTTAAATGCACGCCCAGTACGATCAAGGACTCGCAGCAGAAGCTTCCCACAGTAAATGTAGAGCATTCGTTGCTGTTACTGCTGAGTAGAGGTGGCAAAATGAGTGATTTGGGCGGGTTTGGATTGGGTAAAATGAGTAATGGGTATAAGTGAGTCAATCCATTTATATTCATTTAATTAGATGGGTATAAATGGGTAAGTCAAAAAATGAGTTGGATAACCCAATTATCCATTTATAACCCATTTATTCTAATTTTTTACAAGCTCATATAAATTCATTTTGTAAACTAAATTATCAATTTATACCATTTTACACCCATCATTAATTTTAAATATTTATTTATTATGCCAAATAAGTCTAATTATCAATTTTTTTTTTCCATCCGCATGCCATGTCGCAAAATTACATATTATTTAATAATTGAACAATGAGAATCTAAAAATTTGGACTAAATAATATGAAAGTTAACAAAAAAATTTAATCCAAAACTGTGAACCCCTAGTATTTTTTCGTTTATAAATTTAAAATTTCATTTGAAAAAGTAAGAAAGGAAGCTAAAATTTGTCATAAATTGATGATGCTAAAAAATGATCAAATTAATAAATTACAAGGAAATAAAGCGATAAGATAAAACCAACAAATAAATATAATAAATAACACAAAAATACTTAACATAAAAAATAGTTAAAAATCCTGATGAAGACTAGCAATCACTTCATTTAGCATACAAATAAAGACAAATTTTCAATAAATACGAATAACAAGCATTCAGCTTCTCAAGCTTCGTACAACTGCATAGCATAAATGATAAAACTCCTCTAGCTCACTGGTGAATGAAGAAAAAGAACGTGAATGAAGAAAAAGGTACCCTTACATTACAAAAATTTCAGTGTCAATTTTGCATAATAACTGCAGGTTGCTCTGCTAGCACAAATTACCACCAAGCAGGTTGAACAAACTTAACACAGCAGAGAGACACATATTGTAGCAAGAAACAAATATTATTCCCTGATTTGAATCCTCTGATAAACATCAAGGAGAAGAATAAACCAAGTTTAGTTGACAACATCGAGGACCAGCTTGCGTGACTTCAAAACCGACCATTTCAAACGCCTATAGTAAGCAGCTTGAAGGAGTGCCAGTGACAGTACAAAATCCACTTGACAGTACAAAGATAGCAACCTAAAAGTTTGCTGCTGGCTCAACACAAAACAGAGAAGATTCCTGGCAACCAAAACCAAAACCAAATTCAAAGTTCTGTTTTTTGATACTTAAATTTCATCTAGACAGAAAGATAAAATTCTTTTCACCACATTTCTAACAATCTCCATGATCATAAGAATACAGCTTACCTAAACATGAAGGTTAGTAAGTTTAGCAACTAAAGGTGCAAAGTCAATACTCAGTCTTTCTTTATCTTCTTCATCTTCAGAAGCTGAAATCAAAAGTAAAGTTCAATAAGTGACCAAAAAAGTAAAATACAAGATCATATGCACTGAAAGGTTAAGTACAACATACCTGTTACTCCATATAACCAGTCCCTAGCACATAACAAGACCTCCACATTTTCTGGTAGGAGCGAAGTACGATATTTACCCACAATTCTACCACCAATACTGAAAGCTGATTCCGAGGCCACTGTAGTGATAGAAATACTTAAAATATCCCGTGCCATCAAAGAAAATTCGACTTTAAATTGAATTTAATTCTGTCTTTACTTTCTCTTTTTCTCTTTTGTACATCTTTTCAATATCAGCCTTTATCGTGTTTCTCGAAATGGGTAAAGCAGCTGAATTTAAGTATACACACAAGTCTCGAATTCCTTCTTGCTCCACCAGTCTATAAGGATGGTTATGCTTCACAATAGCAATTCCCATCTTTTCCCGATAAATTCCTTAGTCAATTGGAGACCGTTCTTCAAAATCAGATTGTCCACGCTTAGTACAATTTGAAAGATAACGCCATAAGTTGCTTGTTCCGGTTGTTCCACCGCATGCATAATCACGCTTGCAGCATTTACATTGTGCTCTTTGTGAACCATCTGGTTCAACACACAATATTTCAAATTCCTTCCAAATCAATGACGTGAGCTGTCTCGAACGCTTAGAAGAACCTTGGATCAACTCATCTGTATTGGTAGGCTCATGGCTTGTATAAGAACATTGTTCCTGAATGTGCTCTGACAACTCATCTGTTGGATCATGATGGGATAACATTTCTGTTATCTATACTACCAACTTTGTACATCTCATCTGATATTTTCCTGTCTAAGACTCTCAGCCTTCCAATTTTGTACACCTGATCTGATATTTCTGCAACATTGATCCCAAGAACTACATGTTTTCACTAGTCTTCAACTGAGATGAGAGAAAAAAAAATTTGAAGGTAAGCAATTACAGGAATATGCTTATAATAGAATTGGAAGTATTAAGTGTAGCTGTGGAAAAACTTTTTATCATATGGCCCCGCCAACATGATGAGCAAAAATAACAGAGTTAGGACTTATATATTATATCACGTATGCATTGCAGACACAGATGAAAATTACATGGGAAACATTTGAAGACTCTATAACCATCCAGACATTTGCCGCAGGATCATGAGGGTGAATTTCAACTTGAAGGGAATCCCCAAATTTGACATTTGGATATTGGTCAAGCAGGCAAATGCTCCTAGGATGAAAATATTGATCACAATCACGATAGTGGTAGAACCAATACAGTGATTGTTTTTGCTAGACAAGCACACTTAACAATTATTGCCTTCTTTTTTTTTACCAAGTATGTCAATTTGGTCCAGCCATAAATCTACAGAGCTATCTACTAAATAAGATCTCATGCAATCTGCAAACAAAGGTAAGCGAAACAATCATTTAACCAGTCCAAGATGTCCAAAAACTTAAGAATGGTAACATACTACGGTGCAATATTTAATTAGATTCAGCAATCTGCAAAACTGAACTTAATTAGATAATCCTGAAATTAATTATACCATTATTAGCCTTCCAAAGTTAAGCTTAACTACATCAAATTCTTGACTGTCAAAACCACATACCAGATTACCGGGTGAACTTAGCCCAATTCAGAGAGAAGGCACAACAACTAGTAACGCATAGATTACCTTAACTGGTTACCAAACAAAGTAATATAGCTCTGAAAAATCAAGCTTAACTAAATAAAAATTTGCATACGCTATTACAAACAGTTATATAAGGCCTATATAAGAAACAAAAGAATGGTACAGCATACCAAAAATGTCAATACCAAAAGAGCCTTGGATCAACTCAGCTCAGGCTTTTTCATTAGAGCGAAAACGCAGTCCAAGTGGGCATCAGACTCTTAACATTCTCCGGGAAAATCTTCAAGACACCGCGGGTTTATTCAGAGATCAGCTCAGGAATCGGACATGGAAGGGGCAAAAACCTTCTATTAAGCAAAGACTGACAAACTTTTACTCAGTATCGTTGTTGACATAATGATGTTTGACTGTACAAAGATGGTAATGCAGAGATGAAGAAACAGAAGACAAAAGAAGTCATGGTAAAGCAGTGCTGAGTGATGACTATCTATGACGATATGGGCACTCTGGAGTCTGCAGTCTGCACTAAGGAATTAGAATCTCTTAGTGCAAGGAAAAGCCCATGTGTCTTGTAAGGTTGTGTTCAGATGAAGGAAAAAGGGGAGAGGAAAGTAAATTACACCTTTTTTCGCACAAGTGCATTTGGCCCCCATAACAGTCTGAAATCTGTTGTTTAAGTGAAACGCATAGCACACTTCTTCATCTTGCAATAGTCAAGAAAATGAAAAAAAAAAAAAAAATCCTTTTCTCTTGTACGAACAAATTTTCTTTTTCAAAGAATAAGTATATTGTTTGAATACATAATTCAGATAAGTATTTATTGTATGCGTAATTTGAAAACTTTTAAATAGATTTATCTCTTTATTTAGTTCATAAAATAGGATAAATTAATTAAATTTAATATTTTATTTTTTAAAATCCAAAAGCTATTTTAAAGGGATACTATCAAAAACCTCCCCTAAGGTTTCTCTTAATATCACTTGACACCCTCAGGGTTTTAAAAATATCATTTACCTTCCTTATTTTTGTTATTTGTGTAACAAATTTTTTAAAAACCCTAAACTATCCTTTCACTTGCTAAATAAAAATATTTCTAAATCACTTTGTTCACTTCAAGAAAATCATCACCTCAGAAACAATCACTTGTAGTGCTACCGCATCACAATGCTATGTCCCATAAAAATATAAATTTTAAAAATAAAAAAGATATTTGAAAAGAAATACACTTGCATCAATTTCATTCTATATGGTCAAAATCGATTTCTTATGAATTTATATTTTTTTCCAACATCTTCTCAATCCTTACTCAAACCATTAAACTATATCAATCATTATAAAAATCAACTCAAAATAAGCAAATAAATCATATCCCACTTTACCATAATTATAAAAAGTAAAAGATAAACAAAAATTGATTTATTATAATTTACAAATAAAATACTTCATGGTTATCTAAAAATAAATGAGTAAGAGAGAACGATGGAGAGAAGGGAAAAAGAAGAAAATGACTTTAGTTTCTTTTTTTAAAAAAAAATTTTGAGCTCCGTTGATTTGATATGTTGTGAATAATGTGTCAAGTGAGGGTTACTATAATCTTTTTATAATTGATATGGGAGGTAAGTGATATTTCTAAAATCTCAAGGGTGCCAAGTGATATTAATAGAAATCTCAAGGGAGGTTTCTGATATTATCCCCTATGTTAAAAGTACCAAATTTGAACTAAAAATTTGAACTTTAGTTAAAAGTTTTGCTCCTAATTTTGTAAGATGATATTTACCAAATGCCTCAAAATCACTTTTAGCATCCAAAAATATTTTTTAAATCAAAAAACATCTCAACCCCAAATATAGTCTAAATGTGTTTAGTAATTGAAATATCTTGAATTACTTTTACTTTTCTCCAAACCTTAAGAATTAGAAGAGTTCGCGCCCCCAAACATTTGGGACCAAATTACAAATCTCTGTATCCTATTTGTGCGGTTGGGTCTACCAAACTTCTACTTTGGCGACCGCGCATAGATTACCGGCGGCTGCAACGGCCAACCCCTAACCGCGTCAGCGGTCAATATTCTCATTATAAACTAATTCAAAAGTCAAATACTTTAGAACTCAGCGTGAAGACTCGTGACATTAACATTTGACCCGTAAATACAGCTCTATTTTATTTTTCTTACTATTATTAGGCCGTCAGACACTACTGAATGCTGTCGAGACTATTTTGGATAATTCAATGAAACCATAAGATGGGAATTTTTTAGTCTCAGTTAAGCATTAATGGCAAAAAGAGTGCTAGAAAGACTAGACTTGGCAATGGGAATGGAGGGGTTTGAAGTCTTCTTCTACCTTAATTTCGGTATGTAGCCATAATTAATTGGTACAAACAAATTGGTTTATTTTTATGTTGAAAAGCGTTACAACTCCTTTTATAGCACAATATTAATTCATCACCACTTTTGAACCTCTTACACAAATATTTATTATTTTTTGCCATTATTATCTATCTTTTTTTTTTTTTTTGTCAAACCATTATTATCTATCTGATGCAGTAACTAGTGGAGTATCAGTTACGAGCGTATAATAAAGTTTAATTTCATGGCATAATAAAAAAATGAAAAATTGAACTGTATACTTTGACACTCGTACTAATTACTAGATTAGATAAATATAATTTGCTTCCTTACACAAAATATATGCTTCTGAGATGGTCTTTTTCTTTCTATCCTTGAAGGCTGCATATGGAAGCATATATATATATATATATATATATATATAATGTCTTAAAGCGAAACAAAATGATTTGGTTTGTCTTTTAAAATACAGAGGAATTTTACTTTACCAAAAAGCTTCAATTCCGTCCCAGATTCCTTATTTTGAATTTGTAACGTAAATAAAATATTTTTTTTTTCCAAATACATATATCCAAATTAAATCCGATTCATAATCAAGATTAACATGGAAGTATACAAGGAAATTCGAGTGTCCTAGCTAAAATAGAAGCATAATCAAATTCGAGTACCTGAGATATTAGTAGTAGATTCCAAGCACGAGCCGGGTAGCTAAGCCAATGGATGCTGGGCAGGGCATAAGAATCCAATCTTAAAAACGTCAAAACTTTAAGCTCGTCCAATAGGAAACAACCACATGGTCCATTTGCACCTGATTTGCCGGCCTTTCTGGATTGCCACTTTGATGCCCTCCCTTATTCTTTTTCTTTTCTTTTTTAAAAAAATAAAAAATAAAAACAAGTTCTGGTACTTTACTTTGTTTGAATTCTGTTGTTTATATGGTATATTTGTTTGTTCGTCTATTTTTTTTTAATTTTTCCAAGGTCCCAGAGATAACAAACTACAAAATGAAAACCAAACTTTAATGCCTCCCCTTTTTCTGTTGTTTATGAGTATTTTTTTTGTTTGTTTACGTATTTTTTAAGTTTTCCAAGCCCCTCAACAGGTAGGTATCAAGCTAAAAATGGTTGTTGTTGACTACTACTAATTATTATTGAGGAAAATTCATTAAACCCAAAATCCAGTGGGACTAGTAAACAAATTCATAAAAACAATTACTACTACATAGTATGGAATACCCAACATTAATTCTTTTAACTCTCTTCCTTTTCCCTCTCTCTTTCTGTTCCACGCGACCTCCATAAAAGCTGACCAATTTGTTTCTTCCTCAACTCGAATTTTTGTTTCTTCTTCAGTTTCAAATTCTTCATTCCTCATCCTTCCTAACACAATTTGTGCTGGTCAGGAGAGCCCACGTTTCTTCCCTCAAAACTTTCAGTTGGCCGGTAAGTATTTTCTCGTGATCCCCTGCTTGATTTTCTTCAGCTTTATATGATCTTTTTCTGGGTTTTTCTTGCTAGTTTTGGCTACCCTTTTAACCCATTCTTCCTTTTACCATGCATACTTGACGTGCCTGAGCATGTTTAATTGTTACAAAAATTATGTTGATACGTTAAAAATGTGATCTTTGATGTCAAAAACGGTATGCTTTTGGTGCTCTAGTACGAAAGTATGAATGCAAGTTGATTAATTTGCGTGCACGTCGATGAAAACAAAGAGGAATACGAAGTAAAATTGTAAGAATTCTTGGGCTAGCCGTTTGGTTTGAGCTGACTTTATGTGCAGGCAAAGAGAATTCTTGCTCCATTTGCAACAGTCGTTTTTTTGACTTCAAACCGGAGGCGAGGGCGGGGGGGAGGGGAGGGGGGGAGAATACTTTTGGGGAGATATTGAATATAAAGTTGGGTCAGTGAAGCTAATGATGGTGGCTTGTTCTTGTAGGCATCGAGTTGTTGAATTGAGTTACATTGCGCCTAAAACCTGTAGTCTTTGTGTATGACTGTAATATTGACGTGATAGTCAATGTTAGCACATGTTCTAATTGGTTGCGTGATTAGTTACTTGTAGAGGGTATTGAGTGTAGAAACTCCGAGGGGTTCAGCACTGATATTAATGGTTGCTGTGAACTTTTGGATTTAAGCTTTTCTGGTTTTGTTAGTAAAATTCAAATAGCTTCAGAATTGATAGAGTATTTTCTAGGTTTACTGGTACAAAAAATGAAGAGGGCACTATTACATGTGATTATGTGGGAGAGTTGCCTAGAAATTTAATTATACTGGAAATAGTGAACTTAATCTGCAATGATACGTGGATTATGCAACCAGATACTTTTTCTTTTCAATTTATTTTTTTCTTTTGCACCATTTGCAGGTTTTACCTTTCTTTCCTTCCTCCTACTCCTCAAACTCCATAATCTACTGTAACCTGCTTCTGATGATTTCAGGTTTTGCTTAATCACCCTAAGTATACTTCACTTCCTGCTGCAGAGTGATTGCTGAAATCTTTTTAGGGAATTAGGGCAGCTAACTAAGTTTTCCATGTGACCATGAATTCAGAATCTCTATATATAAAGGGAAACTTTGGACGCAGGTTTTTATTTTGCTGAGTTACTTTGTAGTTGCACTAAACTAAGGCCTTTTCCACTGGCGTGGAACGGAACCAAGCCAGGTAATTTACAGTTTGTTGCTTCTTGCAGTGTGCTTCCCAAGAAACCAAATGAAACTATGAAGATTTTTGTTGCTGTATTCATTGGATCCCTTTTTGGATTCTTAGTTGGATTCTCTTTCCCATCACTTTCATTAACCAAGGTACAGACTGTTTCTACCTTAATCTATTATTTTCAGTTCCCTTTCTCTCCCCACTCCCCTCATCTTCAGCTCTTTTGGGGCTTTTCTCGTTAGGTGTTTTCTGTTTAGTTTTGAATCCATGTTCATTCAGCAATTGTACTTGATAAATGTTCATTGTTGCTATTGGCAGCTAAATATCACATCCAGTCTTATTTGTGATTTTTCCAAAGTTGGGCACAAATTTAGTAGTAACTCTAGCCGAAATATCCGAGATGCTCTGCCTTCGCTGATTGGGAGCAGAAATAACTCCCTTCAAAGCCCAAACATGACTGATCTATTAAAGGTACTACTTGTCTTCCTAATCTTAGCATGATTAACAAGCCTAACAAAATGAAGTTCAAGCTCAAATATCACATTGGCTGTATACAAATTCTGAAGCCTGCGATCGTAATTTTAATGATGTTGCTTGATAACACCCTTTGCTAGATAAGCATGTAAAGCTTATGCATCTGAATATGTACTTGGAGAGCCTAATCTACCTACTTCATTGATCTCCATCTATGTAACGTGTGAAGGCAGATTTTTGAACGTGATTCTTTTATATTGCCGTATGACATTCATGCTTTAACTACCTCCTGTCTTCTGATTCAGATTTGGGTCCCCTCAAATCCAAGAGGTGCAGAAAGATTACCACCACGCATTATTGCAAATGAGTCAGACTTCTTTCCTCGCAGGTTATGGGGCAAACCAAGCGAAGTAAGTTTTCAAATGTAAATCCTGTTTAGGCATAGAAATGTCTGGAATCTTAGAATATCTGAAATTCTGTGATATTAATCTGACATCTAAGCACATTTGTACTCATAGGACCTGACTCACAAACCAAAATATCTGGTCACCTTCACTGTTGGCGTAAACCAGAAGAACAACATTAACGCAGCTGTGAAAAAGGTGTGTAAACATTTCTCTTTAATCACTACCCTCTGCCTCTGTGGCTCTCTCTCTCTCTCTCTCTCTAATTGTGTTCTTTCTGACAGTTCTCAGAGAACTTTACCATCCTTTTGTTCCATTATGATGGCAAGACAAGTGAATGGGATGAGTTTGAGTGGTCTAAGCAGGCCATTCATGTCAGTGTTCATAAACAGACAAAATGGTAAGAAATGGTCGACGAATGAAGCACTTGCAAATTCTTTTTATATACTTCTATATGGTTTCTCTATATTAGGCTAACATCCTAAACGTCAATCTCAAACAAGGTGGTATGCAAAAAGATTTTTGCATCCAAGCATTGTTGCACCATATGATTACATATTTATATGGGATGAGGACCTCGGAGTTGAACATTTTGATGCTGAACAGTGAGTATCTGGTTCCACAATTCTTAGTCAAAGTGGTAGTAAAAGTTTACATGCTTGCCCACTTACACATGAGCTCTTTCCCAGATACATAAAACTTGTTAAGAAGCATGGTTTGGAAATTTCCCAGCCTGGTTTGGGCCCTAGTAATAAAGGCTTAACATGGCAGATGACAAAGAGAAGAGGTGATGAAGAAGTGCACAAGTAAGAGCGGAACAGCCACATTTATCTTTCTGTCGGGTCCTTGTTTAGGATAATGCTGATGTTTTTTAATCATCTAAAGGATATACATTCATCAATTTTTCTAATCTATAAGCCTTGTCCTTGATCCAGAGAAACAACAGAGAGACCAGGCTGGTGCAGTGATCCCCATCGCCCTCCCTGTGCAGCGTATGTATTTTATTCCTTTGTACTCATAATCACTCTCTTCTCACGTTGGTTTGAAGCTCACCTTAGTTTGAAGTTTATGCAACTGGATAATAGGACATATTTATCCTCTTCTGTCTACAGATTTGTGGAGATCATGGCTCCCGTTTTTTCTCGGGATGCATGGCGCTGTGTGTGGCATATGATTCAGGTATTTTAATTATCATGATGGAGCATGCAGTCCAGATTCTGTAGTTGTTTTTTGAAACGTCCTTTTACTATACTGCTTAGCACTGGTGACCGCATAACTTATCGTCTTGATGTTGGTATATTGCAGAATGACCTGGTCCATGGTTGGGGCCTTGACTTTGCCCTCCAAAAATGTGTTGAGGTTTGTGCCGGATCTTTTACTTGTTCTGATTGTGGACCATTCTGGAGCTAACTTCTTAGAAAAGTTGAAAATAATTTCTTTTCCTTTTTTAGCCCGCCCATGAGAAAATTGGTGTTGTGGACGCTCAGTGGATCGTTCATCAGTCTATTCCTTCACTTGGGAGCCAGGTTGTGCAATAAGCTTCTTTGGCAGTCCTTTACATAAAGATGCGACTGCATCAACGTGTGTCCTGGACTAACTGTTTTCCTTTTAAATCCCTTTTGCCAGGGTCAATCAGAGAATGGCAAAGCTCCGTGGCAAGGGGTACGAGAGAGGTGTAGAAAAGAATGGGCAATGTTTCAAAATAGGATGTCAAATGCAGAGAAAGCTTACTACCTGGGAAAGGGAATTGATCCTTCCAATTTCACATCTCATTAGAGGATGACACAATTAACTTGTACAAAGAATACCATCCAATTTTTTGAGAGGAAAAGTTCTACATATTTTTTTTTATACGTATCTAGTTGTAGTTATAATTCTTTATAATGAAATTTTGTAGGGATCCACTCAAATATGCTCTTTCTCTTTCTCTCTCTGTCTTTCTTTCTTCTTCTTCTTTTTTTTTTTTCTGTAGAAATGTGCATGTCATCAAACGGGAAAATTCAAGTATAAAAGACAGTTGTTATTCGTGAATTCTACAAATTATGCAAATGCATGGACTACTGTAAGAGGAAACATACAACATGACATGGTGAAACATGATACGTGTACAGCTTAAATAGGCCCTATTTCTCAGCCGGATGGAAACTGATCCTTAGTCAAGATCTTAATATCAAAATATATCTAGCATCTTGTATTTTGGTCACTTGCTAAAATGGAGGCTTTTGAAATTCATGCCGTATATCATACTCTCCAGTATTGACCTTGCCAAGATGTAACTTCTCTCTCTTTGTTCATCGTTCCTTTTACGTTATTTGGGTGTCAAATACTCAAAGTCCTGTCATTGGCTCTATCATGTGAGATTCCACAGAGAAAGAATGCCAAATCTCATACGCACATTAGTCGGTAAACTGAAGAACTTTTACAGTCAAGACAACGCATTCTTGGTCTGGTCTATTGATGATCTTAACCCTTCAATTTCATGTTTTGAAGCAATCTGGAGAGCTAATTGCCTCCAACTATCATAAACCTGAGAAAAGAAACAAGAAACGGAAATAAGTTTCCTGAACACGCGTGTTAACTCAACAGAAAATAAACTACTCGTAAATGCTTGTGACTGATAGAATGGGAGTTTGAATCCCGGTTCTCTCTAGTTCGCCTAGTTTAAGAAGAGTTTCGGTTAGGAGCATGGGATTCAGGAATGAGTATCGAAATAAGTGACACCCGTATAGTTGGGGGAGTGGAGCAGAATTGATCCAACATATTTCAGAAACGGAAAAAAAATGAAGAACGAAGCTCATTCCAATTCCAGAGCCAAACATGCAGAGGAAGGGGAGGACTTATTATGATTACCTTGGCGAATGGCGATTGGATTCCCGAATGAACCAAACGGCCTGTGTAACCTTTTGCTCCTTATCC
Source organism: Coffea eugenioides (assembly GCF_003713205.1). Classification (NCBI taxonomy): domain Eukaryota; kingdom Viridiplantae; phylum Streptophyta; class Magnoliopsida; order Gentianales; family Rubiaceae; genus Coffea; species Coffea eugenioides. Next base: position 46,970,722 of record NC_040045.1, read on the forward strand.
TGAATTATCTCAGCTTTTAGTCTAGAGTTCAAGTTTTTCTTAGTCTTTCCCATTTGTTGCTTGACGATTTTTTTTTCCCCATACAGATTCCACAGTGTTGGTTCTGGACAAGCCGCGTTTTATTCTTGAAACTGTGACTGGGATCCCGGGTTCACATCACTCATACTTTTGATCTCTCTGGGATTTCCTTGTGACTTTTAAGTATCCTTCGTTTAAACTCTCTGTTTTTCTATGCATAATTTTCATGTTTATACTCGTTGATATTCCATGACACTCGTATGAATGCGTTAAATTTATGATTTTTTGTCGTTGTTGAGCTTGCTTTTTCTGCCAATGGATGGAAGGATGAACGAAAGTTTATTTTGTCTGCTTAAATATTCAGAGCAACAGAGGAAATAGCTAGTAGTATAATTAGGCTAGAATTTTTTTTCCTTTTACTGGTTTGAACTGCCTTCAGGTGGAGATAAAGGCATTCCGCTCTCATCTAAGTCCTGCTTTACCTTTAAACTAAGCAAGACAGAATGTTTCTTATAAGTTTTCTCCCTTATGAAACTTTAAAATTCAAGGGTCTGAACCTGAGCGGTATGTCATATGGACGGTTTGAATGTGGAGTAGAGTCAAACGAAGCTTGCTAGCTACCGGGTGGCTTGTCTTTGTAGGTATCAAGTTGTGAATAGAAACTAATTGTGCTTAAAAAAGTAGTCTTTGTTTGGATCGATGAATTCTTGCCGTGATTGTCAAAGATAGCACATGATCTGATTGCTTGCTTCATTAGTAACTGATGAGTTGCTTGTGGAGGGTGTTAAAGAGTGTGGAAACTCGTGGGTTCAGCCTTTACTGGTTTTTATTAGTAATCTTTTCTACTTAGCTTCAGTATATACTAGCACTTTTCTGGGCTTATTGGTATAAATGAACAAGACAATTCAGTAAGTGATCTTTATAGAAAAGCTTGAGCTCTTTTTCATATTGTTGGCTTTGAGATGTTGAGATTGTTTTCTTTTTGACATCTCAGTTTCAGTTCTGACGAGATTTCTGGAGATAGATTCTGTTTTCTTTTGAAGCGACTGTGGAGATCTCAGCATTCTTTCCTCCTTTCAAGTCCTCTAATTCTGTTATCTACTATAACTTGCTTCTGATAGGTTCTGGTGCTTATTTGCCACAAGCAGAGACTGCCGCAACAAGCTGTTTTTGGCAATTATCCCAGCCAATTCAATTTTTTATGTGTAAGATGGGAAATTCTGGACGCAGGTCTGTATTTTGTGCAGTTACTCATTAGTTGGACCGAGTTACTTGCCAAAACTTGAGACTAAACCAGGCCTTTTCTTCAATAACTATTTGACTATTTCTTTACATTCCAGTTTGATTGTCAGAAGGCCAAATGAAACCATGATAATTCTAGTTGCCGTATTTGTTGGATCGGTTTTTGGGTTCTTAATTGGAGTCTCACTCCCAAAACTTTCATTTACCAAGGTTCAGAGTATTTCTATCTTTATCTTCCCCTCCCCCTTCTATAGTATCCTAGCCTGCATTTCTAGTAACAGCTTGCTTGCTTGCTTTGGTTGATTTCTTGATAGTTATGGCCTGGTGCAATTTACCAATTAAGATTGACAAATGGTTATTGTTGCAATTGGCAGCTAAATATCACATCCAGCCTTATTTGCGAATTTTCAGATGTTGGGAACAAAATTAGAAGTAATTCTAGCCAAATCTGTGGAGATGCTTTGTCTCCCCTCATTGAGAGTGAAAACAATTCACGTAGAAGTCAAAACATGAGTGATCTACAAAAGGTAAGTACTACTAATCTTCTAATTCCCAGCATGATTATAAAGCCATAAAAGTTTGGCATTAGATGCCTAGCAATTCCCACAGTAATTTTTTTTTTCTTGCTCCATTGCATAGTAGTTATCTTGAGGATTTGGCTAACGAAAAATAATTTTGCTCCTCTTCCATTCTCAAATTGTTAATGATTCCCTGTATGTTTGCGGAACAAATTGGGAATGACACTGTGGTAGCCTATATTTTGTGCCATAGCACTAAAAACGCATTTTCATTGCCTGCTCCAAGTACTTGATACATAATCTTCAAGTCCTCAGTTCAACTTCAAAATAATAACCGGTGATTTACAAGACTTCAAAATTCCTGTTTCATTTGTTGTTGCTCTTGCTGGAAATTCATTGATAGCTCCTGCATTTGAATATGTGATTGGACAATTCATACTCTCTACTTGACATGGGTGAGCGATTTTTGCAAATGGACATCTTAAGACTACAACTGAACACTTTAGTTTAGTTTTTGACGACTCCTTCCCCGATTATCTGGTTCAGATGTGGGTCCCCTCAAATCCAAAAGGTGCAGAAACATTACCTCCAGGCATTCTCGCCATTGAGTCAGACTTCTTTCCTCGTAGGTTATCCGGCAAACCTAGTGAAGTAAGTGCTTTAATGCAAATCCTATTCATAATTTCGTACCTGTGCTGTTTACTATCGTACCAATTGTGTTTTGAGTACGAGTGATGACATATTTGGGTAAGAAAATGTAGAGTACGGTACCCCATTCACTTTCCAGCTCCCTAGAACTGCTTTGTCAGAAGACTTCATGCTTTGTTATGTGGCCTTTTCCCTTTAGCACATGAAAATGATAAACACGTAAACATGCATGAACGTTTTCTGCTAAGAAATCTTTCAATTCATCATTTCGCCATGTTTATAGTTAAAGAAAAGCATCTTAAAGAGTTTATCAGTAGTAGAAAGACAAACACACTAGAGTCTTTATCCACATTTAATCTGCGAATGAATTTGTGATTATAGGACCTAACCCACATACCGAAATATCTGGTGAGCTTCACTGTCGGCTATGATCAGAAGAATAATATTGATGCAGCTGTGAAAAAGGTGTGTACATCTTTCTGCTTCCCCAGCCTCCATATGCCCCCTGTCTCAGAAATGTTTTCCTTTCTAATCGTATCTTTCCCTACAGTTTTCAGATAACTTTACTGTACTTCTGTTCCATTATGATGGCAAAACAAGTGAATGGGATGAGTTTGAGTGGTCTAAGCGGGCTATCCATGTCAGTGTTCCTAAACAGACAAAATGGTAGAAAATGATTGACATATTAGCAGCTTCTAGCAAATAATTTTTCATGTACCTCTGTTTGGTTTTCTATAATTGGCTCATCTCTTAAACTTCAACTTCGTACAAGGTGGTATGCCAAAAGATTTTTGCACCCCAGTATTGTTGCACCCTATGAATACATATTTATATGGGATGAGGACCTTGGAGTTGAACATTTCAATGCCGAAGAGTAAGTATGTAATTGTTGCGCGAAATCCTAGTCAGTGGATAGTAGTCCCGATAATTGATATGATGAGCTGTTTCCAGATATATAAAACTTGTTAAGAAGCATGGATTGGAAATTTCGCAGCCCGCTTTGGAGCCTACTGGAGTTTTAACTTGGCAGCTGACAAAGAGAAGAGAAGATCGCGAAGTGCACAAGTAAGAATTGGATTTTTTTTTTCGTTTATCTCCCTGTTGTCCAGTCCAATTCGTCAAAAAGTAATGCTGAAAATGCCAATGTTTTTTTATTATCTGAATGTTATATTACTGTTGTCATGATCTCCCACCTAATTGTTCTTGTCCTTTGATCAGAGAAACAACGGAGAGACCGGGATGGTGCTCTGATCCCCATCTCCCTCCGTGTGCAGCGTATGAATCAGTGCTTCTGTTTTTCTTATGGATTGCACTTCCCTTTTTGAGCTGACATTAGAATTATGTGCTTAGAGAAGATGACATGTTTGCAGATTTGTGGAAATCATGGCTCCCGTCTTTACTCGAGACGCATGGCGCTGCGTGTGGCATATGATTCAGGTATACGATCATTTTGGAGCTTCAAGTCCTTAGGTTTCTGTAATACTTTCTCCTGGATATTGGAGCAGACAAAGTCCTTAGCATCTCTGCTTTTGCTGACTGCATATTATACCATCTTTCCGCTGTGCGGGAATTTCAGAATGACCTGGTCCATGGTTGGGGCATTGATTTTGGGGTCCAAAAATGTGTCGAGGTTAGTGGTGCTTTTCACTTTTCAGTTACAACTTTGTTGACAATCCTGCTTGTTATTTTACTATGGAGCTACATTGCCTTCGCTACAATGAAAGTACATTGTTACGCTTTTTTGCAGCCTGCTCATGAGAAAATTGGAATTGTTGATGCTCAGTGGATTGTTCACCAATCCGTTCCTTCACTAGGGAACCAGGTATGTGTATATATATATGTATATATATTGTTTGCAATCACCTCTATTTGATTCGACTTGTTCACCATGTAAACATGGAATAAATATATCTTTCTCCCGTCTGTGTTTTTTAGGGTGAGTCTGAGAATGGCCAAGCTGCTTGGAGAGGGGTAAGATTCCAAAGGCAAAACTTAAAAAAAGAAATTGCATTCTAGGATTTGTTTGTAGTGTTGTTTTCAACTCCTAAGTCCCGTGAATGAATGCTAATACATGGCTGTTTTTGATGGTACAAGGTACGAGAGAGGTGTCAAAGAGAATGGTCCATGTTCTCGAGAAGGATGGAGAATGCGGAGAAAGCATACTACAAGGATAAAGGAATTGATCCTTCCAATTTCACAAAATCTCGGCACTAAAGCAACAAGTCAAACAACTGAATTCATTAACACTCTACTTCTTCTTGTATTGCTATGCCTTATTCGCCAACTGTCATTGATGCTACTATACCATTCGCTGGGTACTGAAATCAAGAACTTTCTGCAATTAATTTTAAGGTCCTGGCACTGAAAGTGCCATATGTAAGCATATTATTAGAAGAGCAAAAGGGTCCAGGATACGTGGTGGTCTCCTCTGACTTCCACTTCCTGAGTTCCTGATTCCAACTGCAAGCAAAAGAGCACCGAGTCTCGATCGGTACATAGATATAACTCGTCCGAAGGTGGGATTCTTGAATGCCATCGACTACTAGTTAATTAATGTTGTACGGTGCTGAACAAATTGCTTGCTTTCTTTGCCTTCAACAATCTCTGCTGCCATCTTTGAATTTGATTTTCCGTTTCAACTAGTTGTTTGAAATCATCATAATTTAAGGAAATAAAAAAGGGGAACATCTATGGGGGTGTGTTGTAACTTCCCTTGTCCGGCTCAAGGCACGATATCATTGCTACTGATTAACACAGTTGAGTCCATGCTGTTATTCAAGAATATGGTTAGATCTCTACTAGAAGTAGTAGCTGGTGCTACTTTAGGTTCAGAGGAAGATTCATCTCATGAAAGGTTTGAGGGTTCGAGAAGAGCAGGAAGAGTTTCCATTACCCGCCATGGATCTCTATGCAGAAACAGGTGCAAAAATGTTGCCAGAACCGACAACAGTGCTGGCATCATCAGTGGTGGAAACATGTAGACTTCGATGGAGTGCGGTGTTTGTCTGTGTGGGTTTGAAGCTAATGAGGTGGAGAGAAAGTTGTCCTGCAAGGACTTCTTCCACAAGGGTTGTTTGCAGAAGTGGTTTGACAATCAGCTACTTCTTGTCCTCTTTGTCGCTCGATATTATAAGTGGCTGGGGTATGAGCATTTAGCAACAAGAATATATGACAGGATACAATCAATTGCTTTTTGGCCCACAATTTCGTTATCTTCATCCTTTTTTGAGTTCTTCCTCTTTTCTTTTTTCAAGATTTTTGGAAGATTCATCAAGATCTGTTGCCTACTCGTGGTTTGTAGTATTTCTTTTCTGTTATATCATTGCTCTAACAGAAGAGAATTTCTTCCAGAAGCCAATTTATGGTTGCCCATACACGACTGACTTGTTCTTTTGCATCACAATTGTGTAATGCTTTGTATTACTTAACACAAGTTTTATTACCTGCTCAACTGAAAAACAGCAGTTTCATTTAACGAGAAAATAGACAATGAAACCAATAAAAATCGATACAAGACGTTTATTATGATAGCTCACAATCACAGTAGCGCAACCAAAGCACAAATGGAATTTACGCTACTGAACAGTAATTCTATCAGGATGTGGCAAACTTGAAAGAGTAATGTTTACCACGCACTATTAACTAGACAGATCAGTAAAGAGGAAAGCAGGACATTCATCGATTTCTTTATTTAGCTTCTTCTTCTCCCAGTGAGCTGCTGAGGAAGGCAAGTAATTATACTGCTAATAATGATTTCAGTAACTGATGGAATTCGAGGACACCCATTTCAGGAATTTAAGCTTTTGGTGCTCCGCTTCAATGAATTCCTCGGCTTCCTCATTTACGCCTTCATCGTAAACTTTGTTATTGCCATCTCTGGTGTACCCTCTGCCATAGGGACCATAAGCAGACCAGGCATCTTTTTCACCGCGGGATCCATTACCAGAGCTGGTGCGCTCCGACTCAGGGGCTCTCCAGGAATCCATGGTTCCCAACTTTTCACTTTCAGACCTGACTGCCTCAAGTCCATGGGAGGTCAGCTGAACACTAGCATACGGAGGAGCATCTGGAAGCTTATGAACTTGGCTGGCAACAGTGGGATTGGGATCGCGTTGATCGCGACCCTTGGCAGACCACCATGGACAGCTTGTTCCCTTCATTTGTTAGCGCGTCTTGATGTCTAGGCACTTCAATAACCAAGAATTAGAGCTTTCAGTAGATGCATAATAAGGGTTGCGGATGCATTGATTTTATATAGCAAAGTGCTGGAAATTAAGATAAGGTAGAATCTGATGCCCTTTTGGTTTGCCACGCATTTTAGCACCCCCGTTAGGCATATTTCACGATCTAGTTACAAGTAAATATGCAAGAATATTAATGAAGCTGCTCAGGGAGAAAGGGGTACGTCATAGGTGCCTCTGATGAATCTTCTAAAGCATAAGTTGAAACTTTTGACACTCGAATTCTAGAAGTGGATACAAGTCTGCCACATGCAACTTGAAATATCAAGACAAAAAAGAATATAACATCGATCGCGTGATGACAACCCAAAGAGGCCGGGGGAAGCACCGGCCGTTGAAAGTGCGCGCTATCGAAGTTTGACACAAACTCCTGCTGGAAGGCTGAGGAAGCAAAGGGGTTTCCGTTGATCAGTAGATCTTCTGCATTAAGATTTGGCCAAGATTTTTAAAGGGAGAATATAACAAATCTGCTAATAAGTAAAGTTTAAATTTGAGGGATAAAATCAAAGAAACCAGAATATGGAGGACCAAATTATTCTCGGTAAAACACGAGGGGCAACATTGAGACCACGATCAAACGTAAGGGCAGAAAACTGAAATTCGCCATAAACTGATTTTTTCTTTTTAACGGCTTGGCACAAAACTTTTAAAATTAACATCAACGAAAAATAGAAATTATGAACCTATTTTCCCACTTTCTCATAATCATAATTCCAAGCAATTTAATGTATCCATTACAATTATTCCGTGTTTCCAATTCCATACAAACACGATTCTAGATTACCCAAGCAACACGTTTCCAATTCCACCCTTACTTTCTTTCATTGTTGAACATGTTCATGTAATTTTAGCTCCTTCACTCTGTGGCTATTCTTGGGATGCAGCATCATTCCATAAAAATATAAGGGCAAAATACACTTTACCCCTCCGTGATTTTAGCGCTTTTTCATATAATTTTAAAAGTTATCCATAACTCTCTCATGTTTTGGATTAAATGTTAAAATGATAGAATTTGCATTCTATAATGGAGTCAACTAAAATGTCAAAAGTATTCCTATATAAAGTTAAAAATTATTTATTAAACACGAGGGATTATGTATATATTTTGAAATTATAAGGAGGGGGATTATATGGTAAAACATAAAATCATATGAGGTTAGAATGTCATACATATTATATTTATATATTTTGATTACTTCAACTATTTTAATTTTTAAACAAAAGTAATTTTGACATTTTCATGAGTTCCATTAAAAATGATCATTTCCATCACTTTGATACTTTAATCCAAACTACGAGTGAAGTTATATATAGGTTTTGAAACTATACGAGATTATGTGAAAAATCGCTAAATTACAGGGGATAAAGTGTATTTTGCCCTTAAAAAAACCCCAGCCCCCGACAAAAAAGAGAAAGGGTTTTTTTCCCCCTTCTTTTGCTTGTCATTGACATTCTCTTTTCCTTCGAATTTGGCGAAAGCTTGAATTTTGAGTCGTAAATGTCGACTGACATATATGATATCCCTTTTACTTAGGCTGAATTTAGTAGTTTTATTTGTATGTCAATACATATTGAGCAAATGGATACATTTTGTAGCAGATAGATAGATGATCCGAGGTGTTATTTCAAAGGCTCCTTCAGATTGAACAAAGCCCGTATAATATGCATATCCAGGGATGATACAGTTAAGGACGATTCCCCTAATTTAGTCGTCCAGAGACTTGGCAATCCACTGAGCAGCATTGGAGGGCCAGTTTTGTTGGTTCAGGTGCTGACAAGATGTTGGGTGACGAACACGACCCTCAGCATAGTAGCTGGAGCTCACTGTTTCATAAGTGTTGCTAGGTCCATTTGGATACCCTGCAGGATAACCATGATTGTCATGATGATCGTAGCCGTGGAGTTTGCCATACAAGCCATCAGTCATGTGATGCTTGCCCGTTGAGTGCTTATCATAGCCATGGCTGTTGTAGTCATTGTACTTGTGGTGATTCCCATACCCATCACCATTAATGCTGTGCTGCTGCCCATAGCCCTGATAGCCAACCTCATGGTGATGAGGCGTGGCGATATTGGGATAAGGCTTCACCTGCTGCATGCTTGAACCACTGTTGTAATAGGCATTCTCGGAGCAGTAATCCTGTTGCTGTGCATAGCCATGCTTCGAGTAATAATCGTCCTGGTGCTGATAACCGTTCTTGTAGTGCTCATCTCCATATGTGTATGCATAACCGACTTGGGGATATGGTTGAGATTGGAGCACCATTTTTAATTTTGAGTGCCTGTGGCGTGTGCTGCTGCTATTTATGGGTTAAAATCCCAGATTCTAATTAGATAAGAAAGGCATCCAATTCTATTTGGCAAGTGTACGTGTGTTGCTGTCCAGCACCTTTGACGGTGATTTCGCAATAATACGATTGTGCGCGTTTAAAGATGTTCGACGTCTTTATTCCCAACTTCTGTGGACGAATTGAATTTGCTTTTGTCCCGTCCCCGTGAAAATTTGCCTTTAATTTTTTTAAATTATTTGCTTAACCTTTAGTCATTTCAGAAAGAAAAAAGAAAAGAAAAGAATATAATCTCGGAAAACTTTATTAAATCTGGCATATAGTTTCACAATCCTTATTGTCCAAGTTGAAAAGGAATTTAACTATTGCGATTGGTCTACTGGTTAGGTTTTTTTCCGCTGTCAAGGTTCAAATCCTGCGCTGTTTTAATTTTTTTCTATGATCCTGCCGCACTCGGGCTCCTTTTCACGGTCTCCCTGAAGATGAAGCTATGAGTGATATTGATGTTACTTTGTGGTATTGTATAATCCACACCACAATGAGCTACGTAAGTAAAGTATTCTATAATCGTTGACATCACAGAAATCTTTCAGATGTAGAGCACAATTGCCTGGATTGCGGGTACGTAAAAGAAGAAAAGTTTGGCTAATGTATGTTTACCTCTCATTTTGAGGCACTAATTGGATGATAGAATACACAACCCCTAAAAACCTTGCCAAGTTTGCCTTGGCTCGACTTACCTTGTCCTTTTGTGTATTTGTATTTCTGTACATTTCATTGCTTCTTCGCCTTTCATTCTCCATATATATTCAGTTTCTAATTTCAGACAATTAATGTCCAAATATGAAGATCAAACTGATATTCAAGCCTAATACACCATAGTGCTTACGCTGGATTAAGTAGTTTTATTTGTGTGTTAAGTTGATACATATGCGGCAAACTGATACACATTGTAGTAGGTACTAGGTACTAGGTAGATAGATGATACCCCCGGCATTATTTAAAAAGGTTGCTTCAGATAGAGCAAAGCCTTTATAAAATGAACATCCAGGGAAGCTATGCTGGACTGTGCACAAGCTCTCAAATTAGCACTCAGTAAAGCACTGGAGCAGCAGCATTGGCAACAAGTGAAGCTGGAAATCTCTTCACAGAAGCTACTAGATCTGTTGACTACCAAGAAAACTAAGGATGTTAGACTTTTTGCTCAACTAGAAGATATCCACAGTTTAAGACTGTTATTTTTGAAATGCTCATTTATTTTGTCCTCAAATGATAGTAGTGCAAAGTGTAGAATGATTAGCAAATATGCCTCCGGCTTAATACAAGATGAGGAAAGCTGGATTCCTCCGCGTCATAGCACACGACTGTAAAGCTCACTTTGAGCCTTTTGCTCAAGTTATATATAGTTATCCTTCTTATTAATAAATTTCTATCCTTTCAGAAAAAAAAAAAAAAAAGAGTCAATTTGGTCAACGGTAGTATATGGCAATTATTGGATGCAAAATCAGGATTTCCCCGGCTATTGCGGGTGTGGCTGGTGGGGGTGGGGGCTGAATTCGTAATTCCATGCGCCCCTGTTCACCCCAAGCCAAGAAAAGAAACAAAAAGGAAAGCACCTTTGTAGCTCCATTAGAGGCAAAGACAGCAGTATCCGCCTCCCTAAAGAAAGGAAAAGGGAAGGATCATTCAGACATCGAGCAACGTAGCAGGGGTTGGTTGCCCGTGATTTTATACTAAGTAGTCTATAATTTACTTTTGAGGATTTGGTGGTAACATGATGTTTCAAATCAATATAGGACACTGCAACGGTTCACGGCCACTTATCTCAGAATAGGCACCATGTAAGCCGCATGGAATTTCATAGGAAACAATAATTGACAAAAAAAAAAAAAACAGATGGATTATTCTCTACCTCTCTGGAATCTACATTGTGGACTTAGACTACTTCCACCACCACCCCCACAATTTACTATGTACTTGAGAGTTCAAATCTATAGAGCCTAATAAATGAGTAGACTTCTGATAGACTGAGTCTGTATATCTAAATTCATGGCCCCTATGACCTCGAGTCTGTGAATTTGTTTAGCACAAATAGATAGGATAACCAGTTGCCCTTGAAGTAAGCAGAGTGCAAACGAGAGCTTTAGGTGATTATTAAAATGGCAAGTCAACTTGGTAACATGGCTCAAAGCCACGGTCGCGGTCGTGATCGTGGCCCAGACTGTTCCATATCGGTCGCGGTTCTCGGCAAGACACAAATTTTTGAAATATTTAATATTCTAAAAATTGTAAAAAAAAATATGATAAACAAAAATAATAAAAAATTAGCAAAAATAATAAAAATTCGAGTTGACTCAAGATAACTCGAGTGACTCGGCCGTTTCTATCAGTCTCGAGGACATCTCGATCGAGTTTTTGATGATTCATTATCTCGTAATCATCCTGTCCCGGTGTCAAAACGGAAAACCCCATCACAGTAATGACTCGGCCGAGTCTTTGAACCATGCTTGGTAAAGAGAAAATAGTTACAGCTTGATGTTGATTTTTAGTAGAGAATCCATACTTTATTTGAAATTTTCGCCATAACAAATAAGTCAGTTGCATTAGAAAACAGATAATACCAGCTCAAGCCATTATTATGCCACGCCCAGAAATCCTTTCGGGGGAAATCATGCTCTGCAGATGTATGTGTATGCACTCGTATAATTATAATTTCCGAGCCTAGCATATAAGACTCAAGTATCATAATGATGGAGATGCACGTTTCTGGCAGCCAATGATTCTGTTGAGAGATGCCAAGACATGCCAGCCAACCTTTTAACGCATAAACAACATAGTAGTATAATGCAGGGCATCAGATGCTTTAATTCTGGACTCTTCCACAGAAATTTAAACCATTCCTCGCTATAATATAGAAGACACAAGCATCACAGTCCTGGCTTTTGATTAACTCGCTGTAATGATCTTTTTCATATCCTTGTATTATAGGACTAGGAAACAGTACTTGGAACCACAATTAATCACCAATCCTAACTTCAACCTCCAAATGGTCGATATGCAGTAGTTGAAGAATGACATACTTTCGAGGCTTTACCTAGTAGCACAAACAGGATAGCTCAACCATGTACAAATTTCTCAAACCCAATCGCGTCCCTAAGATGACCTTTTAGCAGTAAAATAACGAACATCCGACCAAACAACCCACTTTATACCAATTGCAAGAAGAGTGAGCAGGTCCTACAAGAGATGAAAGAAATTCTGACTGCATATATTGCTATCATTAAGAATCTGATAGTAGATATTAGAAAGCTAAAAACGCATATAGTAGAAAAATATATGAATAAATTAGTCTGCAATCAAAATTTCCTAACATCAGGAAAGCCCAGAAACCATACATCTTCTGGGCACATATTATGGGGTTATACCATATCAGTACAAAAGTGATACATGAGCCTCACGCTAAAAGGCCGCTCTCCATCACACCACATTCCCAACATTGTAAAACAGATGAGTCCATTCTCCATGAAAACTGATTTCAAAAAAAGTTATATACAAAGTTTCTCCTAGGAATCCAAGCATTCATCGACTCTCTCAAACATTTCTAAAGAATGATGCAAATTGCTCGGCATGGTAGCATGATCCCAACAGTGACACACTCCCAATCATGAATTGTCAAATAAAACTATCCATGAGGTGCCACCTAGCTGCATCCAAAAACCCTTTACAGGAATGACATTCAAGTCATCCATTCAAATCAGCCACTTTCCCTCATGCAATTCCCAGGCAAAAGAAATCTGTACTTGTCAGCACTCTCCAAAAGATAAGCCGGCAAATGGACAGCTGAGTAAGAATGGGGTATAGGTCCCATCTTCCCTATAATTTCCTTGAATGTGTACTCTTCAGGAAGCATGTCAAATAGGTCAGCCCCTTTGCAGATAACTCTCTGCACTCTTTTAGGGTTAAGAAAATGCGAGAATCTCACCCTGTCAAAGTGGCTATAAGCCTTCATCTTGAATATGAACTCGCTTATATGGCGGAAGCAAAAGCTGCAGTGCCAACCAGCATCAGCCAGGATTACTTCAGCTTGGCGATAATGCGCATACCTTGTCTTTCCAAATTGGTATCTATGGATTGAAGCTCTCCAGCTATTGTTATCCACAAAAAACTCAAATGAGTACAGATAATTTTTCAGTCGAAGGTGAAGGACTTGAGGTATGTCATCGCACCATCTCAAAAGATTGATGGTGTGTCTGCTTGGTATCTCATCAACATCTGACATTATTAACAAGTCATCATCCTGAATACCAGCCTTTTTGAGAAGATAATCTAATGCCAGTCGCTGATATGCCTCTTCAATAAATGGATTTTCTCCTTTTCTAAATCTCCCTGGAATTTGCCCATAAGTCAATCGTGATTCAACAAACTTAAACTGCTCACGATTACTATTAAAGACCAAAGGCTTTGGTAATCCCGTGAACGTTGAATTCGACTCAAGCAGGACAAATTCTGTTACATAAGGGTAAAGTTCCTTCCATCGAACAGTTAGGAGATCAATCTCATTACTGAACAGAACTGCATCAAAGACACGCCTTGGGTACTCTCGGATTCCCCAACCATGAAGTCTACATAGATTCTCCATCGATACATTTTCGTGGTAATAATGAGGGATTTCATGGAAAGGTTGAGGAGGTTTTTCCCACAATGGCCGTAGAAAGTATGTGATCTTCTGACCATGTACATATATAAAAAAGACGCATGTCGGGACTAAAATTAATAGAAAGATATAGGTCTTCAAATCCAGCCCACGCAAGATACATTTTAGTCTTGTCATGCTCAAAGCCCGACCAGAGTCCTGCAAGAAACCAATAGGCGATATTTTAGATTCTGACAAAATAAAACCTTCAGAAATATATCCAAGTTCCTAAAGCAGAAAATGAATCATATCACATGAAATCATCAACATATAAAAAGAGCCTCAATGGCTGAGGATGACCTAACAATTACTCGAGAACAAACAGCAAAACAAGTTTCCTGCAGAACTTGATGCTCCGTAATCAAAAATTAAAAATAAAAAAAAAAGTACAAAATGCAGAAAATGAGCATGGAAATTTCAAAATCGAATTTTTAGAATAAAGCTGGATAGCCTCCCCATGGCAAAGGTTGTGGAGAGTGAAGGAGGCTCCATAAATAAAATAAAATAAAAAACATGATATTATCTTTGGGTCTGTATAAGAAGATGCCAATTTCAATTAACCAAAAAACCCCCAAACTTTCATTTAGCAGATCATTCATTTAACAAAATAAGGAAGAAGCATACAGTCATTTAATCAACAGTTCCAGGAAGCCCCCGCTTCCGATAGACCTAAGAAATGACGAAAGGAAGGGGCCTTTGCTAGCCAAAAGGATTCAAAGAGTGAACAAAGAATTGAATCTCAGATTTTAACTCCTACAGTGGAGGATATAAAATAAACATGAAATAAAACAGTTACCTTAAAAGGGATTGTTAGAAAGAAAATTTATGCTTTTTTCTAAGAGACACAAAAAAAAAATTGAATTTTTAGTATCCCCTTCCAATTTTCTCACACCCAAAGAAAAAAGGATAAGTCATTAAAAGGAAAAAAACCCAGACGCAAAAATTCATGAACAGCCCAGAAGCAGAACCAACAATGCCAACAAAAAAAAGGACCGAAAAAACAGCAAAAAAACTGAAGAAGTAGCCATGGATCGGAACATCAATCAGTCCATAAAACGAAAAGGGTTAACAGAAAAAAATTGTAAAAAAAATAAATAAAATAAAATAAAAATAAAGACTTTACCTCGTCACTGGCACCACCGCAGTTATCATCGCTCTTCTTGGAACAATAATGAGATCCCCCTTCCGCCACCTTACAAACTTTTTCCCAAATTTTGGATAAACTCCACATATTTCTCCACTTCCCTCTCCTTCAATATAAATACGATATAGTATCTACTACTATTTTTGGCAAAATTAATATCTATCACAGAAAATTTGGCTCTTGGGGTTCACAGATCAAGCCCCCAAAAATCCCACAACACCAATGAGATCTCCCCACCCCAAGTAAATAGATATTTAGTTTAGCTTCAGCGCCCACACCCTAAATTTTCTCAGACCCCCTAAATATTTTCTTTTTCGGAAAATACAAGGTGGTATTCTTTTTAATCTCCTATAGACGATACCAATCAAATAAAATAAAAGAATTTTTGAAGCAAAAGAAAATCAAACACGAAATGGGATTGGAAAAGGAAATTGGAACCAAGGGACCAAACCGGAAAGAAGTATGAATTGTCGTTAGAGATGGGTTGGCCGTGCCTTGCTGTTTAATAGGTGGTGGCAGTTGTAAAGATTTCAAGGAAGCCGTTTCTCTTGTCTTCTACCCCACTGCTCTGCATTTATATTTTCGAATGAGGAGAGCATTTTGTTTTTGCTGTTGACCAAACTGTCCACGGATTGATTGCTTCTTGATCAATTTTCTATGGGTTTCTTGGTCATTTTACCTGCGAGAATTCCTGGACTGGGTACTCGGGGAACTTTTCTCATCTCTCATACGCGTCCATTGACTGGCTCAAGAGACTGTGTCGCGTGTATCGTGTACTTGTTCGCTAAGAATTAGTAGTACGAAATGAGAGGATTAGTAGTAAACGAGCAAGCTTTATATTTCCGTTCGAGAGGGTACGGTACTCGGTTTAATATGTAGATTAATCTTATATACACTATTATTGTTAGATATATAATATATGTACAAAATTTTAATTTTACATGTCATCCATTTAATTGTAATCGTGTATGCACTGATAGTGTTAAAAAATTTATGTATTTGAATGGACTAATTGACGAACAGAATCTCAGCAGAATTAAAAACAAATTTATGTTAAAAAATTTATGTATTAGAATTAAAAATTTATGTATTTGAATGGACTAAAAAGGATTTTTTGTTTTTTTAGCCAAAAACAAATTTTTTCTTGTGCATTGCTACAATTGCTTTTTTTTCTCTAACGAAGAGTAAGAGTGAGATTTAAAAAAAAAAAAAAAAAAAAAAAGGAAGCATATTGAACTCGAAGGGGGTCCACTACACTGATATGCCATTGTGGATATTCTCTAACCCAAAATTTGAAGTTTAGAATTTAAAAAGTTTTATATGTTGCACTGAAAAACTTTCGAGTGACAGATATATGAAGGCTTATTTTGTTATTTTAAAAGAATAATTTTAAACTTCTAGGTGAAGCGGCTTTTCAGAATGGTTGAGTGTCCACAATTTAGAGGCGGAGATGAATTTGAAACGTATTCATTTCTTGGTTTCATTGCATCCGTCAATATCAAGTCCAATTTAGGAATATCACTTCTAATTGTTTTCCCTTGTTTGTGATTAAGGATTTTTTGGTTGTAACGGCTCGCTAGTGCAAAAGTTTATGACACCTGGCGTTGTACGTGCCTTTTATTCATTGCAGATGCTTTGGCTGGACCGGTCCACCCATGACTCCATTTCGGAATTTTTATAGCCATAGGTCCATAGCCCACCCACAGGGGAGTGCATTGACTTTTTCTTTTTTGGAAAAATACAAGGAGTCTTCATCTGATATTACAGGCCAGACTGATTTATAGACGATGTGGACTGATGTAGGAGGGGCATCATTACGAAGCCTTGTATGGTTAGATTTTTATTTTTTTTTTTCTAGCAAGATGCACAACCAATTTTATCTACTCATTTTTGGTCAGATGTAATAGTTCAAGTGTAAGTATATCGGAAAGGAAAAATCGTTTAAAACGTTGTTCATATTTTTAGGAGAAAAAATAAATATAGTACGGGTTAGATTTTATTATTTTAGAGATAAATATGAATCGGACTATTTATTTAATTCCCTTTTGAAAATGTAAAGATGGACCGGGAAAGTTTATAAATTTAAAGTAATAATTGTTGCGGGTATGATGGGTTAGGTAGAACGGAGCGAGAAAGTATAAATGAAAAGTTTTAAATTTGAGACCCTCCACTTACAAAAAAAAAAAAAAAAAAGAGTAATAATTGTTAATATGTACAATAACAAGATAGGTTAAATGTGACTTAGGTATTTTAGCAAGTTTCCATTGGACGGTTATTAAAAAAAATAAAACTCTTTGATCATACTGCTGAATATGATTTTCATTGTTCGCTTCCAACCTTAATTACACTACTTATAGCTAGGGAAGGCATACTTACAGCTAGGGAAGGTATATTGGTCTGGTCTTAACGTTAATATATGTTTTAAGGACATGGTATTCCCCTTTCAAAAAAAAGAAAAAAAAAAGAGGATATGGTATTCCATTCTGTAGGGTCCCAAATGGAGTTGGATGTAAGATTTTAAAAGGGCAAATTATCCAATTGGCCCTTGAACTCTTTGTCTAAGTAAAAATAAGCCCCTTATCTATTTTTTGCTGACTTTAAGCCCTCGAACTTGTAAAATTGGGTATCCGTGACCCTTTTAGCCAGTTTCTCCGATTTTGCAACCGGAAGGGGAATTCACACGAATGGCAGTATGCTTTGAAAAATGGCATTTTTGTCAAAAGATTCAAAACTCACGCGACGCTAGGGTTTCAGTACTCCCCTCTTTCGATCTCTTCCACACACAGTAGAACACGGTAGCTAATGCACAGTTGATTTGATTGGTCTCAATTCTCAGCCGACGACAGTGAACCAGTAAACGACACCGTTGCTTCTCCGTCTCTGGCCAGTCAATCCAATAGTAGTGTTGTGCCGTTGGGGAGCTCGGTCATTCCGATCGTCAACAAGCTCCAAGACATATTCGCATAGCTCTCCAGTCAGTCTACAATTGAATTGCTGCAAGTGGCGGTCGTCGGAAGCCAGAGCAGTGGAAAATCGAATGTTCTGGAGGCACTAGTCAGAAGAGATTTCTTGCCCAGAGGTTCGGATATTTGTACTCGCCGACCTCTCATTCTTCAGCTCGTGCAGACTAGACGAAAACCTGATGGCACCAAGTGGGCCCTCCACTGGATCGACGACTCTGAGTCCTTCGCGGAGCGCCTGGTGGCCTTCGCCTGCGTGGAGGGGATATTCTTCTCAGGGAGCTTTTGCGCCATATTCTGGGTGAAGAATTGGGGGCTGATGCCGGGCTTGACCTTCTCCAACGAGCTGATCTCGCGGGACGAGGGGCTTCACTGTGACTTCGCGTGCCTGCTGTATGGGCTGCTGAGGGCGAAGCTGAGCGAGGAGATTTTGATCTCAGAGATGGAGGGCTTCACTGTGACTTCGCCGAGGGAGGCCATGGCTGAAGCCATGGAGGACTTGGAGATGGTGTCCATGGGGAGGAAACGAATGGGAGGGTGAGGGAGAGGTTGCAGGAGAGAGGAGAGGAGAGGGAGACGACATCGGTGGAGAAGTCAATGAAGTAGAGGAGGAAGATGAGGTCGTCGTAGGTGTAGGAGTAGTCCATGGAGGGAAGAGAGAGGAGTTGTTCCTTTTTTGCTTAGAATATGCGGACAAAAATGCCCTTCTTAAAAGCATACTGCCATTCGTGTGAATTCCCCTTCCGGTTGCAAAACCGGAGAAACTGGCTAAAAGGGTTACGGATACCCAATTTTACAAGTTCGAGAGCTTAAAGTCAGCAAAAAATAGATGAGAGACTTATTTTTACTTAGACAAAGAGTTCAAGGGCCAATTGAATAATTTGCCCATTTAAAAATGAGCCCGGACTAGAGTAAGCACCCTCAATCAAAGGGGCAGCACATGGTCTAATCAGGAACAATTCATCCAGTTTGTTCAAAAACATTATTTAGAATTATTTATTATCAATTAACTTACGTTCTATTGGTATATCCTTGTAAGATACGGCTGAATTAACGAGTAAACGCATTAAATAGTCATTAACTGGTCTGACAAAATATATGATTGAGGTCAAATTTGTCTCAGATAGGATAATCAGTAGGAGTATTATATTCTTCTTTTTTTTAAATTTTTTTAGAGAGAGAGAGAGAACACTCCTCGACTTGCAAGTGGAACGAGGACATTGCTAAAATGAGATGTATTGCTTAAACTTTTCAAGATATCATATTTTAGTCCTCAAAAACATTTTGAAAGCAACCAATTGGTCATCAAAAGTTTCACAAGTTTATGGTTTCACAACTATCTCTCTGATAAATCAGACCATACAAAAGTGCTAAACTGTTTTAATGGCAAATCGTGGACTTGATAGTTGATTGTGCGGGTAATTTATCCAAGCAACGTACTCATCTTTTTTTTTTTTTGGGGGTTTAAATAGAAGAACTAGTAAATTAGTTAGATTCAAAGTTTGCGGATTGGAAAGAAATTTGTTCAAAGACTACTAAATAATTATATTAATCTGCAACGGATGACTAGACAAATTTTATATGTTTTTACACAACATCTGTCAGTTAATTGGCTGAATGGAAAATGTTTACACTATTTTATATAGACAAGAATGCATTGTTGACTTGACTTTATTTTAATACATCTTTATTTGCCAAAAAAAAAAAAATACACAAGAATGCATTAACGATTGACACTTGCGGTCAGAACTAGCCCAGTTAACCCTGCCATGGTCACAATGGAAAAAAGAATGATAATTAATGATATTTTTAGAGTAAATTTTATATAAGTTGTAAGTTTGCGTGATATCACCGTTACATTTATAATATATGTATAAAAGTTAAATTTTAAAATTTAAATTTATATAATTATTATTTATTTTAAAATAATAATATATACGCTATTAATCTATAAAAAATTAATCCATATTTTTAACGTAAAATTACGCAGTTCTGTTACTCTTTACCTAGTCCATTTTATTACGTAAAAAGTGCAAATTGTTAGGGTCATTGACTCATTTCTCTTGCCCATTCATATTACCTCCGCGTATTTAAGCGCGTGCAGGTTTCTTAATCAGATGTTTGTGATTACTGATCATGATCACCAGAAACACGTAACATATTTCAAGCGGTAATCAATGTTATGGAGTATTATTGATTCCGCTGCACAACGGTGAGAGTTCCAAGTTTGATGAAGTACTCATTTCACAATGATTTATTGAAAGGGTTTTTCTAATGAATGTACATTAGGCACTCATTTAATACGCTTAATATTCACCCAATATATTATGTATATACATGTACTAATAATTATTATCATACCTTGCATTTATATATTTTCTCTATTTAATCCTACCTACTCTCCTTTGTATTTATTTATTTTTTTTTAGCATAACGTCATCTATTGGTCTCGTTGTTCATGATCCGATCGACGGCCATTCGGTGGAAGAAATTTTTTTTTTAAAAAACAATGGCCATTTCGTGGAAGATTTTTTTTTTTTGAAAAAAAAAAAAACAATGACCATTTGATGGAAGATGGAAATACTACTGTGAATCGAATGATATAGTTAGTTCCTTTTGTTAATTTCCTTGCTTAAGCATTAAAGATGTGGATGACTTTTAGTGCATAAGATCGTGGAGGCATTTGGTAAGTGAGTTTTGATACAAATAATTGGTTTCAATTTCACACATAAAATAATGTTCATTTAAGATTAATCGGGATCCCGTTAATGAGTTTTCTAAACCCTTTTTATGAATTTAATGATTAACTATTAAAGACTACACTTTCATTTATTCATTATTTTCTTATCAATTTGACTAACAGATGTACATTGTACACTCGTTAAGAGCAAATTCAAGTGTTAGTTGTTTTTTTTTTGGAAAAAGTGTAATTCATTGAGGGCATTATCTAATTGTAATGATGTTTACTAAGACAGTAAGGTATGTACGAATTAAGTGTGTTAACACTCAGCTAGAAAAATTCACATATTACTAAAATTTATTGTGTAAAGTTGCCAAACGCCATATAGATTTTTTTTTTCTCAAATCCTTTACTATTTTTACATTTATCATACTTTATAGTGATAGAACTTGTGGAATTAGAGCCAATCGGGGTCCCATGTTTAAGCACAGTCCTTGACTGTAGCTTTCGCGGTTGAGATGAAATCTGCGGTCCTCCACTCCTCCTTTCTTTTCCAGTGCTGACTTTCTTGACTTGCACTGAAACGCGGCAGCCCATGGCTAGCTAAATGTGTGGTCGCCTCAAATCCAAAATGATATCCGGAATCGGAATTCCAAACAGCTACTATATATCATTCGTAAATCAAAGTGATTAGCATCTATTGTAACGCTGTCCCTACTTGCTTAGACTATTATCTTCTAGTAATAATAATATGACTTTGCCCCCAGGGCATATGGTGCAGCGGTTGAGGGATCGGCCTTGAGTTGCTGGTTCCTCACTGATCGGGGTTCGATTCGTGCCCGCTGCGCCGCACATCTTGACTCGCTCGGGAAAGTTGTATGGGGTTGTCGGCTTCCCTCCGGTTTGGTGTACCGGCTCGGGTTCAAAGGACTCGGGTCGGGGCATGTTCCGGGTTACCAAAAAAAAAAATATAATATGACTTCTTGCTACAATAGAAAAAGGGGTTAAGTACAAGTTTAGAATATAAGCCAACTTCCCAATTTTAACATCTGTAAACTTCTGAGAAGATCAATAGGATTTATAGCCAAGTCTATGATCTACGCTATTTTTAATTGGTTGCATCTCCATTCAATTTACATTTTCAAACATTAACAAATTAACACAGTGCTCTAAACAAGAAGACTATTAGCTTACACTAAGATTTTATAATAAGAGATTTTATAATAAGACTCTACACTAAGTTTTCATCTTTCTATTGCCACATTGATGAGATGCACCTCTCAACTACACATTAATATATTTCCCTATCATAAATGATTATTCACAGAAATTTTACCCCTCAAAAAATTTAAAAAAAAAATTTTAAAAAAACCTAAATGGGCTCAATAATTTTGGAAATTATGGTACGAAAGAAGTGCAAGACTTGTATAAAAATTTGCATACTCTTTCAATTGAACCTGTCAAAGGATTTATTGATGTTATATATATATATGTATATATTCAATGCTGCGCGTAGACAGACTATAGCCCATAATGTTCGGACAGAGAATGAAAGAACCATTCAGCACATGCAAAAGAGTGTACTTGAATATTGAAACTTCCTACACATTACGATTAAACACAAGGACGAAACCTCTGCTTGCATTATTGCACAATTCTCTAAAGAGTTTTCAACAACTATCAGTTGTTCTTCCTCCATGAAAAGGCGAAAGAAAAATGGCGATTAATCCCTCCCAACGACAATACTTTGCTCTTTCCGTCTCATTTCCTTGTGGTTCCTCTCTAGTTTCTGAGAAAGAGAGAGAGTGTTTGCACTTTTCTTGTTCTAGCCCGGCATGTAGCTAGCTATCACGCTCACGACACGAGTACATAATTTAGCATTTAGCGTGAGGACGTTATAATCAACGATGCAAAACAAATCTACTGCGCTGGTAGCAAGCAAATAGAAATCCCTTTCAAAGAATAATAATTTAAAAAAAAAAAAAAACCGCAATTTTGGCATACGTTAATATACGACAGCTGGGTACCACTGAGCCAAAAGCACGAGGGGTGAGGACTAAAATTCCTAACGCATCACCATCAACGGTCCTCAGAAACGCATTAGAAGAACTAGGAATTACTTACGCATCATATGCTGAAAGAAAACTATGCAAAATGACGAAGACTTGGAAAGCATTTCATGACTAATCATTCATGTCAACGCAGTATTTTCTTTCATTATTTTTATTCTTTTAGGGTTCAAATCCTCTGGTCCAATGGGATTTTTTTTTTTTCTTTTTAAAACGAAATCGGCTCGTTATCTTTCAATAATGTTTAATTGCCAACCTGCTCCAGTCGTTCCAATCTATTACATAGTCCACATTCTTGTCTTGGTTATCAACATTCAGAGGAGATGGGCGCATCTCGAACAACGTTAACTCATTTACAAAGCTAATAATGCATGTCTCTATTTTCTTAACCAACTAAAACAAGACAAACTTATTCAAGGACAAACCAAATACTGGAGGAGGACAAGAAACGGGGAGCTTTTCGCTTTGCTATTCCATAAAATCAAAACCAACGGTCAGTTGAGCCATTTAATTTTGCAGTTTTTCTTAAACCACACGCGTACATACTTCAATCACAAAGGAGATCATTACGATTTGATTTCTAGGTTGTATATGTGTCACTAAAATACGCTGCTCCATACAGTCATGCTGCACAATAAATGAAGCATTTTCCACTGAACCTTTTAGGTATTTTTTGTCTTAGTGGCCTAAAATGTAATTGAAGAAAGCTGGTCCAAAAGAAATTTATTCCTCAATTTTCTGGTAAAATTGTTGATGTGATTTGAGAGGGGCAGGCGGGGCCGGGAACACAATGGACCATCACAGTGCAAGTGCTTGGCTTCGCTTGGCTTTGCAAAAACATACCACGTGTGCGTTACTTTCTTCCGCAGAGCTTGATTCCGTCTTTGTACTCTGTAGTCTACGGCGGAGGAAACGAAGACTGGAATGCGCCATTGAAAGATTTCCAGCCGGGCTGCTTCAATCCTCAGTTTTTTTCTCACAAAAACGTTCTGCTCATCATGTAGGTCAAAGCGAGAAGGGAGAAAAGAAAGCAAGAAGGAGTCGTCCCTCCCGCTTTTAAAATTCAATTAAAGGATGTTTGCGCGATCCAGACCTTTTCAGTCTTTTTGGTAGAATAGAACATGTAGTAGATATACGAGACTCTGTAAATCTTCATCAGTTTAAAAAGTTTGCCCAAGTACAAATCTTTAGCAGTTGAAAAATCGGTACGTTTGGAATGAAAATTACTTCCTGTTGTGGCATGCATGCAGCACTTTTAGTGATATAATGTGTGCAAGATAAAGTAATTATAAAAATAAAAAATAATTGAAAGGCAAGTTCATCATACAACAAAAATATTTTCTTTTAATAATTCTCTTTATGAGAAGAAAAATCTGAGCACGCGCTCTCCAAGCTTGTCGTTTTTCCTATTAATTAGTTGTAACGTTTGTATTTATCTTTACGCCAGTGTGTTTGGATAGAGTATTAGTTGAAATAATTATTGTAACACTTTTTGTGATGCGACATATGTAAAATAAAAAGGTAGTTGAAAATATAAAAGGACGGATTGAAAAATGTGTTTATGATACAAGCAAAATATTACGTGAAAAAATTTAACTATCCAAAGATTTGACACGAACACGGACTAAATTGGGATGACACCCAAAAATACAAAATTATGGTGCGTGAATGATATCATGTGACAATGTTGTGGCCGCCCAGAGCACCTTATCCAGACACTTGTGTGTGTTTCCGCAGAAGGCAAGGGGCTCAGCGTGTGCTCGTGGGCAAGTTTCACAAATAAAAGACCAGCTTTTCCTCAGTGGCTCAGCAGCTTCTTGTAAAAGAGTTAAAAGGTCAAATAAATACGAGTTGCTGCTTGATTCTTGGAATTGGGCTTATTGACCCAAGTCATTGTAGACTCGGGTCAATTTTTGATCCATGTGATTTTATTTCCGAAGGCACCCCACACGGGACGGTTCAACTGTGTTTGACCCAGTTCAGCACACTACGAAACAAATACATCGCACGATGACAAGCTTCCACTTCCAAGTTTCAAGTACCCAAATTTCTTTTGTTACCGACAACGAAAGAAGCTGTGAATGAGCAACGGATGAACTCGTCCAAGTCAATAATTTACCTTATTTCACATTAGGAAGAAGATCATTAGATTAACTCAGTCTTGTTAATCAAATATCATGAATATTAAGATGAGATGAAACAAGGTCGGAAATATTGAGAGGGGGATGGGAAATTGGACAGAACAAGTCTTTTTTACAAGAAGATTTGTGGGCCTCAATTGGAAAAGAAAGGCTGTTCCTTTTTTGACCTTTTTTTTTTTTTTGCAAGAAGATTTATGGGCCTCAAATTGGGTTTATTTTGAACATTGGCTCTCGTTCGAGTCTACAAAACTTGGGTGATAACTGATAATGAACCGGAATTTGTGCAGAAAGTGTGGAAATAGGCTTCGAAAAATAATTGTTGAAGGCTTAGTTGGAATCATTTATACTGTGTCAAGAATTGCTTTCTATTGTAGTGACTCAAGAGAAACAAGGACTGGTAATTGTTGAAGGCTTAGTTGAAATCATTTATACCACGTCAAGGTTTCTTTCTGTTGGTGCGACTTAGAGAAACAAGAATTGGAATTTGGTATCTTCTTATTTAAGGTAGGATTAATTTTTCTTATACTGTCAATGTATATATTGACGGAGCTAGATACACGTCGAATCATCTCAATTTAAATTTGAACGCCATACCTTGCACATATGATTTGCTAGTGTATACACTAATAATCGTACATAAAAGATTTACTCAGTTAAAATATTTTATTAGGAAAAAAAATGAAGGAAACTTGTCTTGCCTGTGAGCTTAAGATTGGTGGAGCTTGCAGTGTTTAAATCAGCCCCCATTATGTGCATGCAAATCTTGGCCCAGTGTTCAACATACCAATGATTTTCATGTACCAAACCAGTACTAGTTAATCTGGTTTATAAAAATTCATAATTTTCCCATGAAGATGAACATAAGATCTTACGTGGTATCCCGTTATTGATGACTAGCCAATCCGTCATATTGGTGGGCTAGCAGCAAAAAAGGTTGGGTTGGGTCTGTGGGTGAATATTGGGCAAGTGCAGGACACAACACCACAACAACTCTTGCTTCCCTCCACCACGCCTTTTATTTCACATAAAGTCACGCCTTTGTCGAAGAACAACTTATTTAAACAGTCCAACCCCGAGCGAAATTCAGGTAGTAATTAGCATTATTTGGATGCTTGAGCCACCATACCATGGCTGGGGTTCACAACCTGTTTGATCTTCAATGCAGAAATGACCAAGGAAAATGGTAAACTGAAATTAGTAGCAAAAGAGACCCAAAAAACCAAAAAAACAAAAAAATTGGGAGGCTTCAATTAAACGAAAAATGAATGAGATTAGAAGAATAATTGCACGTGTGGATGGCACTAATACTGTAGAATGACGTTGGGCGTGAGGCTGTAATCGAGTCGAGTCGAGCTCGAGTATCGCCGTACTCGAGCTCGACTCGACATATAGATATGGTGCTCCAGTTGGAGCTCGAGCTCGAGCTCGAAGTTTGCTCACAATACTCGAGCTCGACTCACATGGGCTCGAGTCCATGCGAGTCTTATCGAGCTCGGTCGAGCTCGAGTTATTAAAATTCATTTGCTTGATAATTTTTTAGCAAAAAGACATTATTGCCCTTTTAAAATTTTTATATGACTTGAAATATTTCGTAAATTCGATAATTCTTTTGGGTATAAGGGTAATTTTATAATAATAATATATTAAATAATTAAAATTAAAATGCTTGATAAGGCTCGTCGAGCCTTCGAGCATCGCTTCTGGATGCTCGAACTCGACTCGAATTCGGTCTGACCGAGTTCGAGTCAAGCTTTTGACCGAGCTGCTTACATCCCTAGCTGGGAGTGTTCCCTTACCAACTAGCCATTTGACGCTTTCCTAAATTCAGATGCAGACCAAACCAATGAAGTGTTGAGAAACAAGCAAAACAGCCCTCACGTGTCCCCTGTCTTCGAATACGTGGCTAAGAACTGAGGGAGAGCCAATGCAGCTTCAGTGTTTCTTCTTCAACAGGACCGTCCAACCGGGCAATCCTCGATCAGTCCTTTCATTTCTCTCCAAAATCTTGTCCAAAACCAACATTTGATGAGTTGACGATTTAAGGCCATAGCCAATTAGCCATATGTGCAAATGCGTGATGGGGCTGACACATTTGCTGTGTGTCTGTTCCCTACTTTTTTGGGGCACACAATCTTCTGTTAACTGTCAAATGGAGCCCAAAACTCTGATCCGTCTGTCTTTGGATTTGCTCTGTAACTTGTGTATTGTTCCTTGCAGCAACCTTCCTTCCACGTATATAGTAAAGATTTTGTGTTAGCAAGTTTTGTCTTCCTTATTAAGATATGAGCACTCTCCAACAGCATTATACTAGGAGCAGCCGCTACTTTCTGATAGGAAAGGAGTACTACTTTGTTTATTACGACAAAGTTTGATTCTCACAATCTCATAAAATTGTCCTGTGAGCTAGGAGCGTATAGAAAACCTTTTACTGCGGATGATACGCCAAGTTTTGTAATATGAACATAATTAAAACGAAATTTGATTTTCTTAGGCACATGCAAGATTCTATATTAAATTATGCCGAGTAATTATCCCTTTTTAGTGTGTTTTTTTTTTTAAAAAAATAAAAAATAAAAGAAGGGAAACAGTGTGTGTCAATCTTCTCATATGCTCTAGTATTAGTTGTTTAATGGCACGATGATTAAACACTAATATGCTTTGTTAGTTGTTTACTGCCTTTGAATGGCAGGAACTCTGGTCCTTAATTTTGCTCAATCAAATGATAACTCCTCTGTGTCAGTCTGAGGAATAGTTTAGTAACTCCACCGGCTCGGCTCCCAAGAAAGACGCATTTATGGGCTAAGGATGGATTAAACAAAAAATGGAAAGTGGATTGGCTTCTTCTTTTTTTTTTTGCCAAAAATTTTTTGCTTTCAAGGAGACAGAGATCTAAAAGGGAAACCATATATAGGACCAACAATTGCAGAGGTGGAGGGAGGGCTAGGGTCACTAGTTTGTTGCTTTAGATTTACAGAAATACACTCTTTTCTAGATGAGAAATCTAACGGGAAAGAGGAGGCGGTGTACATAGGAAAATTGAATGCAAGAGTTATTTGTGTAATGTAGCATTATTGAAGATGAGGGTTTGACAAGCATTTTTTTGTCCAAGCTGACCAATGTCCTATCATAGTTATAAGTTGGAAATAAGGTTCATGAATTATTCAATTCCAATACGATGGCTACCTAAACACTTGGAATTATTTACAGCTTGTCATACTTTTCAACAAATTAATATTCATCTTTTTTTTTTCTGGTCAAGAAAATAGGTTGTTAAAATTAATTAAAGTTCACAGTTGTGGAATTTCCAACTGCAATTATTTGTGGGTCTGCAGGTTGACGGTTGAGACCACTTGCTTAAAGGCTCACTACCCCACTCGTAGGACATAATTGCTCATATGATTCATTCTGGGACTTAATTATAAAACGTTTTTATTTGGAGTTTCAGCTTCATCAATATGAAAACACGTTTTGTTCATCAACTGCTCATCTTTGATTGATGCATAAGTGAACTTTCAGATACCCAAATTCTAAAGATTTACGAATTAATTTACTGCCGTGACAGCGAGAATAAAACAAAATTTCAATAACCAAATAGTAGTAACAAATTTACCAGTCCCACCAAAAACCAAATTACGTACCCAAAATTAGCGGAGAACTCGACAGTTCGATTGCGCAGTGAACATTACGCGTATTATATATTGAGAGAATTTTAATGTTAGGGCAGGCCATAATAAGTTCGATTATGCATAAGTGTCCATTTATGGAACTGTGCTAATTAATTGAGCTAGGGAAGCCCTTTTTTTTAATTATTTATTTATTTTAAAGAAAATTGAGGGAAGTTGGATCATCAGTACTATAAGCCGTATTAAGGATGAATATCAAATAGCTTGCCAAATTTGGACTTAAGTCTCATCTGAATGGGATGAATAGTTTTTTTAGAGTATTAAAATAGCTAGCCGAATATGCTATACATTTTAATGAATTTCCAAATGCTTTCTCTTGATTTTTAGCAGTCTATTTGATGGGTGTAAATCTCATACTGCTAAAGGGACACACCAATATATAGCGGATTCTTCTTTCTCTATGCTTTTCTGCACAGTGTAAATTAAACCAATATTTCCAGCTCTATACTACAATAAATATGTGGGGACTGGGGCGTGGGTGGGCTATGTTTAATTTTTTTTTAAAAAAAATTTGTACTGGATAAACTTCAATACAGTTATGAAGTTACTCGGAAACACGAGATTTTTTTTCAATGAGAAAAGTAGTTTTTTTTTAAATCTTGGAGGTGGCCAGTCTTTAATTAATTTACACATGCATGTTTCAAATTTGGTCAATATTGCTATACGTACGTATTATATATGCACAGAGGAGTCAGAATACATTCTGAGACGAAAGGTCATGCATTTAATTATCTCTTATTGTCATGCATGGCGACTCGCGCATAAGGATGCAGAAGAGAAGAGTAAACTATGCCGCCAGTATTCTGCTTTATGAAGATCCATGGGACATAATCGCTATCAGTTGAGATCAGTAATTATCTGTTCTGGAAAACTTGCATGCATTATTTGGGACCAACTCCTACCTTGCTTTTGACTCAGAATATATACACGCACACATGCGTATATGAACTCAACAAGATAGGTCAGAAATCAAGAATGTAATGATTAAGAACCAACTTTCAACCATAAAGCACAATGCCACTTAGATAACACGTATATTCTCCTCCCTTTGAGTTCTCTTTTTTTAAGGTCAAGTTTAAACTTATCTTGCTCTCAATATATACCAAGTGCATAGAACTTTTCTTTTGCTTTAAAATTTCATCTTCCGACTTTAATAAAGATGACATGATCTTCACAATAATCGAAAAAAAAAAGGTCAAAATCACCTTTTCTTAATGTTTTTTTTTTCTTCTTTTTATTTTCTTGTTATAACTATTTGCTTCACTTGACTATCTGAGTGAAGTGAAGAGGGAGGATTGAATTGAATGATAAGACGAGAAGAATTGTAAGTAAACCTTCTACTTATTATATATTTAAAAAAAACTATTTGATGTAACCAAGGAACCTACAGTAGGCAGGAAAGGTGTCATAACAGTTCTATGTTGTTTCAAAACTAATTAAAAGGGATGCTGTTGGATTAATTAAATAAATGATAACATGAATTTAAATACTCGGATGCTACCGATTCAGGCACAAATTAAACTTTTTGGATAGTGGGTTATTTCTCCAAATATATTTGGTTACATCACTATTACAATTTCCAATACAGCTTTTTATCTTCTCAATTACCGTTTTATCTCACATAAATCACATCACAAAAAGTGCTACAGTAAAAATATCTCAAATAATTTACAATCCAAACAAACCCTTCGTTTGTCTTCCCTCTGCTATTTTGTTTGCAAGAAAGCTGATACATAAAAATGAATGAATAATTTCAACAAAAAAAAATGGTTACCTTTAGTTTCTTTAACGCAGTTTAAATACCAAACTGACCATAATTAAGTCTGATCCAATTTAGATCCAATATTCGTTAACCTATTGCTCAGGCAATTTTAGAGAAACCGTTATAATCATGATTACATTTTAATTCCCCAGGATTAATCCTTCATCAAATTCTCATTTCTCAGCTACCCCCTCCTTTATTTAATCCCCGAATGTGTGTAAAAATTAGTAACAAGAAATCATACATATATTGAGATGGACATAAAAGGGGCTCCAAATTTCTGAATTGTCCGCAGAAAAGAACATACAATGGAGATCAAATGAACGTGAGTCAGCACAATATTGGTGAACTAAAAATAAGATTACTGACCTCGAATTGTAGACCATGGTGGTGGAATCATGACTCTTGGTAGAAAAGAACAGTGAGTTGGGAATAATTTTGTGAAGACAGAAAAAGATGGTGCAAAAGGCCGGTGTGATAATATTGGTTGGACTGCCGCTAATGATACTCATAGACACGTCCTTGGGTGAGCCAACTCACTAATCCAATCCGGGTAAAAATCATTGCCCCCTTGAGGTTTCCAAAAGAGGCTATACGAAAGCCCTCTCTGGTTTTGGAAATTGTCATCAAGACTCTTCTGTAACTTTGCCCTTAATCCCCAACTTGGTTTTAAGCTCAAACTAGTGAAGTTGAGAACAAAATATAATAAACCTAGAACTAATTACAGTGGAATTTCTTTAATTTATATTTGTAATTAATTATTCCTTCAACACATTTGCTTTAGTTGACTTCAGCATTATTTTATTTTCTTCTCTTTCCTTTACATATTTAACGATTTTTTTTTGTGATTGAGGACTTTGTAATTGCTGCAAACCAAAAGCACCCATTTAGTTTGAGATATTTATTTCATACAATAAAAGATACAACTTAAGCAGTGATTTTAACTTCCAAAACTTGAAGTTCTTCTTTGCTAATATGCTTAATCTATTTGAAAGTACTTATGGGTTTTTATTTTAGTTTTTTTTTTTTTTTGAATTCTTCTGTTTGCTATGGAGGAAAGTGTTTTAGTATGTCATTCCACTAGCATCAATGAAGTATTCTATACTGTGTTTTTAAGGGCTTTTGTATTATGGTGGATTCAACCTTGTTTTGTTTTGCAAGTGTATGGCAATTTTAGTTGATGTTTGTTTTAATTGTTAGATTTTTCTAATAGTGCTCATTCACATCTACATTTGTTACACTCCTTGCATTTAGACTCGTTCCCAAATTAACTATCCTCATGCAAAAATGAAAACTAAAGGCATGAAATAGCAGATTTACCAATCAACCAACATAAATTATGAACTAAACAACAATTGATTCTATCTTAACTTGATAGGTAACATGGAATTCATAATAATAATAATAATAATAATGTGAGAAAGAGGGAGAAACTCTTATGCTAAAAAAAAAATTAACTTCCCAAGAGGTGCTAACTACGAATCCTCAACCCTTCCTTGTTAGCTTTTCTTAACAAATTAACTTTCCCACCCCCCCCCCCCCCTTCTCCCTTTTTTTCCCCTTGTACGTTCAATTACAATGACCTTCCATGTCCCCAAAATTTTCACTCGCATGACGATGGAGGAGATCTTTAGCTTCTATCACCGCGGACTACTGAACACTCATGTAGCCTATATAATGATTACCCGCTTGAAGGGTTGTTGAGACAATTCCAAGAAAATTACAGGTAAATCCACTGCGCATAATTATGAACCTTACGAAAGTGTAATCTAGTGCTGTTCAAAATATTTGGCACCTTAAGTGGCTGAAATAAACTGATAAAGCTGAAGCTGAATTTGTGAGGCAGAAGAAATTATTTCAGAGCCATGGTGCCTGTCCAGGCGTTGCATGCGAATGTCTGACATCTGTTGTTAGAGGCTGGGTACGTAACTTGAGATGAAGATTTTAGCATCTATCGTCATCATCTTGCCAACTACAACTGCCATAAACTTATGTGAATTTCAAGCTTTTAAAGCATTTGATTGACTTCCTTTACCTGTACGTAATTGAAGACTTACGACCCCACAATCATTTCCCCCCGGTCTCCTCCTACCACATTCAAATCACCAAATGTAGGTACTAGGACCTAGTAGAAAACTGAAGAAAGAGGGAAAAAAAAAAACTGTCTTTTTTCTTTTTGAGTTTGTTTTCTTGTAGAAAATGCAGTAGTAATTTTAATAGTTCTGAATGCGTCAATTTAGAGTTGAACAGTGCTAATGGTGATCGAGAATTCACTCGATGACTAGTAAAAACGAGAAAAATGCCGAAAGTGAAAGAAAAAAAAAAGCTGTATTTACTTTATGTTGTAAAATTGTTGTCTCACATTTTTCATGCTTGCATTAGATGATCTCAATTTCTATGAACATGGATCCGACAATGAAAAAGTTGTTCAAACATATTCGGGATCCAAGAAAATCTGTATTAGACATGTCGTGTTTGAAGGACTACACATGTAGATCTTTAAACCCTTGTTTTCTTTGCTCCCTATGATGACAATTCTAAAGTCTATCAAAGAATCAGCAGTGTGAAATTTGAACTGCAATATTTTATGCCCTCCCCGTGCGAAACCGTATATGTACACCTCCCAGTAGTAGCTAGGAGTAATACAAATTACGGTAAAACAATATTCCAAACTTAATCCACAAAAAAAAAAAACTTTAATCCACATATGGTGGCGAGATGAATGGAAACTCACATATGAAAACTACGAGGACAAAACATAGTAATAGTAGTTTTTTGATATGATTACGAATAACCCATAAATTAGTGGTGTGATTAACATATGAGTGGCTAGTTTAACTTTACAATATTATAACTAATCACAAATAGTGGGATGAAAACTAAAATATATAATTTAAACAATCTCATATGTATATAAAAAAAAAATTAACTATTCGGATAAATAAATTCTCCATACTTGTTAACTATTCGGATGCTGGCAAGTGAAAATTGTAAATCAACCTCATCACAAGTGAGAGAGCTTCCCAAGCGGAAACAAATCCTCTGCAGTATTAATTCCGCGAGCGAAGGAATCAAAGATTTTTCAGACTTTGTCAACGACGACCAGGTGTATGGCTAGTGGAGTCGGATAACGACTGAACTAACTCAATGCCTCGCGCCACATAGTCGATTCAGTGTGTTCGCACAATCATTGCTCAAGTAACTTATCTGCAGCAGCAGCAGCTTCTTGAGTTCTTAGTTGAATAGGAGCTGAATGATGTTGAACTTAATTAGTAATTTAGAATACAGTAGACGAGAGAGCTGAAGGTCTTAGTGCATAATAGTTTATCAAACTTTGAACTTTCTGGTGGAGGAGGATGCGCAAGATGATTAATTAGGCTTATAACAGTTATCCAGCACCCCAGTCTTGTGTATGATACAGTTTATATGTTGATCTATTTAAGTTTTTGGATCGAGTTTTTAACCTATAATCTAATGTCTTAGTTGTACTAGATGATTATTTAGGTGTCACATAACAAGATAACTAATCAGTCTAATCTATGCATTAAGTGGGATTGACGAAGTTTGTGGTGGAATTAGGATACGTGAAAGTGGCAGTTAAAAGGAGGAGAGGACACAAGGACCCCACAGGGCCAAAAGCAGCCAAAGTAAAAAGAAATCTTGTTACCCAAAGTGGGGTTTAGAATTACACGAACGGCCCATTTGATGAAAAAGATTAGAAGGACAATTGCATGGTCAAATT
Source organism: Coffea eugenioides (assembly GCF_003713205.1). Lineage (NCBI taxonomy): Eukaryota > Viridiplantae > Streptophyta > Magnoliopsida > Gentianales > Rubiaceae > Coffea > Coffea eugenioides. Next base: position 47,004,551 of record NC_040045.1, read on the forward strand.
GCCAGTTCATTTGGGAAAATGGGAAGATCCCCATCCATCCCCATTCCCCTTAGCTTGTTTATGAATGGTGAATGTTACAATTCAGAAGGCTCTGATGAAGAAAGAATTGGCACAGAACAAAAAGATGCTCGATCCTGTAGCAGCAGCAGCAGCAGCGGCAGTAATATCAAACATCTAAATCAGATCGTGGGGTGCCATTGTTGCATGTGTGCATGCGCTAATGCGTACAAAGTCTACAGATCTCTAAAAGTCAATACAACCAAACAGAGAATAACAAAACTTGGAAATGGGACGGAAAGTGATTATTCATGGGGCAAAACTATGCATTTATTATAAATTTTTTGCGAGCCCAAACAAGACAGTTGTTTGTCAAGTAAGTATTGAAACAAATCCCACATCGATAGACAGTATTGAGTGTCATGGGGGTTAGTACACCTCTAGTAGCAGTGGCCTTACTGGCTTTTCCAAAAATCCCACATCGATCATTGGGAGGGGGGTTTGGGGTTAGATTATTAGTTCCCTGGGTGGCCTCAAGAGTTGCCGGCTTTTGAGGTTTACCTGGGATTAAGGGTTAGTGATTTAATTCTGATTTCTTCTGTTGAAAGAAAAAGAAAGTATGGAGAGGTTTCTAAGTGTCATGGAGGTTTGTACACCTTTAGTAGCAGTGGCCTTACTGGCCTTTCCAAAAATCCCACATCGATCATTGGAGGGGTTTCGGGTTAGATTATTAGTTCCCTGGGTGGCCTCAAGAGTTGCCGGCTTTTGAGGTTTACCTGGGATTAAGGATCAGTGATTTAATTCTGATTTCTTCTGTTGTAAAAAAAAAGTATTGAAACAAATCTTTGGAGCACCGACTGGCATTAATATCTTTGCCCTGACCTTCACTAGCTGTCATCGCTGAGCCGTATTCATCGATTTGCAGGTTCCGTGACCTTTTGTTTTGACTCTCGAATGTAATTCAGACGCTCTCCTGAAAAGAAATTTATTATACTAGTCCGAGTTTCCCATCAAAAATTGCAGACGTCGGAATCAATCATGAACCTTGTTCAGCGTAACCAAGGATCATGCTAGACTAGACCTCATCAACCGTGCCGTAAAGATGGCACTAGGAAACTGCTTGGTATTTTTTTTTTCCAACCTCGTAATTCACAAAAGAAAGAAAAAGAATATGGATTGAGAAGGCAAAAGGGATTCTAAAAAAGTCTTCTATCATGAATATTTGATAACAAAATGAGTACATGGTATTATCGTATGGGCTAAAGTGGATAAAATTTTAGGAGCATTAAAAGAAGGCTTTGTAGGTGTAATGCCTGGCCGATATGATTAAATAGGAGGGTTGATGTTTACTTCCCTTGAGCAAAAATTGACATCAGAAATTTTAAAAAAATAAAAACAAAAAATCAAGAAGCCTAGTTTGGAGGGTAGTATAAACTTTTAGCTGAAAGCTGTAAAAGATACGCCATAAATTTCATCATGCAGATTCAAGTGTCACTTCAACGTCTTCACCGCATAAATTTAACTGTTCCTTTTAATTTAATTCCATTCGGGCTCTCCATCGATTGCATAGTAGCTCTAACAAAAGTAGTATTTTTCTACCGGTACTTTTTTTGTTTGTTTGTTTGTTCGTAGTAAGATAGCTAATTGAAAATTGACCTGTAAAAAAACTTTTTGCTGTTTCACATCGTACGATTATCAAATCATCATCATCAAAACTAAGACAGAAGAAGAAGGTCCCACCAAGGAAATATAGTGGAGGAGAACGAGGTCCCACCTGTCGACTGGTAGCCCCGTTGGGTGGCACCGTTAGCACAGCTGAGGACCCCCCACACCGTAGACCGTGACCGTCGAGGATGGTGGCCTTTCACACATAGTGATAGCGGACTGGACGGCAGCAGAGCAATTATACAAATGCCAAACAGACCTCAACCACCTTTCGTCCACACCAGTTTGACCTTGAATTTAGAACAAAATATCCGAATTGCCAGTGCAAGGGGGTTCGGTGGGAGCATTGATCGAGCCAAGACGCTGTTCGGGTGTGGAGTCTGGTGGACACTGATCGAGCCAAGACACTGTTGGTTCTTAATCCAAGGTGGACAATGACTGAACCAACACATACGTTTTTTGGGGTCAGTTTACCTTTGTATGCCCAACCAAACTTGGCAAGTGGGCAGAAACTTTAGGTCCACGGCCCGAAGAGAAATAGTGGCTTGACTCAATTTCTTCTAACTTTTTTTTTTTTTTTTTGGGTTGTTGTCAGAATTTCAATCCTTAGTATCAATTCATAAGATATATTAATAAGGTAGTTGATAGTATTACTAAATTAGTAAGTTGTGTATGTATATTTCGAACTGCTAGTATAAACTATGGATCCGTGTAGTACAAATCTTGTGTACCATTATCAATTCATCTGTACTCATGACAGAAAATACGTCCAACATTTCATAGATTTGATCAATTTGAAAAAATCACTAAATTTAACGTATTTATCACTAAAATACGTCAAATTGTTTATTATCTATGGGTTTGTTTGGATTGTGAATTATTATAGATATTTTTACTGTAGCACTTTTTGTGATGTGATGTATGTGAGATAAAAAGGTAATTGAAAAAATAAAAGGTGCGTTGAAAATTATAACGATGATGTAAGAAAATATATTTTAGCAAATAAATCGCAATCCCAACAAACCCTACGTTGTTTGAATGTTCCAAAGGAATGGCACCAAAATTTCCACAAGTGGAATGGACATTGTCCACTTGTTGTACCTTTACACAATGACACTAGTAACTTGTAAGTATCATTTGAGGTATGCTCTAAGGTTATGATGACTAACTGTTCTCTAATTATTCCAATCATTTAACTTCAATCATAGACTTTGAATTGGTTGCCAAGGGACTGGTCACGAAAATGGATAGCTGCTCGCTCACTTTGGAGATGTAGCAGCTAGACTAGAGTAGGAAAAGATCGCAAGTGCCTAGCTCTAAAGACACTTAATAGAAAACAAAATAAACACAAAGTAAGGCTATATATTGGCTCAAAAGTGAAAAGAAAAAAAAAATGATTGGATTGCATTTCAGGTTTTACTTGGCAGATGCTGACTTTATCCAATCATAAAGACTACTGCATTTAAGAGTTGGCAACTTGGCAGCGGAAGTTTGAGAGTTTTGTTCTCTGGATGTTTTATAGCGACTCCCTCTTTAGTTTACTAGGTACAAACAATTTGGATGAAAATAATAGTTTACTAGTTTACAGTTTACTAGTTTACTAGGTACAACCCATTGTATTTTGAGTTAATATGAGATGAGATTACTCATTACTAAATGCACTAAACAATTCGCTAATGTTGTGCTAAACTGTCTTCTAGCTGTCGATCTAGATATCAATAATACTATACTATTATTGTTCCTCGAGTTAATTTAGCAAATAAAAAAACTCCCCAGTCAAGCAAAGCTACTCTACTGACCCAAGAAATAAAAAAAAAATTTTGAACTTTTGACATGGATGAAATGCTTTACGGCTTTGCCAGTACAAAGATTGGGCAAAAATTAAGTCCAAAATCGCATACATTGCATGAAAGCTTTTAAAGTTGGATGCAAGAATGATGTCAGGGACACATATGACCAGAACGCCATATCGTTGGTTTGCAGCTCCCGGAGAGAGTTGTTTATGGATGAAGTGGACCCTTGCTTTTATAAAAACATCAGTGCAGCTCTTTCTGATACTATATATAGTTTTATCGGAAAAAGTTGTAATGGAAACGGAAAAAGAAAAAAGAAAAAAACCATTAATGGCTTTACCAGTCAGTGATCTTCCAAGAATCCAATGCATAATCCAATTGACTAAAACTCTCAACCGCCAAAGCAGTGCATTCTGCATAACTTTATGCCTGAAAATTTTTCTCTCATTTTTTGTCCCATAGCATCACAAATGATACTTAAAAAAACCAATCCGTGGCCGAGCCAACACACTTGTAGGTTTTTTCCCATCTTTCACACAGGGGTGTAGAGGCAAATTTAATGGAGATGGCCCTCCAGCTATAAATGCATGAAAAGTACCATCTTGTGCTATTTCAATGAAAAAGAAGGGCAATTGTGATGAGCCCATGTATTATATATCATGAACCTGAGGCCAATATGATAGGGCAATACCTAAAGGTGCCCTTGATAGAGATGCAGATATCCCATTCCTCATCCAGCATCTCTTGTCCCCAACCCCTCTTGCTGCTACTTTTTCGGTATTCTCTCCACAAACTCACCATGCGTATACACCATCCTTTATGGCACAAAATAATCAGGAATTTTACTTTTTCTTGAAATACACTTGTGCTGGGAAAGAAATTACTGTACATACTAAGGGCACCAGAACCGGGGGTACGATGTTTGATCGAGTACTATATATATACAGGAGTATTAGTATTAGCGTTTGACTAAAATAATCAGAGGGGTGGAAGAATAATCAATTCTTGAAATAAAAATGGCTCTAGCAATGATGAGAAATAGGACACTGGTGGGCGCACCATAGGCACGTGGGAGTCGCCTTTCTCTCATTGCTTGCACGCTGGCATGGAGGCTAGCAAGCTAAGCTGAAGCTGCCTATAACCAAACCATCTTTCTCCCTAGAGGGTCTGGCAATAACAAAAAACAGTTTGGCTTTGGAAATTTCCAGGGGGAATGATTGCCAATTTTTCCCGTCAACCAAACAACCTTAACATATTTCAGGTCGTGATCATTTTATATTTGTGTCTTTTCTAAATTGAGTAACGTGAAATTGATATTTATTACTTCAGTGGTCTCAATTTTTCTTCTCCTTTTTTCCCCCTTTTTTTGGGTTTTTTTTTTTTCAATACTGAGTTGTGGGAACTACCTAGGTAGTTAATTACAATCAAATTCATGATCTTTGACGGGATATTGGTGTACGCTTTGTTTCTGTCTGTTTGCATGTCGATATCAAAAGGGGTGGAGAATGTGACTGAAATGACTTGGATTTTACCTCATTTGATTTCCTTGGTTCATGTCATTTTTTTTTATCGTTATTTATATAGCTTTTGCTTGTTATACCAGTCACATAATAACCAGTTGAGCTAAAAAAAAAATGGAAGTAGTGTATCAATTCTTGGGCTGAATTTTCCTCTTTCTTCAAGAATATTCTCCTACTTTCGGTTTTCATCCTTTTGTTCACCCCGTTAAAGATTGGTTTGTATTGATTTTACTTTCTTGTCGAAACATTAGGTGTTGGAACAAAAGAGTTACTGAATACTGAACTCAGTATTGTGTTTAGTGGTCATCTGGGCTTCCGACAAACTGTATTGCTTGCAGCTGGAGGAAGAACTTTCCAAAGTGACTGGTGTCCTTAAAGTGAGGCTCTTAGCAAGCATGAAATTGGTTTTGTCTAATACTGCCACCTTGCATATCTTGTGAATTGGTAATCCTACAAGGAGGAGAAACAAGTTCAAAGATGAAGTTTATGAAACTAGGATCCCGGCCTGATACTTTCTATACTACCGAGGCTGTAAGGTAAAGTTTTATTCGTCACAGTTTCAATCAATTTGTAGCCCCTTGGTATCTTGAATAAATCTGCTGAATTCAGCTATAATAGTTGATTCTTGATACCCTTGTTTCAAGTGACAAAGTAAGAATCTTTTCTGTTTTGTTGATGCAGGTCAGTCTCCTCAGAGGTCTCCAGCGATCTCATAGTTCAGGTCAAAGGAAGCAGATATATGCTTCACAAGGTAAATTCCTTGGTAATTTACTCGTCTCCGTAGACTAATTCTGTGAAACGAAACGAAATGGGAAATCAACAAGAAAAGTTGTGAATTTTGTGAAGTTGACAACTTCTCTTGGCTGTCCTGCAGTTTCCCCTGCTATCCAAGTGTTTGCGCCTGCAGAGGCTGTGTGCTGAAAATCTCGAGTCACAGCAGCAAATAGTCCAGCTACCTGATTTTCCAGGAGGTGTCGAGGCATTTGAGCTGTGTGCGAAGTTCTGTTATGGTATCACCATCACTCTCAGTGCCTACAACATTGTCTCCGCTCGATGTGCTGCAGAGTACCTTCAAATGACGGAGGATGTGGAGAAGGGGAACTTAATTTACAAACTTGAAGTTTTCTTTAATTCTTGCATACTTCAAGGGTGGAAGGATTCAGTTGTAACATTACAGAGCACCAAGGCGTATCCTTTGTGGTCCGAGGACCTCGGCATGACAAGCAGATGTATTGAAGCCATTGCTTCAAAAATTCTGGCCAACCCCTCAAAGATGTGCTTGTCACACAGTTATTCAAGGAGAGGGAGGGATGATATCTCTTGCAATGGATCAGAAAGCCAGAGGCAGAAACCGGCAACCAAAGGCTGGTGGGCTGAAGATATAGCTGAACTGGGGATAGACCTCTACTGGAGAACAATGATAGCCATAAAATCTGGTGGGAAGGTGCCCTCCAATCTTGTAGGTGATGCGTTGAGGATTTATGCAGCTAGATGGCTACCAAACATATCAAAGTACATAAGTGTTGACAATGAAGTGGAGTCTGAACCTGAGATGGATTCAATTAAGGAAGTTACATCTAAACACAGGCTGCTTCTTGAATCAATTGTTAGCCTATTACCAGCTGAAAAAGGTTCTGTTTCTAGCGGCTTTTTATCAAAATTACTGAAGGCTGCTAACATACTTAAAGCCTCTTCAGCTTCCAAGAATGAATTGGCAAGAAGAATTGGAATTCAATTGGATGAGGCTGCGGTTTCTGATCTGTTAATACCATCATTGTCATACACAAGTAACATGTTATATGATGTTGATGTGGCCATGACCATATTAGAGCAGTTCATGTTACAAGGACAAAGTCCCCCAACAAGTCCTCCAAGAGCCAAGCGGGATTTCGAACGAAGGAGGTCTCGTTCGGCAGAGAATATTGATTTTGAGTTTCAGGAGAGCAGGAGGTCATCCTCTGCATCACATAGTTCAAAACTCAAAGTAGCAAAGCTCGTGGATGGATATCTACAGGAGATAGCTCGAGATGTCAACGTACCCCTCTCAAAATTTACTGCAATTGCTTCAGCACTTCCAGAGTTTGCCAGGGTCGATCATGATGATCTTTACAAAGCCATCGACATTTATCTCAAGGTATTTATTTCCATAGAAAACAGAAAGACTGACTAAAAATCATACCGTAGTTGATTCTTTTTCTTGTTTCCTTATTTTTTGCTTTTGTTTTAACCTTTTTCCTTCTTGTTCTAAAATTGCACAAGGGGTTAGATGTTTAAGAAAGGTTGGAGCAGAAGAATACAAAGACAGATTAGTTGACAGAAATTAGGATGTTTGTCAATGTCATTCAGTGGATAACCAACTACCTTGACCTTTAAATGCTGTCCATTTCTTGTTTGGTTAGTTAATTCAACTTTATGCACATCAATTTGGTATAATCTGGCAGTAGGTCCTCGTACGTTGATTTTACTGCCTACGGCCACGTTCAATGGTCTGAGAACTTTCGGTGGGAGGGACTCAAAAGAATTTTAGATAATGTTCTGTCATCACAGGAATCAGGATTATTGGTGTTAATTTGATCCTCACGAATCTGATGGGACTTTCACTGCTTGACTCGGAGTGCTACATGCCTACCATTTCTCTCTATGTTATTTTCTTTGCTTCTGTTTCACTCGAATTAAACCTTTATCCTTGATAGATTCCTCTACCAATTGAATCATGAATTCCAAAATGGGAGAATGGTGTTGACATAATTCCTTCTACTAAACTGTGCAGGGACATCCAGAACTCAACAAAAGTGACAGAAAGCGTCTGTGTCGAATTTTAGACTGCAGAAAGCTATCCGTTGAAGCCTGTATGCATGCAGCCCAAAATGAAATGCTTCCCCTTAGGGTAGTGGTGCAAGTTCTTTTCTTTGAACAAGCTCGAGCTGCCATGGCTGGTGGCCAAGTCACTGATCTGCCAAGCAACATCAAGGCTCTTTTAGCTACACACAATGACCATTCATCAAGGCCTGCAGCATCCTTCAGCAACAATGGTATGACACCGGCAGATGATCAATGGAGTGTCTCTGGAGCAAAATCACCCAAATCAAAGCTTTCGACTCTAAAAATGAAGCTGGCTGAGGATGATGATTTGGATGAAAATTACCAGGATGGGATTGGGAAATCCTCAAGAGTTAAGGCATTCTGCATGCTTCCTAATCGACCTAAAAGGATGTTGAGCAAGTTGTGGCCTAGCAACAGAAGTACTAGTGAGAAAAACTGAAAGAAATTTTGTTTTCTTTCTAGTTAAAAGGGATGGTTATTTGATGGTTAACATATACTCTACCTTAATTTTTTTTTTCCCCCCTTTGTCTAGTTCTTGCTTAAGCTTTGTAATTGTTAGGGAAGATAATCCAATGTGCATTATTGGTGTACCTTATGCTAATAAAAGCAAATGTTGTAGAGGTTAAAAGGGCCAAAAAAAAGTCTCTGAGGAACCTCTATTAGTGCAAAATGGAGTAGGACGCTTGTGAGGCTGGAGTCGGGACCAAGGTATTGTGCATACTTATTCCATCCAAGAGCATCCATCTTTATCATATATTGTAACTTAGTGAATTCCCCTATCGAGAAGAGGAAATTTAATGAACTGTTTATAGCGTACCTAAAACTGCAATCTGTTCTGGAGTGGAGTTATTCACCTTCAGGCGGTTGCTTTTCAGAAATTTTCTTGTACAAGAAAATTTTAGGCGAATGTTGAACGGCATTTGAAAGTACATTTGTTCATTGAGGAATCCATATCTGCAACTTGAAGAATTCATCAATGCAACTGGTCCTCCTCACTGTTTGTGGCAATGATGCACCTTCTTAACAACAAGTATCACTCTCGTATGCTAATCAAGATGAAAAATATACAAAGAGAATTTGCTCTAAACTAATGTTTCTCACAAGGAGAAAACTGTAACGTAGGAAATCAAGACTTGAAAATTGAACTCCTGACAATTTCATATCCTCCCAGAAGAGAACACAACAACCCCCCAAACAAACAACAAAAAACATATGACTTCGTAATAGTGCATGAAGAACATAACAGCGTACGGTTTATTGTGCACAAAAGAAGCTCTAGATATCATGCATAATTATTTAGTGCTTCTATCTCCCAAATTTGGATTTGGTACAATTATTTTGTCTTCCGACAGTTGTATTGGGATTTAGAGTCGAGATATTAATTGTCTCTGCCAATTGATTGAACTTTCGAGGCGGGTGTCCCATAAACATCACTTAAAAATACTACTATTGATGGTCCAGCATCCTTTGTGTTGGTTTTTGTCATTTATTCTGGAATGTACAAGGACAGCTGAGCTTCATGTTTCAGCACAAAAGTTTACTTCTTTTTGCTTAACATAGAATATATATATATGTACTAAATTGATCAGACGTATTTTTTTTTGTAGTATAACAAACAGGAAAATCATTAGGCAGATCAACATTGGTTCTTCAATAATTTAGGTAGTAATGACCATGTTGGGGCTAATGATTCCTACGTGCTTAAAGTTAAACGACCAGCTAAAGTTGATGCATGCGATGTCATCATCGAATAAGACCCCAAATTCAATTGATTTAGTTTCAATAATTTTGCATATCTGGTTATTGCAGCTACTATTTGTTTACCAGAGAAAAAAAAAATTTGCTCTCTGTTTTCTGCTTGTTAAACTGAGGTCAATTTTATTGCTTTACTATAGATTGGACTTGGAACATATGCATGTCCATCAAAGCCTGCCTGTTTATTTCATCACCGATCTGGATTCATCCAGTCAGGGCCCAACTCCAACTGGACTAGTGGTGTGATGAGTAAATTGTTGTTCATCTGCAGCAAAAGATATAAAAGTACGTACAATACGAGTGTAATATTTTTGGTGACGTAGAAAACTATAAAAACATGCACTCTCTTTTTTTAAAGAAAAAAAAAATTACTAAGAGAATGGTGGGATTTAAGAAGTTATATTTAAGGATTTTTTTTTTTACCTTTTTTTCGGGTTTTAAAGATGCTAAGTACAAATAATTATTCAAGAGTTAGTCTAGACCACCTCAGCTAGGAATTTAAACCATGAAAAGGATAAAATAACATTTCAATCAATACTAAGGCGAGTTTTCCCTTTTTCCTCTTTTGTATTCATTTCAAAAAGGGAAGGAAAAAAAAAAAAAAAAGAAATCCCAAATGCCTCTTCAAGGATATTAAACTCTGATGAGTTTTTTTGAAATTGGTACTCAAGCTTGGTATATCTTAACATGCAGTAGCTACAAAGTACTTGGCAGGCACAACTAATAAAACATCATGAAATGAGACATAGTAGATACAACAAATAGATGCATTCTTTTTACGTTTAAATGAGACCAAATAAAACCTTAATCCTATAGCTAGCAAATTTTTACAGTCAAGCGAGCCTCCTGCACTACACCACTGTCATGCGATCAGTACTTTGTTCAATTGGGCTTAGATTGTGAATCCTGGAGGGGGGTTGAATCAATGCTTTTGGTTCTCTGGAGGCTTTGTTGGGGAACTCGATGAAGCCTACAACGAAAGGAACCTGCATGGGTGGTTGGAGAGCAAAGGCAATTGTTCTTCGTCATGCTTCCCTGCCTAGCAAGCCCGCCACCTCCAGTGGCTACCCCTGGTGCCACCACCGGAAAAGCCATTTCACTTTCTCCTGGAATTTCCAACTTCAAATTCTTTTTATGTATCACTTCTCCCTCCATTTTTCTCTTCTTTTTCTCTTTAACTTAAAGCAAAGCAAAAAAAAAAAAAAAAAAAGCATGTTGAATTATATGTTGTCAGTGTTGCACATAACAAAAATAATTGACAGAAATTACAACTTGTAAACTTACTTGAGTTCTGGAGTTGATAGCCAGCAGCTCTAGCAAGTTAGTAACAAAGTGCATGGCTGGATAGTCTGGCTATGCTTTAAATAAAGGAAAAGCAAAGCAAAAGAAAGGAAAAGAAGTGGATAATGAATTTGTCTATGGTAAGGACAAGACAGGTGGGGGTGGGACTGCACTTGTGTTAGCAGTAATTAAAATGATGGAGATGGCCATGCAGCCATCTTTGCTTTTACATATGATGTCTCTTTCTTTTTCACGGGTATGGTAATATTGTCCATTAACGTCCCAACTGCATTCATCACTTTATATAATGCTTCAAACACTCTATTGGATTTAACTTTAATAGAAACCTATGATTAGCTAGCTACCTTTTTTTTTTTGACCCTTTTTTTCCTTGTTCATGATCAAGAATAGGAATTCATCTAGAAATGTATCAAGAAATGCAATAGTTTCGTTTTCCTTTGATGACAGGGGGAACTCAATATGTGTGGCCAAACTCAGCAAGATGCTCCTGTAATAGTTCAGAACTGTACATGCTACTATTTTACCAAACATATTGATCACGTACAGAGTAAGAGTAGCATCAAAGGGGAAGGGTGTGATAAGGAGTCGTGGCAGACATTCTCGTGGCTGTCAATTTTAGGCTATTTGGTCCATTGATCCATCACTTCCCTCGTGTTAATGCAAGCCGCTGTGGCTTGTGGGTCACAACTCACAAGTCTCAACCATCACTTAATGTATATATTGAAGGATCTGATACCGGATCCTCCTCATCCCACATCGGTTCTGGGGGTGTTTGGGTTTGGTTTATAAGTCCCTGGGAGGACCTCAAGAGTTGCCGGCTTTTGAGGTTTCTTCTGGGATTAAGTTTATAAAAGCCGAATTTCTAAACTTCAGTTTAGAAAAGGTCAAGAGGCAAATTCATGCAGGGGTAGTTTACTGAGTGTCGTGAGGGGTCTTTACTTCTTAGCAGCAGCGGCCTTACTGGCTTATCCTTGTGGGGTTTGCCATCCCACATCGGTTCTGGGGGGGTTTGGGTTTGGTTTATAAGTCCCTTGGAGGACCTCAAGAGTTGCCGGCTTTTGAGGTTTCTTCTGGGATTAGGTTTATAAAAAGCCGAATTTCTAAACTTCAGTTTAGAAAAGGTCAAGAGGGTGATACCGGATCCTCCAAATTTTGATTGATATATACCTTCCATCAGGATATTTTTTGATTGCTAAATATGTGCTTTGCTGATCCAGCCGGGCTATTTGGAAAAACACAAGCATTAGAAACAGCTCCAAGCTGAATCATCAAAATATCTTGTCTGGAAGAAGCCCTTGGTAGTTGGAATTTGTGCTATTTCATGAGAAATTTCACTAATCTATTTTCTTACGTAAGTTTTCACTCTCCATGACCTCAACAATTTGGGGCTCAGGTTTTCAAATTATATTATGTATACAAGTTGGCCTAACGGGTATTTATTCAGCACTCGTTAAAACATATTTTCAGTGTCATATTTTTAAAAAATGTAAAATTAACTAGAAAAAGTAAACAAATACAAGAGAATCTATATAAGATTAAATAGAAAAAATATATAAATATATGAGAGTGTAATAATTGTTAGCATATGTACATATATGATAGGTTAGATAAATTTTAGATGCCTTAATGAGTTTCCAATGGACACCTATTAGAAAAACTTTATGTACATTATCCCTAAGTTAATCTTATATACACTTGACAATGTAAGTTAATCTTCTATAGTATGTTTAGATGCATGATACATATCTAAAATTTGAATTTTAAATTAAAATTAAAATTAGTTGTTGTGTACCCTTAGGTAATAATGTATACATAAAAAAATTAATCCTATTATCCAATTTGCATTTCAACTATCTCTAACTTTTTTTCCTCTGTTTTCTTTTTCCTCTATTTCTGGACCCCAATATGCATACATAATTATGGTTTAGTTTCAATACTATCTAATTTTTTTCTATATTTTCTTTTTCTTTTATTTTCAGACACCAATATGCATACGTAATTACGGTTTAGTTTCAATACTACATAAACTAAACACAAATAACACGATACACCACTTTTTGAAAAAAAAAAAACTTGAGGCCTCCCTTAGCACATTTTACCTACCATCACCACGACCATTTACAACATACCATAACCTCCCACTGTCACCACTACTTCTCTTCCCCCTTCCTTCTTCCTCCTTTAACTTCCCCTTCCCTCCTTTCCCTCTCATCTAGTCGTAGTCTTGTCACAACATGCAACCCCTCTCTTCCTCCTTTGATCACGACTATCATGACTAGATCTAGTCTAGTCGCGGTCCAGATTGCAAAGCCCTTCTCTCCTTCCTTCCCTTTTTTTTGGTCACAACCACCACCGCTACAACTAGAGGAAGGGGAAGAGAAGAGAGGGCGGGAAGGGGAAAACGGAGGGGAAAACGGAGGAAAATGAAAAAAAAAAAAAGAAATGGGGGGAAGAAGGAGAAGAGGAAATGAGAGAAGGAGAAGGAGAGGAGGAAGAGAAAGAGGGAAAAACAAGGAGGAAGAAGAAGGGAGTGGCAGTGGAAGAGGAAGGAAGGGAAAAATAGTGGCGGTGATGGGTGGTGTTAGGTAGTTGAGATAAAAAATTTTAAAGATAAAAAAAAAAAGATAAAAATTTTTAAAAACATCCTGCTAAAATTTTAAATTTTAAAAATATCTCAAAATACATTTATTATGGAAATTTTTGGTATACAAAACTATAGTATAAACTTTTTAAAAACACTTCTAAAAATACCTAATCAATACGGATCCTAAAAGATGGGAGTTGATGGATTGTGGATGTGTTAGCCCAAAAAAGTGGGCCTTCAACTTAATTAAGTACGAGTTCACATAGAGGAACAAATCCATGAAACTGAACAAGAATTAACGTTTATCGCTTGACGCGAGGCAGTTAGCAAACGCTAAAAGCATATCTGGGCCTAGTTGGCCCAAAATAACGGCACGGTCCAATAAAAGGCTCCTTTCATGAAGTGTACTCGTCCAAAAGGACGTTTCTAAGATCTCTGTCATCTTCGCTCGGGAGTAGACGCCGGCATGTTGGTGGCATACACTTTGAAATTATGTTGCAAACTATCTCATTTAAATTTTTAATTATATACGCATAAATGAATTTTTTTAAAAAAGAGAGAGAGAGAATAGTTTTCATGTGCCTCTAACTGAAAATTTCGACGTGCTAATTAATTTTAATAAATGAATGACTTCTAATTTCCTTTGAAAACTGAATTACGTTTTTCACAATAAGCTCATCCAACTGGGAAATTACAAGAGATATCTGTTTAAAATATAAAAAATTGATAAATAGTCACCTACTAACAGTAGATCTCACATTAAAAAAGGAGCAGAGATTAGAAGGTGTAATGATGAGTATTAACTATAGCACATGCTAATCTACGCGGGAAAGAAATCTAGCACATGCTAATCTACACGGGACAGAAATTAGAGGTTTTAATAAAGAAATAAATGCATAACTGAAGGGCCAATGTATCTCTGCCATTTGGAACTGAATTATCAAACTCCCCTCCCAGCTACAGCGTCTCAAACTTCAGATAAAATCTTTGACATTATTGAAGCCCAAGAAACAGTTAAAAAAGTACAAAAAGCAGCTTTTTCATCCATGTTAGCACCTGGAAAACGTGGGAATATATCATGTTATTGAATTTGTCTCCTGTAGAAAGAAAAGGATAGGAGCTTCTTTTTTTTTTTTTTTTTTCAAATTCTCTCATCACTTAAATTTATCTAGAAGTTGCTCTTGCTTTATAATATTTTCAGAATAGCTTAGATTGAAAAATGTAAAATAAAAGACTAACGGCGAAAGGAAAACTGGAGGTGCTTTTGTAAAATACAATTTTTTTTTTTAATTTAACGATCATGTTCCAATTATTTACACTTCTTTTGTTCTTTCTCCTTTTATAGATGTTTGGAAAAAGCTGGAACAAAATGGAATCAAAAGGAACTCAAGCTTTCTAACCAAAAACAAAATAGTCGCTTAATTGGTCCAGTCATGATCAGACAATTGTACTACTTGTCTATAAAGGGTTTTAAGAGACTCTTCCGACCATTACCCAATGGTTGTGTCCTGGTTATCTTCCAGCAAGTTCCCCAACCAATACTGCAGTAGTCGCTCTTAGTAGAGTTGCATACGAGTCGAGCTGTCACGAGCAGTTTGAGTCAAAGTTTAATTCGAGTTCGATTAACAAAGAACTCGATTCGAGTTTGAACTGATCAAGTTGAATTCAAATTCAAAGATATTCAATTCAGTAGTTCACGAATTGACTCGATTTTATATATGTATATTTCTAATTTTTATTTTAATAATAAAATTACATATATATTCATAATATTTGACTATTTATTAAGAAAAAATATTAATTTATTCATTTTTTTTAAAAATAAGCTCAATTTGGTTTGAATTTGAAGTGGAGCTCGAGATTCATAGTGAAAGTACGTCGAGCTTGAGTTCAATGTCGAATTTACTAAAATTAAATCGAGACTCGATTTGATTAGATCAAAGTTCGACTTGACTCGACTCGTTTGCGGCCGTAACTCTTAATCTTCACGAAGATTCCATAAATGCATAACAATCCGATGTTGGAGTAGTATTAATAGAATTGAGCAACAAGTCCATAGTTGCGTCTACCGTTGCATTAGGCTGTATTTAATTTAATCACAATGGTCCAAACTCCTACTCAGTTACATAATTAACCTGTAGTCGGCAGGATTCGCCGATTCGGAACTGGTGGATCCAGTTAATTGAACCCCGAGCATTAAATCTCATGCAAGTGGAGTGTCTAAAAAAAAAAATCTCATGCAAGTGGGTAATTAAATTTTGGAAATGGCATTCATCCGCGTATATAGTGGCTTCATTGATTACGGACAGCGCATCATCGTGCCCCCCAAACCCACACATGATAACCTATTTTTGGAGTTTTGATACTCGGAAAAGCTAAATAACACTTTCTGATTCAAGTTCAACACTTAAAATTGTCCTTGTTCCTACGCATGGTTAAGAAACCTTTGCATAAAATTTCATAAAAATTGCAGCATGACAAAACGTCACAAATGACAAAATATATTACTCCTTGGCCTCACTTTAATAGTGTGCTATTTTTCTGTTTTCATCCGGTCCGGACAATAATAAACATTCTAATTAAATAATACAGTTTACTTTTAACTTCTCTAAAATTTCATACTCCCTCCGTCTCACTTTGATAGTTCTGGTTCTTTTTTCACACAGTTTAAGAAAAAGTAGTTAACTTTGTTGGAACAATCAATTTAGGTAACTATTTTTCTAAAATATCCTCACATTAATTAGAGTACAACTTTATGGGAACCTGAATTGATAGTAAAAAAAGAATAAACTCTCATTAAATGGAGTAGATTTATAGTAACAACAACTTACATTGAATAAGGGTATTTTAGAAAAATTAAAATACAACTACATTCTTCAATTGGAAAGTGGACTACAATTTGGAACAGACGAAAAAGGAAAACAGGACTATCAAAGTGAGACGGAGGGAGTAGAAGTTACGGCATGACAAAACGCAACAAATGACCAAGTATATTACTACTTCGGGAGTATCCGTAATTTGCTGGTGTGGGTAAGAAAAATTGCCTCGAACTATAATTCAAACGATTTCATAAGAGACAATTAAACACCCGGCATCTTTTTTTCCTTGTGTGGGAAAAAACAGAGAGTCTATCTAAGACGCTCTACATTCATATACAATCGGTGAATCCGCATGCCATCCTTTTTTTTTTCCTTGAAACGAGAACAAGTGATGGTAAGGATGACCTTTCTGGCTTTCTCCACCAGAACTAGATTGATGAGTGGACGCAAGTTAGCAACCTCGAAATTGAGATCGTCATCATAAAGCATTCAATTATCCGTTTGTAATGCCTCCCTTATGGAAATTAGCAGTACAATTGCACTTGGGTTAATACTACTGTAATTAATGTAATAGGCCAGCCATGAATTACAATAATGAACGTTTGGCAATCCGCGGATGTACACCTACGCGCTGCAAAATTCCATTAACCTGTAGTTATATATATATATATATATATATATTTTTTTTTTTGTTCTACTACTTTGTCTTCATTTTATTTTCATTTTAAATTCTTTCAATTCTAGTTGATTATTCGGCTTTTGTTCACCATCCAGATGGCTACAAGGCCAGTCCTTCATGAATCAGACCAATACAGGTTCTCTAAATTATGAAAGATAAACAAATACATAGCATCAGCAAGCTTTTTTCAAGTGATGAGATTGGCCATCTTGTATGTAGTTTTTGCAAAGGAATATTTGAAGAGGAAAAAAAAAAAAAAAGGAAGCGTCAACAAACAAGTTTGAAACCTTTTCTTATAATACCAAACCCTAAAACGCTCATAAGGATCATATATATAATCAACTGGAGTAGCATTCAGTACTGACTACTGAGTACCCAGCGTGCTTAAGAAAGAAGCATATCCCGACTGCGAAATTCCAATGCCCTACAAAATCTAACATAGAATTAAAAGAGCAACTGCTTTTTGGTACAACAGCTAGTAGTCCTAGTACTAGAAAAGATGGGAAAATTAAATAACAGCCCAAAAAGGCTGGACAAATACTTTCAGTAACTGCACCAAACTCGAAGGTCAACTCTTCGAAGGGTCCTAACATTGCCAAACTTCTGTAGTACTTCGAATGCCATTACAAAAAGCTTCTCATTTTGGCTTGAAGAATCAAGGTGACAAGTATGGACATGAATCAAATTCTGACAAAAAGACCTCTGGTAGAGCAAGAAAAAGGCAGGAGAATTCGCTTGAGAATTTTTGCAACAAAGCTAGTATTGTCCATAGTTTATGTCAGGATCAGAAGGGATAGAGAAATGGGCCAAATGAAAGTCAACTGATAATTCGGAAACATTTCCTTCGACCTTTCCAACTCCTGCTTACGACTTTCTGAAAACGGGTAATCTAATGAAATATTACTAAGTTACCAACTTCAGAAGTTAAATTCAAGCATTCTGCATCTTGGCAGCAGCAAAGGCACCAAGGAGGTCCGGGTACTGATGAAATCCTTCTCCCAATCCCAACATGCATTCTTGTGACCCTTGAACATTCTCAGCCGGATGATAAATCTCACTGTAAAATGGAATAGGCTGTGGCGGGACAACAGCACTGAAATTGTCCAACAGCTGTGGAAGTGGAACGTGGCAATCCAAATAAGCAGCATCTCCTATCCTCCTCTTCAACCCGCCACCTTCCAATGAAAGATTCATGGAAACATCAGTAGTAACTGCAGAAGAAGACGAAGCAGCAAAAGAATCCACCAAAGCCAACTCGGGTTCAGACTTTACTATCTTTTTCTCTTTCGGTAAAAACCCTTGGATGATTTCTTGCAGCAGTCCTGAATCTGACGGCTCTGAGGGGAAAAAATCCATGCACTCAACTTGGTTATTACTTGTGCTGGAAGTTGGAACTCCTGAACAAACTGTTTGTTGGTATTCGTCAAACTTTCGTTGCAGGCTAAAAGTAGTAGAAAGGGAATCAATGGTTTTTGGAGCAGTAAGGTTGTTATTACAAGATTGATTGCCCATGAGGGAGTTGGAGAAGTTGAGGTCGGCAAAGGGTCCTTGCTCATACAAAGGCAAAGTGCTTGAAGAAGTAAGTATTGATGAGTTTGTAGATGAAGAGTTGAAAAGGTCACGAAAGAACAGCATGTTAACAGAATTACTAGTGGTATTTCTTTGATTTGCTGATCCAGAGAAGTGATCAGCAAGATGTGGGCTGGAGCGAGAAGATTGAAAGGCTGGTTGGGATGATGATTTTGAGTAGTGAAAAGGAGGGATGAGAGTATCATGTGAAGGAGAAGTAGGGTAGACAAAGTTGGTTCTAGCTTTGACACCGCGCATCGCTCGGGCTGCACAGTCATAAGCACAAGCAGCTTCCTCTGCCGTGTCAAATGTACCAAGCCAACGCCTTTCTTTGGACTGAGGGTCTCTTATTTCAGCCGCATAGCGGCCCCACGGACGGCGGCGGACTCCGCGGTATCTCATGGTGCCACTATTACTAGCACCGTCTTTGTGAGACCTCTTGGCTGTTGAGGTGGTGCATCTCTTGGAAATGGCGGAGGTGTTAAGGAGAGGGTCAGATTCGGGTGCTTGGGTGAGACAACCGAGTCTCCTCATTGCTTCTTCCATTTTGATTCGATTGGTACGGGAAGAAAAAAGGTAACAATGAAAAAAACAACACACCAGAATGTATGAGGATTCAGAAACCTAGAAAGCTTGTGAAAATCAAGTACCAAAACCAATAGGTGGCGATAACTGTGGTGGGATGACGAACAGATTATAACTATGTATTGGCTCTTTACTGTGATTGAAGTAGGAGGGAAGTGCTACGCAGAATGTGCTGCCCGAAATCCTGGTTGAGGATATATTTATAGTCGTAGCTGCAGTTATTTAATATCCTGTGCTTTGGTAGAGTATTATTTAAAATAATTAGTGTAATATTTTTTATGATGTGATATATATAAAATATAAAAAATAAATTAAAAATGTAAAAGAAAATAAATTAAAAAAAAATTAATGATATAAATGAAATATTATTTGATAAAATTGAGCTATCCAAACTCATACGATCCTACTTCTTGTTTGAGCTATCCAACAAATTGAGCTATTATTAATCATGATAACAACTTGGTCCTTTTTTTTTTTTTGTCATCCTACTTTTTGTTTACTAATGAAACATATATATTTTCATTTGGCAGCTGGGCCGGGGGACTATTAGCCTAGGATTTAATTAAGAGATTGTAGCAACTGTTTCTTTATTATTTGTAAAAGACCGGTCGTGTATTCTTATTTACTCTTTTGTTATGAAAATATTCAAAAAGAAAAAATTTAGGTGTATTTGAATAGGAGATTATTTGAAAAAATTATTTAGAATTACATTATAATTTTTTTATGATGTGATGTATGCAAAATAAAGAAAATGAATAAAAATTATGTTTATGATACAAATAAAATAATATTTAAAAAATAGAGTATCAAAAAACACTCAAGATTTTTGATAATTAGTTCAATAGCTTAAAGAATTACTAAGTCAAGCTTGAATAATCACTTGGCTAATTAGTTTCTTGAGAGTTGACGTGTTCCTAGATGTCCACTGTTGTGCAATCTCTCATATGAAGGGGTTAAAGCAACACTTCTCTATAATAAATCCACACCCTATGCATTTATTAGATAAAAATAGCCTTAAAATTTTAAATTTATTTGATGCTTTTTATAGCTTTAAGAAACAGAGGCTTACACAGCAAAAGAGAGGAAAAACCAATGTTTGCATTGTTATAGAGAATATCTTCAAATATTTTACTAGTCTGTAAGAATATTAATTTAAAATTTAATTTAACAATAAAAAAAATTTCAATTACTAATAATGATGTAAGCAACAGTATCTACGTATTTCAATTTCATAAAATCAAATGTAATTTTTCAAGGTAGAAAATGCTTTCTCATTGACTTCTTCATACTAATACTCACCTTTTGGTTATTTGTGAGTGTCAAAAACAAGTTTAACAAAATGAACAAGAAAAGATAAAATATATTACTATAAAAGTTTTGATTTAAATGTTTAAAAGCTAAGGGTATCAATAATGTTTAACAAATGCATTAAGCATGGATTTCGTATGAAGCGTGTGTGGATTTAACCCCCCCTATTTTATATAATAAAAAAGAACTTTCGTGAGTTATATATCATCTGGCAATTAATAATAGTACTTGAAGGAAAATAAGAATGTTATAGAACTTGTGAATTTAAAATTTACAAACCACTTTTAATCCCTGAAATTCCCCAGTCTATGATTATACTCATTGAAATTCTCGAGTTTATAATCATACTATCCTTTTATCCATATATTTTAAGTATTTTTAACGCTAAATTTTAAACACTTTCGCGAATATATAATATCACAAATGATACAAGTAATGATTGAGTGAAATTTATATATGTTTGTACTATTTAAAGTTACAATGTATGTGATACTATTCGAATCAAAGTTCGAATTGGGATGTTTATGATCCTCTTTGATGCATATTTGAAAACTTTCAATTAGTCATTTTTATGCTGGTTACTATCTTATGCATGCTTTTCTTCTTGCTGTAGTCGGCGAACATATTCAGTAGAAAAATACCAAATTTTAAGTAGGTAATAATCAAATTATGCATTAAAAGTATGTAATGTATGCATTGAACTTGTGTAGCAATACAGAATGAAATAGGTGTAATAATCAAATTTCCAACACGCGATCTAAGTATACAAACTAAATGATAGAAAAGCATAAATTGTGCTTCAACAGATGAAATAGGTGTAGCGAACTGTCAATCATATTTTGCTTTTTCCATCTCTTTTTCTGCTTTTCTTCCATTAAATAGTAGTTAATAAACTGCAATCAAATGGTAAGATCCGCTAGAAGCATGCACTATTTGAAATAAATTAATTAAGCTGTAACTAGATTTGAAATTTGCAAGTGTTTGGAATGCTATGCCAGAAATAGATAGACCATTTTTTTTTTTTTTGTCAAAATAGATAGACCATTTAAGTAGTTCATTTATACATAAAATTTATAGCCCATTCTTGTCCTCTTTTGGATCAAGACATCCATGGTTGTAAGTTATATCATTTCCGTGTTTTTTTACTACTTGATTTTAGTGAACATTAGGTTTTTCTTTTTTAATTTTAGTGAATATTATTGACTTCTAATCACATAACTCTACCTTAAGTATGTCTCTAATCATGATTCACCTGAAAATGGATCAAATAATGCTTATAAACAAGATAACTCTTGGATTTTGAAACAGAAATAACTGGTAACAAGTTTTATTTTTAAGCTACCCTTTGTGTCTGTTTTAAAAAAAGGGATAATATCAGAAACCTCCTTTGAGGTTTTTCTTAATATCACCTGACACCTCTAAGATTTTTAAAATATCAATTACCTCGTTTACTTTTGTTATTTGTGTAACAAATTTTTTAAAAACCCTAAGCTACCTTTCTACTTGCTAAATAAAAATACTCCTAAATCACTTTGTTTATTTCAAGAAAACTATAATCTAGATAATCAATTTCTAGTAATACTACCACATCATAATGTTATAATCCATAAAAATATATATTTGAAAAATAAAAAAGATATTTGCGAGGAAATGCACTTGAATAATTTAATTGTATATCCTCAAAATTGATTTTTTATGAACTTTACATTTTTTCCAACTTCTTCTCAATCGGTGTTCAAACATTTAATTTATACTGATTATTATAAAAATCAATCCAAAATAAGCAAATAAATCATACCCCACTCTATCACAATCCTAAAAATCAAAATATAAATAAAATTCAATTTATTATATTTAGAAATGAAAAATTGCATAATCATCCAAATAATGAGTAAGAGAGAATGTTGAAGAAAAGGGAAAGAGAGGAAAGTTACTTTTATTGCTTTTTTTTTTTTAGCTCCACTTATTTGATATGTAAATTATGTATCAAGTGAGGGTTAACATGGTCTTTTGGCAATTACTAGGAGAGGTAGGTGATCTTTTTAAAACTTTAGGGGTGGCAAGTAATATTAGGAGAAATCTCAAGGGAGGTTTTTGATATTATCCCTTAAAAAAAAATCGAAGAAGGCCATAGAAAGGGAGGTCACATGCTGAGTTCAAATTCGCAATTGAAAGTTGTTAAGAAGAAAAGGTCTCACAAGTCACCGCTTGAACTGTACTGCTGTACCATACAATTACACATTGGGCATCAGATACACTTGCTACCATCAATTTAATTACCTAATGAATGAAATCACTAATATCTACTCCAATTTTGTAAGGTCTATAAATAATTGGACTTAATTAAAATGGTCCCTGTTTTCACCAAAAGAATACATGGAGCACGGTTACTAGGTATTACTAATGTAAATTTGAATTTAAAATCTAAGTATTAGACACTTACTATTACTAATGTATATGCTATTGACGTAATAAATCGAGCTAGTTATTTGGGTATAAATAAATACTATATGAATGATTGGAAAGAAATGTAATCGAGAGGAGCCCGATCCGGGTATTAGAGGCTGGTAATAGTAACGAGTTTGGTTAACGGGTGTTTCGGAGGCACTCGTTAAGAGATGATTCAAGTGTTATAATTTTTCAAAAGTTAAGCTAATTTACAAGTGTTTAAATGCAAAAGATGTAACAAATTTAAATGTGTACATTTGCATGATAGTAGAGATATTTTTCTAGGTATATAGACGAGGGCATAAGGGGACCAGTTTAAAAATTTGATAGTATTTAATTACCAAGTAACGGGCTGATCTCTCTGTAATAGATGCAATTAAAACGGTGATGGCAAAGCCGCTAGTTGCTGGGATACACCTTTGCCGCGTCCTGATTATGTAGCAAATAATTGTCTAAATAATTAATCTTTACCACGTGGCAACAATAAATTCTACAATAAGTTAGGCGATGAACTAAACCAACTTCGAGATTGGAATCAGCTGCTGAGCTTCTCAAATCACAGGTTTAGTAATGGTGCAAAAAGGACAGGGAAATAGCTTGCAAAATTCACAAATAGGTTATGTGTGCAGAATGGCGGGGTGGATTGTGGAGTGACCTGATGATGGTACATGATGGTGAGAAACAAAAAAAAAAGGTGATTGAAAATAATAGGTTGAGTAGTACTTCGACAAGCTTTGGAAAGAGGGATGGGGGAAAAAAGGTAAATTGACGGTTGGAAAAGGTGGAGACGCCAAATCAGATAGAAATAAAGGAGGAGGAAGGGGGCCAGTAGTAGATTTTAACGACAACAGGAGATCGTCTCAGCCTTCTTCTGTCAGGGTGTCAGAGGATGTAGCCACCCTTTTCCTTTCCTAAGATAAAAAACAGGAAGTTTGGGCGGGAGAAGGAGAAACTATCTGCACAGTTCAATCCCTGAGCAAAATGGTTCACCGTTTTGCTTCGTCGCACTGGTAAAAAATTACTGTAACGATTTAATATATATATTAAAAAAAATAGAAAAATATGATCACGAAAAATTACGTAATTTTTCGACGAAAAATAGCAATCCAAACAAGTTCTAAGAAATGGGAAAGAAGAATGATCCAATTAAACCAAAGAAGTCATACTTAGGTAGTGCTTACAATTTTTGATCATTTTAACCAATAATATGGTGAATAAGAGTAACCAATGACCTAAAATTTATCTGCAAGTGACTATATATATTAAAGCCACAAAACGCCAAATAAGGTTCAAGAGTGTCAATATATTTTTAAATTAACTTTTTATCTTATACATGTATATATATATCAAATCGTTACAATATATTTTTTTTTAAAAAAACTTTTAAAAACATGAATTCAAACGAAACCTTACTTGTCATAACTTTTGCTTCTTTAGTTTGGCTAAGTACAGTAGTATGTTGTGTTCTTGCCTGTACAACGGAACCTGGGAGGAGAGAGGGAAGTTCCACGGATGAACTATTTGGTCATGTTAAGACTTCTAAATCCTAATCAGAAAATCTTTGGATTTGACGACTGCGGGTATGGCTGTCGGCCTTAGATTTTTTTTTTTTAATAATTTTTTGAAGACACTAACCCACTCTCCGTTAGCCAATGGATGTCTCTCTCTCACTCTCTCTCGTCCTCTCTTATCCAACATTAATATTATTATCAGTTTTATCTTTCACAACACAAGCTTGTGAGCCTGGCACATTAGATTATGAATGAAAGGCTACAATTCGGTAAACTAATTTTAAAAAATCTAATGACGTCGATTGTATCACACCGTCTCATCAATTAATGTGATATAATTTGAATCATTAAATTTTTGAAAATCGGATAAATCCAAATTTTGGACAAAACATGAATCAACAAAAGTGGCTCGTACAGTGTGTTTGGATAGGAGATTATTTAAAATAATTAATGTAACATTTTATATGATATGATGTATACGAGATAAAAAGTAATGTGTTTACTATACAAACAAATAATTTTCCGAGACAGCTGTCTCTGTGCTCTGTCTCTGCATACCATCTTTTCATCAGTAATGTAAAAGGAAGAATTTATGATGTTGAATGCTACTTCTACTACGATAGCTCAGTAGAATGCACACACAGTCTCACACACACACCCTCCCCTGCATGTAGGGTAGTCATAGATGCAACAGCCAAGCATGTCATTTTGGAGAAAGAACTTCACGGCAACAGGGTTGAGAAGACGTGCAAGGCCAAGAGGAAAAAAGCACATGACCGACTAATTGGACAGAAATGGCGAGGGCTAAGGACCAAAGTGGCCTTTGGTATTTGCCAATCTTTTCAAATTGAGAGCTAAATTTATTATTCTAGGTTGCTCACAATATACATGTAGTTGATAGATTAGTAGGACCTTATGCTACGGAACTTACTCGTAGCATTTAGGTTTTAACTCTATATGCTCTTCTTGAAAATTGTTTGTTTGGACAGTAGATTATTTACAAAAAATTATTTATTTGTGTCGTCAATATATTTTTTAATTATTTTTTTATCTCACATACATCACATAAAAAAAATATTCGAATATTTTTTTTAAAAAAATTATTGCAAATAATCAACTATCCCAACACATGTTTGGATAGTTTTTTAGTTATAAAAAAGTTGATTACATCATAAATATATTTTTAAACTACCTTTTTATTTTTCTAATAACATTTTTGTCTTATATACATCATATTACAAAAAAATGCTGTAGTATTTTTTTAAAAAAATTTATTCCAAATAATCTTCTATCTAAACACACAAAGTATTATTTTGGTAAATATATAAGGAGTCCTTGGATAGGAGATTAATTGGGATAATTTTTTAAAAACTATTATAGCACTTTTTTTTTGATGTGGTGTATATAAGATAAAAAAATAATTGAAAAGATAAATAGGTGATTGAAAACTGTGTTTATGAAACAATAAAATAAATTTTTACAAATAATAAGCTATCCAAATAGACCCTTATTGTAGAAAAAGTTGCCATCCCTTTAGTTGCCTTTGAGAATTTTTAAAATTTGAACAAGTCATTATAAACATTTTGTTCTGAGAATTTTAACAATTTAATTGTTAGTATTTGTTTGTTAGACAACTCATGTGATTTTGGTTTCAAAAAGTAACTACATTCACATTTCATGTAAATTTAGGCGTTTTGGATTGCAATTTTTCTCTAAATTTTTTTTTAATTTTTCATAAATACATTTTTTCAGTTATCTTTTTACTTTACATGCACCAGATCGTTACAGTATATTTATCTATAAAAATTTTAGAAAATAGTAATCCAAACGGGCTTTTAATTACGAATTTGTTGTCAAACATGCTTGATAAGTAACGTGGCAAATTGGTGGAAAGAATAAAAGGACATACCTACTTGAATTCACAGTTAATTTTGAGAATTTAAGAAGTGTACCAAACTTTTTCCGGTTAGATAGCAGATAGGGGAATATTGAAGGTCAGAGTAATTAAAAGTGGCACTTTCTTGCCGGAAAGGACACCAATGCCCGCAACATTGGACCATATTTGTGGTGAACAGATTTGCAGATGCATTGAAGAAGTATACATATGAGACACAACAAAGAATAAAGAGAGTTCATTACTAAGTCAAAAAGTCACACAGTAATAAAGCATATCTTGCCTCCTGAAATTTCCTGCTGCAAAAATGAATCAGCCCATAAACGAAAATAGCAACAACGTTTGTGAGTCACAAACACTAGAACATGACGAAAGATCAAAACATAGAAAAAGAAAGGATCATTTCAACATGGCATACGTATTGAACTGTTATTGCATGGGATACGCGTTAAATACCGTGTAATGCGGATTCTAAGAGATGAGTATTGAGTATTGAGCATTGAGAATAGGGATAGCCACTGCAAATCTGCAAGTCATGGTGGTGGTGTCAGGTTCTCCTGATCATACTGTCCCCTAAAATTAACTGTATCTATACAGACACTCTAAATTCCGGTGAAACCCAGCCTAAAAAAAGGCTGCACACTATGGCCTCGGCTCACACACACACACATATCTGCAGGCAGGAGAACCAAAGAAAAATGGCCAATTAAAAACCCCAGGCTGGCTGCTAAAAAACCCTAAACTTAATGCATGGCACGCCAAGCCTATTTGAGTTACTACTACTAGTGCTCGCTACTTACTATCATGCATGCTTGTAACTGATTATTGTACCATCTCCGCAGTTTTGTCACCTCCTTTAGCCATCACAGTAATAAAAGATCGCTGCAGCGTTCGTTGTAATCCGGATATTCCTTCTCGAGATTCAAATGGAGATAAATAACAAAAACAACCAAAGGAGACCATCCAGGGTTTTATTCTTCCTTATTTGTACACCTCCATGGCTCCATCAAACATGCATGCACATATTTTCTGTTTTTCTATAATTTCTTTGTACCAAAAATTTCTTAACTTACTCACAGCGAAAGACTTTTCATCTTCCATCTTTTTTGACACTTGCAATTCCAAAGTTAAAAGAAAATATAGTACTCCATATAAATGAAGTAGTCCATACAAATTCCAATGAATTGGAGGAAACTGACAAGGAAACGCCATCAAATCAGATCTGAAAAGAGAAAGTTATATTATATTTAGTTGTAAGTTTATCATTTACGGAGTACAATGGATCTCCAATTTTCCTCAATAGTAGTTGAAATCCTCACCTACACGTGCAAAATAAGTATACAAAGGATTTACGTGTTGGCTTGTCCACAGGGAATTAAATCATAGTATAGTAGTGGTAGTTTTATGACCTTTGCACGAAACAAATAGGACGCATC
Organism: Coffea eugenioides; assembly: GCF_003713205.1. Lineage (NCBI taxonomy): Eukaryota > Viridiplantae > Streptophyta > Magnoliopsida > Gentianales > Rubiaceae > Coffea > Coffea eugenioides. Next base: position 47,032,239 of record NC_040045.1, read on the forward strand.
ATCACAGTATGATTGGGTTTCCCAAGAAACAAGCAGCATGTAAACAATCGGTCAGGCTAAGAAAAAATGGGTTTAACCTATAAGATCATGGTATAATCACAATCCCAAAAGAAAACCCTTGCAAAAGATTTCTTTACATCTTCGTTGCTCTCGTCTCATCTAGGGTTTCTCAAGTAAGATTTTATTGATACCATTGTCGGGGGTTGGCTCGTATAAAGTCAGGACACGTTGCTTTCATAAGGATCCTTAGACAGGGGGATGTTAGTCCTGAACAATCCACCACAAATCATGCGCCACGTGGGCTTGTTATGATCAAATTTTGAGGCTCTTAAAACTTTGAACCCACTTTTTTTAGCTCATAGTAGCTGCAGCCTTAGGACAACGAATACCTACAAGATTGCGGCTGCATGCCCGTGCGATGGTTGACTTCAGCGGCACATTTTAGACTGCGTAAATTTGTTCAATATGAAGAAGAAGAATAAACAAAATAAAAACTCCGCCAAAGTTTGTCGATCGGCCAATGACAGAGCGCTGCATGAAGCATGGCGTGCAAAACAACCTGCTTCTTTGCTAGTGCTTTACCACGCATCTAAACT